>NC_137872.1:18192443-18889943 GCF_963924005.1 Protomyctophum bolini | reverse complement strand
TGGGCTCCAGGATTTAGACTTACTAGACCTGTACGTGCCCGTCACAGTCGGCCACCGGCCTACTTGGGAACCTAATGATATACGTTGTCAAAGCACCCGTTTAAACTGTCAGTCGGTGTTCCACATGGAGATCTGTGTATGTGCCTGTGTGTGAAGACTGCAAACTGAAAAGTGTACTTGGCAATCAATTCGGCCCACTGGCAGAGCCTGATTGGTTGAGCCTCAATTGGCTGAGGCAGAGGCTGGAAATTGCACAGGTGAAAGGAGTTGGCCTCATTAGTCCCACTGGCAGAGCCTGGCCCAGGTGAAAGGAGTTGGCCTCATTAGGCCCACTGGCAGAGCCTGACCAGAGCCTTTTGTGGTGGTTCTGGAGAACCGTGGGTCCGACCGACTCGATACCTGGCACTGCACTCTCTGTGGGGGTGTGGAACGCGTGTGTTGAATGTGAAGTCGGTGGGTCAAACGGTTCTCGAGTTACGTCCATTACAACTATACACACACACGTACGCACGCACACACGTACGCACGCAGAGACGTGGCGCATTATATAGTAGATGTTAGGCTAATAAGTGAGGAGCTGGTTAGCTGGTTCGACCACGGTTTTATTTCTTTATTGTTTGTTTGTCAAACCATCTTCCCCATCGTAGCTAAAGGAGTATCCCAGCTGTGCTTGGACTCCCTTTGTGTTGGGCTGCCATAGAGGTGAGGGGCCTTGTACACTATTTGGACTGCTGTGTGGAAAAAAATGGCATTGGGCCTTTCTGTTTGTGCTATATAGAGTTGCAGTGTTGGCCTTGAGGCCAAGTGTAAGGTGCTGTGATTTCACCAATTTGATTTACCTCTCTAAGCCTGCAGGCCAACAAAGTGGAGCATAAGCAAGTGGGTTCTTTTGGGCAGCATTTGGGGAAATAATTATGATGTATGTCATTGCTCACTTCAGATTTTAAATGAAATTGAAATAAAACTATACGGACCGGGCGGCTGGCCGGCAGGCAGGCAGGCAGGCAGGCAGGCAGGCAGGCAGGCAGGCAGGCAGGCAGACAAGGATCCATACAAGATAAAGAGAGAACATTGGAAGAGACACTGGGAGAGAATTAGTCAACGTTGAGGGATTTCATTAGCCTCTCCTGACTGAATTATCTGATCGATAAATTGAATCAGAGGTACACCGCTGCCGTGCATTCCACATGTGCTGCATGACTGCAGTCACTGACACTCCATGCATATGTGTCTGCACTGATGCCTGAAGCACATATCAGACAATCAGAAATAAGTGGCTCAGGAGGTAGGGCAGGTCGTCCAATGATCTGTGGGTCTGCGGTTTGAATCCCACCCAAGTGTCCTTGGGCAAGACACTGAACCTCACACTGAACCTCACAATGAGTCGGTCGGTGCCTCGCATGGTAGCTTGCCACGATTGATGTGGAACTGGGAAGTGAGGACGCTGGCATTGACTGTTTGCCGCTTCACCGTCCAATGAATGAATGGACCATTGAGAAAACACTGTGCATAGAAAAGCACTCTAAAAATGCAATCCATTATTATGTATTATATAAGAAATAGGGAAAATAGCCGATCCGCATGCTGACGGCGCTTCACGGCCCGACACATTATGAGCTTGTAGATCTGCTATTTTCACCGTTTTGGAAATTGAGCTAACATGTTCGTAGACTCTCGAGGAGGAAACATGTCTAAATGAAAACAGCAGGTTGTGCTGTAGTGTGTAATCGGGTACATTCCTAAATAATACATTAACAAGGGCATGACTCAGCTCCCAAGGCTCTGCATTTATACATGAATATGTCACTATTAGTTAAGGTGCTAACCTTTGGGGTGTACTGTGTGTGTGTGTGTGTGTGTGTGTGTGTGTGTGTGTGTGTGTGTGTGTGTGTGGCGACTTTCCCTGCACTATACAATGTGAATAACATTCACCCATTCACACACCGATGGTGGAGTAAACCATGACAGACACCAACCTGCTCTTTGGGAACAGTTTCAGTGTCTTGCTCAAGGACACCTCGAGCACACGGCCAGGATGAGCCGGGGATTCCAAGACGGACGCTCTACCTCCTGAGCTACTGTCGCCCCCCCCATGATCAGTTCTTGTTTGTTTGTTTGCTTGTTTATTATTATGTTGGATTCATGTGCATTTGTATTCTAAAATTATTGCAAACAAAAAAATAGTTATACAAACCTTTGATGTCTCTAACTCCGAGGACCCCCTAGGGGCCAGGGGGTCCTCTCTGTAGTAACTCTGAGGACCCCCTAGGGGCCACGGGGTCCTCTCTGTAGTAACTCTGAGGACCCCCTAGGGGCCAGGGGGTCCTCTCTGTAGTAACTCTGAGGACCCCCTAGGGGCCAGGGGGTCCTCCGAGGACCCCCTAGGGGCCACGGGGTCCTCTCTGTAGTAACTCTGAGGACCCCCTAGGGGCCACGGGGTCCTCTCTGTAGTAACTCTGAGGACACAGTGGTTCTCAGGTCACCCCTGTAAATAACATTTTGATCCACAAAACCCCTGAATTACTTTATAGCACCCTTTGTCATGTTAAATGACTAAATGTATGATTAGACTCTATAGCCTATACATAGTAAAACAACCTGAGATAAAATGTAGGCTACTCGGGTCTAATTAAGTGGTTAAACTGAAGTGTTGATACATTCCAAATATTATCAAAGTATTCTGAGGCACCCCTGGACTTGCATCAAGGCACCCTAGGGTGCCACAGCCCCCACTTTGAGAAACCCTGCACTACACTACTATAATATAATGATGCTAGCCTATATAGCCTGTCGTAGGCTATATTAGGATTTAGGTTATACTATCAGTGTGTTGAGCACACGCACGCACACGCACGCGCACACTCACACGCACACGCACACAATTTACAACTTATGAAACGCTATAAATTAGACGCTTAAATAGATCTGACAGATGGATTTATGCTATGCTGTGTTGTTGACTTATTGTTCATTTGTGTAAAAGGCAGAGCTCCTCATAAAATTGGAATTTGATAATGGATGTTGCCTGGCTGTCACCCCTGTATCCCTTTCTATCTTTGATTAAAATAACAAAGCGTGAAACTACCGCCACCCTGTGGTGAGTGCGGTTCATCGCATGGATATTATTGTCTCGTTTTTCACACACACACACACACACACACACACACACACACACACACACGCACACAGTAACAAGTGAGTGAATAGTGAATATAGTGTAGGCTACTAGTTAGTATAGGCCTCGATCCCAACAGAAAACCTCCATATTTTCACATCTAACAAGTTGGTAAAAAAAAAAAAAAAAAAAAAAGCTAATGTAATTGTTAAGCTACCTCGTGTCATTTTATATTAAAATTAGGCATAGGCCTATGCAGTAGAGCAGGCTGAACTATTCAGCACCTCTATAACTGGACAGCTCAATTTTTACATAATACACAGTAATAAAAAATACATGGACATTGAACAAGTCTGAGATTGAGAATCACTGGTGTATTGCAACGATTGCAATTTGCACCCTCTGAAGTCTGAACACCCTGCTCCCCTACAAAACAACAAAAACAAAACTATAGTACCAGAGTTTGCCAGCATACCTCCCGGGCGCACCAGCACAGGAGTCAGCAAATACAAACTAGTACTTCCGTTTCCGTGTGTTTTTAGTTTATCTTCTTCTTCGTCCCTTTGCTTGGAGAGGGAGAAAGCCGAGGTGTGTATGTTGTGTTGTGTTGCGTCTGCGTGGATCTGGATGGTGTGATCAAAGATGACCAAGCTGCAGCTGTTGAACGCCTACCTGACGGAGCGCTTGGCGGCCGTGGTGCGGGAGATCGTGGACGTGGTGGGCGACACGGTGACGGAGTACCGCGAGGAGACGGCCCGCACCAAGCAGGAGAACGAGAGCCTGCGGAGACAGCTGCGGGACATCCTGCTGCTGGAGGCCGAGACGGACTGGCTCAGTAAGGATGGAGCTGGAACTTTAAATCAGTGGCTTTCAACCCTTCTTTTTCCTATCAAGGTTATAGATTCGGCATCTGAGCCGCCCACGAACCACCATTTGATGAGATGTATAGCCACTCAGACTTGTCTACAATTCCATGCTGTGTTCATTGATGTGGTACAATTAGGAGAGACAGAAGGCAAACGTTGATCAAAATAACAATTCTTCTACATTATCATGTAGACTTGTAAATTAAGTAAAGCAGATGTTTTTTAGTTTTTTAAGCAAAGCAGTTGTTTAACAATAATTTAACTATTGAGAACGTAAAATGAAACCAAACGGGCCATTTGTTTTCATTTTACACTCCATCATTTAGCTGAGACCACCTAGAACCCCCTCAAGGACCACTGGTGTTCGCCGGACCACTGGTTACAAACCACTGCTTTAAATACATTGTGATTGTTGCAGCGTGCATGTAGGATGAGGATCACCTAATCTTTCCACCTTGCGTGCCTATTTTGGACATGGCACTGCACTGCAGACTATCATAGATGTATTTTTATTGAGTCTGACTTTCATCAGTCGATGAAATACATATATGCTAGTCTTCCTCCAAGTCTAACTGCAGGCATGTCACTATCTACAAGCTTAGTGAGCAATGAGCATACAAAGTCAAAGTCATACGATTTGTCACACACGTTACCGCAGTGAA
Organism: Protomyctophum bolini; assembly: GCF_963924005.1. Taxonomy (NCBI): domain Eukaryota; kingdom Metazoa; phylum Chordata; class Actinopteri; order Myctophiformes; family Myctophidae; genus Protomyctophum; species Protomyctophum bolini. The sequence goes on along the minus strand of NC_137872.1, from coordinate 18,885,300 downwards.
ATTTGTTCTCCGCATTTGACCCATCTCTTGGAGCGGTGAGCCACAGCCAAGGAGCGGTGAGCTGCAGCGTGCGTCGCACACGGGAATCATTTGATTAGTAGATTTGACCCCCAATCCAACCCTTTGATGCTGAGTGTCAAGCAGGGAGGCACTGGGTCCCATTTTTACAGTCTTTGGTATGACCCGGCCGGGAATTGAACCCCGACCTCCCAGTTTCAGGGGGCGGACACTCTAACCACAAGGCCACTGAGCAAATACTAAAATGAAGAGAAATGCATATTTCTTAGAGCAATATACTGTAGGTCGGATCACCTAGCTGCAAGTATCTGACCTAATCTATTTTCTGTCATAAGGAAAAACAAATCACACCCGTGTGAAGTGAGGGGTGCTCTTAGCATCATACATCTCATTTCGGCCAATCACAATTTGTGTCATTGTCAATGGCATGTTTGTGTTTACGCAAACAGTCAAAACGGCCATTCATTATACAGGTTGTTTTTAGTTAAATGTTTGTTTTAGAAACGCCATTGACAATAAAGAGAATTTAACTTTCTGTCAACGTCGTCTACCGACGATATTGTCTGTCGGGTGGAAACCAAAATGGTTACAGATTCAAATTCAAAATAGCAAAAGTAGCAGGAAAAAAGCTGGAGAGAGGGGGTTTCTGCCCGACGACAGAAATATATATTTAATTTTCTTCTCATTACCATAGGGTCCACCCGCTCAACTCTCCTGTTCTCTGGTCCAGAGGAAAGTAGAGATCCAGAGCTGAGGTCATGTCCAGTGGAACCAGAGCAGAGCCAGGTACCGGGCGGCTCCCTCGTCCAGCAGAAAGAGGAGACGCTGGTCTCTGTCCAGCTTCTGTCCGTCCAGAGCAAGACCCCTCCTCCGGCGCCGCCACCCCCAGACCCCCTGGAGGCACAGGGACATGTCGAGGCCAAGCCCAGCTATCAGGAGACGCTGTCTAAATCCGAGCCCGTGGCCCAGCTGGAGGCTTTCAGCAACGCCTGCTCGCTCAGCCTCTCGTGTTCCCTGAACACTGTTGCCAAGAGCCGCTGTGAGAGCCCGCCACGTGGCGAGGAGCTACCTCCTCCGCTTCAGACGCTGATCAAAACGGAACCAGAGGAGTATGAGGCCATCGCTCCTCACCCTGCGAGCCATGGGGACCCTGTCACCTCCGACTCCACCGCGTGCCACAGCGGTGACGAGGCCCGGCTCGGAATCGGCGAAGAAGCAAACCGGCTAGCTCTAGACCCACAATCATCACCCGGCGGTACCCGTGACGGGGTGGTGTCTGGCATCACAACGGCCGCCGATGGCTTCGGCAACAATCGGCGGGAGACTGCTGGCGGCGACTATCGCTGCTCGCGCTGCGGTGAGTCGTTCTCCCACGCCGGTGGCCTGCGGCTGCACGCGGAGCAGAAGCGCAAGGCCTACGCCTGCGACTGGTGCTGCAAGTCCTTCGCCCAGTCGGCCGACCTGCGGCGGCACCTGCGCACGCACACGGGCGAGCGACCGCACCGCTGCACCTTCTGCTCCAAGAGCTTCAGCCAGCGGGGGAACCTGCGGCGCCACCTGCGCATCCACACGGGTGAGCGACCGTACAGCTGCCCGTACTGCTACCGGACGTTCAGCGACGGCGACACCATGAAGAAGCATGTGCGCACGCACTCAGGCGAGAAGCCCTACCGCTGCCTGCAGTGCTCCAAGACCTTCACCACCGCCAGTGGCCTGCAAGTCCACCTGAAGAAAGAGATGTGCTTCGTGTCCACGTAGCAGCCTTCTGCTAAGGGGGGAGTTCTACTTTGTCTAAGTGCCAGTGTCGCGCACCGGAAAGAGCTTATCTACACCAGTGGTTCTCAAACTTTTTCATGTAAAGGACCCTCAAATGAATGTATTTGCCCGTGGACCCTCACCCGTGAAGGTTTTGTGCTGTGAGCTTGTTGTAGATCTGCTATTTTTTTATAGCCAACATAGAAATGAGAACCAACGATCTATACGCGTTGTATATCGGCTATTTTCGGTGCACGACACAGCCTGCAACAAAGTGTACAATAAGGCATTGGGCTCCACAGACAATACACTATGAATGACTGTAGTCCCGGGTTTTTCCGAAGGTGGCATAGCTGTTTTCAGCACCTGTTCAATAACTGTTTGATTGGCTCTGCGGCAGGCTTGAACCGGAAACGCATATGCCGCTTTCACCCGTGTCCAAGATGGAAATAGCAAGAAGTGGGTGGACGCTTTTTTAGGAGTCGGGAAGCAGGTTGGAGTCTATATTCATTCCAATGGGTGACCGTCAGCACAGGGTGCATACTTAGTTTAGACTAGTCATTGGTTAGATATGGGTTAGGTTTAGGTGTGCTGCCCCGTGGGAGGTGAGGGTTTGAGATAGATTGTAGTTGTAGGACTAATGACTCGTCTAACCAATGACTAGTCTAAACCAAATACTGTCTAAACTAAGTACTGCACCCAGGAACACACTCTCGCGGGATCTAGCACCAGTAACCATAGGACGTAAGATTTGTGTACCATGTCGCCTCTAGTGGCTCCAATCGGGATGGTGAATATTCCTAAATTTACCATCTTTCTCTTTCCTCATGTGCTGAAGATGAGCCAATCAAATGAAGCTATGGGACGATGAACCCGGAAACGGGAAACGGGTTTGCCACCTTGTGGAAACCCTGGGATTAACAGTTCTGTACAGAGGCCACTCTCTAGGCACAGCATGGCCTGCTGCTTTCACATGCATTTATTTATTTGTTTATTTATTTGTTTATTTATTAATAATCTTTTCCTTTACTTGTCTTTCTGCCAGAGGAACAGACGTGACAGACAGATTTCAGAGTATGACTTTGGAGCAGTGATTCTCAACCTTTTTAATTACAAGCCGAGTCATAGAGTATAGACAGAGTTACGCAAACTCTGTTCACTTCATGGGGCCAGTCCAATGGCGGCTCTTCTACATAGACTTCTATTGGTTTGTCCCTAATTGAAGCTCCACATGGGGACAACCGGAAGTTTACAGAATGCATTGGAGTCTATGAGCTCGCGCGAGTACATGAACCACGTGACCAGGCTGTTTTCTGCCCCCTCAACTCTTCTATTAGATGGCTCTGATTATGAGGACCCTCAGTTTGATTTGCATTAGACCACATGTTGATAACCACTGCTCTACAGAGAATTAATTGAGGCGCATGAAGGGAGTGTGAAAGTATTTAATGAGGTTCTGTCTGTGTTCTGTCACAGTTTTCTATTCATGTTTTTATCTCGTGGCACCCCTGTAAAAAACGTTTTCATCCACAGCACCCCTGTATTACAATGTTACTTTACAGCACCACGTTACTCTATCTGCTCCCTAAGATGCAATATGTCACAAGGAGAACTTGAAAAGATATTTTTCCATTAGAGCAGATTGAAAATGACATTGACTTGACATCTAACCATTCAAAACCCATCATTCCTATTCCGGGGTGAACATCTGACAAAATATAGTAAATCTACAAGCTTGCAACGTGTTGTAACAAGTGAGCTTGTAGATCAGATATTTTTGGCGAAGAGATTTGGTGTTGATTGACAAAGAATGCACCAAGGACAGTACAACTCCTGTCCATTTTACCAAGTTATAGAGGGTCCAAGAAATAGATAAAACAAAGTGATATTGGTAAATCGATTAATTCCAAATATTATCAAAGTATTCTGCAGAACCCGTGGACTTGCGTCACGTCACCCTGCTCTATATGATGTTTCATGGCCTTGTGTGATTTGACAACGGTAGTACTTAGCCTCACAGACTCACTTGAAGTGACAGCCTTATTACAAATAGTCTCGCAAGCTCAAATAACAAGCTACTAGTGGTGTCAAAGTATCCCTTTAACACTGCTGAATTCAAATTACATTTATTTTACCATGTGTGTCGGCACAGTCGGGTGGAAACCTCATTATGTCCAAGCCTTACCTGTTACCTTTCAGGATTCAAATGAAAAAGCGTCAAAAGTAGATCTACAAGTTCAAAGCACTGCATTGTGATCTGCTCCTTTTGTGTGACGCTGTAGTATAATCAATAGGTCATAGCCTCGGTACCCAGGCTTTTATTTTCGTTCGCATTTGGCTCAAAAATGAAAGCCTAGGGGAACAAGACACATTTCCTGGTCTAGCAGTGGGAGTGAACTACAGTGCAGAGGGGTGTCGCTCAAAATATTGTGACGTCAGTTTTCTTTGCTGTTTTCTACCGGGGAGGGGTGGAGGGGATCAAGGGCGGGCGCTCTGATCCGTGAGCCAATATTATCCAGCGCTTGAGCAATGCGCTACCCGCCCCTCTAGACCAGAAAGCACACTGGCTAGGCCAGGCTAATTAGGTACCGGTAATTCATTTACAAAAAAAAACACAGTTTATGGAGATAAGAGGTTTCTGCTCTACAGCGACTATGAACTAAATGGCCAGAGTATGCACAGGTTACTGTTAATGACCCACCCACTTATAGATAACTTTGAACTAAATCATTGTGGAACATGTTTTATTTTTTACACCACACAGTGGCTACAGAGACACTGCAACATTGTTTGGTAGAAAGCCATGCTGCCTTTTTGTACAACGTGCAACTACTGCATCCACAGTCACACTGGTACCTCGATCACCCTCTATAAGCAATGTTTATACAGTATGTCTACATTTTAGGTTGAGTTTTTGTCTTATCAGGTTATTTTATGTCAATAAATGAAATGTGACTCGGCAAACTATTTTATACTTTTTCGACAATAACAACTTTCTAAATAACTTTAAAAGCCCACAATGTGTCATGATGAGAGGTGTTTCAGGAAGGCCACAGAGGCCATGACTGTCGTTGCCCCTCAAAAAATGCTCTGAGGACACAGTGGCTTTAATGCCCCAGCGTACTAATATCTAAATCTATCTTGTCAATTTGTAGACACCAGTATTAGGTCTTAATAATTGCGTCCCCGTCTTTAAAACAATCCAGTGACTTTGATTGGTGCAGGCCTGAGCATGGATCAGATTGTAAATGGGCCTACTGCATTTTAACCCTTAAATTCAATACATTCTTTCAATGGACAAAAATGTAATTCCTTCCTTTCTGCCTTGGCATCTGGCCCTTTGTGCCCTCAAGAAATGGACAACACCAAAGGCCAAGTGACCTTGCCCCTAAAATGATGGAATACCAGGCCTGGTTGTGAGTTTTTGTTTTATTTTTATTTGTATATTTAAAGTAAGGAATTAAAAGTAGTTCAACTTCAAATGTGAAGCTGAGTTGGCCATTATCAGTTTGTTTTGAATCAATGAGATGTTTAGAATTACATCTTAAAGTCACATTAATCCTAAACTGGGAACCCATTTGGTCAAACAGGAACTTTTTGTGTTTATTCCTACTAACCGTTACATATTTGGAGTTCTCCCTGTGTCCCCTAGGGTAGGTAGCCTCACAACAAACATGCAGTAATCCGACCTCCTCCTGGCCATGGAGGGGAAAAGAACTGGTCGGAGTAATGTGTTCCTTCCACACGCTACGTCCGGCCGGGGAAATTCCCCCATGTCGGGTGTAGCGCCCAGGATCCCTCTACGACACATTATTAAGCATAAAATGCCTTTTCAGGTCGGGGTACCAATTTTATCCAATCAGTATACAGAACTCTGTGGTAGAGATACAATGTACAACTTGTACAATTGGGGTGGTTGTATTTTGTCTCCCTGCTCTATTGAGACCTTTAGATCGTGTCAAAGGTCATTGTCTCACCTAGACACAGGATCTCTGATCTGACATGAGTTTTGTCCTAAATGGTCAAGATTCAATTTATCCCCTGAGTAAGCAGGCTGGTTCTATTAGTTCAATGGTGAACTAGTTCAAATCCGTGGTAGAAGAGGAAAGATAAGTGCTGCTATAACCAAAAACATTTACACACCCCCAAGCCCCAACCCAAATTCTAAAATTTGAGAACTAGAGGAAAATGTGTTCATTTTAGGCTGCAACTTAACCATTTCTTTAATAAAGACTGAAAGCCAAAAGCTGCAATCCAAGTTTCACTTCGTGCAAAGTCAAAAGCTTTGCTGTTGAGCCATTAGTGGAGAACTAGTAGGCTACCTAGAGAAATTGTGACGTTTCCTTTTGAATTGAATGCAATACCTCTTGTCAACCAGTAGGTAGCCTACCAGACCACAGGAGCTCAGTAGAAGAGCAGGGAGACCACCTCAACCCACCACAGTTGTCTTATGTTCAACACTAGGTTCCCCCAAACAGTGGGGACCCATTTTTATGGGCTTTTTTTTATGTTTAATTCAAAGTATTTTTGAACTTAAACTAAAATGATAAAAAGTTTCAGACATTTTCTATATTTTAAAGAAATAGTGACCATAGCAGATCCACAATCTCACAATGTGTCATATCGTGACGTATTGCCAGCTTGTAAATCAGTTCTATTATGAAGTTGTTTATTCATGAGTTGGTACGTATGGGTCCTGGGGAGACACTAGAACCCACTTGTCGAACCACTACTCTACCATCAAGATTGGTTAAAATACAGTTTTATCCTCACAAAGGAAGTTATGCATTGCCGCTTTAAGCGCAATGAATGTTTTAGCTCACTTCTACTGATTATTGTATTTCAAAAGTTTTAACCTGTCCACTGTGCAAAGGACAAGGACGTATTGGAATTGCGTCAGGCAGTCTCATTTTGAATTCCCTGGAACAATAGAGGGTATACGCGTGCATAAAGTGAGTGGCAAAGTGAGTTTAACATTGTTTAACGTTGTTTATATGGGCTGTCTAGGCCAGAAAGTAGTTTTTTGCCACTCAATAGGCGTTCCTGCATAACTTCCGGGTATGATGATGTCACGTGCATACCAGGGTGGAGTCTGAAGAGGTGAGTCTTCAGATTACGATGGAAGATTGGGAGTGAGTCTACAATTCTAACCAGGGAGCCAGGAGGGTCTGGGACATGTGGAGTGTATTGTCCCAGATTTTCCCCGACAGTATAGCCGATCTACAAGCTCACAACATAGAATTTAAGAACGCTTGCCCCAAAACATGCTCACTCCGGGTCAAATCCGGCAACCTCGCGGCGCCACCAAGTATTCCTATAAACGTAACCTCAGTAAAACTATGCCTAAACTCAAGCTTATTCCTAATCGTAACCTCAGTACAAGTACTTAACCGTGAACTTATTCCTAACCTTGACCTCAGTAAAACAAATACAAGAAGAACTGTCCATATGGGCTATATGGGCGAATGTTCACCTATTATGACATGCTTGGACTAGGGATGCAAGGGTTGGCTCAGGAGGTAGAGCGGCCACTTAGCAACTGGAATGTTCACAGTTCGATCCCAGGCTCCACCATCAAAGTGTCCTTGAGCAAGACACTGAACCACCAAATTGCTCCTGATGAGTAGGCTAGCACCTTGCATGGTTTGAATGTAATGCACATTAGCATTGTAAAATGCCATGGATAAAGGTTTTATCTAAATGCACAATTTTGAGTTCATGTTTAATTAATCTAAGTTCATCATCCCATTCTATCCTTTCACGAAGCTAAGAATTTTCTGCTACACTGACTTTTGGTTGCACAGCTCGTTGCGTCCGCAAGCCAGGGGTTTGAGACCGCCGCACTCGAACTAGGCTACAACTCGGGTTTAAAAGTTGAAAGGGAGCTTTCCTGTTGTGTGATGATCATGGGAACCACTGAACAGGGTCAGTGTTGGGATCACATTCAGTAAGTAATATCAATAAATGCCTTGGAAGAGGTGAGACAGAGTAGTGTGAAGCTTTGCAACGACAGACTTCAAAGACATTCTGTGCAGTGTCCAGATACTCAGAAGGGAGAGCGGATTAAATCGGATTCCTTGTCTTCAATTAGGCCCTGGTGAAAAGAAATGCCAGGGGATGAATGAGGGTGTTGTTGATGGTGCAGTACGAGCTGTTCAGAAGACACGAGAGATGAATGCGTTTTTTATGGTTGGCTGGGATAAGATTTGTTTTGAAATATTACCAAATGCCGTCTATGGTAATCAGAAGGTCACCGGTTGGTCTCCTGTGTCGAACAGTTGAAGGGTCGCTGATGTGATGACCCATCCCATGGGGGTGTGTGTGGGGTTGGTTTGGTTGGATACTAATTGTTGTTCTCTGTCCCTGTGTAGGAGGAGAGTGCCAGCCTGCTGAGGTGTGTCTTGGGGATTGACACACCTGGTCCCAGGCTGGCTGAGGCCGTTTTCTCTCTCTGACACTGAGCAAGATGCGTAACCCTGCATCATGACCACCTGACTGCAGCCATCAGCTGGAGGAAGCTGAAACCCCCAGGATTACCAAAGGTCTCCTATAATCCATCCTTCCTTCGCTTGCCCGAATCAACACACTTGTGATGATGAAGCAACTCTGACTCGGTGCCTCTTACTCTTCCTACAGACACTTTGGGACATTGATTTCCAAATGAAATGCAGAATCCATGTTGCTCATCTGCTGGCGTTGATGCAGTCTGTTTTATCAAGTCCAGAGCACTTTGTGCATAATGACAAGATTCATGGAGATGCTGATTTCCTTTTCCAGCAGGACTTGGCACCACCCACCACAGTGCCTGACCTGAACCCAGTAGAGCAGGGGTTGTTGGCTTGTTGCAGATTAATCCCTTAATTAACCCTAAAGCATAAGCAATAATATGTCAACATTTTAATGACTTTTTTGTGACACATCTGGCCCCCAGATGTGTCACAGAGACTATATATATTTTTGGAGCGATACAAAAAAGGTAATTAAAAATGTGACATTATTGCTTATATCAGCTTTAACCTTTTAAACCCTCAGTAGTCAAATCTTTATTGATGAAGTAACTTATTGTTCAAAAGTAGCCTACCAAGTATTGAGAGCATAATTAACATACTTTGAGATGGTTTACAATTTAACATTTTCTGTATTATACTATACTTTTTTTTTTGAGTAGTCTTATGTATTATTGTAATATTTTATTATTGATTAATTGATTTCCACAATAGTCTAGCCATCTGTCTGGCTAGTGTATGATTATAATTATAGATAATAATTTTGTACAAATATGATTGAAATTGAAACAAAGCTAACATAATGGTATTAAGTAAGGTACTAATTAACGGGTCGCGCTGGCGCTGCTGCCTCCTGCATTATGTGCAAATTCGAAACAGGTGGTGGTGGAACGCAGGGCCGTTCAGTGACTTCGACGAGTGCGGACTGCTTCCAAACAACAAACATGGTGGATTTTTATGAAACAAACGCTTTGCAGATTGAAAGAGGATAATTCAAGCTTTCCCTACTGCCTACAGCTGCAATGTTGGTGAGTTTTACGTCGTTTAATACCCATACAAGCAGATGGCAATTTGGATGAGTGCATGGGGAGTCAATGGAGGGAGGGTGTTGGCGTTGCAACTGAATTCATCCCATTTTCAAATTGCGGCTAAGCCATTCTATAAGTATTGTGGAAAGCCTGGTGGGCGAGGTTAATAAGTATTCCAACGTGGAATACTTCTAGAAGTGATGTGGATCTGTGTTGAGCAGCTGTTGAAGGTTATGATCTATGACAGGTTGGCTGATATCGGTTCATGCCTGGCTTGGTGGCAACACCTCTTGTCTGTCTAGATTTCTAGGCCTATTCCTCTTTAATTCTCTCTCTCTCTCTCTCTCTCTCTCTCTCTCTCTCTCTCTCTCTCTCTCTCTCTCTCTCTCTCTCTCTCTCTCTCTCTCTCTCTCTCTTGTATTTCTTTGCTGTGTCATATAGTGAGTGAGTGAGTGACCCATAGTTTGAGTGAAACAAATAACTTGGTATTTAGCTTTTCTGACCTGCTGCTGTCATAGGGCTGCAGGGATGTAAACGGTTGCTGTTCCCCAATGGCCTACATGTATTTGATTTCAGAACGGGGCATTTAGATATTAACCACTTCATGCAAAACAGGAAAATACCATAACATACAATAATCAATGCAAAATTGCAAATGCAACACATTTGCATTGAAAATAAATTATTTGGAAGTGGTCATGTCCACCACATCCCCTTTCCTATGAATTAACTATTTCAGCTGGCTTATCTGTGAACATTCTACACTAAAACCATATACAGTAGGTTTTCACTCTTACTTAGGCCTACTGCCAGTCAAACTTTTTCTTTTGCCACAAAGCTGCTTAAAAGTGGGCTCTTAACATTATCAATGAATGATTGATGTGTTGTTGGTAGAGAAGCTACCTGTAGGTTTTTTTCTCCCAGAATAGTAGTCAAGTTTCCTCTATAGTTTCCTTAACGGAACAGGACCTGAAGGTCTAAATGGCACTTGGATTGCTTATAGCACAAGATGAGGAGAGAGTGGAAATCAGACATGGGAGAAGACTTTGCAGTATCTCTGTCCTCCTCTTCTCTCTTCCATATCTTTCATGTCTGACTCAATCTGGGAGCCGATGTGACAACTCAGGGCCAAGGTCTTCAGGGTCTCTTGCTTCAATGTTATTCAAATAATCCATCCTGCACTGTGGCCATACCTCATGAAGGTTATATGAACTGGTTGGTCCACCGACCATTCCATCCTCCAGCAATGGGTGGTGTCACATAAAAATACCTTTGATCATGTGGAGGTAGCTTTTCAGGTAGTAGAGGCCATAACATCAGAAGATGGAGAAGTCATCTCATGTTCAGACTAGATGTATGACATCAGCTATTGCAATCTGACTCAAGGCTCTCATCAGGTCCTCTGCCTCTGGTCCATCTACGATCACACTCTGTAGCACTAGCTCAGCCATCAACTGCAGGGCACGCACACACATTCTGAAGGAACTTCTTTCCCATTCAACATATTGGCAAAAACATCTGACAGAACACCAGAAAGCCCACTTTCAGCTAACAGTGAACCTACTGTAGGCCTATATACTGTATAACAAAATCATCAAGGCATAGCATAGCAGGAAAAAAGTTACACATGTATGAATTGTGGTTGTAATCTGTAGCCTTCAGCAATTAAGTGATCATATTCATAATCATAGCTGTAATGTTTTTATGTTTTATGAAATGCTACTTTATTCAGCTTTATTAATTTCGGTGGAATAATATTTGTGTTCTATAGACCTGTATTATTTAATGGGGTTAAATTACTCTGTCAATTCAAAACATTGAACATGACCATATGTATGAATACATCTTTATTTGATTAAATAGTACATTTTATTGGATTTGATAGTATCGTTGCATGAAATCTCATAACTACTTTTGTGGGAAATGTTTGGTGCTCGATAATATGCCACCACCTGAAAAGAAATATGCTACAGTTTCACTAATACGGACTGTAGAAAGCAAAGTTGATACATTTGACATGATTATTGTGCATACAATCTCAAAAGATATATTTTATGTAATTTTTGGGCATGAAGGGGTTAATAAGCATTCATTAATAATTCATTAATCATAAATCAAATATGTTGTGCATATCATTTGATGATTTTTGGCTGAACGTGGTTTTGTCAGTAAAAGTTTTTTTTCTCAACTGATTATTGTAGCTTGGGGTCACCTCTTAAGAATTCAAGAGGGTGCCCACTGATATCCCTTGGGCATTTTTAGTTATTACAGTAGACTGCAGTATGTAAGACATATAGTAGACTACAGTATGTGGGGTTGCGGTTTAGCCACAGGATGGCGCTCCAGTGCAGCGGTTTACACCTGAAATCATTTGGGAAGATTCAAAGACAGTTCTGTACTATATGTATCTGTGGATACTTTCAAAGACAACATGAGCTTGTACATAATTATGATCTATCGGAATTATTATTGATATTTTGGGAAAATTTAAGAAAATGCAATTATGTTTTAGTTTCTTTATGGCAGTATTCATTTAGTTCACTAGGACTAAAAGGTTTTTGATTTGTAGTTGACTAAGACTAAACAGTCCCTATTGAAGATTGATGCTCTTTGGTGTTTTCCTATCTCCCAGAATGCCTTGCAACAGTAGTAGTCTTGATTGATTGAATACCTTAAAGTTATATTCAGTGATTTCACTTAATTCAAATATCACTTAGTTCCTCCCTGTCCCCAGTTAACCCCTGGGGTAAAGAATACCTTTTTGGCTAGGTGGCCCAGCCTTCATCCAATCAGGATAGAGAGGGAGTGGGCCTTTGTATGCGTGCTGTTGGCCTGTTGTGTCCCCCCCACTGTAGTGCGTGCATGTGCACATCTTGTTATTGGGGCAGAGTTTTTCCAAATCACCCAAATCCCTGAATGCTCCTTTAACAGTTTTTAAATAAGTAGGCACAAGACACAAACTGCCTATGTAGGAAAACTGATGTTTTTGAGAACTTTTGTGAGCACTTTTTAAACTGTAAAATATATTGCGGTACAACTGAATTTGGTTATGGCCAGAATTACTGGCTAGCATTACAACATTAGAACCACAAGGCATTATTTGTGGTTCATATAAAACCACCAAATTGCATCATGATGTTGTGTTGGACAAAAAACAGGCCTTAACGCCAGGAGCACAGGCACTTTTAGACCAACTGCCACTTTGTTCAATTATACACACTTGCTCAGTCTAACTGAACACATTTCCTATTTTTATGGTAATGTCCCAGCTGTGACACGCTGTCACCTTGAGGCGAACTCAGCCCATTATTTTCACATTCAACTGTGCTTGGCACCTGGGCTGAATTAATACAAACAAACCAAAACAAAACATGGTATGTAGAGATATGTGGGCGGAGGGGGTGGGACCAGATGTCTGGGTAGCTTGTTATTTGGTAGCAGGCTCACCTTTTGAATCAGAAGGTTCTGGGTTCAATTATACACACTTGACAACACTTGACAGCATGTGAGTATCACAGCTTTGGTTCTGTGTCGTGATTAGAACGAGAATGACGACAACTAATGCTGTATAAATTGGCACAAATGACAGATCATCCCTTTAACAAAATATAATGTGCTATGGGGACTTTGAAGTAAGTCCAAGTTGATTCGAATTTTATACCAGAGATAGGAGGTGAGGTGGGCACTGCCTAAATCACTGATGGCTCTGTGTGTGAGAGCATCAGGATATATGTAACTAGATTAATAGATGTTTAGGGGAAAAGGTTTTGGATTTGTGGTTGCACAGCATGATTATAGGAGGTGTTGCGTGTTTTGCGTGTGAGAGCAGGGTCATTTGTCAACTGACTGCCTCAATGCGTGAGATCTCATAGCTCAACCAGAAACGTTCGATATTTGCCTCATCAAGCTAACTTGACGGTTGACCTACCGGAACTTAGGCATTTATACTTACAAGTGTCTGAAAAACAAAAACAAACGTAGAATGTCCTGCTACATTTGCTATTTTCTGGCTTTGTTTCGTCCATGTTTAATCTGTGCGCAGTCTTCGCACCTCCACTGATTGTGTGTTCTTGAACCTGATTTATACATTGTCGTACTGTATGACGGTGTTGTTGACAATGTATCGTGGATGTGATGTGTTGTCAGCTTAAATCGGCAATTTCCGGCACGTGACACCGCTGTGCCACGGATCATCCAGTCTACTCTCTCGATGCAGACTGTTGACTCACATGCAATTTTCGGATATTTCCGGCATACAGTGGCGGATGTCTGTCTAATAAGCAAATTAATAACATTTAACACTCATCTTTTACTTTCTCTAATAACAGCCTAAACATGAACCTTGGTTGAAAAAACCCAAAGTTGTCCTTTAAGTACAGTAGCCCACTTGAGTAATGTACTTTACAGTACACCACTGGCTTCTAATTTCAAGGACCCCCAGATTGATATGGATTATCATTATAGGCCATGGACCCTCAATTACACATTTAATCTCTGGGACCCCGATCTACACTGTATACATATCCTGTACAAAGGGAAACGAATAGTTTTGTTGTGTTATAAATAACTTTATAATGTGAGTGAATGGCAGTCAGTTTAGACTGAAACCTTTCCCAAATATTGAGTCATATGTCATAGTTAGTATATGTCATAGAAAAATGACATTCCACACTGTGTGACTGCAATAATGTAAATATAATGAAGTGACTTCAAAGAGATTCTGTTCCACTTCCACACTGTTGGGCAATGGGCAGAAATCTCCTATCTCTCTTTTAACTTTTTGTGTTGTTTCGTACATTAATGCCCCTTGAGCACACTAAAGCATCACACAAAAGTATATAAAATAGCAGATCTACAAGATTGGGAGTGGCCACAATGACAGTCATTCTAATAAAAGTATAGTCACATTTTACCGGTAATTAAGCGCACACCTCGGTATTGATTGCCTACACCTGGCCTACAGGGCACCACTCCATGGATTTATCTATATTGCATCTTCTGTTGTCACTGACCCACTGGACGCTCCAGTCAAAAAAATCCATGGCCAGGAGTAATTTGTGTGTCCATTTGGGGCTCAACAAGCTGTGACTCTCTGAACAAAAACGCACGCACACACGTAAATTAGTACGTTCTGCGTAGTGTGGTCTTTTATGTGTATAGTTTTAGCCATTTGATTGCCATAACAGGCTCGTCTTTGCACCACTTGAATGTAAATGGATCCAGTATGCCAATGAAGGAACCATTCTCTGCAGCTGTGGCGTCACGTCATGTGCTCCATGTGATTTGTATGAGAGCCTGCATGCTACCTCAAAGGGCAAGCTTTGTTCTGTTACTAAAGGGAGGTATGTTATTGATTGTTTACAGAGTGTCATATTGATTATGTCCTGCTTCAGAAGGACACTGTGACCTTAAAGGCCTATGGTTTGATGGATATTACTGGATAGGATAGTAACATCATGTCATAATCATTGACCAAAAGAACGATGTGATTTAAAAATAAATTATATTTTACCTGTAATTAGGCCAATTTCTCCAAGGAGGGAACATTTTAAATAAGTAAATAATCAATCGAATACATGAATGAAATAGCAATTTATAGGAGAACTCAAAGAAGAATTTAGTCACAGTACAATGTTGTATCGTATTGCATTCCAAATTTATTGTCATATTCGTACATAAAACACCTTATAGAAATGTAAGAACGACACATCTTGAGAGCACAAGATCCGTGTAAACAACAGTTGGGGAACAAGTATTGTATAGAAAGCCACATTCATACATTCAGTCGTGCATAAAAGGACGGACACTAATACCGGCATAACATTGACAGTATCTTTGTGATGTGTGTCACGTCTCGCTCAAGGAATACCTTTGTACAATTGTTAGAAAACAGGCAAGGGACCGTAGATCAATATAAAGATGTATATCAACATATTGCATCATGCAACAATGAGGAAGAACCACTTTTATTCATATTATCATCAGTTGGTGGACACAAATGCATTCAATACGTTGAGACAACTGGATTTGTTTTCATATCATTGCTGAACAGTGTGATGGATGCCATTAAAGTAGTGGATTACTAAAGGAATAGATTGGGTATTTGGACACAAGGTGATGTGAGACACTAGTATTGATAGCAATTAGGGCTGTGGATATTGATTATTTTGAAAACATACCGGTATGTTTCTTTTTTACTTTTTAAATGTATCAACGAATCAATCAGTTAATACATTATTTATAATCGACAGCCTGATTGAACCACTTTAACAACCTATTTGATACAACAAAGGGAATCTACCAACGCACCTCAAGCCTGGAGCAGCTGGTCCGGTGCATCACCGGAAGAAGGACAATAGTTGCAGAAGGAGGAGAGGACACTGGAGCAGCACGGACATTTCAAGACTTTTATTAGGCACTAGTACAAGAAAACTACGTATACGCTCTTTATCAGAGTCATCTTGACTCTGAAGATCGTATAGGTCGTAACGTTAGTCGTTTTCTTGTACTAGCACCTAATAAAAGGCTTGAAATGTCCGTGCTGCTCCAGTGTCCTGTCCTCCTTCTGCAACCTATTGGAGATACTTCGGCCCTGACCTCCCAGGGGCCCTGAGCTAAAACTCTTAAGGGCTCAAAACTAACCATAGAACCTGACAATTGTACACAATCATATTATTAATGTTATCAGCTGCCTCAGGCCCATTCAAATGGGCTCACCCAGATCTTTCTTTCATGTGTTTTCATATATAAATGACTAATTATACTATGGCTTGGCTGAGAGATGTGCATCCATATTGCTCATTATGCCAACACTTTCAATTGTAATTTAAACCTTGACTGAGGGACCAGATAACCATTGTTTGTTTGTGCCTAGTATCATCATGCCCATATATTGTCTGGACTGGACGAGTTTCATTTCATGCAGGCGCATATTAACTCATGTTCAGGCACAACATGGTTATCTTTTTCCAAGCTGCAGTTTATCAACCCTGTTGACATTCATCAAACGCAATAAATACTCTTATGTTTTGCCAGGCACAATATGACACAGAACACAGCCCTGGGACTGAAGACGGATATATACAGACACACATGTCCATGCAGTAGTGTTGATTTTGACAGCAAGTTCTCATCTGAAAATTTTCTCTAGTTTTAGTCGACTAAATATGCGATTTTAGTCTAAATCTACAGTTTATTTAGTTGACTAAAATGTATTTTGGCAGGCCGTGATGGCGTCATAATGGCTGATTTTACACTTGCTCAAAGTAGCTCAGACCTGCTATTTTCAGCATGCAACCAAACCTAAAATTGTCCTAAATGTCCTTTAGTTCTATGGGTGTCTTCTGCACTAGTCCCTTCCTAACATTTTAGTCATCATAGCTTAGTTTTTATTTAGTTGTCATCATAGAAAAAGGGTAGTCGACAAAATCAACACTGCTGCCCAGCTCTGTTAGCAAGAGACCGAGTAGCACATCAGCTTAACGTTACTGTTATTTACTGGTATCAAACTTGGAGAGGAGAGAAAACAACCTGATTACTGTTCCCACAGTTCTATCCTTCTGGTCACTTCTCCGTGACCAGATGGATAGTTCCACTCCATTCTCTCTGTGCCAGAGACACGACGGGGTGAAGAGGCCCTTATATGGCCACCGGGCTCTTGTTTTCAAATGCCTCAATGTTGACATTGTCACTATAATATCATATGTGACCAGTGGCGATGACACACATTTTGGGGGGGGGGGGGGGGGGATGACATAGCAGGCGCAGCTCACACCTACAGTCGGCATACAAAGATTGATGAATTGTTGTGTTAGCTTGTCTGACACCTTGATGACACTGAGACAGCATGCACGTAGCATGCACGTAGACTAGACAAGACTACTAGACCACAGCCAGAATGATTGATTGATTGATTGAAACCTTTATTTCAGGGGAATCCAATTGAGAATGGTCATTACAGCGAGAGGCAAGCATGCAGCGCCGGTCGGGAAAAATAAACAACTAAATACAATAATAGTAATACATCATCCCTTAGTGTGGAGGGGGACATTCAGACCCTTCTGATCCCACCTCTGGCACCTATATGTGACATTTTCAATAATGTCTAAAAATAGCAAATCATAGCCGAACGCGCTGTGAGCTTGTAGATCGGATATCTTTCTCATCTTCCAAAATGTTAAAGTGTAAAATAAGAAGTGATGTCATGGTCGTGGAACGGTGTACCACGGCATGGTATCAATAATGTTTTCACGTTGGGCACTCGCAGGTATGTGGCACAATACGGTGCACGCATGTGAACGTTAGAACGCATCCTGATCCCCATAACAGAAGCGTAGCGTGACTAGCGTCTGTTAGGCAGCCCACCCCCAGTTAATGGAGCTCTTGCCCTGGCCATAGGCTGCTGAAAGACGGAGGCCTGGGCAAGAGCCTCAGTCTCTGCAGTGGGTAGCGTTTTGGAGCCATGACCGTAGAGCGTAGAGCTATAAATGCTGCTATTGATGGAACCAAAAAGCAGGCCTTCTGGCGATGCATTCTCCGACAAACATCCCCAAAACATGCTCCAAAAAACATCTGAATTATCAATCATTCATAATGGCATCATCATGGCCACATGTTGCGTGCGATTTTGGCATGCTGTTGTTTGGCTTTCATCATTTTATTGATGCTGTCGGACGGAAACCTATTATCTCCACATTAGATTTTTTGTTATTTTTTATTTTATTTTATTTTTCAAAAATGAATGCCTGATTTGATGCTTTGTCGTTGACCGTGTCATGCAAAAGTAGCCTATCTACAAGCTCACAATGCGTCTAGATGGCAGGAATTATGAGCTTGTAAATCTGCATAATTTCTTTGCTATTTGAACGACATGCAGGGAGGAGGAGGACGACATGTTGAAAGTGTTTGTAGGTTATGTATTAACAAGAGATTGGCTCACAGTTTATTTTTTCCATTTCCTGACAACGTTAACGGTTTTGGACACGAAACGAAACAACGTTTCTGCCCGACAGTGACAATACTGTATATATTTGACCTCTCGGGTACCTCTTACTGACCGTGGTGACCTTACATGACTCCAACCCATAGTAAACATTAGAACTGTGTTATGATATATTCCCTGTCACTTGTTCTTCATCAAGCTAGCCCAGTGCAGCTGACGAGGAGTTTATTTTGTTGCACACGGGGGGTTAATCGTGGCATAAGGTTCTGGGCAGCTCATTGGTCAGGACGTGCCAGCGCTCCACTCTCTGGCCCTTGTTCTTTAGGCAGTCCATCCAATGGCGGAGGGCGTCTCCCTGTGAGTGACGGCTCAGACGCACGCCACCTGATACGATACAGTTTGATTAACTTGTTGCACCCTTAAACACATGCACCAATAGGGTTGCCAAGCGTGCCGTTGAATGCGGAATCGACCCTTATTTGGAAACTGATATATCCCTTATTGAACTCATAACACTTTCTTTCTGGGAATCAATCAATGACATGTAAAGCAGGAAAACGATATGCACATCCCAGTTTCAGAATACGGTGCTGGAATGTCCGCACACGATATAATTCTGCTCCAGTCTTTTTTATTACAACCTATAAATGCAACAACGTTTCGCCCCTCCGGGCTTTCTCAAGTTACATGGGTATGGCCTTGAAAACCTTAAATAGTTGGTGCTTATCAATTGATTGAATGTTGACACCCAGTTATGTTCCACCTATTTAAGGTTTTCAAGGCCATACCCATGTAACTTGAGAAAGCCCGGAGGGGCGAAACGTTGTTGTATTTATAGGTTGTAATAAAAAAGACGGGGAGCAGAATTATATTGTGTGCGGACAATCCACTTTTTTCTTCATTTAATCAATCAATGACACTCATCTTGTGTTCAAGTTCAAACAGCTTATATATTAATATACTATAATACAGGTTATAACCATTTAAAACCTCTTGACTCAATAAACTGGACCTGAGTTTTCTCTGTACTTGGACCACTTCTTTCTGTCTATACCAAATCTCTTTGCAAATCTACAAGCTCCCAACGTGTCTCAATGCGACACGCTGTGAGCTTGCACATCTGCTATTTTGGACTAATATTCCCCCAGAATAGGGATGCTGCGGTTCTTAGAAATAAAGGGACATAGTTCAGGTCGTTGGCAACCCTATACCACAGGATAACAGGATGACTTCGAGAGTAGAAAACGAGTCAGCGGCCTCACCAATGAAGTCGTTGGATCGTCCTATGTCATAGTCCCATACGGTTACCTCCAGAGTCTTGTTGGTCAGCTCTG
Organism: Protomyctophum bolini; assembly: GCF_963924005.1. Lineage (NCBI taxonomy): Eukaryota > Metazoa > Chordata > Actinopteri > Myctophiformes > Myctophidae > Protomyctophum > Protomyctophum bolini. The sequence continues at coordinate 18,865,718 of NC_137872.1, read as the reverse complement.
ACAGGGGCATCTCATAGAAGAACTCCTGCAAAGTGGACACAGAGAGTCTGACTACAACCAACACATATATACAAAGTACATTTTATTTTTAATGTCACTGTATTGAAAAGTGGTCATTTCTCCCCAGAATGTAACAGATTTTCAGAATACAAAAAAACAACTCTAAATCCACAAGCTAACAATGGAGCGTTAAAACTCATTGTTTTGTTCTCAAGTTTACTGAGTTGAAAGTTCACTTTTTGAAATAGGCCAGTGGTTACTTCATAATGTGAAACAACTTATTAGGCATCATTAGAGTTCTCCACATTTATCGATAACATTAACACTGGACTCAAAACACTTCAAAACACTGTATACTCTGTGATTCACACATTTGATGTAATTTGAGTTACCCACACATTGTACATTTAGGCCAAGGAGGCACCATGCTCTTCAACACTGTATATTGTGTAGCCTATACATTACATTACTATAATATGAGATGTGTTGTGCTTTATTTATATTGTACTGTAAATTATTGAAAATCCCCATCTTAATGGAATGAACGATTATTTTCACTATAAGCTGCTGTTCTCTGTTACAGAAAGCTTAATTAAAAGGTATTATGCTCATTTTAACCAGCATACCAAGGCTTACATTTTCAATGCTGTTGTTTTTATTGGCAGTATGTGCCAACTCGGTTTCCATGGCACCAAATGTAATAATTTATACAAGCACTCTGCATGCAGTCTGCTTAGGCCGTTTTCCAACAAGGATATTATTTACTGTGAAAACAATAGCAACTAGAGAAAATAAGACACACACACACACACACACACACACACACACACACACACACACACACACACACACACACACACACACACACACATCCCTGATGTCATCTCTATTGGCCAGCAACTCTACATCTGACCTCAAACCCTTAGATCTCCATATATGGATATATTCTGACTTTCCATATGATCCTTCCCCTCTTCGATGTCTCCCTTTTGACTTATACCGTGTCCATTCAAATTTCAAACTCTAGACAAGCCTGCCCCAAAGTTATTAGTGCAGCAGTGACCGGCAGCGGGAAAAAACTAGAGTTCTCAACATGTTCAGCCCTACCTGGGCCCTCATCAAACCCTGTACACTCAAATGTCCCCGCTACCACCCTTAGATCTCTATATACTGTATGGAGCTGACCTGTTCTGACATTCCATATGTTGATCTGACCTCATCAATCCCTGTACACTCAAGACATGCTCCTTATATGGCCAGTACATAATTCATTCCATGTTGATCTGACCCCCCATGCCAAAGCGCCAGCACTCGCCCAGCAGTCTTCCGTCAATGAGGTGGATTGGTGCACGTGGCGTCTTACTGGTAGTATAGTTTGACTCCGCGACTTAAATTGAAAAGTTGAGAACTGTCTAAGAACTGCTAGAAAACTATTTTCTAACTTTGGTAAAAGGAGGGTCCATAGTAATATCTAAGCTTATTAAACTCTAGCCCACTCAGATCTTTCCTGGCTATGTCATTAGATACACTCTATACCAATGTACCTTCCGCTGCCCACTTCTACTCATGCACCTCCTTGACCTTAGCTTGCTGGATTTCGAATGACTTCATCCGTAAATCCAAGTGGCCGGTTGTGCCAAATGTCATGAAATCCTCTCAAGGCGTTACTGAGGCGACCAACATTTTCTCACCAGTGACTGACGTCAGTGGGTTAGGGCAGGCCAGGGGTTCTCCGATAATTCTTTAGCCCCCCCCTTTTTTTATCATCTTTTTGACCTAAATTGAACCCAATCAACGGTCAATGAAGGGCCCCTGGACCCCGGCTCCAACGGCCCAATGGCTAATTTGGCCCTGAGCAGGACCCACATTAGGTTACGGTAATCTAATCTGAAAACGAGCCATATAGCATCTGAAAACTAATCCAGAATCCATGAAATCATGTTTCACAGCACTTAGTTCTTGTAGTGGAAAAGAGGGAATATTAACTATAGAGCTCCTATATAATGTTTGCCATTTAATTTGTTTCATATACAACTCGTCTGGTTCAATTATACCTGCTCTCCTATTCCTCTCCCGCACGCACGCACGCACGCACGCACGCACAAGAGCCAACAGGGTAGATTTAACTATCTGAGCTCCATATAATATTTGCCATTTAATTAGTTTAGTATACAACTCGTCTGGTTCAATTAAACCTTCTTTGCTTTTGTGATTTCTCTCCTGCGCGCATGCACGCACACTGACAACTTATAGAGGAGTTGGCTGGGGGTGGAGGGTGTCATACCTCATTGAATTCAGGGTTAAGAGTCTTTTTTATCACTGCTGTTTTGTGCTTGGATTTCTTCTGTAGGTCAGGTTTCAGGTAGCTGGTGGAGGAAGCAGAGAAAAGGAAAAGGAGAGGAGAGAATATTGGAAAATTGTAGGAGTGAAGGCACAGATAATATTGTAAAATAGCCGAACTACAAGCTCAACAACGTATTTCTATAGTAGTTTGTTGGCTACTTTTGACATAGTAATGGTCTTATACATTTTTTCTTCATTTTCTTCATTTGAGAGGCATTAAAGTAAATTGTCCCGTCGGACGGACCGACGGTCCTTGTTTTAAAAAATATCCTTGCTATACAACTGTGTCATGCAAAAATAGCCTGAAACTTTGCAATGCAATGTCACAATGCAATACGGTGTAAGCTTATGTAAGCTGCTGTTTTCATTCAAAATTTAATGACATAAAACAACTCTTATTTTTCTCCCAAAAGTCTATTCTACACAATACATTTGTTCGATTAAATGTCATACCCCTAGTACATCTTAGGCTACTTTGAGAGGCAATCATACAGTCATATTGATCCATATAGCTGTTCAACACACTAATGACACACTGGGGGTTTTTGATTTTCAAACCACACTATGACATTTTGATTTGCACCTCCTAAAGTGAGAGTATTGAGTGTGCATACGCATGCATCTGCATAGCATACATGCACCCTAAGCAGGTTATGTGTGTGCATATAAACTGATACAATTTTTAATTGGCTATTTAATTGGTTTCATGTCTTTAAGTTCACAGTTGTGTTTTATTTGACCACTTGTAGGGATTTGATCAAAGATAGCCAATCTGCAAGCTCCCAACGCATCGCTGAGTGACACGGTGGGAGTTTGTGGATCAGTTGTTTTCGGTGCATGACACCCGTGCACAGGCCAAGTACAAATGAGGCAGAACTACAACCCTACCTATATTAGCGCCCCTAACTTCACACGGGTGTGAATTTTGATATGCAAATCACCATAGTATTTGATTGGAATGTGTGATGTGAGCTCTCTCTCTCTCTCTCTCTCTCTCTCTCTCTCTCTCTCTCATATGACACAGACATTACACAGCGCTGAATTCAGCAACTTTAGTATGATTTTTGAAGCTTGTTTGTTAAATGTTAGGTTCGGCAATGTAGGCTATATAATATTGTACAATACAACGGCACACAATAACTATAGGTGGCTTGTTACTGAATGTCCATAGTGCCCAGTTGTCCAGGTGCCCAGTTATCCTACCCCTAGGTGCCCTGTTGTCCAAGTGCCCACATATCCCTAGTGCCCAGATGGTTTTAGTGCCCAGTTGTCCCTACTAATAGTTGGTTTTGGTGCCCACTTGACCTGTTACCCTTTCTTGGGTTCAATCTTTTTAGCATTGTATTTGCAGTGGTGGAAAATAACTAAGTACATTAAGTACTGTACTTACAATTCTGAGGTATTTGTACTTTACTTTCATCTCAGATCCAAATATTGTACTTTTAATCCATTGAAGCTATTGAAGTGAATACTTCTACCTGCAGAAGTGTAATAAATGCCCATGGTTGATGGTCCCCAGTCCTCACAATATATACACATTAATGAACCTTTTCATTTCAAGGATGAAGGACCCCCATAACTCTGAGAGTGTACACTCTGAGTTACAGACCTTCAGGGCCATTTGAACACACTCAATGACACGTAGAGTGTTTCCAGTGAGCCAACATGCACAATAGCAGCACCCTGCTCTCGTGCTCTGTTTGACCAGAATGAAACAGAGCCTTCATTAGTATCATCAGTAACACCTGTGAAGGAAGTAGGGAAGTCGCCCAAGTTCTTTCCAAAATGCCATAGAACCCATTCCAGCACCTGATACTGGGCCATTGGTCGAAACATAGTGGTGGTCTGGTTCGGCTTTGGCTCCGAAATTTGGCACCTCTTCATGGCCACGTCTTTTGAATGCCACAGTATGCAAATAGTCTCTCATAAACTTTCCACCCTCACTCATTTTCTCAGAGCTGTGCCAGTTAGTTGATTCTTTGAGGTCTTTCCCATCTTTCAGGGAAACAGATGGTCCCTGGAATGTTCAATCATGTTAATTCAATCAATCTGATTACTTAATTAGCTCATTTCAGTGATTCCTATATCTGTATAGTGAGGCCCTACTCTTAATTTGGCATCGGCACAACTGGTTTACTGTTTTGAAATTCAAAACCCTTATTTGGAAACTAAAAGATGTGTTTCTTATTGAACTGAAGTTCAAACAGGTCATAAAGGTCACTGTACTATAAAACAGCTAGGCTTAGTAAACTGACCAGAATTGTCTCTGTACTTTTTTCTGTCCACATTAGCTCTTTGCTACAAAACAGCAGATCAGATCTGCACACATGCAACAAACCACATTGCTACACATTGTGAGCTTTATGTAGAGCTGCTATTTTTGCTAATGCCCCCCCCCCACACAAAAAATTGTAACCCCTCATTTTTCTTTTCTCTCCCTGTGAGATACTCATATCCTGTACAAGTGCTGACAGTATGAACAATAAACTATAAATAATAATAATAACAAACTTTGTATAGCAATTTTTAAGAACGTAGTCACAAAGTGCTTGACAAAAGAGTCCACAATACAAGAAAATATGGCAACATGTGTCTAAAATGACACAGATGCTTGGATGGAGAGGTATAACATCGTATAGGCTTTCCAGGAGGTCTAATGGTTTGAATATTCCAAAAAGGAATGGTTTCCACACGACAGCGACGATGGGCTGTAAAGTTGCATACAAGCCCCCCAAGAAACATCAAGCACTTACAGTTTGACATAAGGGTCAGAGAAGCCGTTGACGTCCATGGCCGCCAGGTGCGCACAGCGACGCACCCCCACGCACAGCCCCCCTCCGCTGCGGCGGGGCGCCTCGCCGCCTCCTTCACCTCCTATGGCTGCCTCCCCCTGGCTGCAGTGCTGCTCCTGGTCCACAGGGGGCACCAACTGCAGGGAGAGCAGGAGGCGACCTCGCTCCTCCAGGCTGGTCAGCTGCTCGTTCTCCCACTGTGTTGGAAGAAGCAGAGAATGTTTTTTACTTTTATTGTTTATTTAATTATTTTACTTGAGCTAAACAGTTTGGGAACCACAGACCACTGCTCTAGTCCAGATCCTGCTGAGTAGGCCTAACAGCCCTAGCATCAAGCCCCCAGAATACTGCCGTCAGCTGGTGGTCAGGATTGCAATACTTTCGCATTTGCCACTGCACATGCTTCTTCCGTTTGAAACCCTATAGTCTTCCGCATTTGAGCACCAAAATGTGGTGCTCAAATCAAGAAAAATGCAGAAAGTAGAGTGTTCTTCTTCCTAGTGCTTCAAATGCTGGGGAGCAACTTTCATTAACATGAATAGCTGGGGGGCGGGGCAGCCCATCCTCTAGTGTGTGTGTGTGTGTGTGTGTGTGTGTGTGTGTGTGTGTGTGTGAGTGTGTGTGTGTAAAAAAGACAGCGAGAAAGGGAGAGTGAAAGGACAATGAGAACGGACGACGAGATAAAGAGAGATTACTTCCTTCACAATACATCTAATCACCGTCTGGGGAATATAAAATGAAAAGAAATCCTCAGTACTCATTTGTGTCTTTTTGTTCCATTTGCAGCCCCCCTGGGCCCTGTCTCAAGATGTCTTCCCCTGTGCCTCTATGCACTCAATCTGAAAAATATTTGTCATTTAAATTGCCTTGTAATGTGCCGTGCTTGTACTTAGATCGGCTATTTTTAGGCAAATTAATTTGGTGTAGAGGCAGGGTAAAAGGAGAGCTGGCGAGAACTTCTGGCAACTGGGATTACAATTATAGAGCCACGGGGGACTCGGATTGTTCTGTTTGTAGTTTTTTTAATCACTTTTTGATTCGTTTTTGTGATTCATTTCATTGTGTAGGCAGGATTATGTTCCAGTAAAACCTAATGACCCTGTGTGATTCACACACCGTCATTTGTTTTGTGGCCTAATAACATTCTAAGAAAAAAGAATCCCCCTTTATTTACCCAGGGTAGTAGCTGAGCACAAGTGCTCATTTTCAGCAACGCCCTGCACATAGAAACACACAGACAGACACACACATTAAAATCTGGGAGCTGACCAGTACAACCTCAGTCTTATACTGTTGGCCACTAAGCAGCTCCACTGGAGCAGTTGGGGGTTCAGTGCCTTGTTCAAGGGCACTTCAGTGTTGTTGGGTGAGTGATGACCAATCACTGTCCAACCCAGATTTGAGATAATATAATTGTTATATTCGGGTGCATGCAATTCTTTTTTGGAAATTAGCTATCCAACAGGACTGTTTTGGAAGGTTGAAATAGATAAGAGGTCTCTGCCCGACAACAACGATATAATGGGATTCAGCTGGATGAATTGTGGACATACGTTATTAGGTTTAGTTTGGCACACTGGACTAGTTTACCCCACCTCCCCTAGGAATAATTAAAACTGCTTTAGTTTTCAACGAGGGCGGTGCAAATATCAACTATTTTAAGCATGTGTGCAACATGACAACTGTTTTAAAAGTATTGTACAGTGACAACTAAAGTCTTTGTAATAAATGTTTATGTTGTACTATTACTAAAGAAACGGATCTAAAATAAATGGATTTAAGATCATTAAAGCTGGGCTGTTGCCTGAGTCTAGTAAGTCCTGCCAACTTCCGGTCCAGGACTTTGTCACACTTCGCCTAGCAATTCGCCAATATAAGTCTATGTAGAAGAGCCGCCATTGGACTGGCCGCATGAAGTGAACGGAGTTGTCACAACTCTCATCTATACGCTGCTGGGTCAGATACGTAGAGTTGCTAGTCGGTTACATATAATGCAGATCTAGGTGATGACCCAGTCTTCTCCATGTATGGCTATCCAGGGTTTTGTTTGCACGAGTGTTTTTCATGCACAACTAATACTTGCAATGGATTCAGAATCATGGAAACCCCCTATAGTCTGACACGTCACATGCTACATAAAGTATAATGAAATTTAGCCTATTTTGCCTTATATAGGTTGTTAATAGTACCCCAGCTGTTGCTAAGTTTCCCAAGAAAACAAATTATAACAAATTGATAGGTGATACACCTTTTATGAACACATTTGTGAAAGCATTTTTTGGTGGTGATTTGCCACACATTTCGCAAATTTTCCCTTATTAATGGTATATGGTCATACAGTACATACGGTCACACATACATAATTGTCATACATACAATACACCTACTGTGTGTACAGTAGGTGCGTTTCAATCAAGCCACTTTGAAAATGGGAAGCGCATTTTCAGAAATTCAAAAAGAAAAGCGCATTTTGTTCGTTTCTATCCACTGAAAAAACACTTGATCTAATTACAGTAATTGCAATTGTATGCCACTAACAAATACTATGAAGTTGAACTACTGGCCCCTGTTTTCTTTTATATTTAGTTTCTACAGTATCATACTTTTATTAATTTGTCTTAAAATGGTTTTATAAATTACTACTCAAACGATCTGACCGCTCAGCAAATACAAACGATAGCCTTTTCATGTACAGTACATTGCTTGATTTTGTTTTCCTACAAAAAATGCATCCGCCGCCACAGAGAGTGACTGCCTTGTTTTTTGTCTGATTTGGTTGCTGGTTTGGATACTCTTTGGATTACTCACATTCTGGAGGATCAAGTGTATGTATAATTCATAGGATGTGGAATATATTTAATGGGAGGAAAGATAAAGCAAAGAAAAAAAAACTACTGTAAAGCTTCTTTTAGCCACAACAAGGATTTAAAACACACCATGGGACATGTGGACCGGGAACTTCCAGTGTCTCATGGGGCCTTGCCTGAATTATGGGCATCACTCCGAGTCCTGTCATTTAATTAATTTGAGTGATCATTCTCTGTGTCAGTCAATATGGGTACACAATATGAATCAGAAAGGATCACATTAGTCTACCTACTGTACCCTACAAGATCTCCCTCCACACAAACGAATATGGCTCTTGACACTTGCTCCTAGCTGTAGCCAGACCTATAGAGAGAATTGCGTCATGCTTTGAGATCACCACAATGCGGGATGTTGCCTCCTGTAGTTCCAAACATTGGAACTTCCTCATTGAGATAGAAAGAGAACTTCCACATTGCATTCTTACAATGGAAGATTATGGTGACATACCTCTCTTTTCTCTATGGGTCTGGCTGTAGCCGAACTGTCCTAGTGTCCTATGTTTCATTCTGGCTGCTGTGACGCCTGCATCTTTGCATGGGGATTAAGCGCAGCTTCATAATAAGCATTGATCATTAGAATCAGCTGTGTAAAAAAAAAATGTATATATTTTTTACTTTTTTTTGGCATCTAATGACATTTGTGCTCTAAAAGTGTGAAACATATATATCACCCATTCTTGAGATAAGGGACAAAACTTTTTTCAAATCAGATTTTTAGTTTTTTCAAGATACATTCAAATCAAATGGATGTATTTGTAGACACAGGTCTCAACTACCAATCTGTTACCAAATTGTTTGCTATGTTGTTGACAATCTACTTTCATTTATATGTATATTTATGTGATTGTGACAGTATTAGACACTTTTTTGGCTGTTTGAAATTGTGACCACTTGCTGGGGACGGGCTAAATACAGGCATTTTTGGGTACAGAGCATGCTTTTAACTAATTCAGATGGAATATGAAAATAATTATAATGAAATTAATGTCATAAGAATACACAACTGTATTACATATAACTTTGCAAGTGCTTTTATTTTTATGAATTAATTTATTTTTTAACATAAATAAGGCTCTTATGTGTGGGACATGTTTTTTCCACTTTTGTCCCTCATCTCAAGAATGAGTGACATATATATTTTGTTTTTGGCTTTTGTGCCTTTATTGATAGTTACAGTGAAGACAGACAGGAGAGAGTGAAGGGGAGAGACATGAGGCAAAGGTCGTCATGAACGGGACTCAAACACGCGACACGCTGTAAGGCGAGAGTCTATATGTGGCATGCGCCTGGACCACTAGGCCAGCAGGCGCCCTGTGAAACATATTTTTCATTCCACCATGTCTTTAACCACTTAGCCCTGACACGGGTGTGTGCAAAACATAGCCAATCTATACAAGCTCACAATGACAAGCTCCACAGTGAGCCTGGAGAGCGACTATTTATCTCCACCATGCAGGCCAAAAGGCTGGGAGACGGAGATGTATGTCATACAAACTATTTCCCGTGTACAAAGAAGCTATACGCACACCAAAGTCCTTGTGGCGGTGCCGACACACGGGAGAAAACTGTAGAGGAGATCTTGAAAAAACAAGAAGGTGGCCGCACACACCAATAGCCAGAGTGCCAATATTTATTAGGACAGCAGGTAACGCCAGGGCTCCACTGGGCGCGTCTGCGTCGCGTTGCGTCTCCGACGCGTGCGTCAAAAAACGAACCGGTTCAATTTTAATGGTGACGGAGACACGACGCAACGCGGGGCGTCGCGGGCAGTGGAGCCACCCTTCATTGAATAAAAAGGGAACATTCTGTGACGGTGACGCTGACGCGACGCAGACGCGCCCAGTGGAGCCCTGGCGTTAGACAGAAATGAATCCATACAAACTATTTCCCACCACAGCTTCCTGGTGTCCTAATATGACCTGGGTAGGCAACCTAACCTGGCAGAAGTTAGGTGCAACACTGGCTTACGATGCATTTAAATTAACAGTTTGACTCAATAAAACGCGTTACCCGCTATTTCATCAAATATTCCATGCTGCCGAGATTGTACTGGATTGTACTTCCGCGGATTTCAAGGCAAATCTGTAGCCAATCTGATCCAATAAATACAAAAGTGTACAGATAAATCTTTTAGATGAAAAAATAAATAAAAATACTGCATCCACGTTGCAACTAGCATCACTATTCTGTGATTTCACGGTCTCTGCAGCTCTACACATGCAGAGCTAAGGCTTTCTCGGCATACATTTATATTTTTTCTTCCTCTCAAAAGTGAAGGGGACGTCCCCCTACTGCGCCCATGCATATATGACAAGTTAACACATATTTTCGGTGTCAACAACACGGGTACTGTGGGAAGCAACTTGCCTGCAACTTCAATAACGGATTTTCTTTTTATTAAACATGAGATGTCACATTACACAGCCCTATAGTCAAGAATATGTCTATATGTCAAGAAGCCTCAAACTACTACTGTCTCATCACCGTACTTGGCAACATAGTGGGGTAGAGGGAACCAGCACCTTTTTGAGTTGCACACAAAAGCCGCAGCGGTAACATGACAGCATATAGACGGATCATACAGCTAATGGGGCTGGGGAGATGGGTGCCAGTAGTGTTCATTAAAATCTGACAGCTCCCGAGTTCCCGCCGGTGGAATACCGTCTCATCTCAGTGCCTTTTGAATTGACCCAGGACACACACTCGGGTGCACGGCAGATGGAGAGATCAATCGGCTGATCTCCCAGCCTGGGTCTTTGTCATCCTCGTCCACCCTTCGACCCCCTGCCATGTTACAGTATGTCTTTCTGGATATATTAGCTGCTCTGTTTCTCAAATCCTCACACTTTCTCGGCATTCCTCTGCCTCTCTCGCTGCAGAAGAATGCTCGTTATAGCCGACTGCTGCGCTGAATGGACATTGGACAGACGTGGAATTTTTTTACCAGCAGACCTCCCGGTCAGTCATTGGATCAGCATCATTATTCCGACCCTTCCCTATCCCTATAATCACACGCAAAGCCACGTTGTCGGACTAATGCACTGTCGGGATTACGAGCGGACCCCCTTGCATTACCCCCATCACGACACGTGCACATATATAGACATCAAAGGGGGCTTCAGCCCATGCCCTTTTACCTGTCTGTAAAAACTGGCCTCTCCATGAATGCAGCATTTACTATGGTGAAAGAAATGGAAATGCCCCTCTTTCCATGCCATACCCGAAGGCATCATTCAGGAATCAGGAGACTTCCCAGCATTTTACGTTGAAATTATTTGTCCTGAATTTGTAGATTCGAGTCCCCCATCAATTTAAATCTGTGCAGCATTTCGTTCATACTGTTCCGCTTGCTATATACTCGCGCTATGGACAGAAGCATCACAGGTCTAAAATCCAAGTTCATGTTCAATTCCATCTGTTTCCAAGTCATATAGCCTACAGTCAACAGCCTGCTAAAGAGAGAGAGAGAGAGAGAACGTGTGTGTTGCTTTTACAATAGGTTGAGGAATACAGGTGTGAGATGGAGGATGACTGATTTAAGCAGTCACACATGGCCTGAGTCAAACTAGAACTGGACTCAGAGCCGGGTGTGGCTGCACACCTGTTGTGCATGATGGACTTGATCAAGGCACAACAGGTTAAATCAGTCATCTCCACAAACACAGAGAGAACCACTGTCTAGACAGGGGAGAGCCATCTGCTCTCCTGTGTAAAGTGTAAAATTGTGAATTATTCCCTGAACTAAGAGGAATAAACCAATCTACTTAAGAAATCTGCCCTGTGTTGTGTTGTGTCCTTCCTTGCCCTGGGTGGTGACAATCAGTCACAACAGGTTTGGTGCTTTTTTCTGCAAACTGTTAGCCTATTCAATCAATAAACAATATGTTTCTTCAGGAACTGTTTGGTCACCTGTTACTCACCCATAATTCACACTGACAGCTGCCAATAGATGATATTGATGAGATTATGTGAATAATAATAGACAATTAGATTAAATTCCAGTCCTGTCTTCCCGCACAGATCTGCGTGCGCCAACTGATCTGGTGTAGCCAGGATCATTTCCATGCGCATTATTTATTATAATGCGCATACGAACTCTCTGTGTCCCTCGGCCGTGAAGGAGACATGATGTTATACAAGGACACAGGAGTCGCCTATACCATTTACGTCAGTATGGCCAGAAGAAAAACACCAAAGGCATTCAACAAGAGTCAGGGGAGCATGTTTTCGATTCCTCCCTCCCCCTGTGGATGGAACCTGCTGTCTAATTGATGAGCCATTCGTTGAGGCCCTTTTCATATCTGCTGCTTTTACAAAAGATGCCGCTGCGGGGCGCAGGGGGTGGTGGGATTGTCCATCCGAATCTAGCCCACACCTAGATTCTAGCCTGCAGTGCTAGAGAGGAAAATGTCAATCCAAAGTGGCCAGCCACGGCATCTGTTCCAGGTGAGTGGCTTTACCGACGGCGAGCACGTAGGCACTACAGGCCCATCGGATTGGGGGGGGGGGGGGGGGGGCTGCAGCTCCCAGCGTTGGCTGGAACATCACAAGAGCCGGTTTGTAGTGAAAGGTCGCAAAGGGCTGCTTGCTCTCGGAAGAGATGAAACCTCTCCATCGCGCCACGCCCAGGTCATCAGCTTTGACTGACAGACAGCTGCCCCCTCAGGAAGGCTCCTGCCTGGGAGTTTGAAGTCTGATTACGACTGGAAGATTCCCCAGGGACAGCTAATCTCCAGCACTGTTGCTTGATCACAGCCATACTCTGCGCACACACACTCCCTGAATGCCACAGCTGAACCTCCGCCCCAAGGTTTTCACATTGGCCTCTTATAGCGCCACCAGGAGGCCGCTTTGTGCAAAACCATTTTTTGGACAGTACACCTACAGATTTTATCACGTAAATTGGTACACAGTCTCTCTAGAGCTCTCTCTTCAACGAAACAGGTCTTTCAGATGGTGGGGAATGATCAGCAAACTTAGTAAATAATTCACTAGTTTTTGCATCATTTATTCAGTACAGTATATATTGCTACTATTGCACTGTGTGTTCGTCACCAAATTGGACTTGTGCCACGGCGTACCGTTTGAGAAGCACTGGTTTGGCCAGCTGTTGCTCGAGGCTCACGGGTCTTGGCATTTATACTTGGTACATCAGCTGATGGTGAAAACAATTTCTCATCTCCGTGAGCGATACACAGTGTCCCCCAGCCAGTCAACCAATCAAAGCTGTGAGTCGCTATAGGGAGCCTTTCAGGAGATGGCTCACTGCCAGGGAGATGTCCCAATGAGCCCAAACATCTGGTTCATAGGGCCTTGTTTGCATGGTCTTGTTTGGTCTTACAGCCAAAACATCTGGCACAACTGGCTCACAGGGGTTGTGTATAAATTAAGTAAGTAACACAAAGAGACGTTACTTTGGGTGAACATTTGGGTGAACTTGAAATAATGTTCCAAGTGTGAACATTAGTGATTAGTGAGTAATTGCATTCACAGTGAAATGGTTTGTCTTCAGGGGAATTGCATTATTCTAGGCTGTGGCTCAGGAGGTAGAGCAGGTCGTCCAATGATCCCTGGGTCGGCGGTTCGAATCCCGGGTCCTCCTGTCCACATGTCGAATTGTCCTTGGGCCTACATTCAGGGGCGCAACTGGGTGGGGGATGGAGGGGACAGTTGTCCCCTCCAAATTAGTGGGGGGGGGGGGGGGGGGGGTGTAAATCCCAAAATGGTTTGGCCCATTCTGCTGTTCGCTCGCTCTTGTCCCGGCTCAGCTTGGAAGTTGTTACACCGCCATCAGTGACCCATTGTGCTTTGCACTCTGTGGTGATTGCGTAATGATTCTAATAGGAACAGGATTCAATAGGTCACTTTTGGTGTCACGCACTGTTTTTGACTTGTTGTTTACGCGTAACACGTGTATTGACTAGATCAGGAGATGAATGGATATACTTTATCCTCGCTCTAGTACAGTGTCAAGGACCCCCAATTCTACCACAGGTCGTTTCGAGGAAGCAATCTGATTGGTTGAAACAGCCTTCTAGCCGTGTGTTAAACCAGCACTGTTCACCACCTAATCAAAACAAAGAATTCAGCTGCTATGTTCTCCCAGAGTGCTAGCAAACTCGGTGGCTAGGCTAGCTAGTTTCTTGGGAAGGTTGTGGTCGTAGTGACTACATCTGTCATTAAAAAAATATATTCTTTCAGCGATTTTAATAGTTTTAAGGGTAACTGTGGTAGAATTGCAATATTACACTCGAGGGTGTGGGTTAACGTGATTATTGCCACTTCAGTGATGCTTGCGGAACTCGACTCCGTCTCGTTCCTGACCGCATCACTGTCGTGGCAATAATCACGTTAACCCACACCCTCTCGTGTAATATTGCTTAAATGGACACTTATTAGCTCGCGGACCCACCATTGGTGTGTGAAGTGTGGACGCCGGCGTCCACTGTTCCCCGCTTCACCTCCCAATGTATGAATGAATGAACCATTGTAAAGCGCTTTGAGCACTTGGAAAAGCACTATAAAAATGCATCATTTGTATCGTTTCAAAATGCGGTTATATAGAGCAGTGGTTCTCAAAGAGCACCCCTCCCCCACCCCATGCGGTTCCACTGTTATAGAGAGTAGTCTACTACTCACGGTTGTGTCAACAGAGAGCATTGTGCATCATTTGGCCTCTGAGATCAAATGATTGCAGCAACATACAATGTCTCGGTGAGCAAGGCGAGTGGAGCAGCAGGGGATGGATGCCTGCTGATTCCCACTCAACTCGGCTTACCTGCTCTGACGGCAAATAAAGCCCTACTGAAACTGAGATGATGAACAATGAAGACACGGAGTGCCCTAGCAATATATGGATCAAGATGGTGCATTGGTCTAAAGCTGTGAATCTCAATCTTCATTAGGCCACAGACCCCCTTTTCATACCTTTTATTTATTTTTTTATCTCTGGGACTCCGATCGTCACAGAAATGTGTAGATGCAGTGTTAATTTAGAGAGTGTACATATGGAACTCTTAAGAGTTCACTTGGTTCCATTTGTACAGAGCCATAACGGTCCATTTGGATATTTGTTAACTCTCTGGCCCCTTTTCCACCGGGGTTGAACCAGTTCTGTATGTTTTTCCTGCCTAATTTTGAACCAAATAATTTGGTTCAGATCCCTAAAAGTTGGTTTGGAACTGGAACCAAAAAAGACTACTTCTTGCCCTGATGTGGGAACCAAAGTGGGCGTGTCACTATTCAGGTTAAGAGATGCAGATGTGATATAAACCATCATAAAAAAAAAAGAACGGAACCAGTTCTCTTCTTTTGGTGGAAAATTATTCGGGTGTGAGAAGAAGGTGATGACAATATGCAGCTGCATTCTCAAGTATTCCAAGGTTTTAGAACGGGAGATTCACCTTATGGTTTAACTGCAGACTGCCTGTCAAGACAACAAACAGACTGAACTGGGTCTTTTTCATTTCCTAACTCAGCAGGTGTGTTACCAAGTATTACGTGAGGATGAATCTCTAAATAAGTTTACCATCCGTCCCCTGGGAACCGCCAATTGTCTGGAGCCTGAGTGACCGTGTCCGTCTCTGTCTCTTTCTGTCTCTCTCTTTCAATCTCTCCAAACCAAATCCTGATTTATAGTTCATTGTACGACAGTGTCGCAACGGCGTATGGTACACCAAACATGTATAAGCTCAAGCTATAGTAGATGTGGCAAGTTGCGAGCTTGTGAATTGCTTATTTGTGTTGTACTTCTAAGCATAGTTTAGGCATAACTCTCTCTCTCTACCTTCCTTTTATCTGGCTCTTGTTAGTTTCCTGCCTAACCACAGCTCCATTATAATAATTGTACTGTATTGCGCTGGTGGTTTAGTGGGTGGCTAAATTAACTCACACCAGGCTAAAAGAAAACAGCATATATATATACTGCTGAGTTCAGACCGGGTCAAACAACAACGGAGATATCACATGAAACAGGATGAAGCGTCAAGTGGAGGCTTATGAAATGTCAGGTCACAATGGGACTGCAGGGGAAACGACTGCACCACTTTGTGTTACTGAAATGAATCACCTGATATCACTTGACTGGGAGCCCACACACACACACACACACACACACACACACACACACACACACACACACACACACACACACACACACACACACACACACACACACACACACACACACAGTGAATATCTACTTCCTTCTGGTCCTATGTGCAGCATGTTGTGTCTCGCCCCATTAGTCAGGTAATGTCAAATCTGGGAATACATCTCTTACCAAGAAATGTCTTCACCAATGTGTTTGTAAAGGTGTCTACTATTAACATATCCCACATTAATTTATATTCCGCCACCCTAGGGGATCTTGTTTTACAGCTGCTGAAAGTTGGGGTACCATTAACAAACAATAGGAGGTATGCACGGGCCACATCATCATACCCGGAAGTTATGCGGGACTGCCTAGTGAGTAGCAAAAAACTAATTTCTGGCCCATACATCCAAACAGAAAAGTCCTATTTGATTGCATTAAATTACTTTAAACAACATTAAATTCACTTTGTCACTCGATCCTGCCTTTCACGTTATGCATACCCTCTATCAGGAGAAATGTTCTACATTTCATTATACTTTAAGTAGCATGTGATGTGTCAAACTAGGGGGTTTTCATGATTCTGAATCCATCCTGAATCCAAGCATTTGTTTTGCACGAAAAACACTCCTTTGGCTAAAAATGGTCAGCACATTTGGGCAAGTGGATATGGCCAAATTTAGCCCAAGGAGTGTTTTTGTGCAAAACTAATGGTTGGAATGGGTTCAGAATCATGAAAGCCCTATAGTAGATAAAATACAAACCTGCTTCTCCATTTACCATTAACCTGCATGAGCAAGATTACGTCGGTTAGCCTATTGATTCAAAATATCAGTTTAGAACTTTAGATGGTATTTTCGGTTAATTGCCCAGCTCCAACCACTACGACGACATCACATTGAATATCTGTTACTTGCAGTATGTTCAGAAATGTTCATTGGCTCTAATCAGCCTCGCAGTGGCATCTTACAGTAATTGTTTGTATGAATCTGTATTATGTGCATCAGCCTTGGAGCAACTCCAATTTATTATAATTTCCCCCCCTCAGCATTGGAAGCAGCCATTAACTAAATGTTATTCCTCCATGAATTGGAGGCTGTAATTTTTACATTATTCTCTGACCTTCCAATTAGACTGGGAGGTAATTATTTCATGTCGGCCATGGAATCATTCATCAAACTAAAGAAGCTGCATCGATTCATGCTCATTCGTGGTCGGGTAAAAACCATGTACTGTATGTCCTAAAACCTAAACTGTCTTTTTATATTTAAAACCATTCCTGCTGCTATTCCATCACCCTGATATGATGTGGTATGCTGTCAGGCCCACGCTTGACTCTGAGAGATGGACGTCCCTGCCATGCAGGGACTCATTCCACAAATACTGAAGGAATAAAACAAGGGGACAGATTGTGGGTACAAAGTGGTGGAAAATAACGAAGTACAATTACTTCGTTACTGTACTTAAGTACACGTTTTGAGAATTTGTACTTTTATTTACTATTTTTATTTTTCTGTACTTTTTACTTTTACTTCGTTACATTTACAAGTAAAAAATCGTACTTTTAATCCGCTACATTAAAATTGGACACCTTTCGTTACTCGTTACACAGCCCCACGAAATATGCGGGACTCACTTGATTCCACAATCTCCGCATTTTCCGCATAAAGTTTATAAAGTCATCGCCTCACTCATTCGTTCACATTCACACAGAAGCCTGGTGGTGCGGTGCGGTGAAAAAGCTGGACATGAAGCGCCCGTCTCTCTCTCTCTCTCTTTCTCTCTCTTTGTCTCTCTCTGGTGCGGTGAATAAATAACAGCGAGCCGCGCTGTGTGTGTGTGTGTGTGACGTGCGCTGCATCTGCTGGTTATTGCAGTTCACATACACACATACACAGCTTAACGTCAGGAACGTTACACGACTCACCCATCCAGGTGATTGCAATAATAATCACTGACACTGTAGGCATAGTCTTACCGTGCATTGCATGTAAACGTCTGTCGAACGGGATGGTCGTTAAAGTTGATATTGGTTTCAACTTTATCCCCCAATAATGTAATCCACATTTGTGCATAGGCCTATAGCCTACTGTAGGCTTTTTTTACTCTATTTAGAAGACATTTTCAAGCTCTTTCTACTGAAATGATCGATTATTTTTATGGAGAAATCATTTACATGCATCTCAATGGGAGACAGTTTGCCCTGCAAAGTGGAGTGGGTGGGGCTTAATTAGTGAAGGGCTAATTATAATGCGTGAATTCACGCAATTATAATGTCTGTTTTGCAAATTGCAATGGCTCTCCCCATTCTCCCCTAAATTACTGTGGACCCCAATCTGAAATATATTTTTGTGTGAGCTTGCTTGCACCCTGAGTTGTTTGTAATGTTTGTAATTTTTGTAAACACAAACATTGTCCTTGATAATGAGTGGCCAGTTTCTAGTGTTTATCCCAACACAAACATTAAATGCCATTGATAATGAATGGCCAGTTTCTAGTGTTTATCCCAAAACAAACATTAAATGCCATTGATAATGAATGGCCAGTTTCTAGTGTTTATCCCAACACAAACATTAAATGCCATTGATAATGAATGGCCAGTTTCTAGTGTTTATCCCAACACAAACATTAAATGCCATTGATAATGAATGGCCAGTTTCGAGACGAGTGTTGAAATAAAGCCACTTTTGGACTTCATTTCTTTGTAGGCATTTTGAAAAGCATGTTGTACTTTTTACTTGTACTTTTTACTTGTACTTTTTACTTGTACTTTGTAATTTTTACTTTTATACTTAAGTACATTTTTACACTGGGTACTTTTTGTACTTAATTACATTTAATTTGAGGTACTTTTATACTTTTACTTAAGTAACTTTCTTAATGGGTACTTTGTACTTTTACTTAAGTAATTTTCAAGTAGAGAATCAGTACTTCTACTTAAGTAAAATATTTTTGTACTTTTTCCACCAGGATCCTTCAGCTGGCTGCAGGGGCCGGCAGGGAGACGTCCATGTCGCTGCTCCGTCACCCAGAGATGTTCCGGGATAAAAGGAGCCAAACATGCTGAAGGGTGGCTCCTGACTGATGACCCTGCAGCCAGCACCATGGCACCGTCGGAGGTGCGTCAGGCTAAAATGCCTAGCAAGTGTTTCACTTATGCTTACATCTAGCCTCGCGTAGCCAGAAGATTTCCCCAGGCAGATTAGGTCTGGCATTGCTCAATTGTGGGAGGATTCCGTCCCTCCGCAGTAGCGAGGAACCAACCAGATTATAGTCTGGAACCAGGTTATAACCAACCAGGGCCCAGTATGCAAATATAGAGCGGGTTTATCACCTGTGACGTACATTGCAAGAGACAAGTTTGCTGCTCTGATTGGTTGTACTGTAGGTCTAACCAATGGTCTAACCAAAAAGTCTGTTTGAATCTTTTTGTAACTGCCCCTTGGAAAAAATCCTAACACTGAGAAGGCCAGACTAATATCCACTGCAGTGATATTGTCTGGCTACGCATACTGTAGGCTACTATACAGCCTACATGAGGTATTACAATGTATTCAGTTGTTTGAGCTTGATATCCATGTGGACTGTGGTGTTAATGTACAGTAAGTGCAACTGTTGTGTCATGCCACACAGATGACACACACCTTAGGCACACATGGCAGTAAGGAGCCTATAGTAGCCTATCGTTGCTGTCCGAGCAGAAACCTCTTATCGCCGTTTTTAAACTTTTTGTGTTTTTTTCGGAAATGCCCAATTTGAATCCTGAAAAGTAAGCATTTTGGACATATGAGGTTTCCACCCGACAGAGACGATATCCAGCGGGCCACCACAATCTTAAACATGTATAGAAATAATAGAAATAGCTGATCTACAAGTTCGCAACACGTAACGCTTGTAGATCTGCTAATTTCACTGTCATTAAATTACAGCCCTGACAGTACGTACAATTTTAGTTGACACTCTTATCCAAAGCGACTTCAGAGTGAAAGATCAGAGTTATGCCATGAAACCTTAAACAACAACATAGCAGGGTAGTCACGTAGAGAAGACAAGAAATAAGAATAGTGCTTCAAAGAAACTAGGATACCAGGTAAACATAAAGCCTTTCATCTGTCTAGACAGCATGCTATCTAAAGAATATTCTTATAGCATATTGGCTTTATGCTGCCAATGCGGCTTTATGTGTGATGGCTCATCTATTAAAAATCTATGTTTTACAGTTATCTGTGAGACTTGAGGCTTTATACCTTGATATGACTGTGATCAGACGCAGATAATATAAACGTTTCTCAGAAGACTCCTGTCGGTCTAGGCATTTTTTTTAAAATATTTATATTTATTGGGGTTTTTTCTTCAACATAACATGACGTAACATAACATAACATAACGTAGCCCATCACGGTGGGAGCGAGGAAAAGGAGGAGACATCGGGAAGCCGATTCATACACACACACACCCCATGCCATTTTGGTCACACCGTAACCTCACCACTTGACGTCCGATTAATGTAGTTTATATTTTAAGCACTTGGGCCGGTAGGAGGGGGAGTCATTCAGGGATGACCGGAAAAGTGATTCCCTCTGCAAAGGCAAAGAAAGGGTCCCATACTGTGTGGAATTTTGCGACAGAGCCCCTCAATATGTATCTAATCCTTTCTAGCTGCAGATTATTAAAAATATCTCTCAGCCATTGTGTATGGGAGGGCGGGGTGGGTGATTTCCATCTCATAAGAATTAGGCGTCTTGCCAGTGGTGTTACAAAGGCTATAAGGTCTGCATGGGCTCTAGACAGAGGGAGTTGAGAAATGCCAAACAAGGCTGTAATGGCGTTAGGCACTATAAGTGTCCCAGTTAATACTGTAAGTGTCTCAAAGATTTCAGTCCAATATGTGCTCAGAGACGAGCATGTCCAAAACATGTGTGCGTGAGTTGCCGGTGTCTGATGGCATTTTTCACAGTTAGGATCAATGTTATCGTATATTTAAACAGCTTAGCTTTCGTCCAGTGGGTTCGGTGAACGACTTTACACTGGACTAGGCCATGTCTGGCACAAGCTGATGAAGTGTGAACACGACTGAGGATATCCTGCCAAAGATCGTCTGAGATTTCCATCTCCAAATCCTCCACCCAGCGCTCCTTCACACTATTCGTAGATACAGAGGATAGGGACTGCATTAGGTTATAAAAATATGAAATTATACGTTTTCTCACCGGTACCTGAGCTAGAAAGTTATCTATGGGGCTTTTTTCGGGTTTGTCAGGGAATTGGGGAAACCTGTTACGCACAAAACTCCGGATTTGTAGATAGCGATAGAAGTTTTGTCTGGGGAGATCGAACAAAATTGAAATCTCTTGGAACGAGCCAAAACCTTTATTAATGTATAAATCTTTGAACCGTTTGATTCCCAGATTGGCCCTTACGGCAAATGCCCCGTCTGATATGGAAGGAGGAAAGACATGGTTATCTATGAGTCTAGGCAAAAATTGCCAGGCAAACAAATTACTACAGGAATTTGTAGTCTGTCACAAGCCGTGCACCCGCTGTCGGCAATACCAGACATTATGTGTGACATCACAATGTCAACAGCCTGCATCTCTCCCACAAGTCACATTTCAGATCGTAGCATGAAGGCACACTTACATTCCTACAGACTATTCTCTTGAAAAGTGTTCTTGCTCATACATAGGCACATGCTTCAATTTTAAAGGTAGGGTACGTGATTTTCTTTCATTAAAATTGTATGATTAAAGCGCAAAATTAACCGATTAATTAACGGATAATTTATTTTTTACACACAATCATCAGAGTATTAGCAGAAGCAGATGCATGTAGCCTACCGGTCTTGGCTGAATGGAATATTAACAAGCCGCGACACTCGATGCACTTATAAACGGCTCCTACTTGGCTCTCTTCTTTATCCACGTGTAGGGAATGGGATACACAGGAGAGTTGTCATGGTTGCTTTAATCCTTCTTATATTCATTTGATTTGAGCTTTGCTAGTTTGCTTTCACCTGACCTCATTGAGGTCAACACTGTTGTCGGGATCCTTGATCGTGATATAAAGTATAATTGCACGCTGTTGCACGCTGTTGCACGCTGTGTTTTCATTCAAATCAGCGCAAGGCAAAACCATGCAGCACGGGGCTTGAATTATGTGGTAGGTCTTGCGCTGCTGATCCTAAATCAGCATAATCATCACACGTAACACAGCCTTTTCGTGTCGCTGCAACACTAACCTGATCCTAGGTCCGCTTAAATGATCACACTTTAAACAGAACGTTTTTCTCCTACGCAGCGATGTGGAGCATGAGCACACATGCAGCGGACAGAGAAAAAGAGTAGGCTATATAGCCTCAGTCAGACTGGCACACAATCACACACTGAATGAATATTGTATTAACATTTAACATTAGGCGCCACAATGAATTGACAGCTTTTATCAGTTTTAGAAGTTACCGCATTCCCTTCCACACTCTTCTAGCAAGATGGATGAGGCGAAGATGAGATTCTTCACTAACAGCTTTTTTCTCTTTAGTTTATTTGCTTTCCTTTGCTGCTCTGAGATGAACCCCCGAGCCAATACGAAGCCTTAACTAACCTCCCACAAACCTAATTTTCTTGTCATGTGTCGGCCCATATGCATAAATAAAGCGGCGAGGAAGGGTTTGCTGCCAGCAGAACGTAATCCTACTGTCCGTGCGGAAAACTCACAGTGCTGCCTTGTTGCCCCCGATAATGAGCAAGAATACATATCCTCGCCCACAGGGTTCGGGGGTTAGGCCATCCAGAAATGCAAATGGCTGTCTGAAGCACCCTCCGCTTGGCTTCTTTCATATTCATATTTGGCATAATTAAGCCCCAGATGGCCATCGTTCAATCAGTGAACATGCACGCACGGGCGCATGCACACACACATTGTATTACTATACACAGTATACTTGTGAGGACATCAACGTTTTAGAATGGGGCTTTTATGAATGCGTCGTTATGGTCTGTCAGGTGGAAACCCTCATATGTTCAGAACTGTCACTTTTCAGGATTCAAATTAAATAATGCTGTAGTATGATCAAGCAGGGTGTTCATTTACGAAAAACTCAAAGTTACAATATGGAGATACAAGGTTTCTGCCCAACAGCAACTATATGAAGAGTCTTCAGCTACCAGACGAGTGCTTTAGAGTCAAGCGTGCGTACAGACGCCATTGAGCACCGCTGCTCGAGCACCTGGCTGATTGTCCTCCAACAGAGGAGGTGGCCTTTTGGGGAGCGCTAATTAATTATTTAAATCCCATTTTACGTGACCCTGGGACCCTCATTTGTCATATTTATAGTTTATGAGTTTGTGTGACTGACACCGTGCGGCCTGCTGTGCCCTGATACGAATTTCATCCAAAACACCATGTCCACCCTCGTATAAACCGTAACAATAAAACATAACAGCTGTAACACAATTAGTGGTGGACAACTACTCAATCCCAGTACTTGTTGCGACTGCAGGTCGCATTTAATAGAAATTTGTGCATTTCCTGTCAGTCCATCACCCCCAAGCATGACCATATATGGAGATCCCTGATGTCATCAATATTGGCCAGCAACTCTACATCTGACCTCAAACTTCAAACCCTTAGCTTCAAACCTGACCTGTTCTGACATTCCTTACTCTTCGATGTCTCTCTTTTGACTGATACCCGTCCATTTAAACTCTATACGGGCCCGCCCCAAAGTTATTAGTGGTGTTATTTGTGTAGCGACCTCACTCAGGCGTCTTACTGGTAGTATAGTAAGTAGTCTGTACTCCTGGCCAAATGTTTACAAGGTGAAGCTGCTCCCATTACAAGAGAAAAGTACATGCTTTAAAAAATGCTTCTATTCAGAAATACAAATTCAAAAGTAAATAGTAAATTTGAACAATAGCCAGTTTAGTGGTTACTGCAATTCATAATTTATTCCTTCCTAGATATGTAGTGGAGTCAAAAGTACAGTATATGTCTTTGAAATGTGGTGGACTGAGGGTCATAATGTTTCCAAATGTAGCAGGTTAAGAATCTCACCTATTTTCACTTAATCTGACCAAAGCCATAATTTGTCACAGGCTCAGTGTGGCTGCTGGGACTGTCACAAAGCCAGGAGGATAAATGCCACCAAGGGGACAATTCCAAGGCCTTAATGCCTCAAGATGGCCTGAGCCATTTGAGCTGCATGGGGAGAAATGTTTTGTGACCTTGAAGTCTATTATGGTGGGGTGCCATGCCCCCCCCCCCCCCTTCCTAGGAGGAAGATTAAAAAGAAGTGTACAGAAAGGCCAACAGTTCATTAAGTATACCTGGTTTCCACTTGAGCAGAAAAAGGACAAAACACGTCGGATCCGTGTGTAGGCTGTCTATACATGCGAGTAAAAGAAAAATATATATTTTTAATTACCGGATTCAATTACATTAAAGAAAGACAGATTTTTACGTTCTGGCACAGGCGGGTGGTGGAGAATAAAATGGAATTCCACGTTCTTGGCATACATTCGGTTAAAACCCAAGTGGGTCCAGCGTCAGCACTCGGCAAGATCTGGTGGCGCAAATGTCCAATTATTTCTCTGCTGAACATCATACATATTACAGGTATGAAAATTTTAAAGGCAGTTGCTGTAGCCTGCATAATTATGCCTGTAGTTCCAACAGTCTGGAAAAATTAATGAAAGTGTTCAAACAACGTTTTGAAAAGGTGTTTTTTGCCAGCCCGCCTTGAATTTAACATGCAGAGACGCGCTCACAATAAGGAACAAGCTTCCATGTAAGTTCAGTACATGCTGACAAAAACAACCTGGTTTACACGGTTATAACTTATAACCCATCAATCATCATTTTACAGACCGTCGGACCAACAAACATCTGTAGGTTACCGTGACTGCTTTTATATTTTTAACAATGTTCAATTCAAGGATCTTACGATCTTGATGCGGTACCGAATCCCATAGATACAGTGGACAGTGAGGCAACAACACACTATTCACTCTCAAGGTTTCAGCCTCCGGGGGGTTTAATGAAGTGCTGTCATGTCCTCATAGACACACAAAAAAGCACCCTATCTTTAACCACATGGAAGTCATGTGCCAAAATAGCCGACCTACAAGCTCACCATCGACGTGGTGTGAGCTTGCAGATCAGCTATTTTTGCCGAAGAGATATGGTGTAGAGGGGGAAAGGGGGAGGGGTTGAACTACAGAGCCCTGAAGGACCCTGTTCTACAAAGTATAAAGGGTTTAAGTGGGTTTCAAGGCTATTTCAGTTTCCATTGTCACAGGTTTTGTTACAAATCATCAATATCAATTTGGGTAAAAAATGCCGTTCTGAGCATTATTCAAGGCCTTTTTGGTGTGGCTCACCCACGTAACATTGTCACCCGTCTACCCATGCTAGAGAAATTGTGAAACTGCAATAGTTCCTACTTGACACACAGATGCTGCTTACATGTTTGTTGGTTCGTTCTTTGTGTCTTTCTGTCCTCCTTTCTTTTTTAATACGTCTGGGTAGCTCACAGTCAGTAGAGCACTCGCTTCTTGACCATAGGTTCATATGTTCAAGTTCATAGTTTCCGTCCCGTGCACCGCCGGGCATGTAACCTTTGTTTGTTGAAAAGGTTACATAGTCCTTCAAATCCTGTTGCATAATAGCAACAAATAATGCAGCAAAATAATAGGGAAGTCATAATTGAGCAGCCCTGGTGCACTATTTATAAAATGTACTTTGTGCATTTTAATTTATGTAGAAGAGTCTGTCACAAGTGAATAAGGAACTAACCTCTGCTGCTAAGAATGGACCCTTGTGGCTGCTTGTGGATTCTTAAGACATGATCTTTTGACAACTTAGACATGTTACAAACTTGCATCTAATTGAATGCTATCAGGCATAACACATAGGAAATGCAGTAATAATAATACTTTCCATTTCCAAATTCTACGATTTGGTCTTAAAACTGCGAGACAGTTATGACTGTACACTCTCAGAGTTATGGGGGTCCTCTGACTTTAAAAAAAGTTTGAGAACCACTGCCCTAAATAAACGCCCAATCAAGCCCCTTGAATCACCCTGAAAGGGTTGATTACTCAATAAAGAATGCCTCACTGTTGATTACCCGGCTTATTACATGCCTACTTAATAAATACACCAATGATTTGACACAAAACATAATGATTTCATTGATTAAAAAAATGGCATAGCTCACTGTCGAGGAAATATGCCTTAATTAATGCACCTTCAACCCTTGTGATGCAACATGCTGTGAGCTTGCACTATTGGCTACCACTGCTACTTTCCCAGACAGTTTGTCAATGATGACATGCCCAGAATAAGAATGCTTGATATGGCTAACTCAGCTGTCCTTTACTTTTTTACAGACTCTTTCATCACCTTCTGGTCTGGATATCCGTCGTTCCCCCATCCCACCTCCAGACTCCTCGGTCAGGTAAAGCCACCACAAAGACAGCTAGAGCCGTCTCCTCGCCATCTGTCACTCAATCTAAACGCTGACGAGCCCCCCTTTCTCTCTCTGTGTTCCACACAGCTGTCACTCATCAGGGCATGTTACTTTCAGGTGCTGCCAATTCGCCCTGGTCTTCCTTTATACTGTACATAAAAGCCCCTCTGTCTCCCCAACGGTACTTTTGATACCATCGACCAAAAAGAAAATCCCCCAGGGTGTCGAGATCTTATCGCAACGCTTCCGTATCCATGTCCTTCACCTGGAAATGCAGACGTAGAAGAAAAGACACTGACCTGACGATGTTCTGCTGAGTGATATTTGAAAGAAGACTGTTTAACCCCTCTAAACCCTCTACTGTGTAGAATACAAAGTGCAGTAACTGCGTTTTTGGACACACCGACTTATTTGTGTACATCCAAAAGGTGAAATTAGCCTTCGTGATTTTGGCGGATAAACAATTACCTCAAGAACATAATATCTTAGTAATATCACATCTCAGTGGCCTTGTGGTTAGAGTGTCTGCCCTGAGACTGGGAGGTTGGGGTTCAATCCCCGGCCGGGTCATACCAAAG
Organism: Protomyctophum bolini; assembly: GCF_963924005.1. NCBI lineage: Eukaryota > Metazoa > Chordata > Actinopteri > Myctophiformes > Myctophidae > Protomyctophum > Protomyctophum bolini. The sequence goes on along the minus strand of NC_137872.1, from coordinate 18,838,578 downwards.
ACTGTAAAAATGCAACCCAATGCCTCCCTGCTTGACACTCGGCATCAAGGGTTGGATTGGGTCCCTGCGACATACTAGCGTCATGTCCAGGGGGTGTACTAGTACATCAAGCTGCCTCACGCTACAGAAACAGGAGATAGGCTCCTGCCCTATGGGCCTCATGGCTCGGCAAGGCTACTTACTTATTTGCTGATATCACATTTTTCTGACCAGTTGAAACACTTTTGAACCCATTATTTTCCCCGCAGAATAGCTGAGTTGCAACTGTACTTCTGTTCACTCTGCACCAAATGATTGCAAGCCAAATGCCATCATTCATTGTTCCTGCTACTGATATGCTGTAGGTGTAGGTCTAACCTGCTGCTCTCTCTCTCCTTTCCTTTAAAACAGACATGTATTTCCTCTCTGCATTCACACTGAAGAGTTCGCCTACACGGATGCTGTCAGGCGGAAACCTCGTATCTCCACATTTTGACATTATATATATTTTTTCCCTCATAAATGAATGTCCTACTACTTCATCATACAGTGTCACACAAAAGTAGCGAAGATGGCAGATCTTCAAGCTCGTAGATCGGTTATTTTCGCCACCTTAATTCATTATAATTTTTGGAATAAAAAAGGAAGGATTTTTGGACATACAGTACGCGGTTTCCACCCGACAGCAACGTTATGAAACCAACAGCTTCAGGTGTCTAATTTCAGTGAGAAGAGTGTTAATAATATACAGTGACTCTAACCTATCATCCGCCCACTCCAAAAAAGTTGAAAATATACAAACAAACGGAAGCATTTACCAGACTCCTACATACTTGTGTTTCTATGGTTTACATTGGCAGTATTAACCACACAAACCCTGCAGCGTGCCCTATTCCGTGCATGTCTCAAAATATGTGAATGTTCTGCAAAAGTAAGCCGATCTACATAGGCTCAGCCTCGTGATGCGCTGCATGTGACCCACTTTCTGATGTGACAAGAACGTCGATTCTGATTCTTTGTGGCTGTTGTTCGGTGAAGAGACTCAATGTCAAGGGGGGTAAAAAAGACAGGGTCAAGTATAGACCTTAGAGAGACGGCACCGGAAATCCCCTCCCATTCACTTGTATGGAGTTGCTCACCCAGCGCATACTCCCTTTTCACCCCTTCTTCCGGATTTGAAAAGTGTGACGGGCGGGGCCTATACATAGCAGATCTACAAGCTCACAATGTGTCGTAGATCTGCTATTTTCAAGATCGGCTATTTGTATAGTATATAGAGCTGAATGGTAACGTACAAGTACAATATTTAGATCTGAAATGTATAGTGAAGTAATAAGTATTGGAAACTGGAAATAGGACAAATACCACAACAACGTTCTTATCTACAGCATTTAAAGTAAATGCACTTAATTACGCTCCACCACCGTGTGTGTCATACCTCTCGTAAGTAGCATGATATTCCTCGCAGGGCTACGCCTGTGGCCGTTGGGGACGGGAGCTGGAAGAGCGAGAGACATGAAGAGAGGAGGATAAGAGAGCAGTGGGAGAACGAGTCAACTCTGTTGTGACGTTTTGTGTGATGTTCAAAGGCCGTTGGATTCGCACACAAAACAAGAGTGTGTGTGTGTGTGTATATGTACATGTGTGTGTGTGTGTGTGTGTGTGTGTGTGTGTGTTACTATAGGTATACCGGTGGCGGGTGCTCCAGGCAGGTGTGGAAGTATTTAGTCTGGTCTGACTTTAAGCGCTTCAGTGCAACCCGGGATTCCCCGATGAACTCATTATGAGTCAACTTATCCTCATCACATACTGACAACCTACCGGGGGGAGAGAGAGAGCGAGAGTCAAACACAGTACAGTAAATGCATATAAACTGAAGTTTGAGGGAGGGGGGGGGGGCAGGAACAAAGATTAATTGTTGCACTGCCACGAGGAATCCACTGGGAGATAGCCTGACACTATGAATTTTAATTTCGTTCCACTTCATTATTCAGACTGAAAGCCCTCCCCACGGCAGCAGTTTATGGGATGAGTGTCTTCAAAGCGGCAGTCTTCGGTGATTGGTTCAACCAATCAGAATAGTAGGGAAGCAGATGACGTTGTTGTCAATCATGTGGCTATGGCTAACCCGTTTGCTAACCAGACAAACACAGCCAACGAGCGCTACTAGTATGTAAACAAAAGCGGTAAAATATGTTGGATGATGATGTTTATAAAACATCTCGTGTCTGTAAAGAAACTATTTATCATACGTCGATTTAATAGCCAGATTGATACGGTCGTGAGTTACCGCAGTGGGGGCAGCCATGTTTGTTGTCTGACGCTGTTGAGTGACGGGGCTGACGGCCAATCAGCTGCTACGATCGGATTTTCGATCGAGACTGACACGGTCGTAGGGAGAGACTCTAGACCTGAATCGTCAGAACATATTTTCTTAATGGTCGTGGCTAGCGATTCAGGGCTGGAGCCAGGCTAGCTGGGAGATGGATTCTGTCTTGAATTCTTCATGTATTTGTTCTTCTTTCATGTGGGAAGCCATTTGTACACTTGTAATTCATGGGTTTATGCTAGAAAGTTCTGTTCTTGATGCAACGTCCATTAAACTCAATGAACAAGAAGGTTAACAAAAAACTGGTTAAACAGGTTTATCTTAGCTGGCATAAAAGTTCTCGGACCTAGAACAATAGCCTACAGCAAACTACACTAATGAAAACATAGGCTTCCTGTGCAGCACAGTGGGGATGCATGGCATGCAGCTGGAGATAAGAACAGGAATATTTAGTTGATCAACTAGGGAACGCATGAGTCACGATCAAATGGGAGGGTGACAGGAATAATACATGATACAAGACTGAAGCAAATTAATGAAACCCAAGTTATTTCACTTTAGATGGCATGTCCTGGGAATATAAAATGATGTAAAAAAGTGTGAAGGAATGAGCGAAACCGAGGAATTTGACTTTAACCACCCAAAGACCAGCAATCGTGCACGACCCGCTGTGAGCTTGTCGAGTTTTGAGCTCACGGTGAAACGTATATATATATATATGAGGCTGGCTGATTCTAGAAATGCCTTCTAGTAGGCTAGTTCTCAAACCTTTTCGTAATTTAAAAATTTCAAGACACTAAGACACTTTCAAGGTTGTTCAAAAAGGTTATAGTCAGGGCTGTACATAATTATTTTGGGCTAGTTCTCAAAGGAGCACCTGTACATGCAAGTTGGTGCACACGGCGGGTGGGGGGGAGGGGTACGGACGTTTCAACTCTGCCACAATGTTATGCACTGAACACACGGGCAGATGCAAAAGATAAAGATGCTCACAGACAGTGTATTTGTAGGCTAGTCGTTAAGCAGCAGGAGGACGTTTGTTAGCAGCTCAACCACTGAAACCACAACAAACGTCCAACACAGATGAAAGTAATTACTCACCTACTGCTGCAGGTTCCATGTTTAAGTAATCCCAGTGTTGTTTAAGATGCATGGTTTTCATATTGTAAATAATATGTAACTTAGGGAAAGTGTCATAGTAGCTTGTTTACAACTGAAACGGACTTCCTGTGCACTGACTTAAAAATAAGAGCCACGTGTAATGATTAGTCAACACTAGTTTTATGTCTATGTCTACTTACAGGACGTTAACATCACATTTGAGTTCCTTTTGAATGCCTGTCAGATTTCTCTACATAACTGTCTCAGCTGTTGGTGGGCAAATGCGCCTGGCATGCCTTTGATCTATCGCGCAGGAATCATTGTAGTGACGCATGCACACTGGCGCACCTGTTGTGTGCCCCCCTGGTTATAGTATATCTACTACTTGTGGGTCGGGACCCCCATATGGGTCCCCACATGATTTTGGCAGTGAATTGATAAATTAAGGACATTTAAGACCTTTTAAAAAAAATACCATTGCTGCATCAAAAGTAATCAACAAACTATAATATAAAAACTGGTAAACATTGGTCAAAGTTTAAAATATAAGAAAGAGCCAACCATTGTGTAGCTGATCTACAACGCCTCACAGTGATTTTAGATCTGCTATAGCTATTTTCACAACATGTAATGCCTCAAACCAAATGTAATGCCTCAACTCCTACAAGTCCAAGTGATTGTTACAGCGGGGGGGTTCCCCCAGTGATTATTTTGGGGGTCAGGGCTTGAAAAGGTTGAGAACCACTGCCATACCATAGCGTAGAGGTAGCTGACCATGGTACGCCTGCTGCTATAAAACTCATACTGTATTATTTATGGACCAGAGTGAAATTGATAGGCCGTCTGAGGCAATAAAGGGCAGAACCCTATCACTCCCCTGTCAAACCCTGACACTATGCCAGTGAAAGAGGCTCCCACACATACCGATGCACTACAGGACAAGAAGAAAACAATGAAGTATAACAGACAGTGTGGCCTGTTGCAGTATCTGTGTGCAACTAAGCAGTGGTTGAAACTAAGTACATGTACTTAACTACTGTACTTAAGTACAATTTTGAAGTAATTGTACTTTAATTGAGTAGCCTACTGTATTTCCAATACTTTTACTCCACTACAGTTATTTGATTTTTTTTGTTAATAATTACTCTTTAGATTTAGATTATTATTATAAAACGTACATTAACCAGTTCAGCCCTATATACATTTTGGCCACTACAAGCTCACAATGCGTCGCAGACACATGCTTTTTTAACCATAAAATCACCCATTAATTAAATGGGTGATTTTATTAAAATGTCCTGCCCCTACAAGAGAACATTTCTCTTGTGAAGACCAGGAAAACTGCCCACAATGCTATTCTACTGATAGTTGTGTGGGCATTTCATCAGAATAGTAATAAGAACAGTAATACAAGTACACACAGAGACACAGCTCATTCACGGAGTCACGGTATGTCTGCCTAACAGCTGAACGCACGCCAATACAACGTGTGTGTGTGTGTGTGTGTGTGTGTGTGTGTTAACTAATACAATCACACACATGGGCAGAATCACTAGACAAATCACTAAAGGACTTTTCTCCCCTCACACCAGAGAAAGGCCTGAGCTGGTGGCGAAACTTGGGAAATAGTTATCTGTTGCAGAAAGGGATCATTATTGTCAGAGGCGCCACAAAGGTAATTTATCACGGATGATCTGAGGCTGAGGCCGAGGGCATCTCTGTTTCCAGTCTGTCGCGTCGTGGCGCAATGGGGGAGAGGTTCTGAAGAGGCCCTCCTGGTCTGAGAAGTGAAGAGGATATTACAAACGGAAGGGATTATTACTGCTAAATAGCCTGCCAGCAGCTCATGGGCGACAAGGGGCGATGAAAGGTATTTTCACAGAAACCGTGTCTGCCAAGCCTTGTGCTGGTGAGACTCAAGCTAATGAAACTGTGCAAATTGCACGGATACACACAAAGCGTGCACAGATTTCCTTCTGCTCGACTCATTTTAATGCATACGTAATGACTTTGGCAAATCTTTGCTGACTTATTTATGTGTGTAATTAGGCATAGCGTTTGTTTATTTTAAATTTTTTCAACTGCTTTTGGCTACAGATATGGCTGTCTGGTTTCCTGCATCGATTTGCAGCTGTCAGAAGTTTCAAAAGAAGGAAAGTCGTTTCATCATTAAGCCTGATTTACACTTCATCGGGCGACGGTGTCGGGCACCGGAAAAAGCTGATGTACAAGCTCAAGACGTGTTGCGTCTGTAACGTGCTGTGAGCTTGTATATCTGCTATATTTCGGAGAATTAATTTGCCATTATGAAGGGCCAGAAGGGGCGAAATGTAATCTTTTAGATGGCAAACAATGCTTTTTAAGCACACCGCATGATATTGTACACTGAGTAATGTCCCCCAGTTATTTACATTTCCACCACAGTGGCTTTTAGAGAGCCATTCATCATGCAGATCATTGTTTGTTATGGTCAGATACAGGGAACCGAGGGGGGAGAGCTTGTGATTTTTTTTAACTTTGGTGTTATTTTTCTCTTTTTAACACGAGGCACTTTTCCAATAGAGAGAGTTCCGCTGTTGACACCTTAGTTCCCTGACTAGCGTGTTGATTAACATTATTAGCATTCCCTGTTGACATATCACTGTGGGGGCAAGTCACATCAAGTACACAAACTCTTTGAGGGCAGAGATGAAAGCATGCATTATTTGTCATAGATCCTGTGAAAAGGAAAACATGTAACAGGGAGGGTGGCTTTCATTTTATAATTACACCTCATCAGGGTGCAAAACATAGTTGCAGCCATGCCTTTGCCCCTTCGGAGACAATAATAATAGAAAAGCATGCACAATGTTTTCTGATGGTATTCAGTATGTTCCTTCTCACTCTGAATTATGCATTGCACTGGAGACTGCAAGTCAAGCTAAGTGTAAAGCTGTTAACCTGCAATTAATTAACCAGTAAATGAAATGAATGAAACCACATTAGAACTTTTGCATCAGACATGAATGTGTTGAATAAAAATCACATCAAAGTCAAATATCGGCCAAGCTATCACCTGGACTGATGATTGCTTAGTCCAAAATGACAAATGCACTTAGTTTTAACACGCACGCACGCACCTGAGTGTCTTCCTGTGCATGTCTTCGTCTGTGATTCCAAAATAGGTGAGCATTTCGTTCCACACTGGATTCAGAGAGTTGCGGATTGTCCTCGTTTTCAATTTGTTGGCCTGAAACACATTTTAACAGAAACATAATTTATAGCCATATAAACAACATCAAACTCACCAACATTGCAGCTTTACAAAAAGCTTGAATTATTCTCTTTCTATCTGCAGTGTTTGTTTCATAAAAATCCACAGTCGACATGTTATGAGCTACTTTGACATTGTTTAATACAATCAGATAGGACTTTTCTATTTGGACAAATGGGCTGTCAATGGGAAATTGCATCTAGTTACCACCTTGTTGGCAAGATGGCAGCGGTGTGCATAAGGTCAATTGGTCCGTGTTGGGGGGTGGGGAGGGCAAATTTGTCACTGGACGTAATCCTATGGGCTGGGACAGTGCCTGTCAGCAGGGAGTGTTGCGTGGGAGGAGCAGGACGAAGGCTCTAGTCTACGCTCTCCCGGTGGTGGCTCCTCACTGGTAGGTCAGTCCGATACAACAGCAGTGACACACTGTCTCACCTTGCAGGCTCCAGGCAGGAGATGCAGTTTGACGTACGGGTCCGCTAGGCCGTTGAAGTCCATGGGCTTGAGACCCTGCGGAAAGGACAATGTCAGTTCTGATTAAACACCATGTGGTCACTGCGTGCGTGCACGCACAAACACACAATACTCCCAATACAACCTGAGGATGGCTCGGGTGTGAGCCACTCAGTGTGGATTGTATCCCCACTTTGTTTTGATATGCATGTAATTGTTTAATACACCACCAGGAACGCTTTTAACGCTTTTAACTTATTTTTCTTAACTCCCTGGCCATAATAACGTCTTTAGCGTGTTTGTTTTTTTCGTAAATTAAAGCCTACTTGAGGTTCACACAAAAGTAGCAGATCCACAAGCTCGAAACACGGAGCGAATGGACACGATATGAATGAATGATAACCCACCTTTTAAAGGATACAATATTAGAAATAAGACATGGACATCTATTTAATACTCTGCAGTTTCAGTAAGTCCAGTGTTTATAGCTTACTGCAGTGACATTTTTTATTTATTTAACTTTTTTCACTTGCAATAATAAATCAGCAGGTTCACACAATGTCTTTCGGGGACATTTAGGCTTACGGCATTTTAGAGACACTGATTAAGACGCTAGTTGAGAACATTTCACAAACATGAACCACCCAACATGTCGTCATTTTGTAGACTGACAATAGCAGATCTACAATGTACAACGTGTGCAATAAGATTACGCATTCTATCAGAGGGATGTATAGATTTAGATTAGCATGTTGAGAGACAATCAGGTTGTTATCCATCATTAGGAGACAAAGCAGACTTTTCCTTCAGTTAAATAATGTGTTAATTTGCTACAGTGGCCATAAGTGCCATATTTTCAATATTGTGTTTATTTCATTTGTGTGTGCGTGTGTGCGTGTGTGTGTGTGTGTGTGTGTGTGTGTGTGTGTGTGTGTGTGTGTGTGTGTGTGTGTGTGTGTGTGTGTGTGTGTGTGTGTGTGTGTGTGTGTGTGTGTGTGTGCCGATATATATCAGTACAATTATAATAGCAACCTGAAAAGGTATTTTCATATCAAATATGTCACAAATCATATTAAAACAATCCCAGAATCGTATGCCAGTGATTGTCAACCTGGCTCCCCCACATTGCATCATCTCCTGTGAAGTGTGCTTTCTGTTCTGGGGTAATACAAAATCTAATCTAATACAAAAGAAAAAAATCCAATCGACATTTCCATCCAAATCCTCTCCATGAATGTGAGTTGCTTCAATAGCTGCAGTGTTCCTCCTTTGCTATGTCAAAGTTAAAGGGCCACTTCCAAAATCTAATTTCGTCAATCTGTTATAGATCAATTGGCTGCTTAAAATTCTACACACAAAATCCACTTTGCCCAGTGGACAGAATGTGCTCCCACTATTCCTTGGGATATTTATGATGGAGTCTTTACTGTATATGAAAGTGTATGTCCGTGGAGAGGCTGGATGTATCCTCATAATGACCCATTGTGTTTAACCACTTGAAGGACCATAAAACCCTAGGCTGCTTTCAAGTTCATGTTAAAACTACCACAGATCAAAACATATGACAGGCTAGTAACAGTGCAGCTAATCAGATTCATAATGGGTGCACTCCCATTGTAATGTGATTAGCTGTGGCGGTGTTGGTTACATCATTATGCACTATGACAATGGTAACCTTCGTGAAAATCGTGAAAGGCGGCAGCGGACGCTCCAATAGGATCCACCACCTTGTACTTGCGGGCACCCGCCCCTCTAGACCAGCAATCACACAGGCTGGGGCATGCAGGCTAGCTGTCTATCTAATCTCCTACAGAGCTTTTAGCACCACGGATAGAGACAATAGTTCCAGTCTGTGTAGAGCTTTCAGCACCATGGATAGAGTCACTAGTTAAGGCTCATTCATAGTCTGGATTTTCGGTTGTTAGGTGACCACCGTCAGCTCACCACTGGAGCGGTGGTCACCTCACAGACTATGAATAGGCCTTTACAGTATAGCTGTCTACAGAGCTTTCAGCTTTCAGCACCATGGATAGAGACACTAGTTCCAGTCTGTGTACAGAGCTTTCAGCACCATGGATACACTAGTTCCAGTCTGTCTACAGAGCTTTCAGCACCATGGATAGAGACACTAGTTCCAGTCTGTGTACAGAGCTTTCAGCACCATGGATAGAGACACTAGTTCCAGTCTGTGTACAGAGATTTCAGCACCATGGATACACTAGTTCCAGTCTATCTACAGAGCTTTCAGCACCATGGATAGAGACACTAGTTCCAGTCTGTGTACAGAGCTTTCAGCACCATGGATAGAGACACTAGTTCCTGTATGTGTACAGAGCTTTCAGCACCATGGATAGAGACACTAGTTCCTGTATGTGTACAGAGCTTTCAGCACCATGGATAGAGACACTAGTTCCTGTATGTGTACAGAGCTTTCAGCACCATGGATAGAGACACTAGTTCCTGTATGTGTACAGAGCTTTCAGCACCATGGATAGAGACACTAGTTCCAGTCTGTGTACAGAGCTTTCAGCACCATGGATAGAGACACTAGTTCCTGTATGTGTACAGAGCTTTCAGCACCATGGATAGAGACACTAGTTCCAGTCTGTGTACAGAGCTTTCAGCACCATGGATAGAGACACTAGTTCCTGTATGTGTACAGAGCTTTCAGCACCATGGATAGAGACACTAGTTCCAGTCTGTGTACAGAGCTTTCAGCACCATGGATAGAGACACTAGTTCCTGTATAGCTGTGTACAGAGCTTTCAGCACCAGGCATGACATTTGCATGCAGTCTTTCTATAGTAGTTGCCAACCATTGCCATGAACATATTGTCATTGTCGGGTAGAAACTAGGGATGTGAACGACTCAGTATTTGGCGAGCCAAAGTGTCCCGCCCATTTGTCAATAGATATCAATAGATTTCTCTCCTTTTTTTTGGCTGCGCATCAGTTGACACTAGGGGTGCAACGGTTTTCAACCGAAAACCGAACCGTTCGGTTCCACATACACGGTTCAATGCGCTCTAATGAACCGCGCTATTTCGGTTTGCATTAATTCATTTATTACAGCTGCGAAGAATGTATTTCTCGGTCACACACTGGCCTACTTAGAAGTCTAGCACTCTATCGGTCACACACCGTCCTACTAAGAAGTCTAGCACTCTTTCGGTCACAGAAGTGTAGCACTCTGTCGGCCCACCCCCTACACACACACACACACACACACACACACACACACACAGAGAGAGAGAGACGGCATGATGACAATCCAGCACTCGTCTTTAAACGTCGTTCTTGGAATAATTATTGATCGTCATACACAGAGACACACACAGCGGAGTAACCTCGCGCCAACAGGCTTCTAAGCACGGTCGTTGTAAGTTTGTTCAGATCTGATTCTGCATCTGCACTCGCTGTTTGAGTGCTAATTAAGAGGGAGAGTGAGAGCAAAAACAACCCGCAGCAGGACATTCATTCCGTCAGAAAAGTACCAACAAAATACTCCCATGTCCAATCCATGACTGTAGATAGAAGCCCTTCTTCTAATAATATAAGCATAATATCCTTAAATCCTCATGTAGACTTATTCTAAACTTTTGTAGGCTATTTTTCTGAGACACGACGCATTCACTGTGAATACTCCCCTCCCAGGAGACACTCTCCTCTCCTCTTTCCTGCATGTGCTTAATGCCCCGTGTGAGCGCATAGGTGCATTTATTTCCCCTTGAAAATAATGATGAGGCACATTAAAATAGCAATATAAGGTTTTTTTCCCCCTTTAAAATAATGAAAAGGCAGAAATGCCTAATAAAATAATATATGCTAAAAAAAGAGAAGAAAAGAAAATGCTATAAATAAACTTTTTTGAGTGGTGCAAGCCACTGCCTGGCTGGCTGGCTGGGTATGAGCATGAAAACAGCATGGTTGTTTTTCACCACCTGTGCACAACCTAACACACACGCACATTATTAACTGTATATGATGATTTCGTGTGTGCCAGTACAGTGACACTACTACAGTACAGTACAGTAGAGGGTACAGTAGGGCGCGTTCCTGGGGGTCACTTCACAAGGGAGTATTTTTTTTTTTACTGTACCGAAACCGAACCGAAACCGTGGCCCCCATACCGAGGTTCGAACCGAAACGTGGTCTAACTGAACCGTTGCACCCCTAGTTGACACTTGAGTTCTGCAGCTGCACCCATCATGTTTAGAATTTGTATCAAAGCCAAAATGAAAAATACTTTATTTTGTAAATTGATTGATGATTGTGTTTATTAAACGATCACTTCACCACTTTTCAACCTATCTTCATATAATAGGTCCTCACTAATAATCATGATAAAATGGCACGATTTTTTTCTACTCAGTCTGTGTCTCATAGAAGGGCTATGGGCAGTTTAGAAACAGTCTTCCAGTGACATCATCATTAGGCAGATTTCTTCTTTAAACAAGATTATTTTACAAAAATGTTTAGATTTTCATTATCATGAGAACGATGGCTTCCATTTTCGTATTGCAACTTTTCAGGACTAGAAAGCCTGCAGTTTCTATTAGCTTGTATTCCCCATTGATGATGTCACTGGAAGACGGTTTCTGAACTGCCCACAGCCCTCCTATGAGACACAGACCGAGCAGAAAAATATTGTGCCATTTTTTCATGATTATTTGTGAGGACCTATTATATGAAGATAGGTTGAAAAGTGGTGAAGTGGTCCTTTAAACATAGAATCGTTGTTTAATCAGTACGCTACAACAGTAGGATTCACTAGCCTCGCATAGCCAGACAAATCTGCCATTGCAAAAAATGCGCATAGTGTGTGCAGAATTGCAGCCAAGATGATTGACGGGAAAGGCTTCCGTGAGCTGATGGCATTTCTCGAATCATCTTGGCCGTCAACTATGTGCAATCTATGCGCAAGCAGCTCACTACTGGCCAATCACGGTGGATTGGCCAGTAGTTTATAACGTTTATGAAGTCATTACAAAAATGTATATGTTAAAAAAAGAAGACTATTTTTTAGTCGAGATAAGCATGTGTCGACAATCAAGTCGATTTTTGACTTTTCCCATCCCTAGTGGAAACCAATGTCCAAAATTGTTTAATATATTTCTTTTTAATGAAATAGTGAAAATAGCCGATCTACAATCTCACGCAATGTAAAAAATATGGAGATACAAGGTTTCTGCCCATCAGCGACAATATGCAAAATCAGCTTCCTTTCACACATATTCTCAAACGAAATGAAAGCAATAGCCTAGTTTACAGCTGTCGGATTACTGTAAAATGACATTTGTGTAATCCACTTGTCTTCTCCCCAGCATTTGCCTTGGCTTGCAAACTGTCTCTGCTGATGTGAACAGATCACCAGGCACACGCTTGTAAATGAGGTACGAGTCAACAGTAGCTACTAGGGCTGTAACAATCCACTCAGCTCACGGCTTGTGATTCACCATCTTGGGTTCGCAATACGATTTTCTGACCATTTTCTTTTAACTAAATCTGATTCGAGACAAATTATGACCAAAAAACATTATTTAATTGTTCAATGGTTCAATGGTTCTCAGACTAGAGGAATAATATATAAAATTAAAAAATAGTTTAGTTGTTGTTGTTGGAGTGCCTGGCAGAGTTGTTCTGGAGTAGTTCCAACGGATTGTGAGGCCCTGGTTTTGCACTAGTGGGACTGATTGAGGGTCGCATGAGTGAGGGGTATGATGTACGAGAGACCCGAAATCCCGATGACCTTGGGATACATCACTGAGGATACGTCCCAGGTGCATCCATGCAAATTATTTTTGTTATAGTCTGTGATTGGGAGGTCGGGGTTCAATCCCTGGCCAAGTCGTACCAAAGACAATAAAAATGGGACCCAATGCCTCCTTGGATGGCGCTCGACATCCAGGGCCAAAGGACCCTTATGGGTCTCTAACTCTGGTATAAATCAGTTAAATAAACCCTAATGATTTTGATTGGGGTTCCACAGATAAAAAGAATAATCGTCCGTGTCCTTATGCATGTCAAACTGGGGGTCCTTTGATAAAACAACTATTGTAATCTCTGCTGTAGCCTAACCTTGAGAAGACGAGAGAATGGGTGAGCTTCCTCCTCATCACCGGGGGATAACAATTACCTTCTCAGCTGGAAAAGACCGAATCCGTCACGTGACCTCTTCAACGAGACCCAGAGCAGCATGAAAGATTGCTCCTAAATATGCGACAACCGGCGTGGCATTTCACCACGGAGGAGAGCACTTAATGACACACCTGCGACAAAGGGCAGCATCTCCAGCATGCTGATGTTGTACATATTTTATCCGCTGTTCAATCACAATCACCATGTTCACATGCGAGGAACTTGATTAGGTGCGTTGCTGTCAGAAACCACCATGTCCAAAACCATTACTTTACTGAAAGAAGAACCTGCTGATGGATCAAGCGTAGTTAATATTTAGTCACAAAGGTCTTGATGATACTTTTCATTGGTTCAATATTTATAAAACCCCCACACACACCTAACAACTTTAACATTCACTTACACAAAGGAAAGAAATATCACAAATTGCAGCTTTTCAAGCTTGTATCATGCTATTTATTTTGTCTACTTTCGTGTGATGATGAAATAGGGCATTCATTTATGAACAAGGTTTCGGCTGACAACAACGATATAAAATATCCAAAAAGTATTTCTAAGAATAAAAGTAGAGGTGTGGTGGCGGAATTTATATATTGCCAAATAGATGCCTTCCACTCGATCTTATTGAATGTCCAGTCAGCAACTTTCCACACCAATGTGCTAATTCCAACTCTATACTGCAGCTGTCAATCTAACAGCTGACTTCCCCCCCATGGACTGCTACGTCTACTGCTACACTGTCAGCGGAATCTGTCTTAAGTACATACCATACATGGATGTTCTTAACTTAACCAGCCAGGTTTGTACTGTCAGCTACTGTAGTATAGCCTGTTCATCATTAACACAATTTAGGGAGAGCTTCTCTGTGTATGAAGAGGTGTCAAAGACGACACCAGCTCAGGGAGCTCATTGCCCTGTTGGGGCAGGGAGAGGGAGGACTTGACAGCTCTGGTCTAGCAAGCCAGACTGTTAGGCCCTGTTTTGATGATCATCCTTCAACGAAACTTTGTCTTCATACTTGTGGAATATATAGACCTATGTCAGGTACACGCAGTATGAGCGATAATGGAAGTGTACTGGATATGCTGTCTTGGTATATATTGTATCCTCTAATGGCACAGCATATTGCACAGGTCACGTTGTACTGGATATGCTGTCTTGGTATATATTGTATCCTCTAATGGCACAGCATATTGCACAGGTCACACAGGTTACTCTCAAGCAACAATCATTTTGGTTTGCTGCTATTGTGGGGAAAGGTTTAGCTCAAAATAGCCCTACGACAAGCACACAGCGCATCGCAATGCATTTAAGTTGTTAAAGGTGGAGTAACTAACTTCCAGTCTTGTAAAATAAGCCATCTGGCCAAAAGGATAGTAATCAAATTGACCCTTATTTGGTTAAATTTATTCACCCTCAGTTATGTCCAAGGCCTAATCTAATGCATACTAAAGTGGGGGTCCTTGAAATTAACTACTGGTATAAGCCATTGATTGAGTGTTTGAGAAGTGGGGGGGGGGGGGGGGGGGGCACCCTGCAGTGACCTGATAGCTGAGTGGTTATCACCATTAATCTGCCAACTTTGGACAAGACCAGAATTATCTCTCATTTACAATATATTCCCCCGTTTTTGCTCCAGAACAGCACAGACAGACAGCGGACCACCATAATGGAGCACTTCCCCTCATAACCCTTATCTTCCTTTGCTACTCATTGGTAGGTTATGGACCGTTCACAAACCTGCTTACCAAAGACCTCATCAAAGCTAAACTACATCCTTGCTCTTCCTTGATGCTGAAATATAAACCAGTGTTCTTGCATTAATTAAAATAATAATGAATCGTCCACTCCACAGCCCTCCTCTGAGAGACAGACCAAGTAGACGGAAACGTTGCCATCTTATAATGAACATTAGTGAAGACCAATTACTAATTGGTTGAAAATGGGTGAATTGGTCCTTTAAAGTGGATAAGACTATGTCTTGCACTAAAGGGCGAGCATGAATTATTAAGTGTGAATGAAGCGTCATTCACACAGCTCACACGTCTCACGAAATGCGCCTAGTGCTGTATGTGAAAGAGCACAGAGGCAGGGATGTTAATAGTTAATCTTTACTCGATTAATCACTGTTAAGAAATTAATCAATTAAACTTAACAGTTAATAATTAATCAAAAGTTATTTCTGTATATCATCAAAATGTAGATTTTTATGTTAGACATTGAGGGAAATTAAGATTCTCAGATTTGTTTTAACCAAAAAAGAGAACTGTTTCAGCGAACAGCTGGGCCTGTTCTCCTTCAGTGCCCATTGACCTGGCCATATTAAATGTTCTTTATAGACAGATCCACAGACGGATGCCCTGCTCGCAGCCAAGGGATTTCCTGTAGGTGGAGCCAACATGGCTGTGGTGTAAACAGTCAGCTCTGAATGTGAAAGTGACTTGTGTTCATCTGCTCATGTAACTATTTTACATGACTTTTACTAACACTAACTTTTCAAAGATGCCCAGAACATTGGGACTTACGTACCTGTGTAGTTTGTGGCTGCTCCAACAGTATATATAATATGGCAAAATTCGACTTTGGATTGAAACGCAATGGTAAATACATAAACCTCTAAGAGCGTCAAAACCTCTAATTACAGTAAAAGCTGCTCAGCGGTGGCTCCATAGAGGTACCAGTAAGACGCGCAAACGCGGGAAGCGAACGCAGCTCGTACATATTTGGGTTTTTTTAAGTTAAAGGGACACTTCACCCTTTTTGCAAAAAAATATATGTTAATGACGTTTAGGAGCATTAGAACACTTTCCTGGGGGTCTTTATGTGTGCAATATGTGGTTTTAGATATTTTAGATTGTAGCAGTGAGCCTGTTGTCTCTGATGTCATGGACACTGGGCTCACTTCCTTCCTGGACTACATGTTGTCTCAGTAAGAGCTCTCCCCCCTATCCACAAGGAGGAGCAGTGCACCAAAGAATGATTGGAATTGTAGTCCAGGAAGGTAGTGAGACCAGTGTCCATGACATCAGAGACAACAGGCTCACTGCTACAATATAAAATATCTAAAACCACATATTACACACATAAAGACCCCCAGGAAAGTGTTCTAAAGCTCCTAAACGTCATTAACATATATGTTTTTGCAAAAAGGGTGAAGTGTCCCTTTAAGTTATTTTTAAGTTTTTTGTTTGTGCCCATATATGGAGCTGAGTGATTTGTTTGTGATTGATGCAACACACTCCATATTTGGACATATATGGGCACAAAGGGGGGACACACGGACACACAGACAGACATGATCTGCTAGGTCTCATAGTAAGTGCTCACTGCGTTCGCAATAAAAGGATAGAGGGAGGACCGGAACTACAGCAATGGAAGTTGCTCAGTGGCGTTTTGAAGCACCCTGCCGGAAGTACCATTATAACTCAATGGCACGAGTGATCGGAAGAGCAGCCCGGACCTCAAATTTGAACGTCCGTCCACCTCCATGAAAGTGCTGCAGTTCCACTTTTCGCTAGTAGGTAGTGGCAGCTTCAACATTGGATAGCCTTACTGGGGGCTTGGGGTGGCTCAGACGAAGCAGTGAAAGGTCCTAAAAGATACGTCGGTCTTATCCAATTTTTCTGTTACCGACGTATCTTTCAGGACCTTTCACTGCTTCGTCTGAGCCACCCCAAGCCCCCAGTAAGGCTATCCAATGTTGAAGCTGCCACTACCTACTAGCGAAAAGTGGAACTGCAGCACTTTCATGGAGGTGGACGGACGTTCAAATTTGAGGTCCGGGCTGCTCTTCCGATCACTCGTGCCACTCCGGCAGTCTTCAGGGTGCTTCAAAACGCCACTGAGCAACTTCCATTGCTGTAGTTCCGGTCCTCCCTCTATCCTTTTATACCTCTATGGAACAGAAAAATTGGGTAAGACCGACGTTGTGTGTCTTTCAGGGCCTTTCACTGCTTCGTCTGGCTGCTCAGCAGGGCCGCTGAGCGTCCCATGCGACCTGTCTGCCCCAGCCTATCCATCCCTGTGTTGAATGTTATTGAGTACACCTGTGTATATAGTTTCCCAGTATACAGTATATACCCAAAGAGAGGTCCTGCAGAAGGTAGGCTCATCGTTGCTCAACAGGGACAATTTGCATCAGAGTCTGGGCACTGGTGCTACTGACTGGTGCTACCTGTCGGTTTCCCTACTATTGTCTGTTAGTGTTACTTCTACCTACAGTATATAGTGCCAATATGTATCTTATATTGTAACTACTATTTTTATTTATTTTCCTGCACTGTGCGCTTTCCTATGCAGGGGTCGAACTCTGAAAACGGCTGACAGGTTAATAATGTTCAGAAATACAGATCCTGACAGAACGGTTCGGGGAGAGAACAGCTCACTCACCTTGGCCCTGAGTATGGTGCATCGCAGCTCGCTGGAGCTCTGATCATAGTGCAGCTCAAACTCCAGCGTCCCCAAGGCAGCTAGAGAGATGGCAAAGGCAACACATAGAAAGCTTACAACACTGGTTCTCAAATGGTTAAATGTCGCGCTTATAGCGTACAAATGGAACTAAATGGACCTGCTGGCCTGGGGTCCATTTGGTCCCATGTCTACGCTCTAAGAGTTACATACTGTAGGTCCCTTTGGTTCCAAACATTTAGCTGGGGACCCCCTGGAACCACCTCAAAGTCCCCCTTTCGGGTCCCCGGACACCACTTTGAGAACCGCTGGCTTAGAACACATCAAAGACAGGACATTAGCATGAATCAGGGGAAGGAAAATAAAGAAAACTCGTCACATCAGAAGACAACATAGCCTAAATGCCTCCCTCAGAAAAAGAATGTGTCTCATTGGATTGAAAGCATGCAGTGGGACGACAGGCATAAATCTGGCCAAACACACAGGATGCAAATCCCCTTTACTGTACCAACAGCTGTCACATCAATCTCAACACGGCACATCACTTGTCAACACGCCAACACGGAAAATCCTCTTAAAAGCGAGGTGCAAGCAAATGAACTGGAGCTCCGATACATGCGCATGCACACGGCTTAGGTCCATTGTCGCTGTCGGGAAGAAACCATGTTTCGCCACGTTTCACCTTTTTAGTCTTTCTTGGAAATGGATCCACAAAAATAATAACTTAAATAAATAAATACACAGGTTGAAACAAGTGGTTAAGTCTGTCTGTGTGTTTTACATATTCAACCGGTTTCCACCGGCCAGCGATAATAATCGTATACATACATCCAACATGTGAACCCAGCTTACAACATACAGTATGCATGATGGCAACATGTTTAAATGGTGTTACATCAAAAAAGTATAAACAATGCTTTCTACACTACACTTTTTTTCTAGTGTCACATGGAGGAAGTAACCCTGCCAAATTTAAATCTACTTTTAGCCTATTAAGACCTGAGGCTGATTCTACAAATGTCTTCTAAATCCTAACAGTTTTCTGAAATGCGTACAGTATGTTGCTATATCAGTGGTGCTCTAACATTTTCATGCCAAGGACCCCCAACATATGTATTTGGCCGTGGACCCTCATCTCAAAATAATTTCTTCCCCCAATAGCAATGATTTGAATTAAAAATGTTAAAATATCCATAAAAAATAGCAGATCTACAAGCTTGAATATCTGCTATTTTTGAATAGTCAAAGAAATCTAAATCAGAGATGCTTTTCCCGGTTAAGGCCAACGTATAGCCTACCTGTACACTTGTATACAATAGCATTAGTGTGGACATGACTAATACATCATGTTGCAAGTGTCAACAACAGGTACCGTAAGCAGTGCTAAGCAGCCATTGTTCATGGTTCACATGGTTATAAATGCAGCCAATATCTTCCTTCTGTCATTATTCCCGGCTTCCTAAACTCCTCGTCTCGATACAGAGAAATAATTGCTAGGAAGTGAAGTTGACAGGCAATCTGCCCAAATGTCTTGTGGACGCTACCAGTAAGCCACATATAATGCCTACTATTATTTTAACATTTTCACATACTCTTCATGGAATTAAAATAAGTTTCGAGTGGCTTCTTACTAGTGGCTTCTTAGTGGCTCTTCCACATTTTAGATTTTAGCATTGGCTATTCAAAAATAGCAGACGATATCTGCTATTTTTGAACATCTTGAAATCTTGGTAGTGTGAAAACTACAGATTTTAGAAGGTATTTGTAGAATCGGCCTCAAGGTCTTGCTACATTGACTGCTAAGTATAATGAATGCATCCCCTGCCACTGCCAGCGTTTGTACAGTGAAGACCCTTGAAGGCCCACGGGTCCTGAGACGTGACCCGGAAGTAAACAACGACTAGTGATTGTATTTTCTTTTACCCGGAAAATACATTTTTGTAAACAATCATCGATGTGGGCCTTGAATAAAGCTTGTTTTGACTGAAAATGCAACCTAGGAAAATAATCTGAGATAAATGCGTTTTTGTAAATCATTGAGGCTGATGGAGACAGAGTTGTCACTTCTGGTTGATACCCTAAAATGACGAGTTAACTTTAGAGTAACATTTGAAAGGTCGTTGGTTTGACCCCTACTGCTGACACAAGGGTGCTTTTTTGCACCTGGACGTTGACATTTGGTGGGTGGTATTCTCTGATCTCTTGGATGCTGTGTGTGTGTGTGTGTGTGTGTGTGTGTGTGTGTGTGTGTGTGTGTGTGTGTGTGTGTGTGTGTGTGTGTGTGTGTGTGTGTGTGTGTGTGTGTGTGTGTGTGTGTGTGTGTGTGTGTGTGTGTGTGTGTGCATGTGCATGCGTGTCATTTGTTTATTTAGACAGGACACCGCATATTAATGAACAAATCATATCAATGTACATGGATTTAGCAAATATACTAATTTACGTCTGATGTATCGACAGTTTATGCCTCCCAATGATGTCATACTGATCATCTAACTTTAACTTCTAGAGTTTAGGTCACCATCTCTCCCCTGACCGCACTCAGTTAAGTGACAACTTAAAGCTGAATGTCTATTTGCATAACAAATATGTTATAGACAGCCTGCAATATGTGGCTGTTATCAGAGAAATCCCAAAGGCCAGCCAGGTAGGTAGGTGCTGTAGGCTGTTATTTATGAGTGTTAGAGTAAGTGTCAGGTGTAAGTGTCCATGTCAGGGCAAGTTGCCCTTCTCCTATGGCTGTTGTCCTCAAGTCAATACTCATGTCTTTCACAGAACGTTCAGTCAACTGTGTCTTTATCATATGCAGATGCTGCCTACTGTATGTGTCTCCTCGTTGATTCCGTCAATCCACTGATCATGTCCTCCTTCCTTCCGCGGACATATTTCAGCACATCTTTAATAGAGCGTCCGGTGTCACCAAGATCTGCTGGCTGTCACTTAAATGTCCTCAACACGTCACCGCGGTCATGAAAGTTCACCTCAGACTTTGCTGTTGTTGTCTAGTCCCGAGTATAGGTACGCTGGCTGTCCACATTGAAACCAGCGGCAGTCCTTAGTCTCAGAATGTGTAGATCGTAGTCTTGACTCTTCACTGGACAAATGCAGAAGATGCACAGCTTTAACACCTGTTAGTGGCTCAGTGTTACTCCTGGTGTACTGTGACTCGGAGGGAATAGGATTTTTTTTTGTGAAATGGTACGGTGCAGCCGTAGTCATAATAGTATCATCACTGTGATTAAGGCCTTCCCTCAAACTTTGTCCCTCTTTACAAAACCTATAAAATCTCATATCGAATGAAGGGTATTTCTTTTGCACAATGTCCACTGGGGTTAACTACTACTAAACATAACTACTAAATAAATACAAAGATAGTCTCACTGTCATAAGCTCTCACATAGCATCACACTGTCATGCTGCATCTCCTCTCATTCACACATACTCATTTGCATATAACTGGCCCCAGGCTGCAGAAGGAACACTTCTGTCTCACTCAATCATTTTAACTCTCATCACCATCCACAAAGGAAATAAAGAAAGAAAGTCAGAACTACTGACAGTCTGCAACTTAAAAGGTGCAGAAATGTTTTTTTAGAGGCTAGCAGCTGTGAACAAAGTCAGTGACTGAGGGGAGTTGATTAACCGACGCACACACTCACACCCAACTAATTAATCAAAGCAACAGTGACTGTTTGTTTTTGTCCCTATAGAGTAAAATTACTCATGCAAAGTTTAAAAACGTAACTTAATTAAAGGAGCATTCAGTGATTTGGGTGATTTAGACAACCCCCGGTCTGCTCCGGTAACAAGATATGCACATGTACGCACTACAGTGGGGGGACACGCAACAGGCCAACAGCACGCATACCAAGGCCCGCCCCCGCTCGATCATGATTGGTGGAAGGACCCTCTTTAATATGATTGGATGAAGGCTGGGCCACCTATAAAACGATACCTAAGGTTTTTTTTACCCCAGGGCCAGGGAGGAACTCCTTATGGTCAGCACACTCTATAGTAGGGAGGATTATTACAACGAAACAATTTGAATTAAGTGAAATCACTCAATATACCTTTAACTACCTAATTGTACAAAGGATATATGAAATATACTAACGTGATAATTTCCAAAGAGAGATTTATTCTCATATTACATTCCGAATTTTGCTTGTACCCCAAATTAAAGTCAATATAAATTAAACCTTACAGAGAGAAACAAACTCTCCCCTCTATACAATAGGCCTATACCTCTATTCTATCTATCAGCCTTCTATGGACAGGAAGGCCTTTGGCACCTGCTGTAACTGGAACGAGGAGTGTCATATTATGTAACCGAGTGACCAATAAGACCCTGTAAACATGACACATCACATTCACAGTGAAAACAAAGCATACACATTCTGTTCTGTTCTATATACTTGCACTATAATTGCATTTTAGAGGGCAATATATTTTTGTATACCAGTTTTTTTGTACATGTGATGAATAATTGCAGACACACTGTAATTTGACAATAGAATCGCAGTGAGCAGGAAAATAAATTGGCTGGTGGCGGTGTGCGCAGGCTTAAATCGGATGACTGTGGATCCAATATAGCATGGCAAGGCTTTACAAAAACAACAAATGAACACATTAAAATGTCATGTTTTTCAATTCCAACCAAACACCCCAACTCTGATGTATATGTGTGTATGTACTGTATATACCTTAGCCCACGTTCTACCTTAAATTATATACTAAATGACTTCCCCTAATTCTAATTCTGTACATCCCCCATTGCTGCTGTATTTCCCCAAACACACGTACAAGTACTACATGCACAGTTGCACACACAGCACAGGCCATTTCCGTATCCTCTCGAAACCAGATTGAGTATAGCCTCGCGAGTCAGTCTGCTTTGCTTCATTGCTTCAGTGAGACCCTTTTAACTATTTTTGAGGGGCGCTAGGCCCTCCTATGCCCAGCTTTGTGTTTGTGTGTGGCACATAGTGATGATTCTTGGCTGAGCACGGAATGTTCACGCAAGTGTGATTTTTCTTTTTACAACATGCAGTGACTCTACCTAGGAAACTGCAATATTCAGACTAAATTGTATGATCTATTTTGCAATAATAAACAAAAGACTAACCTAATACAAAATATCAATATCACATCATATATATATATATATATATATATATATATATAACAAGCCATTTATTATTTATAGCTGAAAGGTAATTCATCAAATGACACTTGCAAAATGACCTGTTTTAATGAGTTTATGTAAATAAGTAGACATGTTGAATTGCAATTAACTTTGGTCTGCGGTGAGTCAGAATCATTCAGAGGCATGTAATCATGAGTGAGATCTCAACCCCACAGTAATGAGATGTTGACAGAAGCGCTTTGGGACGCATGCTCAACTGCCACTCTGTCCTGGAAACAAGGACGCCTGTGTCATTTACAGTTATCGCTCGTTGTAGACAATCTAGTGATTCAAAGTGACGACCTGAAGCGACAATGTGTTGTCTGGGTTGGCTCACGGTAGAATACAGAGTGCAGCAACCTTCAATGGGTCTGGTCTTTAAGCCACTCAGTGCCCAGTTACCTGCCATCACACCTACGTCGCACAGCCAAAATGCCCATATATGGAGGTCTCTCAAATGTAATTCAATGTCCTAAACGTACCATTTAGGATCTCCATCTGTCAGTCCTTTATGCCCATATGGGGAGATCCATGATGTCATCACTATATGCCCAATGTACAGGCTTGCCCCGTTTGTGCCCATATATGGAGCTGATGCTCCTGATGCCATGATGACACATCAAGGTTAGGCCAAGCCCTCAGAACAGCTGTCCAACGTTGAAGCTGCCACTACCCTGTTGGCCAAAACTGGAACTGCAGCACGTTCATGTAGGTGGACAGACGTTCAGTGACATCATGTGTGTAACGTGCGTCAACCCTGACCTCAAATTTGAGACAGCTCTCAACTTCCACTCACTCGAGCCATTGAGTTATAATGGTACTTCCGGGTGCTTCAAACGCCAGTGAGCAACTTCCATTGAAATGAATAGCTGGGGGCAGGGCTGTCACTCCCGGTTCGCACTCTATCCTTTTTGCCGTTTGACTCCAGTGCACTTCATTGGAGTCAAACGCTCCTAGACTCCAGTGC
The DNA here is from genome assembly GCF_963924005.1 of Protomyctophum bolini. Taxonomy (NCBI): domain Eukaryota; kingdom Metazoa; phylum Chordata; class Actinopteri; order Myctophiformes; family Myctophidae; genus Protomyctophum; species Protomyctophum bolini. Next base: position 18,814,769 of record NC_137872.1, on the reverse strand, counting down.
ATTTCGTAAACGTCTGGTTCAGGGCTTTGTCACTATTCACCAATAGAAGGCACAGTAGAAAACTGGCCCGATAAAGCCATATGTGTCTCTGGGTTACACAAAGCATGACATATACGATGAAAACATCAGTAGACTGGTGCCGGACTACTTAGGAACACTGCAAGTCAGAAACTTTCTGTCCCTTGTATGCCCGTATACTGTAACTCGCTGCCTGTCCCCTTTGCCCATATATGGACCTTATGCCCATATACTGTAACTCGCTGCCTGTCCCCTTTGCCCATATATGGACCTTATGCCCATATACTGTAACTCGCTGCCTGTCCCCTTTGCCCATATATGGAGATCTCTGTATAGCTGTTTGTCTGTGTCCTTTTTATGCCCATGTATGGGCATAATACGACCTTGTGCTTACATTTCTGATTCTGATACCTGATTCGTCCCACCCGTCTGTCTCTGCCCATAATAGAGATTTCTGTATATGTTTCTCTGTGTCCCTTTATTCCTATATACAGTATGGAGATTACCCACACTCAGAGATGTTATTATAATATAATTAACATTTATTCTTAATTCATAGTATGTAATGCCAAGTTCATATTTCTAATCGCCTTCAACTTGTTCAAAATACAGCAGCTACAGTTCTTACAAAAAGATATGAGCACATTTCTCCTGTTCTTGCCTCACTTCACTGGATACCAGTTGTGTTCAGAATTGATTTTAAGTTAACTTGTTTGTTTTTAAATCACTAAATGGACTGGCACCTGTTATTGGTATTTCTGACCTCCTGTCCACTCCTACTCCTAACCGTAATCTTAGATCAGCAGACCAAACACAAAGGTGACGGAAGGTAATAGCTAGGGCTTTCACTGATAGGGCTCCATTCCTGTGGAACCAACTACCACTGGAAATTAGACGGACAACTTCTGTGTCCACTTTTAAAATATTATTTTATTATTATAGAAAGGCTTTTAACTAGCATGAATGAACATCTAGTTTCTGCTTTCTCTTTTTTATTATTATTTTTTTGTTATTTTCTTTTGTTAATTTCCATTGTTGATTTGAATTGCCTGTTTTGTGAAGCACTTTTTAAACCTGTTTTTGAAAAGTACTACAAACTAAATGCACTCTGTCAAGCTGCCAACTAGTGTGCAACCTACTGCTGACTGTTGTCCCCCTGCCAATCAGAGACCACTGTTCTTACCTTACCCCAGCATGCATGCATGCATATGCATACATACGTATACATGTATACATACATACATACAGATACCTACATACATACATTTCAGAAGTTTTAGCAGTTTTTAAGGACCCACTTTTAGGCCAGTGCACCAGAGCAAGCTCTTGCCTTTTTTTAAACCCTACCCATTTTAACCAAATACATACGTATACTGTACATACATGAACTTTTACTCTTTTATGGTTTTAGGTTGTTTTATTAATGTCAATTTTTTATATCCATTTTACCATTGGGTTTTAGAGGACAGTTATCTTAAGTACCTCTCGGAGAGAGTCATACGGGGGTCCAAGCCACTAGATGGCGCAGGCACACAGCCTAACATACACTCACGGAACAATTCCATTGGATCGTGAACTGTCGCTCATGGCGTGGTTATGTCCCCACCCACTGGGTATATAACCTAAGGTCCGCCCTGAGCAACGTCATTCCTCGCTTTCTGTGCTACGCATACACGTCTTAAACAAGAGAATCACCTTTTCGACTGTTGAAAATTGTTTTCCATAAAGGACGGGTTTCAAACTTGTGCCGCGGAAATTCGCAGTCCTACGTTGGTGTCCTTCTCTCACTCACGGACGTTCCAGCTTTAAAAGCCAGTAAGTTATTTTAAGGACATTAAAACTCAAGTGGGCCGTACGGCGGCTTGTGGTTTGTCCTCTTGCTAGCTATCCCCGAAACTTTGTTTCCCCCTTGCTAGCCACGTTGCGTCCCTTTGTTCTGCTAGCTTAGCCTTAGTCTACTGTTGCACAACGTAGCACTACTATAAGCTGATAAGCATTAGAACGAGGCCCGAAGTTTTTTTCTCTAGCTCACCTGCCCAGCTACAAGCTAACCAGCGCTGCTCTATCTAGCCTCCGCAGTTTCGCTAGCCCCTTGGGTTAGCTAGCTCCCGCGAACGCAGCCGCTAGCCTCTTAGCTCCGCGAGACGTTAGCTAAGTTTCCAGCCGTCAGGCGCTAACTTAGCCCTCTCTAGCGTCCCTCGCACGTGCGGGTTAGAGATCCACGGCCCTACTCTACGTGACGCAATCCACGCTGCCGACGGAAGCCCTGCTGTACGTCGGACCTGATACAACAACAGCGTGACGGCCTCGCTACGCGAGTCCCAGGCTTTGCGGCCTTCCCTTCTAGAAACAGCAGCCACAGTTGCAAAACGTGGTTTTCTCTCTGTTTGGACTCCTGTTTCTTCAACACTGTTTTGTGAGTGCCAGATCCTTCTCCTCACACTACATTGCTGTTGCAAATATATATATTATTAGTTGTAAAACAATAATATATATACTGTGACTTTATCCTCTTATTGTTGTAATATATATATATATTATTAGTTGTCAAACAATAATATTATATATATTATAGCTTTATCCTCACCGTCTTCTACAAACTTGTGAGTACCAGATTTTCTCCTCACTCTTTTTTACTGTTGTATTATATATTATTAGTTTTTTAAAACAATAATATTATAATATAACTATAAAAAAAAAAAAGAAGTTTCCTCTTGGGCTACCGTTTCTTCTCAGACTACAACCAATACCCAAGATGGCCTGCGGGGGTGGCGACAGCCCTCCCCAGTTCCCAGTGGAGCACCACGAGTCCTACTCTTCTACTCCACCATCACTTTTCTCCTTATCCGGTTGTGAGTTACAGACAGTTTTCCTCACAACATTTTGGTTATATTATATATTATTATTTTATAATGATATTATATTATAACTTAAAAATGAAGTGTTTCTACAATGTCCTGGACTGCTGGTTCCTTCTTCAAGCTACACCAGCACCCAAGATGGCCTGCGGGGGTGGCGACAGCCCTCCCCAGTTCCCAGTGGAGCACCACGAGTCCTACTCTTCTACTCCACCATCACTTTTCTCCTTATCCGGTTGTGAGTTACAGACAGTTTTCCTCACAACATTTTGGTTATATTATATATTATTATTTTATAATGATATTATATTATAACTTAAAAGTGAAGTGTTTCTACAATGTCCTGGACTGCTGGTTCCTTCTTCAAGCTACACCAGCACCCAAGATGGCCTGCGGGGGTGGCGACAGCCCTCCCCAGTTCCCAGTGGAGCACCACGAGTCCTACTCTTCTACTCCACCACCACTTTTCTCCTTATCCGGTTGTGAGTTACAGACAGTTTTCCTCACAACATTTTGGTTATATTATATATTATTATTTTATAATGATATTATATTATAACTTAAAAGTGAAGTGTTTCTACAATGTCCTGGACTGCTGGTTCCTTCTTCAAGCTACACCAGCACCCAAGATGGCCTGCGGGGGTGATAAGGGCCGCCAACAACAAGCTCCACACGCTCTTCACCACACTGGTAAACAGACCTGTGGAGCCAGACCCAAGACATCAGCCAGGCCTTGCCGGCTTGCTCTGGGTGCTGCTCTCCCTCCAGCGGGATCTCGTCAGCCCACCACCTCGTCCTCTCTCTTCAGACCCCTCAACCTTGACGCGTCTCAGAGACACAGTGACGAGTCCTTCCTGGGCTCCTCCCCTGCCGGGAAGGCGGCTCGGACCGCCAACAACAAGCTCCACATGCTCTTCACCTCACTGGTAAACAGACCTGTGGAGCCAGACCCAAGACATCAGCCAGGCCTCGCCGGCTTGCTCTGGGTGCTGCTCTCCCTCCAGCGGGATCTCGTCAGCCCACCAACGAGGCTCCCCTGAGCCGGGTGGTTGTGACAACGGGGTGTCGGATGCAGTCCTAGGCCTCCACCGACACTACTACTACTTCACGCAGCGGCCGAAGGCACGAGTCTCAATCGACGTGGCTCCCCAACGACCCTCGACAACCGACTGCTTCCCTCAACATTACAGGTATGTACATTGTGAAGCTAGGTTTGTTTAGCTGTTTAGCTAACCTTTTCGAGGTCGGGAGTAGCAACCTCGTTGGATGGCCGACGCCACCCTAGCATGTTTAGCATTCCAGATAGGCTGTTTTCAAGGTGCCACACCAACTCGTCTATGACATAGCCATAGCATCGGAGCTACTTCGGCTATTGTTTCACGCTGCGCTCTTACGGTCACTGAATGCCTCACGTTGCTGTCCAACAGCCAACATGACGGCTGCCAGGATTACGACCGGCACAGCGTCTCTGGAGGGGCCAATCGGACCCTGCAACTCAGTCTCCAGGAGGAGCGTGCTCAGACGCTCTCCCATGCCTTGGGCCCCGTCCAGAGTGTAGCAGCCCCAGACTGCACACCGGGACCGCTCCCCAAAGAAAGGCAAAAGCTCTTGACACAGACCCCCACCATGGGTGGGTCTGTGGCCAAGCTGCACAGTATGTACACGACAAAAATCACTGTCGGGGGACCACTGCTTCCCCTGTCCCAGGTTTTTCAGAGCACATTACACGGCTAGCTGGAAGGAGCCCATGACTCTCCCGGCTACTCCGCACTGCTCTCGTGTCCCTCCCCCCGTAGTAGCGTCTGGGAGGCATCTCAATGCTTCAACGTTACTCCAGGGCTCCCAGAGCTCCCTTCTTCAGGAGATGGGCCACGCCCCTACTCCTGAACAGTTGGCTAGAGTTCGTCGCCTACATGAGAAAATTGTGACCTTCACGTACTGACTCACCGACCTGACCGGCCTTATGGCCACGGCTTCCATCACCTCTAGGTGGCTGGAAGCCTCACCTGGTCTGGATCCCGTTGCCCAGAGAGAGTTCTCCGAGGGTGCTATCATCCCCGGAGACCTCTTCAGAGGCGCACTCGAGAGGATGACCCTCAACGTGGAGGTGCAGCGTCCAGGCTGCGAGGCCCTGACCAGCAGCCGAAGTGACACACACCCTACCCTCCCCCCATGCGCCGGGCCCAGCACCGGACGTAGCAGTCTCGGACTGCACGTCCAGTCCGCCCGCAATGCGCTTCTGGACCATGGCACAGGTGGGCGTCCTGGACGTCCCTGTAGCCAGGTCCCTCGATATTGTTTGCACAAGTACAGCACTTTTTTCTGTAGTACAGTACACAATACAAAAAGACAACAAAACAATATCCACGGAGGGGGGTGGACATGAACCCACTGCCACGGGGGCCCCATGGGCCCCCCCGGCGCAGTGGGGCAGGGCATATTGGCATAAGGTCAGTGGCGTACCAAAACGCCACTGGGGAGACGGGTCATGCCCAATTTTTCTCCGACATGCCAGGGAACACTACCTCCAGGCGGGGCGTGCCTCCCATAGCCGGAGAGAACCCACTAGCCAAGCACCTGGCACTGTGGGAGTGGTGCGGAGGATCCCCGTGGATCCTCAACACCATAGCGAAGGGCTACAGACCCCAGTTCGCCGGAACACCCCCGGCGTTTTCAGAGGTCATCTTCACCAATGCCAGGGGTCCGGAGGGTCTGATTCTCCAACAGGAGATAGCTTCCTTGCTGGAGAAGGATGCCGTCAGAGAGGTACCCTTGGCCCAGCGTCGCAGCGGGTTCTTCTCCCGCTACTTTCTGGTCAAGAAAAAGGGGGGGGGTCTACGTCCCATCCTGGACCTGCGGATACTCAACAGGCACCTCAAGTCTTTTCAGTTCAAGATGCTGACGGCCGAGTCTCTGGTGCGCTCCATACGCCCAGGCGACTGGTTCACATCCATAGATCTAAAAGACGCCTATTTCCACATCCCTATTTACCCACCTCACAGGAAGTTCCTGCGGTTTGGGTTCCAGGAAAAGGCTTACGAGTACACGGTCCTTCCATTCGGGGTGTCCCTCAGTCCCAGAGTGTTCGTCCACTGTACACTCTGGCACCCCTGAGACTTCTGGGTCTATGGGTGTCCAGTTACATAGACGACTGTCTCCCGTGTTCGGATTCAGCGGAGGAGGCCGCGAGGAACACGACTCGGGTCGTGTCCCATGCGACCTCACTGGGTTTTCAGGATAAACCTAGCCAAGAGCATGATGACGCCTACCCAATCCACAGATTTCATGGGCATCACTCTGGACTCTGTCTCCTACAGGGCTCCGCTGAGTCGGGACAGAGTCAACAACCTGAAGTGCATGACCATGTTCAAGTCAGGCCGCACACTTCCACTGGGTACGTGTCTACGGATGGCCTCTGATAGGTCTGGACAGACTCCATATGAGGCCTTTTTCAGCGTTGGCTGAAATCCCTCTTCCACCCTTGCCCCAAGGACCTACACCTATGGGTCTGGCCCGTGGGAGGCTAATGCTGACTGAGGCCGGTCTCCCTCCGAATGTTGTCTCAACGATTCAGGAGGCCAGAGCCCAGTCGACAATGACCCGCTACGAAACAGCCTGGGGCGTGTTCGAGCAGTGGTGCTCAGAACGACCTAACCAGGTTATCCTATTCCAAGCTTCAGTAGTTTACGCCCTGACATTCCTGCAGGAGTTCCTAGACAGAGGTCTAGGCCTCTCCTCAGTGAAAACCCACTTAGCAGCCATCTCGGCCTGCCAAATGGGCGTTAACGACCAGACAGTATGGAGACATCCGCTGGCGAAACAGTTTGTGAAGGGCGCAGGGTACACAGGATCAACAGACCACTGGTCCCCTCTTGGGATCTGTCTCTAGTCCTCAGGGCTCTAACAATGAGCCCTTCGAACCACTGCAGACGGCTGACCTAAAATGTCTTACACTAAAGCCAGCCCTCCTAGTCGCCCTGACGTCCGCTATGAGGGTCAGCGATCTACACGCACTTTCGGCCAGAGTGACAGTGTCCTCGAACTGCACTCTAGCTCTGAAATGGTGGTCGAACTGAGGTGTTCTGACGGAGGGGATCCCGATGGGTCTCCCCACAGTCAGGAGGTTGGTCACCACCAACGCCAGCCTCTCCGGTTGGGACGCCACCCACGACGGGAGGATGCCGTGTGGGATGCCGCGTTACGCTCCTCCCACATCGACTACTTGGAACTACTGGCAGTGTTCCTGGCACTCCGAGAAATTCGAACAATTCCTCAGAGGTCACCACGTCCTGGTTCGTTTCCGAAAACACCACGACGGTTTGTTACATCAACAGGCAGGGGGGACTCCGGTCCTCTCGCCTGTGTTCTCTGTTATACGTGTTCCCCCCGTTGGAACTGATTCCGCATGTCCTAGCCAGGGTGCGGGATCAGGGATCAGAGCTGCTACTAGTAGCTCCAGCCTGGGGATCTTGGAGACAGGACATAGTCCCTCTCCTGTTCAAAGAACCAGGGCAGCTCCCTCTGTGGAGGGACCTGCTGACCCAGGCCGGAGGAGAGATCTTTCACCCACGTCCTCAGGACCTAGATCTCTGGGTTTGGCCCGTGAAGGGGCGTTCGCTAGAAGCGACTGGCCTGCCTCCGAATGTCGTAGAAACGACCCTTGGTGCCAGGGCTGCCTCCACCAGACGACGCTATAACACTGCCTGGCATGTGTTTGAGCGTTGGTGCTCGGACAGACAGGAAGAGGTCTTCCCTTTTCAGGCGTCTGTGAGACACATTCTGATTTTCCTACAGGAGTTCCTAGACAGGGGTCTTGGCCTCTCCTCAGTCAAGATCAACCTGGCGGCCATAGCGGCCTATCAGGTTGGTATGAACAACAGACCAATCAGTGAACACCTGCTGATCCGTCAATTCATGAAAGGAGTTACACGCCTCAGGCCGGTCGCCAGGTCTCTGGTCCCCTCGTGGGACCTGACAATAGTCCTGGACTCCTTAATGAGAGACCCCTTCGAGCCACTGGAAATGGTGGACCTGAAGTTCCTCTCTCTGAAGACCGCTCTGCTCGTTGCCCTGACAACGGCGAAGCGGGCTGGTGACATGCACGCGCTCTCAGTAAGCAGCAGCTGCTTGAGATTCAGTGGTAATGACACCAGGGTCACGCTCAGGCCGAACCTTTCGTTTCTACCTAAGACTTTTCCCGCGGGCTGCTCGCCCGTGGATCTCGCGGCCTTCCATCCTCCTCCCTTCTCTTCGGTGGAGGATAGGAGACTACATTGTCTCTGTCCGGTGAGAGCCTTGAAAGTTTACAGGTCAAGAACTGCCCCCTTCAGGCTGGGTGAGCAGCTCATTGTGGCCTGGGGTTCCCAATGGAAGGGTAAACCCATTTCGAAAGTAAGACTCTCGCAGTGGATTGTGGAGGCTATACGTTTAGCCTATACCTTGTGTGGTACTGAGCCCCCAGAGGGCCTACGTGCACACTCTACAAGAGGTTTGTCTGCATCCTGGGCCCTGGCCAGGGGTGTCCCTATTCAGGATGTCTGCGCTGCGGCGGGTTGTCTTCTGACCGGCGGGGCTGGAACAGCAGAGCTGTCGGCCCTTGGTCAGGGACATTTTCACGAGGTCAAGTGGTCCCTTCTGGCCCCTGACCGTTAGGGATGGATGACCATCGTGTTTCTTGACCAGCGGGGCTGGAACAGCAGAGCTGTCGGCCCTGGGTCAAGGGCATCCTCATAAGGTCAAGAGGTCCCTTTCTGGCCCCTGACCGTTATGGGTGGATGACTATCGTGTTTTTTGACCGGCAGGGCTGGAACAGCAGAGCTGTCGGCCCTGGGTCAAGGACATCTTTTATAAAGGATGTCTCTTTTGGGTGAACGCGCAGGGTTGGCTTCTTGGGCCTCCTTTGCGTTTGGTCTCTCTCCAATGGAGATGATCCTAGGGTCGAATATTTTTCTATCAGCCGAAGGCGATCATACGGGAGCGTTATGTTCCCCATATGACTCTCTCCGAGAGGTACTTAAGATAACTTCGGGTTACTTTAGTAACCTCAGTTATATAAGTGACTCGAGAGAGAGAGTCATTAAGTCGCCCTTCTGTCTTCTTTAAGACGTCAGAAAGCAGGTTGATAGGAATGACGTTGCTCAGGGCGGACCTTAGGTTATATACCCAGTGGGTGGGGACATAACCACGCCATGAGCGACAGTTCACGATCCAATGGAATTGTTCCGTGAGTGTATGTTAGGCTGTGTGCCTGCGCCATCTAGTGGCTTGGACCCCCGTATGACTCTCTCTCTCTCGAGTCACTTATATAACTGAGGTTACTAAAGTAACCCGAAGTTTCGGACCATGGTTTAGGTATGCGGTCTAGCCTAACTTGGACTCAGGGGGGTGGATGCCTCTGCCTTGCATAGTCCCCAGTGAATAGGCAGTTTGCCCTTCACTGGTACCCCCCTTTTTTGAATTATGTTTAAAAATATATGAAGGTATTGTGGGCTGGGCTTTTTACTAAAAAGCCCCCCTTTTAAATACATACACACATACATACACGTCCTGTACCTACCTACATACATACATACTGTACATGTCAGAAGTTTTAGCAGTTTTTAAGGACCCACTTTTAGGCCAGTGCACCAGAGCAAGCTCTTGCCTTTTTTTAAACCCTACCCATTTCAACCAAATACATACATACATACATACCCAGCCGATCACCCAGTCAATGAAATGTACCATAGTTACGCCATCAAAAATACACAATCCCTGATTGGCTGAGCGACACCACCAAAAATACACAATCCCTGATTGGCTGAGCGACACCACCAAAAATACACAATCCCTGATTGGCAGAGCGACACCACCGACATAGGCAGGCGATTACAGTACTTGCGCGCTATGCTCGTGCAAGTAATAAATACGTTTATTATATTATAGACATGGCTTCCACATGACTTCACAGGGTGGCATGCTGATTTTTAGGGGGCATATTGATTTTGGGGCTTTCCTATTTCTGGGGCACATGAATAAGACAAACATGAAAAGTCCATAGACTTGGCTGTGACATGACGTCAAGTCTGAAAGCCAGACAAAAACATAATTTCTTTAGGTGCACTTTCTGTAATATCTATGCATTAGCATGGCCGTGAACTTATTGAAACTCTGATCGCACAGTTTGCAGTGGAAAGGTTTTTCTACAGCACGAAGAAGCCGGCGTGCGTTCGAGTGACATAACTCATCGACACTCTTCTCGAAGCTTTGGCAGTGGGAGGGTTTTTGTCCAGCGTGAAAATATTGCTGCTGTGACTTCAGGGAAGGTTTTAGTCCAGCGGGATGAATATGTTGCTTGTGTGACTTCAGGGAAGGTTTTTCTTCAGACTGGACTCGTTGCTGGTGTGACTTCAGGGAAGGTTTTAGTCCAGCGGGATGAACATGTTGCTTGTGTGACTTCAGGGAAGGTTTTAGTCCAGCGGGATGAACATGTTGCTTGTGTGACTTCAGGGAAGGTTTTTGTCCAGGCTGGACACTTTGCTGGTGTGACTTCAGGGAAGGTTTTAGTCCAGGGTGGACACATTGCTGGTGTGACTTCAGGTGATCTGACCGCCTGAACGTCTTGTCGCACTGTGTGCACGGGAAAGGTCTTTCTCCGGTGTGAATGTGCTCGTGCCTCTTCAGCTTACTCAAGTCGCTGAAATTCCTGTCACAAGTTTTGCAGTGGAAATCCTTTTCTCCAGTGTGGAGAGGCTGGCGTCCTTTCGATGTGTCCGTCGGTGTAAAACTCTTGTCATGCGGCTTGCAGTTGACAGGTTCTTCCCCACTGTGGATACGTCGATGTCCCTTCAATTTATCTAACCGGGTAAAACCCTTGTCACAATCTTCACACCGGAAAGGTTCTTCTCCGGTGTGTCGACACTGATGTGCCTTCAGTTTATCTATACGACTGAAACTTTTGTCACACTGTTCACAGTGAAAACGTTTTTCTCCGGTGTGGACAAGCTGGTGTCTCTCCAGTGTACTTGAATCACTGAAAGTCTTATCGCAGAGTTTACAAGGGAAGGGCTTTTCTCCGGTGTGGACTCGCCGATGTCTCTTTAGTGAAGCTAGCTGACTGTAGCTCTTGTCACAGAGTTTACAAAGGAAAGGCTCTCCTCCTCTCTCTGGGGTGGTAGTCTTTACTTTACCTCCTGGCTGAGCTAAAATCTTGGCAAGCTGTTGACAACTGTAAGATATTGCTTCATCTCCGTCTCCTTGTTCCTGGCTGGTTACAGCATTGGTTATTTGCTGAACAGCTTCTGAAGGAATTGGTCCATATTTCTGAAGCATTTTGAGGCAGTAGCGTGTGTTGTGGCTCGTCATGTGTTTTAACTGGTGCCTTCACGTGTATGAGTGACAAACTCAATGACGACTCGATTGTCCTTGTATTGTCACTCTCTCTGGTCTGTGTCCCTTTTATACCCATAAGGAGTTACGTGTCGGCCATGCCCAAATATGGAGTCCAGGCCAGTCTATTTCTACCATGATGTCATATCTGGAAACACCTGACTTTCTGTGTCCCCTTTATGCCCGCTTAGATGCTATGTGTGACATCATCCTAGCCAGAAGTTATGCGGGAACTGACAGGAGTGGCAAAAAAACAACGTTCTGGCCTTGACAGCCCATACATCCAAACAGAAAAACATTGCACTCCAAATTGCAGTCCAAACTCTGTCTCTCCAGCTCTTTTGTAAACAGGAGATTAATATATCCTGTGTGAGTTCTTTATCCATTCAGGATAAAGAACTCACACAGGATATAGGACAAACATGTTAAATTGGAAGTGATGACACAATTTAATAAGCAGACCCAATTGTAATGGGAACATTGAAATGGAACAAAATTGAAGCTGATAAATGTGTACGCTCTCCTGATTGACTGAAATTGACAACCCACCTGAAAATGCATTTTCTGTTTAAGAGCCAGAGAGATGGAGAAAAACTCTATAATAATGATAACTACCAGAAAATAGAGCTTTAACCTTTTAACAAAGCACTTTTAGTTTTAACCCAGGACAGGTTGCGCTGACAAATATTGTGAAAATAGCCAATTGACAAGCTCACAACGTCTCACGTTGGCGAGATCAGTTATAGATTAGCTACATTCTTGCCTTTTTCTTATAATACTTGACAATTTGTCCAGCTTTGTCCACTTTGGCACTGGCCGAAACGGGGGATCACCTCCAGGATCCCTTATCTGAGGAACAAAATTATGACACACTTCGGCGGTCTATATAGACGGCTCCCACACGCATGCACACAACAAGATACACACCACACACACACATAGCCTACACATTCCGACAGGCAGGCTGTGTCTCACTGCAGTCATCGCTGTCGGAGCTGGGGACCTCCACCGACATCGCGTCCACGCTGCTGGCCCCACCCGCTGTCCCGCTGTAGGGCGTCATGGCCGGCAGAAGGAGATGGGTTCCTGTGCACGGTTATTAGAGTTAAAGGCCGTATAGACAACTTTTTTAAGCTAAAATTAAAAAAATATATATATAGTTTTAATTGGTCTTTTTCCCTCTAGCATCTTCTCTGGGTGTTTTCCTGCAGACACACACTCTCCCTTTGGCTCCCTCTGGGTGTTTATATCCACTAGTGTTTACAGCCAGGACGCCTCGGGGGTTTTAAACTTTTAGCCAATAACAGTGCGAGGGTGTGATGGTGTGATCAACCGCAACAGTTTCACAATGAAAACGTGATGCAATGTCTAATATACATTTCCCCTAAAATATGTTAGTTTTACCGACATTGTTCATGTGAAATAGTATGTTCATGATTATTTATTGAAATTATGAGAATCGCTATAGCGCGTCTGGGTGGGGTGAAATCCAGCAGCAGCAGCAGGGGAGAAATCTGAGGATCTGACAGAATCCCCACCAAATCTCCTGGTTACATCAATATCGTTTATGTGAAGTGGGTTGTATGTGCTTATTTGTTGAAGTGGTGGCAGTCGCTATAGTGAGTCACCACCACCGGATGACCGCGGCTGCCTGAGCCTGCCTGGCGGGTTGAAGTGTGGATTCTACCGTGGTGGTCGGCGCTGGTCGCTGTCTGCGAGAGGCGCAGCGCTGACGGTGATTCAGGACCACTGTTGGTGAGATTACTTTTCCTAGCATGGTTGTACTGCCTATGCCTGCCAGGATGAAGCCTGCATTCAAGCCGTGCAAGTCGCTCACAACCATGCTAGGAAATAGAATCTCGCTTATTGTAATTTTGATCATTACAATGAATAACCGTGGACAAAGTAGTTCACATGAACAATGCTGTAGTGGCTGGGGCATTTGAGGGGCAATTTAAATTTGATATGCACCGAATACAAATTAAATAATAAATATGTCTTGGCTGTGCCAGAATACACTTATTTATTACGTTTTTATTACACTGTATAGTGCGGGATATAAAAGGATGGAGATTATGTTCGTCTTTGAAGAGCCAAGAAGCATTTTTAGACGAAAATGTAATTCTCTGCTGCACAGAGAATTACATCAACCTCCCCTCAGAGCAGTGTATCAAGGCTTAAAGTTAAATATACGTACCTATGCTTAAAGAGAAACCTACGATAGGGAGAACAAATGAGATTGCTGTGGATTTTATAACTCATGGTTTAACTTGTGAACTGTCCACCACAACACTCTTCCCCCTGGCTGTTTTGACAAATACCCCATATAACATAAAAATAACAAAAACGAATGAAAAATCAACTAAAACAAACAATACAAAAAAAAAAAAAAAACTAAACTAGCAAACCCACTTATATAACTGTAACTAATATACATAGTAAGTAAAAAGTGAAATATTAAATCTAAACTATATAATAACCTTGTCCTGCACCCCGGCCTGCTGGGCTGAGGATGAGGCTCGGAAGGGCGGTGGCATTGGGGGGCACGGCGCCCGTCGGTGAGGTGGGGGACAGCCGTGGGAAGTAGGCGGAGATGGTCCGGATGGGCCGGATGGGGCCAGGGCACACGTCGATGGCCATGTTTTCCTGGATGGAGATGCTCAGCTTCTTTCCCCTGCGCACCGTCATAGAGTCTAGAGGAGAAGCAAGGGCAGCACATTTGGATTTAGTCTTTTGAATAAAATTCCATTTAGTTTTTGTCATATTTTAGTTATCTGAAATATTTTAGTTTTATTCTAGTTTGAGTCGACTAAATGTCATACGATTTTAGTCTACTAAATCTACAGTTAATGGAGTCGACTAATGATTATTTTGGTTTTTAGGTCTACTGGATCATTTTAGTCTAGTTTTTATCTGTTGACGAAATCGCCAATATATTTAGTCATGGTTTTAGTCATCATAGTCTAGTTTTCATTTACCGCAGTTTCCATCAGTGAAAAAGGCCGGCTAGCGGGTGGGCAGAACAAGGGCACGTCACTCTGATCATAATCATAACATAACCATAACTCATAACAAACCAGATACGCCCATATATAGGCATGTCACTATGACTCAGACATAACCATGAACCGATCACTATGTCGATATATGGTCATATCCATATATGAGACCGACCGACTTCAAACTCGGCACGCTCATCGACATGGATGGAGTACAGTGACCGCCGTCGAGTAAGGAAACATTGTGGTAGTCCAGAACCGCTGAGGCAACTGATATGACCATATTCTGTATGGGCATATACTGATGGATATGGATATGGATATGGATCTCCATACAGATGCAAAGATTTCTTTATGGTCATGAAAGAGAGACAGGTAGACAGACAGATATAGAGATCTCCATATACGTGCACAAAAGGGACGCAGACAGACGAGTACAATAGCTACTCTGACAAAGCCCCTGTCACTATGACTCAGACATATCGGTCATATTGACAGAGAGACGTATAGGTGTGGGGGCCATGTAGTGACCTGAATGTCTAGTACGGTAGCTACAATCTAAACTGGCTCGATGAATTAGTCTTCCCTGTCTCCCCCAACTTAAAATTGCTAAATACAAGTACTTTAATAATAATACATAAAATTGATTATTTACATTGCAAAACGATTCAATACCGATTATTTTCATTGCAAAACGATAAGATACAAAGTCAAGCGATACAATGCGATATTATATATCAATATACCTTGATTATTTTAGATAGGCATAAAGTTATTGTTACGTATCTCATTGTAATCGTAATCCTTTCTTTGGGGTGTTTTTCTCACTAAATTGCCAAAAAATTGCTGATCAGCAAGCTCAATGTGTCAAGTTCGCTACGCATTGTGACCTTGTAGATCTGCTATTTCTGCCAGAATATGAAAGCTGGGGTTCAAGTGGTTAAATTGTTGCCTACAGTAGTAGCATAATGTTCGTCAATATTGTAATAATAATATAACTGGTCACTGTGACCGACCGAGGGAATGACTCCCTCCCCTGCATGAGCATTGACTGAACGTATTGATTGACTTGGTTCATCCTATATTAAAGTTTCAGTGGCAAGGAAAACCCCCTTTACTGTGGAGAAACCACAATTAGAACCAGGCTCTGGTTGTTGAATTATTTACAGGCTATAGTCCTACAACCACTTCAGCCGAGGTACTGTAGGTGCTTTGAATTGATGCATTCCTGTGTCCCTTCACCGAAAATTGTATGTTTCTGTGGGGCTCGAAACACATAATTATGCTTTGCATCTAAAGTATAATTTGAATTTTGCAAAGCAATTCTATGCCTGTGTTTTCCCTTTTTAAATACAGGTTCATATAATATAAACATCGTTCTTTTCCCTTTTCACGGTTTGTAAGATGCTTTCTAATTAGGTTTTCCTCGAGACACTTAGAGGATTATACAGTACATACAAGCTCCTCATTGTAATATAAACAGAATAAACACAGACTAACCCACCACTTTGCATCGGTTCAGGTAATTAAGCAGTAGCAGTAATTAGAACATGAACTAGGACATAGGTATTGTGTTTACCCCCTGGCCAGAGAGCAAGAAACAAACACTCTGAAGAAGGCTCTTTGCCAAAGCATTTGTTTTTATTTTGTCTTGTCTGTCTGTCTGTCTGTCTGTCTGGAGCAGACATGGCTATACTGCTAGGTACAATAGAACCCCTATAAAGATTTTTTCCACATTTACTACAGACTCTTAGAGACAACTACTGTCTGTAAGTCGTCGTTTCTGATACAGATGGAATTCAGTGAAAGGCGGTCGAACCGGGCAGAAACTTCATCCAAATATGAAGTCACGGTTCTCAAACGAGAGAGAGCGAGTGCATTTTATGGCAACGGCATCAGCCGCGGAACACCCGCGGCAGGCGGTAGTGTTTCTCGGCTGCATCAGTCCGACACTCTACCCCAAACTCTAAACCTAACCCTAACCGCAAGCTGCAACGCATGGCATCAGCCACGGAACACCCGCGGCAGGCGGTAGTGTTTCTCGGCGGCATCAGTCCGACACTCTACCCCAGCAGCTCCAGACTGAGCAGACTCCAGACTAGTCAAAACTAGTTAAGACTGTCAAAAGACTGCAAACAGACTGAGCACTATCAACCGACCACCGATGAGCAAATCCTGTGCAATAACTTTCCATACCAGGAGATGGCAGTAGTCTGCTGTGCAGTGCCCAGCCGGAAACAACTGCACAGTCTTGACCAAACAAATGAACAACAACACTGTCTTGTCACTGTCATCAGTCATGCCACGCTACCGCAATATTTATTTATATAGCCTACCATCTACACAATGCAATTAATAATATTTAATGCCATCCAGATCGAGATATGAGCAAAGTCCTCCGAGACATGTGTCACACCGCAGCATTTTTGAAAACCTTGAGTACTGGGGAGCCAGTCACCCAAAATCAAAACAATTATTTGTGTATTTTCTATTCATTTGGGCGAGCGCTGGCGCTTTGGCATGTGGGGTGAATTCTGTATTGGCCATATATGCAGCGTGTCTTGAGTGTACAGGGTTTGATGAGGTCAGATCAACATAAGTAATGTGAGAACATGTCAGCTCCATGTATGGAGCGGGGCAGTGTCTTGAGTGTAAAGGGTTTGATGAGGTCTGGCCATATATGGAGCGTGTCTTGGGTGTACAGGGTTTGATGAGGTCAGATAAACATATGGGGGGCAGTGTCTTGAGTGTACAGGGTTTGATGAGGGCCCAGGTAGAGCCAGGCCATAAGTTTCGGGCCTGTTGAGAACTGTTGAGAGCCGGGTGCGGCTGCACTAATAACTTTGGGGCGGGCCTTTCTAGAGTTTGAATGGACAGGTGTCAGTCAAAAGGGAGACATCGAAGAGGAAGGACGGGTCAACATATGGAATGTCAGAACAGGTCAGCTCCATATACGGATGGAGGTGTGATGTTACAAGGCGTGACCATACAGTATATGACACTTTTCAGTAGGGCAACAATTTATAGTGAATACAAAATGACAGTCTCGTTAGAAATCAGTAAAGCCATCGTCACAAAGCAAACAACAAAAACAAAGCATGAAGCACAATCCAGCAATCCAGTCCAGATGTAAACAAGCCCTTCTCTGTGTTTCCGAAACGTGGTTACCATGCTGTGTGCAGACTTCCTATCTTTTTTTCACAGGACACCTTATCTTTACATATATAATAACAGTACATGGCTATAGAACAGAAAATAAGAAAGTGCTCATTATGCAGAATGTATCATTTCACAAGTTTTCAAATGTATAAAAATCTTTTGAAAATAGCAGATCTAAGCTACTCATCACGACGCATTGTGAGCGGGTGGTATGTATTGTAGTAATACAAAGTAACTAGGAAATAAAGTTGTTAAATAAATGTAGTGGAGTAAAGTACAATATGTGGTTCTGAGATGTAGTGGAGTACAAGTAAAAGTATTGGAAATATTCACGTAAAGTGCAAATGCGTCAACACTGTACTTAAGTACAGTACTTGAGAGTAAATGCAACCCATTTGAAAGATTGGCCTATTTGGTACTGTCAGTGTGACTGTGCACCACAAATATAACAATGATCAGCCTAATACAGTGCACACTCACACATGCATGTGCACGTGCACACACAGGGTGAAAAGTGAAAACATGATATCGAGTTGATAACAAACAATGTTGCATTCTCTATTCCAAGTCTCTTTGTCTTGTGCTTTCTTTGTGTTGAAGTGCTTTGCGGAATCCGCCCAAGGTGAGGTGCTGTGCGGGAAATCGTATTTGTTAATGGATCATCCGATACTGGAATGCGTTTCCTTTGAGTTCAAGTACGGGTGCTCATTGGACCTCTAAAAGCTATTATCGGAATAATGCAAAGCCTTTTATGAGTCAGTGGTTTCTCATTTTACATTCAGAGTTCCGTATTGTCCTGTAAACATTTCATTATTTCATGTGCATCCAGAGCATGTGTTCCTGCAGTAAGTAGAGCATTTATATTCCCATTGTATTCATTCTCATCATGAGCTCAATTACAGTGAGCCCATTTAGGAGGCAACATCTGTAGATCTATGTAACCTCCCAGGCACATTTACAATGCATCTGCAGCACCACTTAAACCCTATGGTTGACTGGAGTCCCTCAAGGCTATATACTATACTAAAATGACTATCAACACTGCTGGCTGCTGACATTAGTCACTTCCAGTGGCAACATCACATTTAAATCACTTATCATTAATGAATGGGCCTAATCTATAATGAACGCATACTTTTGAGTCTGTATTTTGTGAGATAAATGCATAGGCTATCATTGTAAATGTCTAGTCGAACAACGCTGTCATCTAGTTTAATAGCAAGTGCATGCGTCTGTGCGTGTGTTGCAGCAAGAGAGAGAGATTAATAAGAGATCTAGCAGCAAGCAGGAGAAATGGAGAAAGTGAAATTACTGTAGGCCTACTGTATTATGAACTGTTTATGAACTGTTTTTTGGAAATTATCTTTTTGACAGCAACTGAGTGGGTTTCACAACTTCAGCATGCTCTACTTGCTCATGCTCTACTCTAAAAAACACAGTACAGTACAGTACAGTACAGTACAGTACATGGTACACTACAGAGTAAGTACAGTATGAGTAGTACAGTAAGACTAGTACATGAGTTCAGTGCAGTAACTATAACAATAACAGTATAGTTGTAAAGCTCTGTATTGCGGTATTGCAATCGCTGTACCGCACTGCTACTGTTGTGACGAAAAGACAGCTGAACCAGAAGGCAAAGCTCTATACCGAGCAATTCGGGTTCGGTGGGCAGGGGAGGATTTATTTTCCTTTTTTTAAAGATTTCTTTCCTGATGTAGATGATTAACAATAATTTTAACTCTTGAGAGTTAATAAGGGTCCATTTGGACTGGTGGTCCCTGGACCAGTGTTGAGCCAATTGATCACCATAGCAACCCCAGCCTAGGCCTGATTAGGTAAATTCCCAACACCTGCTAAATCCTCCAAACCTGTATCTTGATTGGAATCAATCTCCACTCACACTCAGTCACTCACACTCCTCTCAGTCATGCAGCTACACACACATCCCAGGCACACTTTGGTAGGCCTATAGCCCTGTCCTGTGTGGATGACAATATTGCCTTTCCAACAGATTTTAATTAAAAAAAAAATATATATATATACTGTATATATCGATTATCGATTATTCATTTTCATAATCGATGACGGGTCCTACGATAATCGATTAATCGGACCCATCCCTAATTGCCAGTACATTTCCGTATGACTTTGAGTCATTATTCAGCTCATGTGAGTTTCAAGGAAAGATCTGACACAAGCTTTTAATCTGTCATTGTGACTGTAGGCTACAGAGCTGTCAAAATAAACATAATGATGGGATTTTAAATCCCATTGTAGGGTGGCTCCCGCATGAATGACAATTAGGTGGTGGTGTGCGGAAGGAAACAAAGGGAACATGCCGAATCTTTTAGAGAAAACATCGCGGCACCCTATCACAGTTTCATTATTGTTGTTTTCATCATGATTACAATGCATGTCTTGTCTTGTATCTACCGGTCTAGTGCATTGCTTTTCAAAGTGGGATCCAGGGACCTTGAGGGGGGAGGGGCAACATATAACTTAAACTTAGCTATGGATGAAGTGATTATTGTGATCGTATTATAATGTATGCTCTGATCATTCAAAAATAGCACATATACAAGCTCACAGTACGTGCGTGTCTTCGTGAAAAAAACCCAGACAAAGTTGGAATATGGAGATAAAACTTTCTGCTTGACATACGTAGCGATGATACACAAAGACTGTAGAGCTGAAACAGTTGATGAAACTCGCTCGATTATTAAAAAAAGATTGAATTAAAATAGATTATTTTCTTATCACTAAGTGACAAACAAATGGTGTAAATAACCGATCTACAAGTTCACAACATGTCACATCAAAATATTGTTGTCCGTCGCACGCACGCACGCACGCACGCACAATCTACTGGTGTTGTTTTTTATCTCCTCATTGAGGTTCAAATGACATCTGGTGGTGGGTGAGGAGATGTGAATATTTAGGTAGCCGGCGGCAACATCCGCACATTTCACAGCATTTCCAAGAAGCTCCCTGGAGTGGCCTTAAGCACAACACAAACTCTTGTGCGTGTGCCATTATGTTCAATTATACTCTGGCTGTAGAGGCTTTCTGAAGCAGCAGCAGCACAACTGTGCTTTTGGTGTGATTCATCATGTCATATCATCATCATACTATCATCATATCATCATCATACTATAATTCAGTCAATGTCTGAATGTGTCTGTCTGTCAGAAACGCCGCCGTATCTCCTCACCGCCTGCATCAATCGCTCACACTTTTCACACAGGCATTGACCATAATAATATGGAGGTCTTAACGAAGCCCTTTTTCCAATTTAATAAATTTATAATGAATTTATTAGTGAATAAAAAAATGCGAAAACGCACCCAGGGCGCAGTACCCACAACGGGTAAGGGCTAGTTTCTTTAATTCTTTATTTTAGCTGAGTTCCTACTATAGTCAGCAAATAAATAATATAAAAAACACTTTATATCGACACATGGAATAGATAGTGAGTGATCTAAAAGATACAATCAGTAACGTACCATATCACAAAAATAAAATTTTGACAAAAATGCATTCCATCACAAGCCATCATGGTGACGACCCCTGACTAAAATTATGACTGCCTTTGAAGAACCATACCAACTATCCGTATTGTAATTCCAAATTCACATGCAGCTTTAACCTATCCTAAAAAAAAAAATCTGTTAATTTGTTCGTTTTTTTGTACATACTTCATCCAAAATCATTTAAGTGTTGCTGAGATTATGTTGGCAAAACTGTTTATCTCCGGCCCAGTCCCATTAACACTCTGTGTGTTGATGGTGAGCTGACTCACCCTCAAGACAGTGTGGTAAGAGGGCAGCATAATATTAATAACACCCTCGTTGTTCATTTTAATAATTCCATTATTATTATTACCAGTATAAGACGGCAGTGGGGGCGAGAAGGGGTGAGGTCGCATGCACGCATCTGCCTGGGTGACAGCAGACTGCTGGGCGAGCGCTGGCACTTTGGCATGGGGGGTCAGATCAACATATGGAATTAATTCTGTAGGCCATATATGGAGCGTGTCTTTAGTGTATAGGGTTTGATGAGGTCAGGCCCGTCTAAAGTGTAAATGGACAGGTATCAGTGTATCACTCAAAAGTGAGACATCGAAGAGGAAGGATGGATGGGGAAGGATCAACATATGGAATGTCAGAACAGGTCAGCTCCTTAATAGGCTGGAGATCCAAATGATTGAGGTTTGAGGTCAGATGTAGAGTTGCTAGCCAATATTGATGAGATCAGGAATCTCCATATATGGGCTTAATATTGATGACATCACAAGTAGGCCATACATGTAGGCTATGTATGGCCTACTTGTGTGCAAGGCGCAAGTTGGCACCTCGACAGTGTGCATTTCTAATTCATATTATTATTATTATTTTATTGAGAACACCTTTCGGCAACACTCTTCCTCAGAGCAGATTAAAAAAGTGGCTTGGTTGCATTTGTATTCTAATAGGTGAATAGCACTGAGGAGTTTTACAGTGCATGTGCAAAGTAGACCTGGCATTGCCACAGTGGGTACTTTAAGTACTGAACACCCAGTAATTGAAGCGGCCCTGACGATGCCCCGCAAGGCTTGTTTTATCTGGCCAGATAGACAGAGCAGAGTGTCACTGTGCCAATAGGCTGTTCCAGAAAGGAGCCAGCTGGCTATGGCTAAATATCCAGCTATTGTGTGAAATAAGGATCTTACAGGATCATACAAAACGGAGAGGCAGTGATTGAGACTCCGCCATCACAGTACGTTCACAGACCATGGAGGACAGTAAACAAAGTTTTGAAGCCTAAAGACTGTTTTGGGCCCATATTATGGTCTGGTGCATTTGTGACATCAAACATGACCAGAAAGGCATTCTGGTCTATTGGCAATAGCAAAGGTATCATTTGTTTTATTATTATTTCTTTTTAATCTCTCCACATTTTCTCATGTCTAAATACCCTACTTATGAAGGGCATTTAAATATGGTGAAAAGGGGGTGTACAGTAGTAACATGGGATTTCAGGATTGTTATTTAGTTAAACATATTACTATAATGTGATTACGATGTGATAATGTGATATTAGGGATAACATTATTGTGATTACAACAATAATTATAATTAAAGCTGCAAGCCCTTAAAACCGCCACCATTGGCTGTGGCTCCCCTGCGAACAGGATGCACAGGCCGGTGTCAGGGTTTTACATTTTGAAAACCCTGAAATTCACCCAAAATGAACCGGAAGCAGATCCTTTATAACTAATGTTGCGATCAGAATTATTTTAAGTCACCAGAAGCGTTTATAATGTAACCGCCAGGTAGCGATGGTTTTTTTATTGAGCACCTAACAAATCAACATTCTGATCAAGCTGTTCAAGCTTTGGAGATGCAGCGATTTTTCAGCCGAGACTCTTTTGGTTGTCAGGTAAACTAAACCAACCGTCTCTTAGCAGAAGTATACACAATGCCGGCCACAAGGCAGTATCGGCAGAAGGATTTACATTTCGGATGGGCACGTCAAAGTGATGCAGGGTGGGCGGAAACATTGAAAACCAAAGTCCCTGCTGTTGCGTGGTGTCAAAACGAACCACAGAATAAAACATATTGAGTCACCACTACTGTAACTGACAGCCAAAATACACAGCAGTGACGACACGGTTTTAGCCAAACACCTAGAAAACATGACGGGCGAGCAGAGCATTTTTTTAATATATGAACATACCTAATAGATGATATAGAATAGATATACATTTTTGTGTATTCTTTATCAATAAAAAGCAAGTCTTTTGCATACCTACGTATAAAGGCGACAGGTGTGTAGGAGAAGGCGAGGGCCCCAGAGTACTGAAAGAAAAAGCTCCCGCACATTGTCTTCAAATGCAAGAAAAAGATTTAATGGGAATACAACAACGTTTCGGTCTGTTAGACCTTCATCACGTTGTCTTAAGCCTTAAGATAACCTGACAACCGTTGTTATATTCCCATTTCCCTTTCAATGTTTTTTTTTGGATTGGAGTGCGGGAGCTGTTTCTTTCAGTGTGTTTTCTTTATCAAAGGTCTCTAAAAGACAATCTTAATTACTTCTTGTCAAACAAAAACGTACTGCGAGTTGACATGGGCAGAACCAAACAATCTGGTCGACTAAACGATACAGAGCCACCTCCCCGAGAATATTGATTACAGTTTGTTTCTTTTTGGACCACAATGGAATGCTTATATTAGACGTTTATAAGATGACCCAATGTTATTCTCCATAGAGAAAAACTTCTGCGAGGGACATCAGGACTTCGGTACTCTATTGCAGGGGTTCTCAGCGTTTTTGGCTGGGGACCCCCGGAAATTCTTTGGCCATGTCTCACAACCCCCGCCCCGCCACCCTCCCCCACCACCATAAATTAATACTGAAACGAGATATAATCAAGTAGGAAAGTTTATACTGTGTACTATACTGTATGTAAACTCTTAATTTCCATTTTCCAGCCATTCAGTTGCAAAATAAATAATCTCATTCGCGAACCCCAGGTTGAGAACCCCCGCTCTATTACAACTATAATTATAATGTAAGTAATTAGAGTAACTGGAAACGAGCCTTTTCAAGGCCTTTTAAGGCCTTTTCAGACAGGCAGCGACTGACGCACCTAGTAATTCATTTTCAATAAGAGGCATGTGTTTATTTTGGACGCGCAGAGAAATTGAGGGGCGACAGTGCAAGAACATTTCCGTGGACGCCGGTCCCGTGAAATGGTCACACGCGTGGTTGTTTTGTACACACGCCCGTGACTGACTACACCTGGATTGTGTCGAGCACACAATAGAACAGGAGTATTTTAGGCAGGGGGTCACAACTGTAGAAAATGTGTGTGTGTGTGTGTGTGTGGGGGGGGGGGGGGGGCAAAATGAGTACAGTACTTGAGTACATGTACCTAGTTACTTTCCACCACTGCATGTCAATATAGAAAGTATAGATAATTGGAAATGCTACTTCAGCACTGGACATTGTAGCCTACAGAGGTACAGTACTGTAAACATTGTAGCCTACAGAGGTACAGTACTGTAAACATTGTAGCCTACAGAGGTACAGTACTGTAAACATTGTAGCCTACAGAGGTACAGTATACTGTAAGACATTTTTCTTTATAGTTACTTTCCACCACTGCATGTCTGACCCCCCACCCACTCCGGCTGTGAGACCAACTCAGCTACTGGTGCTTAATGTTGCGCTTGGCTAAGCCACCGTAGAGGTGGTTGATTAACAGTGAGGGGTGTGCCGCTGTGTTTCAGCACATCTGCGGTAGGAACAGCTTAGTGATTCGAGAGGTTCAAGGTCTTAAAAGGAGCTTAAGAGTCTCGGCCTGAAATGCAACGAACGTCTCATGATTATACAATTGTGAAAGAACTATAATCCGAAAAAGTGGAGGGTGAATTATGAAAATGTTACTGTAACTCTGCAAATTTGACAAAAGGAATTAAAAAGTTATATCATTTTTCTTAGTGTATAGTTTAGTGGCCTAATTCAGAAGTAACAAAAAGTAATTTGATAATTGTAAAAGTGAAATAAAATGCACAGGGTGTAAAAGTCTGTTTCCATAGGGTCCTATGAATGTTCCCCATGTGGTTATGTAGAACCTGGGAATATAACCGAAACATTATATTGTGACGTTTTGGAGACATTCAGTAGACTGCGACGACATGCGTTGTCCGACATTACAAACCCTATAACACGAAATCTTACCCTAGATTTTGTCCCTTTCAGTGCATTGAAAACGGGTGATCAGGACACTGAGAATAGGACCCAGGGATATGGGATAGGACCCTGGGATATGGGACCCTGTGAACATACAGTAGGGATGGCCCTTGAAGTCCCTGTGTATTTCCATGCATCAAACAAACCTGTGTAGGGAGTGGACCATACCTCTGAAAAACAAAAGGCGATCTCTGCAGGTATTATTTGAGGGGAGATATCCCCTCCTATGTCCAGCTTTTAGTGTGTGTGTGTGTGTGTGTGTGTGTGTGTGTAAATCCAAATGTCCTAACACAAACACTAAATGCCATTGATAATGAATGGCCAGTTTTGAGTGTTTGTGTAAACACAGACACTGCGTAAACACAAACATTGAAGACGAAGGTGAGGACGCAAATTGTGATTGTCCGGAATGAGATGATGTGTGATGATAAGAGCGCCCCTCACTTCACACGGGTGTGATTTTGAAAGTGTACAGAAAGTGTTAAACGGATGGTTTTATCTTTTATGTGGCCACACCCTCCAGTTCAACCCACCATCCCACCAGTTCAAGTATAGAGCAAGCCCCCAGAAAGGGCTGGCCAATGTTTAAGCGCTCGGCGCTTAAGAGCTCTGACCCTACTGGTCAGAGCTGGGACTGCAGGTGGGCCCGTGGATTTAGCACGAGGAAACCCTGTGCAGCTGGGGTTTAACATTGAGCACTTCCGCATTTTGGACAAACAAAACGCCACTGAATAGCAGGGGGCGGAGCAGTCCGCCCTCTATCGTTTATAACTCTATGGTAGAGACACATGGCGCCTACAAATTTACGGGAGCAGATGTAGAATACGCACATCGACAGGCTGGGTGCTGGGCCTACACATTTACGCCCACTAATTTAGACAGCACCACCACGACTGGTCCGTTAGAATAGTGTGCTGCAGGCCAGCCATAGAAGCCCATTGAGATTCACCTGTAGTTAGCTTACTTTTAAAATAATCCAAAATTAACTGAAGACGATCTATTGATTTGAATAAAAATGTCCAAAAATGTATATGTTACCACTTGAATGGGTTACCCATTGAGGGGAGACGACAGACAGACAAGTAGTCGCATATCAGTGACATCACTATCTTTATGAGACTACGAGCGCCGACTTTGAACAAGGGAATTCTCAATAATACTGACTTTGTTCATGTCTATATCTTGAACATGCCACAGGCTTATATTTAGCCTATACTAACTAAATGTGTAACATATCCTGACATTTTCAACTACCTAGTGAATTCATCAGATTAATATTAATAATTAGTTTTGCAAGATGCTCTTTGGATAATTTGGATGCAACTGTGACATATTATGTAACATGCAGCCACTTTAACTTTAGATATACGATGCTAGCACTTTTGACACACTGATGGAGTATAGTATAGTGTGGGTTGAGATTGCAGGTACAGTATATATGTGACATTAAAAAGGACAAATCAATCATACTGTATGGCCTGGGACACATTAGAACACAAAAAGCTACAGCCTCAGTAATCAACCACTAGCCAGTGAACTTACGGTATGGTTGTATGATGCCTCTCATAGAGATTGCACTGACAGCTGCAGTACACCGTTCTAACGGACCAGAAGTGGTCTCATTTGGGGCCGTGAATTTGTAGGCGCCGTGCGTCTCTATACCTGGTTTTCACCATAGCACCACCCACCGGAACTGAAGCCACACCCACAGCTGTTAAGCGGCGGATAAAAAGCTGACGAGATGATTTTAGTGTATTTTTGTTTGTTCATTAGATACATGGTGTAATTCAAGGGCCATGAGCCTTCGCCAGTGGAAAACACGTAAACAGTTAAAAAAATAAAAAGGGAGAATCACAGAAGGATTAAAGCCTGATTGATACTTCGTCGTATGATGATGCTGCACAGAGAATAAAACAGCAGATCTAAAAGCTCACGCCGCAGCGTATGTGCGACGCGTCATGAGCTTGTAGATTGGTACGGAGGATACATTTTAGGGATTACCAGCAACGCTCTCAGCGCGGAGAACTTAAGCCCTACAGAAATATCACAGTAGAAAGACATCGTCACTGTCGGACCCCCATATTTCAACTCTTTATGGATTTTGTTCCACATAGATTAATGCCCTACTTACTGGTGTTGCACAAAAGCGGCATTTGTGCTATATTTGTGAATTGAACTGAATATATTTTCAGTCTAAGTCAAAATGGTCATACTGTGTGTGTGTGTGTGTGTGTGTGTGTGTGTATCAAGTACGTTATCAAGATCTTGTGATGAAAATCCATTGAAACACGTAAAACATACGTAAGACATACAAGGTTTCCACCGGCAGCGACGATATGCTAATAAGACATTCAAATCCAACTCCTCCAGCATCCTCTCTCTCTCTTTCCCTCTCTCTCTCCTCATACCCTCCTCTCTCTCTCTCTCTCTCTCTCTCTCTCTCTCTCTCTCTCTCTCTCTCTCTCTCTCTCTCCTCATACCCTCCTCTCTCTCTCTCTCTCTCTCTCTCTCTCTTTCCCTCTCTCTCTCCTCATACCCTCCTCTCTCTCTCTCTCTCTCTCTCTCTCTCTCTCTCTCCTCATACCCTCCTCTCTCTCTCTCTCTCTCTCCTCATACCCTCCTCTCTCTTTCTCTCTCTTTCCCTCTCTCTCTCCTCATACCCTCCTCTCTCTCTCTCTCTCTCTCCCTCTCTCTCTCTCCTCATATCCTCCTCTCTGTCTTTCTCACTTTCTCTGTCTCTCTATCTTTACCTCATTGGGTTGCTGTGTCCCTCTAATTCCACTCCCTCTCTGTGCCCTCCTCTCCCCCATCGCTTTCTCCATCAATCCCTCGCTCTCTATATTCTCCCTCTTGTCCTCCCTGATCTCTCTCTATTTCTACAGCAGTCTCTGAAGTCTGTCTGCCTCACTATCTTGCCTGCCATTCATTCACGTTACCATGCATCTCTCTCCCCCCCTCTCTCTCTCTCTCTCTCTCTCCTCATACCCTCCTCTCTCTCCCCCTCTCTCTCTCTCTCTCTCTCTCTCTCTCTCTCTCTCTCTCTCCTCATACCCTCCTCTCTCTCCCCCCCCCTCTCTCTCTCTCTCTAGTAAAGCATCACTCTCTCGACACCGTCTTTCTTATCTTGTATATTCACCTCTGAGGATCCATCGCTCCCTCTCATGTTTGAGTGTGTGTGAGTGTGAGTGTGAGTGTGTGTGAGTGTGAGTGTGAGTGTGAGTGTGAGTGTGAGTGTGAGTGTGAGTGTGTGTGTGTGTGTGTGTGTGTGTGTGTGTGTGTGTGTGTGTGTGTGTGTGTGTGTGTGTGTGTGTGTGTGTGTGTCTATGTGTGCGTGTGTGCGCCACCACCTATCGAGACCCTATATACAACAATTCGATCACTGCACCTCTCAATCATGCTGATTGACATAGAGAGAAGGGGAGGGGGGGAGGACTCGGTTGTAATGTCAGATAGTATTGGAAGACACATTGACGTTATAAATCGTGAGGAATTTCCCAACAGCTAAAAATCAATAACTGACAGCCAACACAAATCATCACACATGTCCAAATCCCTTTTGTATCCCCTTTATTTATTTACATTTTAAAATACCGGTAGATAACATTGCAAATCTACAAGCACACAATGCCTCGCACGCACGCACACTCCTGCTGGTATAATGTAGTTGACCGGCGTGACCGCGCTGAACGTATGCTGTTGTGAAGCGGAGAAGAAAGCTGCTCCAATCTTCTCTCTCTCTCTCTCTCTCTCTCTCTCTCTCTCTCTCTCTCTCTCTCTCTCTCTCTCCTTTGTATCCAGGACTGTTTTTATATTGTTCCGCAGCACTACTACACTAGGCTACTGAAATCACTTTGAAATGCTTTGAAAGAGGACAAATCCATTCCAGATACGCCTGTTGAAACTATGATACAGTACAACAGCTTTGTTTGTTCTTAGAGGTCCTTTGAAGAACCCATATAGTGCTTAACGTGGTTAAACAAGGCCCGCAGTCATGGTCACCACGGTCTACACCAGATGGTCTATATCAATAGGGGTCTGGGATCCCCAGGGGTCCTCCGTGGGAATTCCATGCCCGTGGGGTCCCCAGCTACATTTATTTAATGATATACAGTAGCCTCAAAATTACTTTCAGCCTAAAACACAGGTACTACTGGTACTAAACCTTTTCAGATGGGGGTCTGCGGGTCCATTATGCAAAGACGTTGCTTCCCAAAGGAAGAGCAGATGCGGGGGATTACCTTGACGAGCGAGAGGCACAGACCAGTGATCACTATGAACACCCCCCCCCCACGACACCCACACAGACCAGTGATCACTATGAACACCCCCCCCCCCCCCCCACGACACCCACACAGACCAGTGATCACTATGAACACCCCCCCCCCCCACGACACCCACACAGACCAGTGATCACTATGAACACCCCCCCCCCACGACACCCACACAGACCAGTGATCACTATGAACACCCCCCCCCCCCCACGACACCCACACAGACCAGTGATCACTATGAACACCCCCCCACCCCCCCCCACGACACCCACACAGACCAGTGATCACTATGAACACCCCCCCACCCCCCCCCCACGACACGCACACAGACCAGTGATCACTATGAACACCCCCACCACCCCCCCCCCCCCACGACACGCACACAGACCAGTGATCACTATGAACAGTTGAACACCCCCACCACCACCACCACCCGCTCCTCACCACGACACCCACACAGAGCATCATTAAACTTTTAACTCGTCTCATGCTCAAAGTGAACAAGAACAAACGACTCAAACGAGCACTGCATAAAGAGAGAGAGCAAAGGGGTGTGTGTGTGTGTGTGTGTGTGTGTGTGTGTGTGTGTGTGTGTGTGTGTGTGTGTGTGTGTGTGTGTGTGTGTGTGTGTGTGTGTGTGTGTGTGTGTGGGGGTGGGGGTGGGGGTGGGGGTGAGTGTGTGAACCATAATTGAACTGGAGTGAAAGGAACCGAGGAACAACTGCTGAGAGAGAGAGACCCTCCTTTGGGCTGTGGATTAACAGTGTGTCAACGGATATGAGCAACAATGGGGTTAAACAAATGGATGCTGCACATACAGTATGGTACCCCAATGAGAGAGAGAGAGAGAGCATACATATACATATCCATGGAAGAAGTGAATGTTACCTAAGAAAGTTAAAAAAATAAAATTATTAAATGAAAGACAAACCACCTGCAAAATCACATTATGACAAGAAGAGGCAACACGTGGACAAGAAAATGAAGCCCCACAGTCTAAGCCTGTGGTTAATTGAACTGAAATGGATCCCCACGGGTTCAATTAAGTCAGAGCTCAATTAATGCACAGCAAGTCGCATCTCTTACCTTTGATTGTGCGCGTGAGGAAGATGCCTTCACAAACAACTAGATGTCAGCACGCGCAGCTCCACACTAACAGGTGGCCAGAGAGAGAGAGAGGCAGTGCGCATGAGGGTGGCCGAGCAAGCTAGGAGAAACAGAGAGAGAGAGAGAGAGAGAGAGAGACAGACAGAGAGAGGCGCACTGAAGGAGAGGTGGGAGAGGGAGGGAGGAAATAGAAGAGAGCGTGAGTGAGTGAGTGAGTGAACAAGCGATCTGGTGAGAGAGTATTATACATTCATGAAACAATATCCCTGTTACAGTATCATTGACAAACACAGGTTGAGCAATATCATATACTGAGTGAGAGAGAGAGAGAGAGAGAGAGAGAGAGAGAGAGATATGAGTAAGATCTCATCTCTCTCTCTCTCTCTCTCTCTCTCTCTCTCTCTCTCTCTCTCTCTCTCAATTATTTCATCAGGTGTGCAATATCCTTTAGGTCGTGGCACGGCATTCATCTGGAATGTCAGGACCAATGAGCCTGTGTCTTTATCATCTTACATGTATTAGATTAATCTCTCTCTCTCTCATAGTGACTATGTGTTTGAGACTGCAGGGCGAGAGGATTTAAGGGGGAAAGAAATAAATCCTAAAAAAAGGAAAAAAAGAAACAGCATCTGTCTTTTACCCCTCTGTATAATTTGTGCCTAATGACGCCTAATGATACACATGTGTATGCAACACACACACACACACACACACACACACACACACACACACACACACACACACACACGAGTATACAGCTGCTTTCATTCCTTCCCCCTCTGCAGGAGATAGTGTAGATCTTCTGTCTCCGCTGGATTCATCCCCTCTCTCTCCCACTTTTACGCACGCACGCACCCCGCAGTTTCTAACCCACGCATCCAATCCACCAGCACCTCTTCTCCCCTCCCCTCCTCTCCTCTCCTCTTTGCTCTCATCTACGCTCGTCTCCTTTCCTCATGGTTAGTTGAGCAGACACACAGGTCACATGAGATGAGCAGACAGACAGTTCAGATGAGCAGACAGACAGGTCAGATGAGATGAGCAGACAGACAGGTGTCTCTGGAGTGAAGAAACCCCTTGTTAAAAATCTCTCTCACACTCTGTCATCCTCCTCCTTTTCCCCACTCCATCTCCCACCTCATCTCTCTCTCTCTCTCTCTTTCAAGCAACCCACCCACCCACGCATGCACGCACACGCACACCCACGCATGCATGCACGTACGCACGAGCAACCCTCGGGTCTTTTCGCTCTGCATTCATGCATGTCAAAATTGTTTGGTCCAGGGCTTTCCTGAGGGGCAGCAGGGGCTTAATGTGTTTTGTTTTGTTTTTGTTTTTTCAACTTTAACTCTCCTCTGCCACATCTCTCTCTCTCTCTCTCTCTCTCTCTCTCTCTCTCTCTGGTGTGTACAGTCTACAGTGCAACATAACACTGTCACTGCAGGACTATTAAAAAACAATAACAAAAGTGCTGCACTGCCTCTTGCACAACCATATAGCAGACAATACCCATGTACAGTAGTCTATATGTTTACTTGTTGTTTGTCCTCCATTTTGGAACCTTTCTTCTCTTCAGTATGCCTTTATAGTGCACATGGCAAACTTGAAACTAAGTATATTGTGATTTGTGAAATTGATTCATTTTAATCTGTTAATCTGCATGAGATCATGTCAGATCTAAGCTTTTTATGGTATTATTTTTAGGATATTCCAGCATTCCCGAGGCATTCCCACATATTTTGTGTGTAACAGAATTAATCCAATGTAAAGGATCAAAATGAATCATGATTCAACATTGTAAATACTTTAATGTTTCCTTTAACTACTTTAACATCTAAATGTGTGTTTTTCAGTGAGAAATAATCATCTTTTTAGAGTTGTGAAATCAACGGACAGACTCCAACTCGTTCAAAATGCGGCTGCTAGAGTGTTAACTAGAACTAAAATAAGAGAACACATTACCCCAGTTCTATCATCACTGCATTGACTCCCAGTAGTTTTTAGAATTGATTTTAAAATTATTTTACTCGTTTATAAATCCCTAAATGGTCTTGCACCTTCGTACCTCCTACCTGCCTAGATATGTCCATAACCGCCCCCTCAGGTCCTCCACTGCTTCTACGGCCCAACAGCTGGAATTACCATTCCAGCTCAGACCTCTGCGAGTCATTACATTTACATTTGTTGACAATTTGAAACTGAAAAAAGGTTGACCTCCCTCTCAACTTTAAGATAAGATATCTATTTGCGTAAATCTGATTATGTAACACCTCATACAGCCAAGCTCCACGGTATACTTCATGAATTCAAGCTTGGCTCAGGAGGTAGAGGCCGTCTGGGAATTGGAAGATCACCGGTTTGATCCTTGGCTGGATACTGATATACTTGGCTGATACTTTCTAAATTCAGTCCAATTCAGTCCTGCCATATTCTCTACCATTGTCTTTTTTAAATGCACACTAAAACATATCGTATTTACAGTATTTTCACAAGCTAATAGCTATTTTAATTAGCTGCCAGAGATTCTCTAGAACAGTCTGCCAAGTGCCAGCGAGTTTTTGCATTTTTATTCATCTTTCAAGACCCACTGAATAATAAGGTGACATTCGCACCAGAAAGCTTTACTGCGATTAAAACAAATCCTGCTGCGTATTGTCCGAAAGTGCGCTTCGTTTGGTATGAAGCTAAGGCTCATTTGAATCCTAATGCGCATCAAAGAACCACATTCTACTCTGCCAAAAAGTGGGGGTTTCACTTCGCATCGTTTTTAGTAATAGTACAACATAAACATTACAGAGACTGTACTTGTCACTGTACTATAATACTTTAAAACAGTTGTCATGTTGCACACATGCCTAAAATTGTTCTTATTTGCGCCGCCCAGCTTGTCACACTCCAGGCTGCATGAACAGCGCTTGGGCTCGGTTTTCTGCCCCCTCAATGTCCCAAAGTTCTCTGTTGTACTTATGGCTAGTTGGCTACAAGGGTAGCTTTGCGGAAATTGCGGTAGTCGAAATGTAAGCGAGTGACAGCGAGACGAGATGAACACATGTTGACTGTATAAATGCAGAGACCTGCATTATTAATTCCATTATTGGCCATTTGGCCTGGAGGGAGAACGTTTACAGCCGCTGCCGCTTCCTCCTCCTATCAGTCTCCCCACACTGGCACGGCTTACGGCTATCAAGTTAGCCATGTGCTATCGATGTTTGAGGGTTTTCTCGTCAGCGAAAAGTCAACAAACAGTACACGGTGACATGCTTGCTGATCTTCCTTAATAATAAAAAAATCACACCTGTGTGAACCAAGTGGTGCAACTCCCCCCTCTCTCTCTCTCTCTCTCTCTCTCTCTCTGCTCCGTTAGATTAGCTTTATTATGGATCGCGCATGCGCGCTGCCGTCCACCTCCCATTATACAGGCAGACTAAAAGCAAGTTGATTTGCGTCCAGCAGGTGGCAGCAATGTCACATACTTCTCTCGTTCCAATTTCACGCATGCGCACACCACTCGTGCTCATTGACGTTGTCGTACACAAACAGGTACATGGACATTGCTCATTGACGTACACAAACAGGTGGACATTGCTGGATGTAGAAGTGGTTGCACCACTTAAAAAGGCTTAGCCCATGCGTCCAGTGGCTTTATAGGTATAGGTTGCTCAGATCTGGACTGGATTTATTTATGTTTTGGACTAGAACCGGCGGACCTCTGTACTGCAGACGCGCAGATGCATGTCTGGAAATAAACCACTTTTTTTAAAATCAATCAATCAATGCGTTCCTATCTCAGGGGATGCAATGCTCCTTCCCATGCCCCAAATCCTTCACAGAATCCTTTTTCCGCACGCACGCACGGACGCACACACACACACACACACACACAGATGCACTATTGCATCTGTGTTGGTGGTTATCCAAAGGGAATTAGGCTGATTAGAGGCACAGGGTGCCATCAGTTACCCCATTGTTAGCCCAATTTTGTGGCCAAGAGGCCTACACGGGGAAATATACACAGCATGTGCATTGTGAAACCATTGTTAACCCTGTATATTCCTGTGTGGCTTGTAGAGCTCCAGAACTCAGCAAGGAAATGACCGCCAGATTTCATAAAATAATTCAGTGCAATAGTCATATTTAATTTCCCTATATATGTGCATAATTTTGGTTTCCTCCAGATCTTTTCTGCCCAAGTAGGTTTGATCTTATCCAAAAGCATCTCCCCACAACATTAACCTGCTCCAATCTGAGGAAAACATCCTGAACTCCACATTCACAGAACATATCACGCATATCCTCTATCCATGGTCCATTCTGTAGTTTGTCCCATACCTTCTTAGTCTACTATCATTCATGTTGACTAATCTGTTCCACAACCTGCATGGCGGTGCAGACCTTCCACCGGATCTCACTATAAAATCCCATATCTCCTGAGACTGCTGCCATTGGTGCATACAGTATTTATGTACACCTAGGAAATATCGGAGGGCTCGGTTATGTACAGCTATATACGCTTAGGGAATCTCCCATGACCCCAGACTCCAGCATCATAATCTAGAACAGGGCAAACACACGTCTGCAGTGTTGTATACTGTAGGTGCGGAAACCAGAATGGACATGGGAGGTTTCTGCCCGGCAACATAATTATTACTTGCGCAAGCAGAGCGCGCAAGTACTAGTTTCGCCCAGGACGATGTTCGATGCGTATGCACCGTCCCAGCAAATGACGTAATGACTACTTGTGCCTTATACGGCAGTGGTGCCAGATTACATACATAGGAGCATTACCTTTAATCCTCCCGACACTAAAACATATCGTCATTACGTCACCATCGAAAACCAATTACACTCTGGCATTGGGTCCTTTAATCCACATTTTTGTTACGTCATCATTGAGAGCTAGTTATACCAGTTATACCCTGACGTCATTATGCTGGGATAGTGCATACCCATCAAAAGTGGCGCAAAGTAACAGTATACCGCTAATCAACTTACAAATTACATATACACAGAGGCATTTAGTATTAATATCACTATAGTCCAAGATTAAGTCAATTTAAAGCAATTGACAATTTAAAATAAATAATAATTAAATAATTATACTGTATACGTGATAATATATTTTATTTCAGTTCATATACCTTTTTTTTCATCGGATATCGATGATTTATTTTTCTTTGAGAAACTAAAAAGGGATCCAGAATAATTCTAAATCGATAAAACTGTATTTATTTTATAGATAGAAACTTGTACCATACTACTACATAATACTACTTTTGTACATGCATAAAGTATAGGTATAGGTAGCAAATAGCTAAACCTAATAATTCAACATTTCAAACGTTCCTTCACAGAGAATTTCTGAGATTTGACAGTTTGTAGCGGTCGACAGCAACAAGCAAGTAGGCACTCGACAGAGTGCAGTTCTAGTTGGTCCTATTTTCACCTCGCCTTTCAATACATTTTTAACCAACGAAAAGCATTTAATAAGAAAGATGAACTAGATTGGATTCATTGAAAGACAAGTATATGTAACGGTTTTGGACATACTGTATACTAGTTTCCACCTGTTAACGACAAGCAGAACTATTATACTGAGGTGGCCATTTGTAACAGTCCCAATCCTATAGTGTCTGTTTAAAAGGGACTCAGATTTTCACATAAACAGAACCATCCTAGATGCATAGATACTGTATATCGGCTTGATGCATCTAAGATTTAATGGCTGCTGTAGGGTCTAAATATGAATGGATTTGTAACACTTTGCATAACCGAGCAAAATGCAAATGTTAAACCAGTGTGATGTGTTTACCTCACAGATATGCAAAGCTTGTCTTATTGTGTCTTTCAAGCCACAGCAGATTAGAGGAGATTGCGATAGGAGGTTGTTTTTTTTCCCAGCAGGCCTCTGTAAACTGTGCCAGGTCTTGTCACTCAAGCTAGTGGTTCTCAAAGTGGGGTCCGGGAACCCACGTGGGTCTTCGAGGGGGTTCAAGGGGGTCCTTTTAACCCTATTTTCAGAAAAAAATAGGAATACTTTTTAAATGACTTTATAGAAAGTGACCTTGCTTATTGTAAGTTTCTCCGGATACATTTTATATTTGGGGAGAACCTTGATGAAAACCATTGACTTACAGTCAGGGTTTGATTTGTAAAACAAACCAAAAAAAAATGAATTCCTGAAATCCTATTCATAATTATGTTCGTACAACAAATAACGAACAAAATAGCAGATAAGCTCACAGCAATCAAGGATTTTATGAATCCAACCCTGCCTATAAAACCCTGATTAATGCAAGGTGTATAGCATAGCAGTGTTTCGATCACAACCAATCCTTTGGAATTGGAAGCCTTGCGTCTCTCCACGAGGCGAGATCTGGGCTTCACGTACCCTACACTCCACGCTTGAAGCAACTTGACACGTCTACTGCATAATCCCCGTCCGTCCCACATCGTGACATGAGCCGCCGTACGGAGGCTGTCATGTCGAGTCGACTAACTCATTTATCCTGCAGCTCTAGTCCAGCGGGCGAGCTGCAGTTCACTAACGAGATCTGATGCTCTCCCAAGCAGAGGGGACGTATAGTATAGCTCCCTGAAGTATCGTTGCTGAAACCTCTTATCTCCATATTTGAACTTTTTGTGGGGGTTTTTGTCGTGTAAATTAACACCCTATACTTAATCACAATCGTAGGCTACACTACAGCCGAGTGTCGCACAAAAGCATCAAGCGTAGAAGATCTGCAAGCTCGTAATGTGCCGTGAAGTAACACATTTTGAGCTTGTAGATCTGCCACATTTAATACTTTTGAATTTGAATCAAGAAAAGTAATAGTTTTGGACATAATAACAGCTCATTACGGTTATTACTTTATGCGCTGCGGCTCAGTATAATTATGTATTGGGCTTAAAACGTTCACCTCATTGTAAATCTTTGTCTGGAGTGTGGACTAATTAGGCTATACTATACGTATACTTGAGACTATTTCACAAACTGTACATTTGGCATTTAGAACACATTGCTGTAGCAGAGAATAGTGGACTCATGTTTTACACACGCATGTGCAGAGGGGGAGAGACAGACAGACAGACAGACAGACAGACAGACAGACAGACAGACAGACAGTATTGGACCACACATCGATGTTATAAATTGTGAGGAATTTCCCCAGCAGCTGAAAATCAATAACTGACAGCCATGCAACATATAAAACACGTCGTTATCAACGCGTTCAACACACACGCACGCAGGCACACTCGCACGCACACACACACACACACACACACACACACACACACACACACACACACACACACACACACACACACACACACACACACACACACACACACAAACTGACCGTAACAACTTCACGTAGTCTCTAACTGTCACTCACTCCTGGTTCATTATATAAGACATGCTTCCTTAATTCCTCCTACAAAAGGCCTAATTCATCCTCAGTCGCACTCGAACCAAGACTTGTTGTTGTTCTCTCTTTAGCCCTTTTTTCTCTCCAATTTAGTTCTTATGCCAATTATTTCCTGTGTGTGTGTGTGTGTGTGTGTGTGTTTGTGTGTTTGTGTGTGTGTGTGTGTGTGTGTGTGTGTGTGTGTGTGTGTGTGTGTGTGTGTGTGTGTGTGTGTGTGTGTGTGTGTGTGTGTGTGTGTGTGTGTGTGTGTGTGTGTGTGTGTTTTGTCACTGCTGTTACCTGCCAGTGAGGAGCCCACACCAGGAGGACGTAGAACATTTGTCCTCCTCCCGCCCAACACTCCCTGCCGACAGTGCCAGTCCAGTATATACTGTAGGAGTAACTGCAGTGACAAATATCACCCTCCCCGCCTAGCCTCGCGTAGACAGACCAGTCTGCCTTTGCAATGCAAATTGCCCCAGGCCGATGATTATGATCGTGTCTGGCTATGCAAGGCTACTCCCCGCCAGCTTCCCTCCCCCTCAACACGGGCCAATTGTGTTCATACAGACGCTTCAAATGCACCACGGTGGCTACGAACCCCCAGCCTCCGTGGTGGCGGACACTTTTACCACTGCACCACCCGAGCACACATCATTTAGATGATTTGCTTTTCATTTTGGAAATAGGTCGGTCGGAGAGGCTTATTGTCGGTATCAGCCAGAACGCGGGAGTCGATCCCCGGTACAACGTGCTAGACCCCTAGGAGTTGGAATTCTGAGGTGGAGTGAATCACCTATACCACCATACTTACAGCAAGACTTTTCGTCCAAGACGTGCTATTCAGGCAGTGCACAGGATACAATTGTATACATATCTGATGTTTTTTAATGCATCTTTTAAATTGATAAACCATCAGGCAAAAATATGTTTCTCGATTGCACAACTTCGACACATTCTGTCTGAATTCCAAGCTCAATTAGATAAGCACAACATGTTTGTCAAATCTTGGTCAAATAGCAATTAGAGTTGCTCTTTACTGCCTTGTGTGCATGTGCCAGTGTGCCACCATAATGCAGGGGAGAATGGTCATTGCTCACTGACATTTTGAATTTAATTTAGGGACGTGCACAGACATTTCGCTGTTCTGTTCTTTCACTCTATCGTGAGGAAAAGGCTACTCGTATATATCTCATATCTCCGTGAATAAATATCACAGAATGTCTGAATTTCCATTGCCAATAAACATTTCTGTGTATGAATTTTCCAGCCAATAATGGAAGACGGTCCCAGGCAAAGTGATATTGTCTAGGTTCCACACAACGCAACACTTACAGTAGCAGTAACAAACTGTATGCATTCTAGCGTTATTAAAACCTAAACATGATGTATCTCTACAGAGCACACACAATTTACAATTTAGGCATTTAGCAGACGCTCTTAATCCAGAGCGATTTACATTAGGCAAGAACAAAAAAGCATGGGAATACATCACATATAAAATGCATTTATCATGAAACATACGTAAGCTAAGAACGTAACTAGAACATATCTACATAATGACACTATACATATAAACCATACATTACTATATGCTATACATAATGTACTATGAAGTACTATACAATGCAATTATTGTGCTGTCTACATGACATTCTTGTATAAGTCTGTTTCAAATGCTATCCAAGTCTAAAAGTGCTATCTAAGGGGGTAGGGTAAGTGCTATGGGCCATGATGGAGTCTGAAAAGGTGGGTTTTCAGACTACGGCGGAAGATTGGGAGTGATGCTGCAGTTCTGATTGCAACGGGAAGTGCATTCCACAGTTTTGGGGCCAGAAGGGAGAAGAGTTTGGGACGTACGTGTGGAGCGTTGTCCCGGCGTTTTTAGTGAGGGTACTTCCAGCTTTCCTGCGTTGGCTGATCTGAGTGCGCAGGAGGGTTTGTATGGTTCAATCATGCTTGCAAGATATGGGGGAGCCATACCTTTGGTTGCTTTGAATGCCAGCATCAGAGTTTTTTATTCTGTGCGGGCAGCGACCGGGAGCCAGTACACTTAATGTAATGATCATTACTGAGGAGTTAAATTGCATGTAGTCTGCTGCTTGTATAGGCAAGACTGCTTCATGTGATGGCATATTATAAGGCAATATTGTACAATGTCATGCAAATGTGACAAGCTGGGGCATTTTTGGGGGTTGTGAATACAAATCTCCACATTTTGTTTTAGTCACAGAGCATCTTTTATTGGTTATTCCATTTTTCATCAAACATTTCCACAAGGTATTTAGACTCACCAGAGCCCCCACTACGGCAATATTGAGTTGCTGTTTTTTATGATTTATTTTCATTCAGTTAGGAGTGTGGGGGGGAGAGAGAGAGAGAGGGAGAGGGAGAGGGAAAGAGGGAGAGATGGACTTGAATTCAAACCCTGGCCCTCACACTCACAAGGAGCTGGTGGTGGAAGGCAACTGTATTTACATACAAGTACTACGATTTTAAGGTGCATCCAATTTTAAAGAGTCAATATCTTACTTTTTACCTAATCTGAAAACTTCTAGATCGGCTTCTTTCAAAAAGGTTTTACAGATTTAGAAAAATGTTAGCATATTTTGAATAATACTTTATGTCCCCCACCCTATTATAATAACTGGATGGGGGTCATACGCAAATCCCGAACCTATGAACATATGCTGTCATCGATGTCCCCAATATGCCTTACGAAGGACAACTGAGGCAATAAGGTAATTGATGAATTATCTAAAACTCTACTGGACACAGGCCCAGGGAAGCAGGGGCACCTAAACCAGATTAGAGATGCACAGGAATGTAATCCATCAAATGTTGGTTCACCTTATCAAAGGATCATAAATTAATTAAGAAGCATTGATTTTATAACGGTTTTATTTATAACGGTTTTATAGCGGTTTTATTTATAACTGTTTTATAACGGTTTTATTTAACGGTTTTATTTAATGGTTTTATAACGGTTTTATGATTGTATACTGCAGTATATTTTCTTGCACAATAAACTAGCCTACTAATTAGCCTACTTTTGTGCCCAACCCAACTTCCCAAGACCATATGTAAACAACCCCCCCCCCCCCCCCCCCCCCCCCCCCCCTATCAGTGAGCATCTTTAGCCATAGGCTCACCTTCCCTCCGAGAATGAACACAGAGTGGTATAGACTCTCCTTTCTGCCAACCGCCATCAGACTATACAACACATAAGAACTTTCCCCCCCAATGCTTGGTCCTATTTCCCTGCACTGATAAGTACATCTCATCTCATCTCATTATTTGCTCATTTAGGAACCGGTGAGCAGAATCCATATTGCAAACATTTGAACAGTTGGGAGCTTGTAGATTGGCTATTTTTGGCGAGGTATTTAGCGTAGAGGAGAAAACTCTAGGGGGCCTAACGTCCTGGGAGACCCAAACAACCAAGTATATTGATACAAATCTAGTAAATTATTATCGGCAAAAGATGATTAATTGTTAACTTCCCTAAGCCAGATACTTGTTTCTATCACGACATTTCTCACCACAAAGTTGAAGAGCTCGTCTTTTAGTTTTTTTCAATAGCACATGCCCAAATACCTGAAACCAAAAGGAGTAGCGTATCATTCACTTTGAAGATGTCACAACAAATAAACTACCATGACGCCTTCAAATAGAATATTCTGTAGGACTTCAGGGCCCAGTGTATCTCACCGTGCCACATGGGCCCTCTATACAGTATATATATTATTATTTTCTTCAGGAAATTAAGAAAACCTTATATTTTTTTAAACAATGCAAAGCTGCCTCCTCAAAGTTGGTATTGTGACTTTATATATTGTCAATTACTTGCATGCGAGGGGGAGAGGTTGTGGAGTTACTGTAGCTGCTTGGCATTTTGAGGGTCCAATGGAGTTAAGAGGTTTAGTCCAAATAAAATCACTTTTTACTACTTTTCATTGGTTCAATATTTTTTTAACCAACACAGAGAGTTCAGTATCACTGATTTATTAAAACAAGAAAAAAAAAAAAAAACTCAACAATGGAGTTAGGTGGTTTCCTCCC
Source organism: Protomyctophum bolini (assembly GCF_963924005.1). Taxonomy (NCBI): domain Eukaryota; kingdom Metazoa; phylum Chordata; class Actinopteri; order Myctophiformes; family Myctophidae; genus Protomyctophum; species Protomyctophum bolini. The sequence continues at coordinate 18,772,782 of NC_137872.1, read as the reverse complement.
GACAGCAACGAAATACAACACAATAATAGCTCTAAGGCAGTTGTTCTCAAACTTTTTAATTTCATGGACCCCTAGTTTGTTATAGGCCACTGGCCACTGACCCCTGAGAGTGTACAAAGGAAACCAAATCAAATGGCCCTTATAGTCCAGGCAATCTAGCCCATTTTAGACCCACAAATCAGACTAATTAAAATAGATTTTTTTTCAACAGATATCATTTCTATGAGGTGTCTAGAATAACATACTAAAAGTCCTAAGAAATCCTAGATGCGGAAATATGTTACAATTTACAATTTACAATTTAGGCATTTAGCAGACGCTCTTAATCCAGAGCGACTTACATTAAGCAAGAACAAAAAGCATGGGGAATACATCACATAAAAACATTTATCATGAAAACATGTGTAAGCTAAGAAAGTAACAGTGGAATATCTATAATGAAATAAGCTATACATCTATACTACTATGATATACATTATGTACTATGACGTGCTATGACTACATACAATGCACTTATGCTGTTTACATAACATGCTATAAGTCTGTATCAAATGCTATAAGTCTACAGAATTGCTATCTAAGGGGGTGGGGTAAGTGCTATGGGCCATGATGGAGTCTGAAAAGGTGGGTTTTCAAACTACGGCGGAAGATTGGGAGTGATGCTGTAGTTCTGACTGCAATGGGAAGTGCATTCCACAGTTTTGGAGCCAGAAGGGAGAAGAGTTTGGGACGTGTGGAGCGTTGTCCCGGCGTTTTTAGTGAGGGTACTTCCAGCTTCCCTGCGTTGGCTGATCTGAGTGAGCGGGAGGGTTTGTAGGGTAATTCTCATTAATTGTTTAATTCTCATCAATTCAAGATGTGTGCTAATACCTCGAGAAAACTAAACACCCTAATGGGCTTTTTTCTTTCTTTTGTCCTATCACAATGAAACTTTCCACAATTAATCTTAACATGAATACCGTATGCAAATTAGCTTAATATATATTGAATATGCCCACATTTGCATTTCACGAAAATTACTTTTCCCCAAAATGTATAATATTTACATTGTTTGTTAATGATATCAAACACACTGATCAGATCTTTCTTGAACCATTTCATAGAAATATTGTGACTTCATAGAATAACATTAAAAACACCATTCATATGTATGACAAATGCATAAATCCGTCAAATCCTCCTCTAACCATCCTACTGCTAATGGTTGATGGCAATGCTGCTTTTGGACTGGCCTCTAACCTGAAACCTGCCGGGCTTGGTTGTACCTACCGGGGGCATAACCCCCACCGGTATAGTCCTCAGGGTCACAGAGGCACACAAGCCTCCCCACCACGACAAGGTAGCAACAACAGGGGAGGTTATTTTTCTGTATTTTTGTTTTTTTGTGTTTTTTGTTTATTTTATTGTTCAAACGTGATCCTCAACTCCTTTTGTATGATTCTAGTCATCAGAAAAATCAGGCAACTGGGAATTTGTACAGCTAGTACCACGACATTCTCCGCATATGGCAGTGCAAGGGAGTCCATGTTTTTTGCAAGTGCATCTCTTCGTACTGCAGTCTTTCTTGCAGCTACAGCAGACCACATTAAGTAATTCTGGTGGTCCTGCAGGCTGATCACGAATCTACCACCTATAACATGCCACAAGACACGGTCCTAGTAGGAGATGATACAGATTTATTAGTACTCTTGTTACATCAGGCTGATCCAAATGCACAGGAACTGTTTCTGGCACCAGAACCAAAGAAAGGAACAAAAGCAAGAAGGATATGGTGCATAAAGCAGACAAAATAACTACTTGGTCCAAAGGTGTGTGATAATCTCCTCTTCATCCATGCTATTTTAGGCTGTGATTCAACTTCTCGTCTATTTGGCTTGGGAAAGGGATTGGCACTGAAAAAAGTAAAAACTGACTCTAGCTTTCTCAAACAAGCTAAGGTGTTCAGCCTGTCAGAGGAAAAGGTCGGAAAATGAATCATCGTTGCAGCAGGTGAAAAGGCTCTAGTCTCACTGTATGGGGGTGACACAGGCGATTCGGTGAGAAAGTATCGAAGACCACATCTCCAGTGGAACCTCAAACTCTTCCACCAACATCATCAGCTGTGAAGTTCCACAGTCTCCGTGTGTTCTACCAGATCCATGAATGGAAAGGAACAAGTGAAAGCATGAGTCCAGAAGACTGGGGATGGCATGTTATAGGTGGTAGATTCATGCCAATAATGACTGATCAGCCTGCAGGACCACCAGAATTACTTAATGTGGTCTGCTTTAGCTGCAAGAAAGACTGCAGTACGAAGAGATGCACATGCAAAAAACATGGACTCCCTTGCACTGCCATATGCGGAGAATGTCGTGGTACTAGCTGTACAAATTCCCAGTTGCCTCATTTTTCTGATGACTAGAATCATACAAAAGGAGTTGAGGATCACGTTTGAACAATAAAATAAACAAAAAAGAAAAAACTCAAAAAAACAAAAACACAAAAAGAACCTCCCCTGTTGTTGCTACCTTGTCGTGGTGGGGAGGCTTGTGTGCCTCTGTGACCCTGAGGACTATACCGGTGGGGGTTATGCCCCCGGTAGGTACAACCAAGCCCGGCAGGTTTCAGGTTAGAGGCCAGTCCAAAAGCAGCATTGCCATCAACCATTAGCAGTAGGATGGTTGGAGGAAGATTTGACGGATTTATGCATTTGTCATACATATGAATGGTGTTTTTGATGTTATTCTATGAAGTCACAATATTTCGATGAAATGGTTCATGAAAGTCTGATCAGTGTGTTTGATATCATTAACAAACAACAATGTAAATATTATACATTTTGGGGAAAAGTAATTTTCGTGATATGCAAATGTGGGCATATTCAATATATATTAAGCTAATTTGCATATTCAAATTAAGTTTCAGAGAAACTTGTAATACAAACAAGTTTAGTTTTCATGTTAAGATTCATTGTGGAAAGTTTCATTGTGATAGGACAAAATAAAATAAAATGCCCATTAGGGTGTTTAGTTTTCTCGAGGTATTAGCACACATCTTGAATTGATAATTAAACATATTTCCGCATCTAGGATTTCTTAGGACTTTTAGTATGTTGTTCTAGACACCTCATAGAGATGATCCATGGTGAAAAAAATTCTATTTGAATTAGTCTGTCTGGAAATGCTACTTTGCCTGGACTATTATAGGTCAAACCCTTATAGGTCAAACTACATGTAGTTGAGGTGTACATAAGAGTACTTTACTAGCTTATTATCAAGTGCTTCTCAGACAATGTAATCAGTGACTCATGCTCCCACATGTTAGAGGGGCACAAGGCCAAAAGGTACTGTATATGTGTGTCTGGTGGATTGTTGCCTAAACAATAAATCAAGATTGCAATCAAGTGAGTGCTTGCTCGCATTATAATTTTATTTCCTTCAATTATTTTCTGATTATAAGTGACCACTGGAGGAGAAAAAAAGACTGCAAGAACAAAATACAAATGTTGCTTTCAAGTAATGTTTTTTTTAATGAATACAGTTTAATCGTGTCCAAGTGTTGTTCATAGGTATCCTGACAGTCAACAAAGGGAGAGAGAACCGGGTTAAAATCTGGGGTACAAAAGGAAAGTTACATAATTTTGTGCTGCTTTAAAGTACCCAATGACCACTTATAGTGACTTATCACACTGTAATGCGTTGATACATAATGTATCACCACGCACTATGATACTTGCAACATGCACACACGCACGCATGTGCAAATTGTGCATACGCATGTGTACACGCAATCACGCATGCACGCACACACACACACATGCACACACACCGACGCACCGCCATTCCAACTACGTTGCTTCCGTGTGCGGTTAGAGACAGGGACAGGTTTAATAATGCGATGGAATAGCAGGCTTCAGAATGCGGGTGTGTAACCTCACAACACGTCGCATTGCGTCGTGTGCCGCTGTTCCTCCTTTTAAAATTAAAATAGAGCTTAGTTGTCTCTTAATAAGTGTGCAAACTGTTCCTCCTTTTTCTGGGAACCCCCTGGCATCCTCTGTCATTGAGAATCATTGACTTCAGTCACTTTTCAAGGAGCTTGTCAAACACTGCTTAGTTTCCACTGGACCAGTACCTAAGGCCGGGATAAACTGTATGGAGATTTACAGTAGGATTATATAACAGCAGGTGATCAGAACTTTGCCATTGGCGACAATGCAATCGCGACTGCATGCAGTACGTAGTTCTGAGTGCAAGACTAGACTACTGTAAGTTAACCACATGAGATAATTAGACTCGTAAATATATAAATCTTTCCCCTAAGATACATGTCATGAGGAAAACATAAGAGAATATCTGTATCCTTTAGGACAGATTGAAAATAACATTCATCTTCTATAGCCTCTCCTTCCTTTCTCTCCACTATGGTTATATTGCAAAATTACTTTGATACAGTTTGCAATGCCAATTGTAGGCCTACCTCAGAAATTAATAACCCAAGAGTGCAAGTCTAATCAGTCAAATAAAGGCATGATTTGATTTGTTAGTTTTTGTATTGAGTTAAGTCTTTCACATCGGAAGATAATGTGTGAAATTTGAGGCATTTTCTTCATTTTTTGATTTTTATGGACACCATGATTACATACACAAAGCACTGAAAGCAGACATTGTTTGAACTATCCACAGGAGGATAAATACACAGGATTAATAAAACAATTGTAAAGTGTACAATTCAAATCAAATTTTGTACTATTATATAGGTTTTAATGTGGATAGAGAAGCGTGTGACCATAGTGCAATATGACAAGTGTGAGTGAATCATTTTGAAATGCAAGTCCCTTCTAATGAACAGAAAATTAATACAATTTTAGCCAGACCTTCATGAATGTGCTTTACCTGTCTAAAATGTTTGATTTTTATACCTAACTGCATTAACTATAGAACTTATTTCATGTTTAAGCATTAAGTCTACATTGACAGGCCTATTGCATCATCATGATATAGAGGCCACCTCTTCCAGGTGGATGTTCTAATAACCTTGTCGTTTGTACCACTGAGCTCTGGCCACCACGTCATTGGAGTAGTCTCTCCCGGTGGTCTTGGCATCCACTTGTTCATAGGAGAGAGGTAACCCCATATTGAAGTATGCTAGCGCTCCTACAGAAAGAGATTCTACAGTCAGTCAATGGTGGACATACATTGGACAATTAAGGTACTTAACCCCAGTACTGCTTAATGTGGTTAATTCACATACTCAAGTAAAGTACAGATACTCAAAAAATGTAAGGACAGTACTCAAGTATAAATGTAACTTTATTGCTGTCCCCAAATGATTATAATCAAGTACAGTGCTTACAGTACAGTAAGAGAACTGTGACTGTACTGTGGATACACAACTGAAACTGAAACATGCGAAGGGAACCTTTCGTCATTCATTAAAGCTTAGATAAAGATAAACCATAAAAATGAAAAATACTGTAGTAATAATAAATAACCAACAACAACTAACCTTTGAGCTGCTTTTCCTTGCTTAACCCAGCCCATGTTCTCTGCATCTGTCCAATCATGTCCACCAAGATACCGGTGGCTTGGGTAATGTGTTCCTCGCTGTCCCATGAGCCACTTGGAGTGTGCCAGTTCTTATCGACCTACAGAAATACAATTACATATTAATGCATTATATTATAATACAATGTTCTCCTAAGAAGATGTGAGCTAATAAAACGTGATTATGGTCATCACCTGCATCAGTCCAAAGCCATTATGATTGTCGCCCCAGCCTCCGGTATGTGCAATTGTATTCCCAGCCCTGGATTCTCTTGAGATGATGCCGGCAATGATCGCTGGATCAACACCCTCCCTTTGTCCCACTCTGGAGATGATGGACCTGTAGTTGTTCATTCGACCCAGATCAGTCTGAGCCATAGCATTTGATGCCTGAACACCTTTGAGAGTGATTGAAAAGAGAATAATATTTCTCAAAGTGGGGTCCAGGGACCCTCAGAGCTCCTGGAGGGGTTCTAAATGGACCCTTGCAGGTCTGTAACCCTTGGAATTAAAGCGTTTGAGAAACATTGATAACTTACCTGAGCATCCCAGCTTGTCCTGCTGAGCTGTTTGCCATGATGCCCCAGTAGTTTCAATGCTCATGATGTCTGCAAAACCTAAACATATGAGACTAAATTAAATTCAATAAGTGTTATATTTGGTGAATGTCCTGGTTTATTTTGTTTTAATGTATTATTTATATTTTAATGTTTTTCTGCTCTTTACACTTTTTATTTATTTTTTTGTTAAATCGTGTCCAAGTGTTCTTCATAGGTATCCTGACAGTCAACAAAGAGAGAGAGAACCGGGTTCAAATCTGGGGTACAAAACGAAAGTTACATCATTTTGTGCTGCTTTAAAGTACCCAATGACCACTTATAGTGACTTATCACACTGTAATGCGTTGATACATAATATATCACCACTATGATACTTGTGCAAATTGTGCATACGCATGTGTACACCCAATCACGCATGCATGCACACACACACACATGCACACACACTGACGCACCACCATTCCAACTACGTTGCTTCCGTGTGCGGTTAGAGACAGGGACAGGGTTAATAATGCGATGGAATAGCAGGCTTCAGAATGCGGGTGTGTAACCTCACAACACGTCGCATTGCGTCGTGTGCCGCTGTTCCTCCTTTTAAAATTAAAATAGAGCTTAGTTGTCTCTGTCACCAGTAGAAGTTTTCGGCCTACTCCTCCCGCTTAGCACTCCCTGCTAATGGGTGCCGCCCCAGCCCGTAGGAGTATGTGCATTGTGCAGTGACAAATATACTCTCCCTGCCCAGCTTCCCTCCCCCGAAAACAGGCCAATTGTGTTAATTTATCCTATTAAATTCTGACGCTTTGTCTTCACAAGATATAGGAGTTTAACTTTTCATGAGCCATCCATTGGTAACACCATTTATGGAACAAATGTAGTTATTATTTTTATTATGTTTAAGTGTGTTATGACTAAATAATTTATTTAGTCATAACACACTTAAACACTTTAATTTTCACTTAAAACTATTCAAAAAGGACGATCACAAGCTTGCAACTTGTCAAATCGTGCCACATTGTATAGGCTTGTAGACCGGCTATTATTGCTGCTTTTGTGTGACACTGTAGTGAGATTATATATAACATAATTTGGTTTTCTGCCCGACATACAGTACCAATAATACATTTGAAAATAGATCAAAGAAATCTCACCCATTTCTGCGTTTGGTTGATGGTCTTCTTAATAAAACAGGAAGCTGTCTGCAGTATAGACAGAGTTGTTCTACCTTTTATATGGTTATCTAAGTTTCACTATGAGAAGCACTTTCACATTCTAGTTTCTCTTTGTCGGGTCAAACTAAAATGTTCTAGTTTCACTATGAGAAGTACTTTCTACAATTTGTAATATATCACATGGTATCAATGTACATGTTATCTGCTGTGTGTTGCCTCACAATGAGCAGTGTGCAAATATAGCGCGACTAACTATAGCCTACTTATACTTTCACTTTCTCACTATTGTTATCAGCTGTCTGTTGGAGAATGATACATCTATAATTCAATCACAGAACCGCTTTGGTCATCTGTGCTACCTACTGTTAAGTATAGATTGTGAGGCTATCATCCTGTCCATATGTAATTTAAAATAAATGTGCATAATTATGCTAACCTGTTTTCCCAGAAATACCATGAGATAAAGCAATAACACCACGTGTCTGTCTGGTGGCCTGAGGCACAAACGACATGAGGGAGTTTCCTTGTGTTATTACCAGTAGGCATGAAAGGAACGAAACATGAGAAGTGAGTGGAGGCATGGACCATACTTCAGCAGTGTGCAAATAATAGCGACACACAAACTAAACTATAGCCTACTTATACTTTCACTTTCTCCTAGCCAACACTGTTATCAGCTGTCTGTTGAGTCATGTTGTTAAAGGAAAACTTCAGTTTTCAGAACGTAAAAGATGAGGGTTAATTTTTTATTTATTTTATTTTCTTACAGGGGGCTGGGTCATTCCAGTAAGTGGCTAAATATGTTTATTTATTTATAGCAATTTCTTTATTATGATTTACTATAGTACTACAGATTAGACCGCAGGAAATTACATCTGGCCACAAAAGATCACGTGATCTATTGAATGTGAAGGAGGAGGTGACAAACTGACGATTGAGCCCATAATTGAGCTCATGACACACAGTATGGGAGCACCCTGAAACCTCCCATTTGTAGAATCGGCCTCAGGTCATAATGGTTTAATTAAGTCCATGTAATGTGTAGAAATTATTCATGTTCCAGATTTGAAAGCGGGAAAGACACTCAAGGTGCAGAGGTAGGATTAGACAGTATATGTTTGCTTAATGTATCCAAAATATCAAATGATCAGATGATGTTCAAAGTTATTGTTGGATCTTTGATATTGCAGAATGAGTCGTAACGTAACGTAACGTAATGTAAAGGTTAAAGCTGGTCAATCTGAGCGGACCATGATGTACTGTACTGTACATACATGGCGGAATTGACATCGGTGTGTATGCACAGGCACTCATGTGTGTTTGGTACGCATGGAGTTGGGTAAGCTGACTGTGTGTTTTTCCTTCCCCTAAACAATGAACAATGTTGTAGTTAGCTGGTTTCTGCTCGACAGCTGAGATTTGCATTATTGCATTGTGGAGCTTGCCACTTGCTGTGTCCAAGTATCCAATGTCCTTTCAGTTTGTCTATGGTGTTCACCATGTATTCTGTTGGAGAAAGTATGCATGGCAGAGTTAATAATCAGAAGCCTGAACATACTGAAACATGTTGTTTATTATATATTATATTATAATACAATGTTCTCCTAAGAAGATGTGAGCTAATAAAACGTGATTATGGTCATCACCTGCATCAGTCCAAAGCCATTATGATTGTCGCCCCAGCCTCCAGTATGTGCAATTGTATTCCCAGCCCTGGATTCTCTTAGGCATGGCACAGTTAATGATTAATCAGAAGCCTGAACATACTGAAACATGTTGTTGTTAAAGCCTATAAGGTTTGCCACTTCCATGTAAAAGCCATGACAATAATATACCTTCCCACATGTCCATATAGCCTACAACACACTTTGATCATACAAATGAGCAATACTGGAAAGAAATTATGAATTAAAGGTGCTATTCTTTTAGACCAAGTTCACTAGTACTCTGTTGCTGTTTACATTTCTGAATCAATCAATCAAACTGTTTCTGTAACAAATGTATTGTTGTGTTGCAGGTTAACGCCATGCACATTTATATCCACTAGAAATGTCTGCCACAGGCTTCCCTTTATCCTTCAAATTGCTCACACAGCCTATAATTGAAAATAACTTTTGGAACACAACCCCCAAGTTAAGCTGTCAAAGTCAAATTGCAGACAGAGGCAGCCATTTGGACCCTTGTCTCCAATCGCAATTTACCATTTTGGTCAGGTTGGATGCAATTGAAAAATTGCAATAGGCCTAAAGAAGGAAATTAATGTATTCAAGTTGTCTTTTAGTTTACTGCCACAATCTCCTGCAAAGTCTCTGATTCTCTCTCCTTCATGGTCTTTAACCCATTCTGGGCGGGAACCCCTTTTGGTGTTAGCATTATGTTACGCTTTAGCTGTTGAAAAATAGCAGATCTACTCGGTGGCACGCTACGAGCTTTTAGGTCTGACTGACATAGAAACATAGCTTTGTCATTTTCAAACAGACATTTTTAGAATCTGATCTTAGGTCAAAATGGGTAGCAGCGGCACACATTTTACCCCCATATTTTCCATGGTAGCATCAAGGAGACACACAGCTAAAAATAGTTTCTGAGCAGGTGAATAATGCCGATAACATGAATAGAAAGGAATGCCTCAGCCATACTCGCATGATAAATAACACTACCATATATTGTTGCTGTGCAGTGGAAACCTTGTAAATCCAAAACCGTAGCAAACAATGTGGCGGGTGAGGAGTTGAACACAGTTGGAGACGGAGAAGGCATATTTTACGCAGCGCAAAGATGTCCCGTTACCGTGGATAGACGTGGTCGAATGAGGAGACTGAAGCCCTGATCGAAATGAGGACGAGTACATTAATCAATTGCTTAAGAAAACACATAAACACTGCAGTGCAGTGTAATAGTATTATAGCCTACAGAATATTCTGTCTCTGTGCGTGCCGTAAACATGGAGTGCTGTCACTGTGTGGGGAGTCTGGGGACTATAGGGACTAGGGAGTAGGAACTTTCATCTCGATAAACTTGTAAACATTTTGCGCTGCTGTCTGTTATATCAGTGCGGCTCAGCGCTGTGCCTCCATGCCCAAAAGAACAGTGCGTGGCTGCGTGCGTAGTATAGTGAGAGAGCGAGAGAGGGGGGGGGGGGGGGGGGGTCCAGTCCCAGATGGCACACACATGCACGTTATGAGTATAATCTTATCACCATAGATCATTATTATTATTATTATCATTTCACTGTGTAGGCTAGTTTATGAATGGAACACATTGATAAAGGTCCCCCCTGCTGCGTTTCCAATTGCTGCGGATCATGACGGTGTGAAGGCAAACAGCAGCAAATTAAATATGCAAGAATCCCATTTCTCCGCCCGAGTCTACCAAAGTATTAGGTGAGAAGGTGACCTAATTCACACACACACACAAAAAAATTGTTGAAACATGGAGATACGAGGCTTCTGCCCGACAGCAACAATACGGACACTAGCAGGTAAGAGGAATGGCTGCTCTAAAAACATGTCTGCCAGACTGTTATAGAGACAATGCAGTCTATTGTTTTGTAAGCAGTTTGGGTCTTCATATAGTTACTCGCATAGCAATATGCCTGCATTTCAATGCAAAATGTTTCCTAAAGGTAGTAAAGTATGCAGGCAGCTCTGGAACTGCTAAACCTTGGTCTTTATATATTTGTTTGGGTTGCACTTTGTAAATAGCTCATGAGTGGCCTTGGTTAGAGTGTCTGCCCTGAAACTGGGTGGTTGGGATTTGATCCCTGGCTGGGTCAAAGACTGTACAATGGGACCAGTTCCTCCCTGCTTGGCACTCCGCATCAAGGGTTGTATTGGGGTAAGTCCCTGCGACATATACTTGTACTGTTGTACATCATGTCCAGGGGGTGTACTTGTACATCGAGATGCCTCACGTTACAGTAATAAATGTGTGAATGTGTGCACGCACCGTGTGTGTCACTTTGCTGAAGCCTAATTACTGCATTGAGCTTGCATTTCCCATGAGCGGTCTCTCTCTTACAAACACGCACGCATGCACGCACACACACACACACACACACACACACACACACACACACACACACACACACACACACACTCTAAAGCATATAGTGTGAATTTATGAGATACCGGGGCATCTCCTTTCCCTGCGACTCCAGAAGGAGATCAATATGATTCGTTTTATCGATCGGTGACGACTTAATCTTCTTCTTCTTCTTACTTTATAAACAAGCTGCCCCCCAGATGAGCCATGCAGGTAATATATCAGGGATTATGGTCGGCCGAAAAAATAAACCAAATCAATTCAAAAGTTCTTCACTGCAATTCAGTTCAAACATTGTGACTGTGTGTCAATGGGTAATAGTCCCTTCGCAGCACTGTGTGGGATCTGATGCTAGAGTGGTGCCTCTCGAACATTTTAATTTCAAATAATCCCATAACTCTGTGACAGACCTGTCACGGATCCATTAAGTTCCATTTATACACTCTCAGAGTGACAGACCTGTAAGGGTACACTGCTAGATGAAAAAGAAACACACCATGGTATGACATGGGGGTCCGTGGCCTAATGCACATCACAATTAATCACAATGTGCTTTACACAGAACATCAGATACAGTTACAATGCAGAAGAGAAATAAAAAGAAAAAAGAAAAGTAACTCAATCAAAGACTATGTGACAACCAGGTATAGACCACCGGAGAGACGGGTGACAGCCGTAATGTAGACGGCACCCGGGTGAGCAGTATGGGTTAGCGCCCCAGCCTGTGTCCTCCATGAGGAGGAAGCCCAACAACCCTCGGTGAGGCCTTTAGGAGGGCCATGCAAGCAGCAAGCGGAGCCGCAGCACCATTTCCCTGCGGAACCACTGCCCACCACTCCTGAATGAACTGTCTGGTGCTGGGACTCTGGTGCAACGCACAGGTCCTGGGCCTGGTGAGAGCAGGAGTGGACCTGGTGAGACGTAGGAGGGGCCCGGACAAGAGACAACCCACAGAGCCTAGTCCTTCCATGCACCAGAAGTGTACCTCCCAGCCCTGGCAGAGTAGTGGAGTAGTTCCAACGGATTGTGTGGCCCTGGTTTTGCCCTAGTGGGACTGATTGAGGGTAGCTACTGGGACGTAAGTCGGGACTTGATCATCCCGGCTGGGTCGCCTGAGTGAGGGGTATGATGTTGAAAGACCCGAAACCCCGCTGACCTCAGGATACATCACTGAGGATACGTCCCAGGTGCATCCATGCGATGTATTTTTAGTTAGTTACTATCACAATTTAGAATTTATTTTATTAACAAAAACCTGCATACAAAGCTACATCTATGTGTCTGCAAGTGATGCCAAGCTGCCCACTGAATTCTTGTTTTCCAAGTGGAGTTCAAACACCAGGGAGTCTGATCAGAGACCGTATACTGCAACTCGTATGCCATCCCTTCTCTCTCTCCTCTCCTACCGTTAATGGAGCTCATAGCTGAAGTTCAGGAGCAAGATTATGTGTGAACAGTCATGCCCGCAGGGCTCTTCACTTACATCCTGATTCCTCAGCATCCTAAGTAAGGCGATGCGATGGCAGCACTTCCACTAAGTCCATCCCAAACAGGCTGTATTTTACTGCTCTGGGTTCATCATCTCCGTAAAAGAGATTTCCTAGCATGTCTGGACTGTTATTGTTCGTTATTGTTAACTAGCAGCAGTTACGGCACACAGCAGGGTAAAGACATTACACAAAAAAGCACCATCAATAATTAACAAAAGATAACAGTTTATATACCCTCTACAATCTTGCACCATGCAGGACAAAAATAAATACATTACTGCAATGAACTGTTGGTATACTTCAGAGCTAATTAGACTATTGAACAAGCAGAGCGACCATCGCATGCTCCCAAATCCATTATTTCTTCCCAAATCCATTATTTATTTTTTAGACCATACGACCAGAAACCTTCTGTTGCTCATCCCCATCATTTAGACTGCCAAGAAACATCAAATCAACAACATATGCTCATGGGCCATTATGGGAACTCTACTCAGAGAGCTGATCAAAAGTCAAAAGTTATACCCAGAGGCTCTCGGTTGATGCAGTGGTAAAGTTCCTGCCCACCACAGCAGAGGCAGGGAGTTTGAATCCACCATGGTGCATCCGGCTTTGTCTCGAGCGTCTGTACTCTATATGAACACACAATTGGTGTGTTGCACATCGATGTGCTGTGACTCGGTCATGTGCCATGTGCCACAAATAGCAGATCTACAATCTCACAGCGTGCCGCGACACATTGTGCACTTGTGGATCGGTATTTTCGAGTGAATATGAGATGTAGACTCAGGCGTCTGTGCGTTCATTGCAGACAGAGCACGTAGTGAACTAAAAGCATCTACAAAAAGGCTGTAATGAATTATAACTACCGGTATGTTGCCCATCAAGAGAATTTGCATGAAGTTTCGAGAGCAAGGTTGTCGACCACGGCACGTTACGAATAACCAAAGAGCCAGAGAGGACGGCTGGTGTTGAAATAGAGCACCGGCTCTCAAAGTGTGGTCTGGGGACCCCTTGGGGTCTTTGCGTGGGTTCCAGGGTATCATTAGCTAAATGATTAATACTGATAATTAGGACCTAAATGGACATTTTTGGGTCTATAACTCTAAAAGAATGTACACTCGGGCGACCATGGTATCTCATGCATACCAAAGTGAAATAAATAAAAAATAATAAAAAAGATAATTGAGAATGACAATAGAGACCCATAGTTTGGCCTGTGAGTTTGGTGCCCCCCAGGGGTCTATACTTGGTTCTCTGCATTTGTCCCTCTAAAGTTCAGTATACTTCCCCTCCTCTGTAGGCTACATGTATGCTCCCCCTTGGTCAGATACTCTCACGGACACTCACTCACACACACACACACACACACACACACACACACACACACACACACACACACACACACACACACACACACACACGCTTTTTTATGTATGAGACTAATTCTAAAATAAATACAATAAAAACCCTGAAGGAGAACTTTTGCAACCACATTGGAGGTGTCCCCATAGGAATGAATGGATTTATGGGAATTATCACCCAATGCTCAATGGAAACAAGGCGTAAAGATTTTCTTTTGTGCAGATCCCGTGAGGTAGCCTCTGTGATGATGGCTTCTCATTTATTAGGGTCAATTAAGGACCTCTGACCCTTAGATCTTCCAATTATATGATTGTTTGAATTTTATGATCCACTGTATTCACTCGTGGGATTTTTGTAGCCTGGTTAACCACTCCCCCTTGAAATTTCCATTCATATGTGCGGAAGAGTCTGGACCCTGCTAATGCATGGTTGCTGCGGGAGTACAGCGTTGACAGAAAACCCCTTCAGCCAAACAGCATTAAAAAAGTGACGTCGTCTCCAGTCTCCAAACAGCGAACAACTCAAGCCCTTTTATGGCTTGGCCCCGTCTCATCACTGCTTGCAGGCAGCTATATTTATTATTATTATTTAATAATTGTAGATAATTATTTTTTCTTTAACAGTTGACCGCAGTAGATAGTTAAACGATAAGGGAGCAATTAGCCTCTCCTAACTGAGCAGCCAACAGACAGCATTGTGATGACTTTCTATATACTCCCATGGCCAACAGTAGGACAACAGGAATGTGTTGGTTTATTTTCAGGCCGCTTAGAAATATCAGACCGTAGCTTTGCCTCACAAACTGCATTTCTTCCTACGTGACCATGTTGCCTTGGGTTATAATTATATAGGATATACATTAACCGACTGTCTTCGTATCTGCGCAAGGGAATTAGATAAACGCACACAAATTGCTGTTGGGCAGAAACCTATAGTGTATCCATAATTAATAGTTTGTTTGTAAATGCTTCATTGTACATCCGCGCCACTCTGTCCAAGGAAAACCCTGTAAGTCTTAAAAGTGATCTAAAACGTCAAATTAAACAATGATGAAAACAAAAGGCGGGAATGTCATGATCCGCGGGAAGTACCTTATCAATTAAAAGGTCGGGGATGTGTTAACACAAACATTGAATACCATTGACAATGAATTGCCAGCTTTGAGTGTTTGTGCAAACACAAACATTGAAGACGAAGGTGAGGACGCAAATTGTGATTGGCCGGAATGAGATGATGTATGATGATAAGAGCGCCCCTCACTTCACACGGGTGTGATTTTTGTAGTTTTAGTTTGTCAGCATATAGAAACTGAATTTTCAGGGTGCAATTTACCAATTTCTTCAGATCATAGAAAGGAGGGAGAACTCTATACAGAATATAGGATACACAAAAGTAATTGAACGTCACAAATACAAAAGTGAGCAGACAGGATTGGAACTGGTCTGGATTCTCTGGAACACTAAAATAATGAAGGACGCGCTGCAAGCTTGTATATGTCGGCTATTTCCGGCACGAGACAAATTATAAATCAGGCTTGAGGAGGAAGAGGATGGAGATAGATGAGAGGAAGGGATGGGTCCAGACAGGAGCATGGGGTGATAACGGTGCAAGCTGTGGCGGGATGAGATATGATACATCAGCAGGACACAGAAAACATTACAGAGAAGATGCATATGAGCCCAGATGAGACGGGGCTGCAAGTTTCACAATCTATAGGAAACCCCAGGCTGTCGCCCTTGATTGGTTTGCTTCAACATCCCAGTATGCAAGAGTCACCGTTAATCCCCAGAGATGCTCTTCTCCTGCCTTGACATTACACATTATATTGCACTATGTGGTGGCCGTTGGAGCCTCTACAGCGGTGCCCATTGGGCACTGGCCTACTTAGAATGATGCAAGTTGGAAATGCATGCCCCACCCAGATATATGTCTGTATACCCAGATTTATGTTTAATTTAATTGAATTGAATTGAATTGAATTTAACCCATTTGGCTGGCTAGCTTGCAACTTTGCAGTTGAGAACTTTGAGCACAGCTGTCTTAAACTAAAGACAACATTTCTTCCTTGATCTCAGCATGTGGACTGATCTTTAGGGACAACCCTTTAAGTTTGTCTTCTGCAGTGCAGAGAGAACATTTTGATGCCTCGAGCGTTACCACAGATGCAACATAGTGTTTGGATTTGCTAATAGAAGTTCAAATAAGAGGCATAGACTGAAATTATGTAGGAGTGGCTGGTGTTGTTGGGTGACTACTGAATAACTGAGCTTACCAATAAAAATAAGAGCAGCTATCACTTAAATTGTTAACCACTTAAACTATATTACTAAAAATGACCGGAAGTGGCAACTGTACACTTTTTCACACTACACTAAATTAAGAGCCCCATTTTATAGGTCATATAATATTACTAAACCCATGCGGTAAAGTACAGAATTTGGCCTCGCTCTGCGCCCTTTCTTATTATGGAAGCCGTGTCTGTCCGTCCGTCCGTCTGTCCGTCTGTCTGTCCGTCTGTCTGTCCGTCTGTCTGTCCGTCTGTCCGTCCGTCTGTCTGTCCGTCCGTCCGTCCGTCCGTCCGTCCGTCCGTCTGTCTGTCTGTCCGTCTGTCCGTCCGTCTGTCCGTCTGTCTGTCTGTCTGTCTGTCTGTCTGTCTGTCTGTCTGTCTGTCTGTCTGTCTGTCTGTCTGTCTGTCTGTCTGTCTGTCTGTCTGTCTGTCTGTCTGTCTGTCTGTCTGTCCGTCTGTCTGTCTATTTATTTATTTATTTATTTATTCATGTATACTTCCTATACTTGTTTTACTTCCTATACTTTACAACAGAGTAGGCTATGTTTATATATCTCTTCTTTCAGGGTTCTTTAATCAATAAGCCGTTTATAATTTATATTCATTGTCGTGTATTGGTTACTGAAGTCACATGACCAGGAAGCAAGCAGGTAACGACAGGTAACATAAATGTATAGGGACACCAAAGGTGATGTAACAGGATGTTATGATTGAGACCGGCAAGTCGACAGGAGCGGTCATGATAATAAAGAAACCAGAAAGACAATCTTATGTATATGATTCAATTCAGTAAGGATATAAGAACACAACATTCATGATGTGTTCTTATATGAGTCCATTCACTTTGACGGAACCAACCAACCAATGACCGATGGACTTTCCAATGACGTGTTTCAACAGATCCGGATACTCTAGGTTTAAAATGGACGCATGCGGTGCAGTGGCAGTGTGTTTGGGGCGTAGCTGCTGCAAGGTAAGGTTTTTATCCACCATTAACTCTATTGTGTAAACATTAGAGTTGTTAGAAGGACTGTTGGTTGTTTATTGTGACACTAAATGGACAACATTATGAGGAATTAGTTGGTCCTTTTTGAGAAGCAAACAAGCTAAACTAAACCAGTGGGAAGTTAATCACTACATTTTATTGAAGTTGGGCTACTGTGGAAAATATGTTGTAGGCTACTTTTATACTACACTACAATTATTTGGAAACTTTTAATTGCTAATTACTTTGTCGATTTGGATTATTAAAATAAACAGCCTAGCTACATTGCAGTTATTTACCACTATGGCTACAACCACATTTTGAAATTTGAAAGTAGCTTATCTACAAGCTCACAATGCATTGTGATGCAATGCATTGTGAGATTGTAGATCTGCTATTTTCAGATTTGTTTTCTTTCAAACATTTGAAATGGGACATATCTACATAATGAGCTACATTTGGCCTTTTGTTAGTGCATTTTGATGCCATGCCCTTTTACTTTAGTACATCATGGTAACACAAGTTGTAACTGTGGCTCAGACACATTCATAAGATTAAACTAAATGTCTCTGCTGGATGGAAAACTCAAATGTAGGCCTACAAACGTACACATGCATACAAAAGTAGCAGATCTACATGCCAATTTCTACCATACAGAGCAACTTTAAAGGGCCACTTCACCCCTTTTGCAGCCAGATCTTATTTGAATGATTTTTGAGACAAACACTTTCCTGGGGGTTTTTATGTGTTTTTAGTTATTTTAGTATTTCAAAGTGTCTATGGACTCCATGATGTCATGGACACCGGGCTCACTTCCTTCCTGAACTACAATTCCCACAATGCTTTGGTCCACTGCTCCTCCTTGTGGATAGGGGAGGGCTGTCTTGCTGAGACAACAGTCCAGGAAGGAAGTGAGCCCAGTGTCCATGACATCATGGACTCTTTGAAATACTAAAATATCTAAACGCATAAAAACCCCAGGAAAGTGTTTTTTGTCTCCCAAACATCATTAAAATAAGATCTGGTTGCAAAAGAAAAATGCAAGAATTTCCTAAAGACGTATTTTCTACAATGTATAAAATCTGGATAAAGAGTAATGTTGGTGTATGTTTGTGTCTTACAGGTTGATCATGTGACCTTGGTGTCATGCGGTGACCTTGGCTGCAGTCATCAGGAGATGGCTGGTATTGGTAATAGAGTGTCTACTCGGCTGGGCTGAAACGAATAACGGTGTCAACGAACGCTCCCTGAGATTACGAGGCGTACGGTGCTCGGGACGTATTGTGCCATACAACCTACGCGGCTCTATTAATACCGGCCATCTTCAACCGAGCGACGGAAGGCCCCACATGGTATGTACCTGGATTACATGTCGCTGTAGTAGAAACTAGGGCTGTCTTCATAAAATAAATGGTTGCACAAGGCAGATTATAGCCCTAGACTGTGTGTAATAAAGGTGACACAGCCCTGTCAGTGACTTTTATGACTTCCAAAATGTCATCCTGTAGGCCGACAACTAATTTTCTTTCCCCCTGCCATTTCAGAAAGTGAAGCTGACTGGAGGTGTGAACTCTATGCTGTTGCCACTGCTGGGTGAACTCTATGCTGTTGCCACTGCTGGCTGCTGTTAGCAGTGAAGGTTAGTTAACCGTCTGATTCCTGCTGCTTGTTTAAGTGGGCTACATGCTACCATACCGTAGGTTGTCTTTCGCGCCATGTATAGTTTCACTTAATTTGTGTGTATAATGCCAGTCCACATCACCGTTATGTGATGTTTGTTGAGGCATGTGATTTATTTATCGTTTAACATAATTTACGGGTAAAGTCTGTCCACATCCACATCACATATGTATGTTCTCTTGTGTCTCCTTTCTCTTCTCTATTCTTTGGATTTAATAAAGTTATTTATTTTTTGTTGTCATAGTTTTTAATCGCATTTTGCTTTATTTAGGTTATTTCTTTCTTCTTGCCTATCTATTGCCCTAGTTCTTCACTAGTGTTTTATGTGTGTACAAATGTGATGTGGAGGTATGTGATTTATGTCTTGCGTCATTATGGTAGCATGTAGCCCCTTAACACTGTGTTTACAGCTTACTATGCTGTAGGTCTGTGCAAACTAACAAGAGGAAGCAAATGATGGCCGCTGTGTCATTTGTTTCCTTGGTTGGTGTGTGTTTTGTTTAGTGCTGATATTGAAGGTAAGTGAGCGTAGTTTATTATCCTTGACTGTTGGGCAGAAACCTTGTATCGCCATAGTTCAATCTTTAGTAAATAAATTTCCTTACTTGGTCATGCTACAGTGTCACACACAAGTAGCAAATGGCCAATCTCACGAGGCAAATGCATTATTGAATATTTAACATTATGTAGTATTCTGTTTTTCTAATATATGTTTTGTTTGTACAAGGTTTCTACCCAACCTTCATCTTTTCTCTCTTCTATTCTTTGCTTTAATAAAGTTATTTTTTTGTGGTCAGAGTTCTATGACACTAGTTCTTCACTAGTGTATGTGTGACTCGGGTCATGTCTCGTGTACAGTTTCTCACTTGAAGCTGTTTCATGTAATTTACCAGTAAAGCGTCAACACGTCAGTTCACATCAGATATGAACACAGGCCGATATGTGATGTGCATTCATGTGTTTTTTAAAGGTGATATTTCACAGCAATTGCGGATAGCTTGTTATTCACGTCTGTTGGCATTGCGCCATACGAATTGTGTTTATTGCTGTTGTATGTTGTGTAGTATTGCTGACAAATACTGGGGCGCAAAGAATGCTGCTACCTCGTATAATTTATGTCAATCGTCCACAAATGGCATAAATTGTACATTTTGCCCCATGTTTCCTACATGGGACAACTAGATAGACAAACTTGTGCCACGGAAACTTAAGGCCAACTGCTTGGGCAGAGACCAAGAAAATCTATTTTGTTCATGTTCATAAAGTGCTCAAAGTTCTTAAAGTGAAAAGTGCAGCAGCAAACGTCTAGGTCATAAGACCATTGTTGGTGCTATATTATCAGATCTAATTTGTGAGTAAAGCTTCATTATGTAAGCCCACATCACCTATGAACACAGGCCCGGTATGTGATGTGTGTTTATGTCATGTCTCATTTCACATTTGTGAGTAAGGCTTCATCATGTCCTCCTACATCACATAATGTACATAGGGTAGGGTTAGGGCTAGGTATGTGATGTTGGTTGATGTGATGTATGTCTTTTATAATGTGCGAGTGAAGCTTCATCGCGTCAGTTAACATCACATTATGTGGTGTGTATTGATGTGATTTATTTATGCTTCCATTTGCACAGCTAAAACTTCATCATCCATGCCGGTCAGTAGGCGAGGCATCGACGATGGGCCTATGACCCAAACGTTTTCTGCTGCACTTTTCACTTGTAGCACTTTGCAGCACTTTATGAGCATGACAAAATAAATGTCTTAGTTTATGTCTGAGGAGTTTTCCTTAATGTATTTGTGGTGTGAGTCTTCTTTCAATTGTATAAAGACATAATCATGGCTATCATTCAAATTGAGTGTTTAGGCTATCTTTTTATTATCTTGCCGCAGGAGGTCGGCAAGAGTAAGTTAAACATATTTAGCAAAATTTAAACTAATGACTGATTTTGGACCTGTAAATTATAAAACAAAAAACTATGGCACTGGTGTGGTACTCCTGGTTTACCAGAATGGGGTTCAACTCCCTGCGGTGCCCTCAATTTGTTGTATTTACATGGTTCATTTTCTGCTCATTGTGCGCGCTATAGTATGCCGTACGATATGGGCTATAGCCCACGGTCCAAAATGATGAGAAACGAGGCTAACTTTTTTTTTCAAAAAACATGGGCTATAACCCATCGTTTTTGTCATTTCGTCATTTTTTTCAAAAATGATGAAAAACGGCGCGCTATAGTATGCCGTACGATATGGGCTATAGCCCATGGTCCAAAATGATGAGAAACGAGGCTAACTTTTTTTTTCAAAATTTAAAAAAACATGGGCTATAACCCATCGTTTTTGTCATTTCGTCATTTTTTTCAAATCTTCAAAAATGATGAAAAACGGCGCGCTATAGTATGCCGTACGATAATGGCTATAGCCCATGGTCCAAAATGATGAGAAACGAGGCTAACTTTTTTTTTCAAAATTTCAAAAAACATGGGCTATAACCCACCGTTTTTGTCATTTCGTCATTTTTTTCAAATCTTCAAAAATGATGAAAAACGGCGCGCTATAGTATGCCGTACGATATGGGCTATAGCCCATGGTCCAAAATGATGAGAAACGAGGCTAACCTTTTTTTTCAAAATTTAAAAAAACATGGGCTATAACCCATCGTTTTTGTCATTTCGTCATTTTTTTCAAATCTTCAAAAATGATGAAAAACGGCGCGCTATAGTATGCCGTACGATATGGGCTATAGCCCATGGTCCAAAATGATGAGAAACGAGGCTAACTTTTTTTTTCAAAATTTCAAAAAACATGGGCTATAACCCATCGTTTTTGTCATTTCGTCATTTTTTCAAATCTTCAAAAATGATGAAAAACGGCGCGCTATAGTATGCCGTACGATATGGGCTATAGCCCATGGTCCAAAATGATGAGAAACGAGGCTAACTTTTTTTTTCAAAATAAAAAAAAACATGGGCTATAACCCATCGTTTTTGTCATTTCGTCATTTTTTTCAAATCTTCAAAAATGATGAAAAACGGCGCGCTATAGTATGCCGTACGATATGGGCTATAGCCCATGGTCCAAAATGATGAGAAACGAGGCTAACTTTTTTTTTCAAAATTTAAAAAAACATGGGCTATAACCCATCGTTTTTGTCATTTCGTCATTTTTTTCAAATCTTCAAAAATGATGAAAAACGGCGCGCTATAGTATGCCGTACGATATGGGCTATAGCCCATGGTCCAAAATGATGAGAAACGAGGCTAACTTTTCTTTTCAAAATTTCAAAAAACATGGGCTATAACCCATCGTTTTTGTCATTTCGTCATTTTTTAAAAATCTTAAAAAATGATGAAAAACGTCGCGCTATAGTATGCCGTACGATATGGGCTATAGCCCATGGTCCAAAATGATGAGAAACGAGGCTAACTTTTTTTTTCAAAATTTCAAAAAACATGGGCTATAACCCATCGTTTTTGTCATTTCGTCATTTTTTTCAAATCTTCAAAAATGATGAAAAACGGCGCGCTATAGTATGCCGTACGATATGGGCTATAGCCCATGGTCCAAAATGATGAGAAACGAGGCTAACTTTTTTTTTCAAAATTTCAAAAAACATGGGCTATAACCCATCGTTTTTGTCATTTCGTCATTTTTTTCAAATCTTCAAAAATGATGAAAAACGGCGCGCTATAGTATGCCGTACGATATGGGCTATAGCCCATGGTCCAAAATGATGAGAAACGAGGCTAACTTTTTTTTCAAAATTAAAAAAAACATGGGCTATAACCCATCGTTTTTGTCATTTCGTCATTTTTTTCAAATCTTCAAAAATGATGAAAAACGGCGCGCTATAGTATGCCGTACGATATGGGCTATAGCCCATGGTCCAAAATGATGAGAAACGAGGCTAACTTTTTTTTCCAAAATTTCAAAAAACATGGGCTATAACCCATCGTTTTTGTCATTTCGTCATTTTTTTCAAATCTTCAAAAATGATGAAAAACGGCGCGCTATAGTATGCCGTACGATAATGGCTATAGCCCATGGTCCAAAATGATGAGAAACGAGGCTAACTTTTTTTTTCAAAATTTCAAAAAACATGGGCTATAACCCATCGTTTTTGTCATTTCGTCATTTTTTTCAAATCTTCAAAAATGATGAAAAACGGCGCGCTATAGTATGCCGTACGATATGGGCTATAGCCCATGGTCCAAAATGATGAGAAACGAGGCTAACTTTTTTTTTCAAAATTTAAAAAAACATGGGCTATAACCCATCGTTTTTGTCATTTCGTCATTTTTTTCAAATCTTCAAAAATGATGAAAAACGGCGCGCTATAGTATGCCGTACGATATGGGCTATAGCCCATGGTCCAAAATGATAAGAAACGAGGCTAACTTTTTTTTTCAAAATTTCAAAAAACATGGGCTATAACCCATCGTTTTTGTCATTTCGTCATTTTTTCAAATCTTCAAAAATGATGAAAAACGGCGCGCTATAGTATGCCGTACGATATGGGCTATAGCCCATGGTCCAAAATGATGAGAAACGAGGCTAACTTTTTTTTTCAAAATTTAAAAAAACATGGGCTATAACCCATCGTTTTTGTCATTTCGTCATTTTTTTCAAATCTTCAAAAATGATGAAAAACGGCGCGCTATAGTATGCCGTACGATATGGGCTATAGCCCATGGTCCAAAATGATGAGAAACGAGGCTAACTTTTTTTTTCAAAATTTCAAAAAACATGGGCTATAACCCATCGTTTTTGTCATTTCGTCATTTTTTTCAAATCTTCAAAAATGATGAAAAACGGCGCGCTATAGTATGCCGTACGATATGGGCTATAGCCCATGGTCCAAAATGATGAGAAACGAGGCTAACTTTTTTTTTCAAAATTTCAAAAAACATGGGCTATAACCCATCGTTTTTGTCATTTCGTCATTTTTTTCAAATCTTCAAAAATGATGAAAAACGGCGCACTATAGTATGCCGTACGATATGGGCTATAGCCCATGGTCCAAAATGATGAGAAACGAGGCTAACTTTTTTTTTCAAAATTAAAAAAAACATGGGCTATAACCCATCGTTTTTGTCATTTCGTCATTTTTTTCAAATCTTCAAAAATGATGAAAAACGGCGCGCTATAGTATGCCGTACGATATGGGCTATAGCCCATGGTCCAAAATGATGAGAAACGAGGCTAACTTTTTTTTTCAAAATTTAAAAAAACATGGGCTATAACCCATCGTTTTTGTCATTTCGTCATTTTTTTCAAATCTTCAAAAATGATGAAAAACGGCGCGCTATAGTATGCCGTACGATAATGGCTATAGCCCATGGTCCAAAATGATGAGAAACGAGGCTAACTTTTTTTTTCAAAATTTCAAAAAACATGGGCTATAACCCATCGTTTTTGTCATTTCGTCATTTTTTTCAAATCTTCAAAAATGATGAAAAACGGCGCGCTATAGTATGCCGTACGATATGGGCTATAGCCCATGGTCCAAAATGATGAGAAACGAGGCTAACCTTTTTTTTCAAAATTTAAAAAAACATGGGCTATAACCCATCGTTTTTGTCATTTCGTCATTTTTTTCAAATCTTCAAAAATGATGAAAAACGGCGCGCTATAGTATGCCGTACGATATGGGCTATAGCCCATGGTCCAAAATGATGAGAAACGAGGCTAACTTTTTTTTCAAAATTTCAAAAAACATGGGCTATAACCCATCGTTTTTGTCATTTCGTCATTTTTTCAAATCTTCAAAAATGATGAAAAACGGCGCGCTATAGTATGCCGTACGATATGGGCTATAGCCCATGGTCCAAAATGATGAGAAACGAGGCTAACTTTTTTTTTCAAAATAAAAAAAAACATGGGCTATAACCCATCGTTTTTGTCATTTCGTCATTTTTTTCAAATCTTCAAAAATGATGAAAAACGGCGCGCTATAGTATGCCGTACGATATGGGCTATAGCCCATGGTCCAAAATGATGAGAAACGAGGCTAACTTTTTTTTTCAAAATTTAAAAAAACATGGGCTATAACCCATCGTTTTTGTCATTTCGTCATTTTTTTCAAATCTTCAAAAATGATGACAAACGGCGCGCTATAGTATGCCGTACGATATGGGCTATAGCCCATGGTCCAAAATGATGAGAAACGAGGCTAACTTTTCTTTTCAAAATTTCAAAAAACATGGGCTATAACCCATCGTTTTTGTCATTTCGTCATTTTTTTAAAATCTTAAAAAATGATGAAAAACGGCGCGCTATAGTATGCCGTACGATATGGGCTATAGCCCATGGTCCAAAATGATGAGAAACGAGGCTAACTTTTTTTTTCAAAATTTCAAAAAACATGGGCTATAACCCATCGTTTTTGTCATTTCGTCATTTTTTTCAAATCTTCAAAAATGATGAAAAACGGCGCGCTATAGTATGCCGTACGATATGGGCTATAGCCCATGGTCCAAAATGATGAGAAACGAGGCTAACTTTTTTTTTCAAAATTTCAAAAAACATGGGCTATAACCCATCGTTTTTGTCATTTCGTCATTTTTTTCAAATCTTCAAAAATGATGAAAAACGGCGCGCTATAGTATGCCGTACGATATGGGCTATAGCCCATGGTCCAAAATGATGAGAAACGAGGCTAACTTTTTTTTTCAAAATTTCAAAAAACATGGGCTATAACCCATCGTTTTTGTCATTTCGTCATTTTTTCAAATCTTCAAAAATGATGAAAAACGGCGCGCTATAGTATCCCGTACGATATGGGCTATAGCCCATGGTCCAAAATGATGAGAAACGAGGCTAACTTTTTTTTTCAAAATTTAAAAAAACATGGGCTATAACCCATCGTTTTTGTCATTTCGTCATTTTTTTCAAATCTTCAAAAATGATGAAAAACGGCGCGCTATAGTATGCCGTACGATATGGGCTATAGCCCATGGTCCAAAATGATGAGAAACGAGGCTAACTTCTTTTTTCAAAATTTCAAAAAACATGGGCTATAACCCATCGTTTTTGTCATTTCGTCATTTTTTCAATTCTTCAAAAATGATGAAAAACGGCGCGCTATAGTATGCCGTACGATATGGGCTATAGCCCATGGTCCAAAATGATGAGAAACGAGGCTAACTTTTTTTTTCAAAATTTCAAAAAACATGGGCTATAACCCATCGTTTTTGTCATTTCGTCATTTTTTTCAAATCTTCAAAAATGATGAAAAACGGCGCGCTATAGTATGCCGTACGATATGGGCTATAGCCCATGGTCCAAAATGATGAGAAACGAGGCTAACTTTTCTTTTCAAAATTTCAAAAAACATGGGCTATAACCCATCGTTTTTGTCATTTCGTCATTTTTTTTAAATCTTAAAAAATGATGAAAAACGGCGCGCTATAGTATGCCGTACGATATGGGCTATAGCCCATGGTCCAAAATGATGAGAAACGAGGCTAACTTTTTTTTTCAAAATTAAAAAAAACATGGGCTATAACCCATCGTTTTTGTCATTTCGTCATTTTTTTCAAATCTTCAAAAATGATGAAAAACGGCGCGCTATAGTATGCCGTACGATATGGGCTATAGCCCATGGTCCAAAATGATGAGAAACGAGGCTAACTTTTTTTTTCAAAATTTCAAAAAACATGGGCTATAACCCATCGTTTTTGTCATTTCGTCATTTTTTTAAAATCTTAAAAAATGATGAAAAACGGCGCGCTATAGTATGCCGTACGATATGGGCTATAGCCCATGGTCCAAAATGATGAGAAACGAGGCTAACTTTTTTTTTCAAAATTTAAAAAAACATGGGCTATAACCCATCGTTTTTGTCATTTCGTCATTTTTTTCAAATCTTCAAAAATTATGAAAAACGGCGCGCTATAGTATGCCGTACGATATGGGCTATAGCCCATGGTCCAAAATGATGAGAAACGAGGCTAACTTTTTTTTTCAAAATTTCAAAAAACATGGGCTATAACCCATCGTTTTTGTCATTTCGTCATTTTTTTCAAATCTTCAAAAATGATGAAAAACGGCGCACTATAGTATGCCGTACGATATGGGCTATAGCCCATGGTCCAAAATGATGAGAAACGAGGCTAACTTTTTTTTTCAAAATTAAAAAAAACATGGGCTATAACCCATCGTTTTTGTCATTTCGTCATTTTTTTCAAATCTTCAAAAATGATGAAAAACGGCGCGCTATAGTATGCCGTACGATATGGGCTATAGCCCATGGTCCAAAATGATGAGAAACGAGGCTAACTTTTTTTTCCAAAATTTCAAAAAACATGGGCTATAACCCATCGTTTTTGTCATTTCGTCATTTTTTTCAAATCTTCAAAAATGATGAAAAACGGCGCGCTATAGTATGCCGTACGATAATGGCTATAGCCCATGGTCCAAAATGATGAGAAACGAGGCTAACTTTTTTTTTCAAAATTTCAAAAAACATGGGCTATAACCCATCGTTTTTGTCATTTCGTCATTTTTTTCAAATCTTCAAAAATGATGAAAAACGGCGCGCTATAGTATGCCGTACGATATGGGCTATAGCCCATGGTCCAAAATGATGAGAAACGAGGCTAACTTTTTTTTTCAAAATTTAAAAAAACATGGGCTATAACCCATCGTTTTTGTCATTTCGTCATTTTTTTCAAATCTTCAAAAATGATGAAAAACGGCGCGCTATAGTATGCCGTACGATATGGGCTATAGCCCATGGTCCAAAATGATGAGAAACGAGGCTAACTTTTTTTTTCAAAATTTCAAAAAACATGGGCTATAACCCATCGTTTTTGTCATTTCGTCATTTTTTTAAATCTTCAAAAATGATGAAAAACGGCGCGCTATAGTATGCCGTACGATATGGGCTATAGCCCATGGTCCAAAATGATGAGAAACGAGGCTAACTTTTTTTTTCAAAATTAAAAAAAACATGGGCTATAACCCATCGTTTTTGTCATTTCGTCATTTTTTTCAAATCTTCAAAAATGATGAAAAACGGCGCGCTATAGTATGCCGTACGATATGGGCTATAGCCCATGGTCCAAAATGATGAGAAACGAGGCTAACTTTCCTTTTCAAAATTTAAAAAAACATGGGCTATAACCCATCGTTTTTGTCATTTCGTCATTTTTTAAAAATCTTAAAAAATGATGAAAAACGGCGCGCTATAGTATGCCGTACGATATGGGCTATAGCCCATGGTCCAAAATGATGAGAAACGAGGCTAACTTTTTTTTTCAAAATTTAAAAAAACATGGGCTATAACCCATCGTTTTTGTCATTTCGTCATTTTTTTCAAATCTTCAAAAATGATGAAAAACGGCGCGCTATAGTATGCCGTACGATATGGGCTATAGCCCATGGTCCAAAATGATGAGAAACGAGGCTAACTTTTTTTTTCAAAATTTCTAAAAACATGGGCTATAACCCATCGTTTTTGTCATTTCGTCATTTTTTTCAAATCTTCAAAAATGATGAAAAACGGCGCGCTATAGTATGCCGTACGATATGGGCTATAGCCCATGGTCCAAAATGATAAGAAACGAGGCTAACTTTTTTTTTCAAAATTTCAAAAAACATGGGCTATAACCCATCGTTTTTGTCATTTCGTCATTTTTTCAAATCTTCAAAAATGATGAAAAACGGCGCACTATAGTATGCCGTACGATATGGGCTATAGCCCATGGTCCAAAATGATGAGAAACGAGGCTAACTTTTTTTTTCAAAATTTAAAAAAACATGGGCTATAACCCATCGTTTTTGTCATTTCGTCATTTTTTTCAAATCTTCAAAAATGATGAAAAACGGCGCGCTATAGTATGCCGTACGATATGGGCTATAGCCCATGGTCCAAAATGATGAGAAACGAGGCTAACTTTTTTTTTCAAAATTTCAAAAAACATGGGCTATAACCCATCGTTTTTGTCATTTCGTCATTTTTTCAATTCTTCAAAAATGATGAAAAACGGCCCGCTATAGTATGCCGTACGATATGGGCTATAGCCCATGGTCCAAAATGATGAGAAACGAGGCTAACTTTTTTTTTCAAAATTAAAAAAAACATGGGCTATAACCCATCGTTTTTGTCATTTCGTAATTTTTTTCAAATCTTCAAAAATGATGAAAAACGGCGCGCTATAGTATGCCGTACGATATGGGCTATAGCCCATGGTCCAAAATGATGAGAAACGAGGCTAACTTTTCTTTTCAAAATTTCAAAAAACATGGGCTATAACCCATCGTTTTGTCATTTCGTCATTTTTTTTAAATCTTAAAAAATGATGAAAAACTGCGCGCTATAGTATGCCGTACGATATGGGCTATAGCCCATGGTCCAAAATGATGAGAAACGAGGCTAACTTTTTTTTTCAAAATTTAAAAAAACATGGGCTATAACCCATCGTTTTTGTCATTTCGTCATTTTTTTCAAATCTTCAAAAATGATGAAAAACGGCGCGCTATAGTATGCCGTACGATATGGGCTATAGCCCATGGTCCAAAATGATGAGAAACGAGGCTAACTTTTTTTTTCAAAATTTAAAAAAACATGGGCTATAACCCATCGTTTTTGTCATTTCGTCATTTTTTTCAAATCTTCAAAAATGATGAAAAACGGCGCGCTATAGTATGCCGTACGATATGGGCTATAGCCCATGGTCCAAAATGATGAGAAACGAGGCTAACTTTTTTTTTCAAAATTTAAAAAAACATGGGCTATAACCCATCGTTTTTGTCATTTCGTCATTTTTTCAAATCTTCAAAAATGATGAAAAACGGCGCGCTATAGTATGCCGTACGATATGGGCTATAGCCCATGGTCCAAAATGATGAGAAACGAGGCTAACTTTTTTTTTCAAAATTAAAAAAAACATGGGCTATAACCCATCGTTTTTGTCATTTCGTCATTTTTTTCAAATCTTCAAAAATGATGAAAAACGGCGCGCTATAGTATGCCGTACGATATGGGCTATAGCCCATGGTCCAAAATGATGAGAAACGAGGCTAACTTCTTTTTTCAAAATTTCAAAAAACATGGGCTATAACCCATCGTTTTTGTCATTTCGTCATTTTTTCAATTCTTCAAAAATGATGAAAAACGGCGCGCTATAGTATGCCGTACGATATGGGCTATAGCCCATGGTCCAAAATGATGAGAAACGAGGCTAACTTTTTTTTTCAAAATTAAAAAAAACATGGGCTATAACCCATCGTTTTTGTCATTTCGTCATTTTTTTCAAATCTTCAAAAATGATGAAAAACGGCGCGCTATAGTATGCCGTACGATATGGGCTATAGCCCATGGTCCAAAATGATGAGAAACGAGGCTAACTTTTCTTTTCAAAATTTCAAAAAACATGGGCTATAACCCATCGTTTTTGTCATTTCGTCATTTTTTTTAAATCTTAAAAAATGATGAAAAACGGCGCGCTATAGTATGCCGTACGATATGGGCTATAGCCCATGGTCCAAAATGATGAGAAACGAGGCTAACTTTTTTTTTCAAAATTAAAAAAAACATGGGCTATAACCCATCGTTTTTGTCATTTCGTCATTTTTTTCAAATCTTCAAAAATGATGAAAAACGGCGCGCTATAGTATGCCGTACGATATGGGCTATAGCCCATGGTCCAAAATGATGAGAAACGAGGCTAACTTTTTTTTTCAAAATTTCAAAAAACATGGGCTATAACCCATCGTTTTTGTCATTTCGTCATTTTTTTAAAATCTTAAAAAATGATGAAAAACGGCGCGCTATAGTATGCCGTACGATATGGGCTATAGCCCATGGTCCAAAATGATGAGAAACGAGGCTAACTTTTTTTTTCAAAATTTAAAAAAACATGGGCTATAACCCATCGTTTTTGTCATTTCGTCATTTTTTTCAAATCTTCAAAAATTATGAAAAACGGCGCGCTATAGTATGCCGTACGATATGGGCTATAGCCCATGGTCCAAAATGATGAGAAACGAGGCTAACTTTTTTTTTCAAAATTTCAAAAAACATGGGCTATAACCCATCGTTTTTGTCATTTCGTCATTTTTTTCAAATCTTCAAAAATGATGAAAAACGGCGCACTATAGTATGCCGTACGATATGGGCTATAGCCCATGGTCCAAAATGATGAGAAACGAGGCTAACTTTTTTTTTCAAAATTAAAAAAAACATGGGCTATAACCCATCGTTTTTGTCATTTCGTCATTTTTTTCAAATCTTCAAAAATGATGAAAAACGGCGCGCTATAGTATGCCGTACGATATGGGCTATAGCCCATGGTCCAAAATGATGAGAAACGAGGCTAACTTTTTTTTCCAAAATTTCAAAAAACATGGGCTATAACCCATCGTTTTTGTCATTTCGTCATTTTTTTCAAATCTTCAAAAATGATGAAAAACGGCGCGCTATAGTATGCCGTACGATAATGGCTATAGCCCATGGTCCAAAATGATGAGAAACGAGGCTAACTTTTTTTTTCAAAATTTCAAAAAACATGGGCTATAACCCATCGTTTTTGTCATTTCGTCATTTTTTTCAAATCTTCAAAAATGATGAAAAACGGCGCGCTATAGTATGCCGTACGATATGGGCTATAGCCCATGGTCCAAAATGATGAGAAACGAGGCTAACTTTTTTTTTCAAAATTTAAAAAAACATGGGCTATAACCCATCGTTTTTGTCATTTCGTCATTTTTTTCAAATCTTCAAAAATGATGAAAAACGGCGCGCTATAGTATGCCGTACGATATGGGCTATAGCCCATGGTCCAAAATGATGAGAAACGAGGCTAACTTTTTTTTTCAAAATTTCAAAAAACATGGGCTATAACCCATCGTTTTTGTCATTTCGTCATTTTTTTAAATCTTCAAAAATGATGAAAAACGGCGCGCTATAGTATGCCGTACGATATGGGCTATAGCCCATGGTCCAAAATGATGAGAAACGAGGCTAACTTTTTTTTTCAAAATTAAAAAAAACATGGGCTATAACCCATCGTTTTTGTCATTTCGTCATTTTTTTCAAATCTTCAAAAATGATGAAAAACGGCGCGCTATAGTATGCCGTACGATATGGGCTATAGCCCATGGTCCAAAATGATGAGAAACGAGGCTAACTTTCCTTTTCAAAATTTAAAAAAACATGGGCTATAACCCATCGTTTTTGTCATTTCGTCATTTTTTAAAAATCTTAAAAAATGATGAAAAACGGCGCGCTATAGTATGCCGTACGATATGGGCTATAGCCCATGGTCCAAAATGATGAGAAACGAGGCTAACTTTTTTTTTCAAAATTTAAAAAAACATGGGCTATAACCCATCGTTTTTGTCATTTCGTCATTTTTTTCAAATCTTCAAAAATGATGAAAAACGGCGCGCTATAGTATGCCGTACGATATGGGCTATAGCCCATGGTCCAAAATGATGAGAAACGAGGCTAACTTTTTTTTTCAAAATTTCTAAAAACATGGGCTATAACCCATCGTTTTTGTCATTTCGTCATTTTTTCAATTCTTCAAAAATGATGAAAAACGGCGCGCTATAGTATGCCGTACGATATGGGCTATAGCCCATGGTCCAAAATGATGAGAAACGAGGCTAACTTTTTTTTTCAAAATTAAAAAAAACATGGGCTATAACCCATCGTTTTTGTCATTTCGTAATTTTTTTCAAATCTTCAAAAATGATGAAAAACGGCGCGCTATAGTATGCCGTACGATATGGGCTATAGCCCATGGTCCAAAATGATGAGAAACGAGGCTAACTTTTCTTTTCAAAATTTCAAAAAACATGGGCTATAACCCATCGTTTTGTCATTTCGTCATTTTTTTTAAATCTTAAAAAATGATGAAAAACTGCGCGCTATAGTATGCCGTACGATATGGGCTATAGCCCATGGTCCAAAATGATGAGAAACGAGGCTAACTTTTTTTTTCAAAATTTAAAAAAACATGGGCTATAACCCATCGTTTTTGTCATTTCGTCATTTTTTTCAAATCTTCAAAAATGATGAAAAACGGCGCGCTATAGTATGCCGTACGATATGGGCTATAGCCCATGGTCCAAAATGATGAGAAACGAGGCTAACTTTTTTTTTCAAAATTTAAAAAAACATGGGCTATAACCCATCGTTTTTGTCATTTCGTCATTTTTTTCAAATCTTCAAAAATGATGAAAAACGGCGCGCTATAGTATGCCGTACGATATGGGCTATAGCCCATGGTCCAAAATGATGAGAAACGAGGCTAACTTTTTTTTTCAAAATTTCAAAAAACATGGGCTATAACCCATCGTTTTTGTCATTTCGTCATTTTTTCAAATCTTCAAAAATGATGAAAAACGGCGCGCTATAGTATGCCGTACGATATGGGCTATAGCCCATGGTCCAAAATGATGAGAAACGAGGCTAACTTTTTTTTTCAAAATTAAAAAAAACATGGGCTATAACCCATCGTTTTTGTCATTTCGTCATTTTTTTCAAATCTTCAAAAATGATGAAAAACGGCGCGCTATAGTATGCCGTACGATATGGGCTATAGCCCATGGTCCAAAATGATGAGAAACGAGGCTAACTTTTTTTTTCAAAATTTCAAAAAACATGGGCTATAACCCATCGTTTTTGTCATTTCGTCATTTTTTTAAAATCTTAAAAAATGATGAAAAACGGCGCGCTATAGTATGCCGTACGATATGGGCTATAGCCCATGGTCCAAAATGATGAGAAACGAGACTAACTTTTTTTTTCAAAATTTAAAAAAACATGGGCTATAACCCATCGTTTTTGTCATTTCGTCATTTTTTTCAAATCTTCAAAAATGATGAAAAACGGCGCGCTATAGTATGCCGTACGATATGGGCTATAGCCCATGGTCCAAAATGATGAGAAACGAGGCTAACTTTTTTTTTCAAAATTTCAAAAAACATGGGCTATAACCCATCGTTTTTGTCATTTCGTCATTTTTTTTCAAATCTTCAAAAATGATGAAAAACGGCGCGCTATAGTATGCCGTACGATATGGGCTATAGCCCATGGTCCAAAATGATGAGAAACGAGGCTAACTTTTTTTTTCAAAATTTCAAAAAACATGGGCTATAACCCATCGTTTTTGTCATTTCGTCATTTTTTTCAAATCTTCAAAAATGATGAAAAACGGCGCGCTATAGTATGCCGTACGATATGGGCTATAGCCAATGGTCCAAAATGATGAGAAACGAGGCTAACTTTTTTTTTCAAAATTTCAAAAAACATGGGCTATAACCCATCGTTTTTGTCATTTCGTCATTTTTTTCAAATCTTCAAAAATGATGAAAAACGGCGCGCTATAGTATGCCGTACGATATGGGCTATAGCCCATGGTCCAAAATGATGAGAAACGAGGCTAACTTTTTTTTTCAAAATTTCAAAAAACATGGGCTATAACCCATCGTTTTTGTCATTTCGTCATTTTTTTCAAATCTTCAAAAATGATGAAAAACGGCGCGCTATAGTATGCCGTACGATATGGGCTATAGCCCATGGTCCAAAATGATGAGAAACGAGGCTAACTTTTTTTTTCAAAATTTCAAAAAACATGGGCTATAACCCATCGTTTTTGTCATTTCGTCATTTTTTTCAAATCTTCAAAAATGATGAAAAACGGCGCGCTATAGTATGCCGTACGATATGGGCTATAGCCCATGGTCCAAAATGATGAGAAACGAGGCTAACTTTTTTTTTCAAAATTTAAAAAAACATGGGCTATAACCCATCGTTTTTGTCATTTCGTCATTTTTTTCAAATCTTCAAAAATGATGAAAAACGGCGCGCTATAGTATGCCGTACGATATGGGCTATAGCCCATGGTCCAAAATGATGAGAAACGAGGCTAACTTTTTTTTTCAAAATTTCAAAAAACATGGGCTATAACCCATCGTTTTTGTCATTTCGTCATTTTTTTCAAATCTTCAAAAATGATGAAAAACGGCGCGCTATAGTATGCCGTACGATATGGGCTATAGCCCATGGTCCAAAATGATGAGAAACGAGGCTAACTTTTTTTTTCAAAATTTAAAAAAACATGGGCTATAACCCATCGTTTTTGTCATTTCGTCATTTTTTTCAAATCTTCAAAAATGATGAAAAACGGCGCGCTATAGTATGCCGTACGATATGGGCTATAGTCCATGGTCCAAAATGATGAGAAACGAGGCTAACTTTTTTTTTCAAAATTAAAAAAAACATGGGCTATAACCCATCGTTTTTGTCATTTCGTCATTTTTTTCAAATCTTCAAAAATGATGAAAAACGGCGCGCTATAGTATGCCGTACGATATGGGCTATAGCCCATGGTCCAAAATGATGAGAAACGAGGCTAACTTTTTTTTTCAAAATTTAAAAAAACATGGGCTATAACCCATCGTTTTTGTCATTTCGTCATTTTTTTCAAATCTTCAAAAATGATGAAAAACGGCGCACTATAGTATGCCGTACGATATGGGCTATAGCCCATGGTCCAAAATGATGAGAAACGAGGCTAACCTTTTTTTTTCAAAATTTAAAAAAACATGGGCTATAACCCATCGTTTTTGTCATTTCGTCATTTTTTTCAAATCTTCAAAAATGATGAAAAACGGCGCGCTATAGTATGCCGTACGATATGGGCTATAGCCCATGGTCCAAAATGATGAGAAACGAGGCTAACTTTTTTTTTCAAAATTTCAAAAAACATGGGCTATAACCCATCGTTTTTGTCATTTCGTCATTTTTTTCAAATCTTCAAAAATGATGAAAAACGGCGCGCTATAGTATGCCGTACGATATGGGCTATAGCCCATGGTCCAAAATGATGAGAAACGAGGCTAACTTTTTTTTTCAAAATTAAAAAAAACATGGGCTATAACCCATCGTTTTTGTCATTTCGTCATTTTTTTTAAATCTTAAAAAATGATGAAAAACGGCGCGCTATAGTATGCCGTACGATATGGGCTATAGCCCATGGTCCAAAATGATGAGAAACGAGGCTAACTTTTCTTTTCAAAATTTCAAAAAACATGGGCTATAACCCATCGTTTTTGTCATTTCGTCATTTTTTTCAAATCTTCAAAAATGATGAAAAACGGCGCGCTATAGTATGCCGTACGATATGGGCTATAGCCCATGGTCCAAAATGACGAGAAACGAGGCTAACCTTTTTTTTCAAATTTTAAAAAAACATGGGCTATAACCCATCGTTTTTGTCATTTCGTCATTTTTTTCAAATCTTCAAAAATGATGAAAAACGGCGCGATATAGTATGCCGTACGATATGGGCTATAGCCCATGGTCCAAAATGATGAGAAACGAGGCTAACTTTTTTTTTCAAAATTTAAAAAAACATGGGCTATAACCCATCGTTTTTGTCATTTCGTCTTTTTTTTCAAATCTTCAAAAATGATGAAAAGCGGCGCGCTATTGTATGCCGTACGATATGGGCTATAGCCCATGGTCCAAAATGATGAGAAACGAGGCTAACTTTTCTTTTCAAAATTTCAAAAAACATGGGCTATAACCCATCGTTTTTGTCATTT
The DNA here is from genome assembly GCF_963924005.1 of Protomyctophum bolini. Lineage (NCBI taxonomy): Eukaryota > Metazoa > Chordata > Actinopteri > Myctophiformes > Myctophidae > Protomyctophum > Protomyctophum bolini. The sequence continues at coordinate 18,736,118 of NC_137872.1, read as the reverse complement.
CGTCATTTTTTTCAAATCTTCAAAAATGATGAAAAACGGCGCGCTATAGTATGCCATACGATATGGGCTATAGCCCATGGTCCAAAATGATGAGAAACGAGGCTAACTTTTTTTTTCAAAATTTCAAAAAACATGGGCTATAACCCATCGTTTTTGTCATTTCGTCATTTTTTTCAAATCTTCAAAAATGATGAAAAGCGGCGCGCTATTGTATGCCGTACGATATGGGCTATAGCCCATGGTCCAAAATGATGAGAAACGAGGCTAACTTTTCTTTTCAAAATTTCAAAAAACATGGGCTATAACCCATCGTTTTTGTCATTTCGTCATTTTTTTCAAATCTTCAAAAATGATGAAAAACGGCGCGCTATAGTATGCCGTACGATATGGGCTATAGCCCATGGTCCAAAATGATGAGAAACGAGGCTAACTTTTTTTTTCAAAATTTCAAAAAACATGGGCTATAACCCATCGTTTTTGTCATTTCGTCATTTTTTTCAAATCTTCAAAAATGATGAAAAACGGCGCGCTATAGTATGCCGTACGATATGGGCTATAGCCCATGGTCCAAAATGATGAGAAACGAGGCTAACTTTTTTTTTCAAAATTTCAAAAAACATGGGCTATAACCCATCGTTTTTGTCATTTCGTCATTTTTTCAAATCTTCAAAAATGATGAAAAACGGCGCGCTATAGTATGCCGTACGATATGGGCTATAGCCCATGGTCCAAAATGATGAGAAACGAGGCTAACTTTTTTTTTCAAAATTAAAAAAAACATGGGCTATAACCCATCGTTTTTGTCATTTCGTCATTTTTTTCAAATCTTCAAAAATGATGAAAAACGGCGCGCTATAGTATGCCGTACGATATGGGCTATAGCCCATGGTCCAAAATGATGAGAAACGAGGCTAACTTTTTTTTCCAAAATTTCAAAAAACATGGGCTATAACCCATCGTTTTTGTCATTTCGTCATTTTTTTAAAATCTTAAAAAATGATGAAAAACGGCGCGCTATAGTATGCCGTACGATATGGGCTATAGCCCATGGTCCAAAATGATGAGAAACGAGGCTAACTTTTTTTTTCAAAATTTAAAAAAACATGGGCTATAACCCATCGTTTTTGTCATTTCGTCATTTTTTTCAAATCTTCAAAAATGATGAAAAACGGCGCGCTATAGTATGCCGTACGATATGGGCTATAGCCCATGGTCCAAAATGATGAGAAACGAGGCTAACTTTTTTTTTCAAAATTTCAAAAAACATGGGCTATAACCCATTGTTTTTGTCATTTCGTCATTTTTTTTCAAATCTTCAAAAATGATGAAAAACGGCGCGCTATAGTATGCCGTACGATATGGGCTATAGCCCATGGTCCAAAATGATGAGAAACGAGGCTAACTTTTTTTTTCAAAATTTAAAAAAACATGGGCTATAACCCATCGTTTTTGTCATTTCGTCATTTTTTTCAAATCTTCAAAAATGATGAAAAACGGCGCGCTATAGTATGCCGTACGATATGGGCTATAGCCCATGGTCCAAAATGATGAGAAACGAGGCTAACTTTTTTTTTCAAAATTTCAAAAAACATGGGCTATAACCCATCGTTTTTGTCATTTCGTCATTTTTTTCAAATCTTCAAAAATGATGAAAAACGGCGCGCTATAGTATGCCGTACGATATGGGCTATAGCCCATGGTCCAAAATGATGAGAAACGAGGCTAACTTTTTTTTTCAAAATTTCAAAAAACATGGGCTATAACCCATCGTTTTTGTCATTTCGTCATTTTTTTCAAATCTTCAAAAATGATGAAAAACGGCGCGCTATAGTATGCCGTACGATATGGGCTATAGCCCATGGTCCAAAATGATGAGAAACGAGGCTAACTTTTTTTTTCAAAATTTAAAAAAACATGGGCTATAACCCATCGTTTTTGTCATTTCGTCATTTTTTTCAAATCTTCAAAAATGATGAAAAACGGCGCACTATAGTATGCCGTACGATATGGGCTATAGCCCATGGTCCAAAATGATGAGAAACGAGGCTAACTTTTTTTTTCAAAATTTAAAAAAACATGGGCTATAACCCATCGTTTTTGTCATTTCGTCATTTTTTTCAAATCTTCAAAAATGATGAAAAACGGCGCACTATAGTATGCCGTACGATATGGGCTATAGCCCATGGTCCAAAATGATGAGAAACGAGGCTAACTTTTCTTTTCAAAATTTCAAAAAACATGGGCTATAACCCATCGTTTTTGTCATTTCGTCATTTTTTTCAAATCTTCAAAAATGATGAAAAACGGCGCGCTATAGTATGCCGTACGATATGGGCTATAGCCCATGGTCCAAAATGATGAGAAACGAGGCTAACTTTTTTTTTCAAAATTTCAAAAAACATGGGCTATAACCCATCGTTTTTGTCATTTCGTCATTTTTTTCAAATCTTCAAAAATGATGAAAAACGGCGCGCTATAGTATGCCGTACGATATGGGCTATAGCCCATGGTCCAAAATGATGAGAAACGAGGCTAACTTTTTTTTTCAAAATTTCAAAAAACATGGGCTATAACCCATCGTTTTTGTCATTTCGTCATTTTTTCAAATCTTCAAAAATGATGAAAAACGGCGCGCTATAGTATGCCGTACGATATGGGCTATAGCCCATGGTCCAAAATGATGAGAAACGAGGCTAACTTTTTTTTTCAAAATTAAAAAAAACATGGGCTATAACCCATCGTTTTTGTCATTTCGTCATTTTTTTCAAATCTTCAAAAATGATGAAAAACGGCGCGCTATAGTATGCCGTACGATATGGGCTATAGCCCATGGTCCAAAATGATGAGAAACGAGGCTAACTTTTTTTTCCAAAATTTCAAAAAACATGGGCTATAACCCATCGTTTTTGTCATTTCGTCATTTTTTTAAAATCTTAAAAAATGATGAAAAACGGCGCGCTATAGTATGCCGTACGATATGGGCTATAGCCCATGGTCCAAAATGATGAGAAACGAGGCTAACTTTTTTTTTCAAAATTTAAAAAAACATGGGCTATAACCCATCGTTTTTGTCATTTCGTCATTTTTTTCAAATCTTCAAAAATGATGAAAAACGGCGCGCTATAGTATGCCGTACGATATGGGCTATAGCCCATGGTCCAAAATGATGAGAAACGAGGCTAACTTTTTTTTTCAAAATTTCAAAAAACATGGGCTATAACCCATTGTTTTTGTCATTTCGTCATTTTTTTTCAAATCTTCAAAAATGATGAAAAACGGCGCGCTATAGTATGCCGTACGATATGGGCTATAGCCCATGGTCCAAAATGATGAGAAACGAGGCTAACTTTTTTTTTCAAAATTTAAAAAAACATGGGCTATAACCCATCGTTTTTGTCATTTCGTCATTTTTTTCAAATCTTCAAAAATGATGAAAAACGGCGCGCTATAGTATGCCGTACGATATGGGCTATAGCCCATGGTCCAAAATGATGAGAAACGAGGCTAACTTTTTTTTTCAAAATTTCAAAAAACATGGGCTATAACCCATCGTTTTTGTCATTTCGTCATTTTTTTCAAATCTTCAAAAATGATGAAAAACGGCGCGCTATAGTATGCCGTACGATATGGGCTATAGCCCATGGTCCAAAATGATGAGAAACGAGGCTAACTTTTTTTTTCAAAATTTCAAAAAACATGGGCTATAACCCATCGTTTTTGTCATTTCGTCATTTTTTTCAAATCTTCAAAAATGATGAAAAACGGCGCGCTATAGTATGCCGTACGATATGGGCTATAGCCCATGGTCCAAAATGATGAGAAACGAGGCTAACTTTTTTTTTCAAAATTTAAAAAAACATGGGCTATAACCCATCGTTTTTGTCATTTCGTCATTTTTTTCAAATCTTCAAAAATGATGAAAAACGGCGCACTATAGTATGCCGTACGATATGGGCTATAGCCCATGGTCCAAAATGATGAGAAACGAGGCTAACTTTTTTTTTCAAAATTAAAAAAAACATGGGCTATAACCCATCGTTTTTGTCATTTCGTCATTTTTTTCAAATCTTCAAAAATGATGAAAAACGGCGCGCTATAGTATGCCGTACGATATGGGCTATAGCCCATGGTCCAAAATGATGAGAAACGAGGCTAACTTTTTTTTTCAAAATTTAAAAAACATGGGCTATAACCCATCGTTTTTGTCATTTCGTCATTTTTTTCAAATCTTCAAAAATGATGAAAAACGGCGCACTATAGTATGCCGTACGATATGGGCTATAGCCCATGGTCCAAAATGATGAGAAACGAGGCTAACTTTTTTTTTCAAAATTTAAAAAAACATGGGCTATAACCCATCGTTTTTGTCATTTCGTCATTTTTTTCAAATCTTCAAAAATGATGAAAAACGGCGCGCTATAGTATGCCGTACGATATGGGCTATAGCCCATGGTCCAAAATGATGAGAAACGAGGCTAACTTTTTTTTTCAAAATTTCAAAAAACATGGGCTATAACCCATCGTTTTTGTCATTTCGTCATTTTTTTCAAATCTTCAAAAATGATGAAAAACGGCGCGCTATAGTATGCCGTACGATATGGGCTATAGCCCATGGTCCAAAATGATGAGAAACGAGGCTAACTTTTTTTTTCAAAATAAAAAAAAACATGGGCTATAACCCATCGTTTTTGTCATTTCGTCATTTTTTTCAAATCTTCAAAAATGATGAAAAACGGCGCGCTATAGTATGCCGTACGATATGGGCTATAGCCCATGGTCCAAAATGATGAGAAACGAGGCTAACTTTTTTTTTCAAAATTTCAAAAAACATGGGCTATAACCCATCGTTTTCGTCATTTCGTCATTTTTTTCAAATCTTCAAAAATGATGAAAAACGGCGCGCTATAGTATGCCGTACGATATGGGCTATAGCCCATGGTCCAAAATGACGAGAAACGAGGCTAACTTTTTTTTTCAAAATTTCAAAAAACATGGGCTATAACCCATCGTTTTTGTAATTTCGTCATTTTTTTCAAATCTTCAAAAATGATGAAAAACGGCGCGCTATAGTATGCCGTACGATATGGGCTATAGCCCATGGTCCAAAATGATGAGAAACGAGGCTAACTTTTTTTTTCAAAATTTAAAAAAACATGGGCTATAACCCATCGTTTTTGTCATTTCGTCATTTTTTTCAAATCTTCAAAAATGATGAAAAGCGGCGCGCTATTGTATGCCGTACGATATGGGCTATAGCCCATGGTCCAAAATGATGAGAAACGAGGCTAACTTTTTTTTCCAAAATTTCAAAAAACATGGGCTATAACCCATCGTTTTTGTCATTTCGTCATTTTTTTCAAATCTTCAAAAATGATGAAAAACGGCGCGCTATAGTATGCCGTACGATATGGGCTATAGCCCATGGTCCAAAATGATGAGAAACGAGGCTAACTTTTTTTTCCAAAATTTCAAAAAACATGGGCTATAACCCATCGTTTTTGTCATTTCGTCATTTTTTTCAAATCTTCAAAAATGATGAAAAGCGGCGCGCTATTGTATGCCGTACGATATGGGCTATAGCCCATGGTCCAAAATGATGAGAAACGAGGCTAACTTTTTTTTCCAAAATTTCAAAAAACATGGGCTATAACCCATCGTTTTTGTCATTTCGTCATTTTTTTCAAATCTTCAAAAATGATGAAAAACGGCGCGCTATAGTATGCCGTACGATATGGGCTATAGCCCATGGTCCAAAATGATGAGAAACGAGGCTAACTTTTTTTTTTTAAATTTCAAAAAACATGGGCTATAACCCATCGTTTTTGTCATTTCGTCATTTTTTTCAAATCTTCAAAAATGATGAAAAACGGCGCGCTATAGTATGCCGTACGATATGGGCTATAGCCCATGGTCCAAAATGATGAGAAACGAGGCTAACTTTTTTTTTTTAAATTTCAAAAAACATGGGCTATAACCCATCGTTTTTGTCATTTCGTCATTTTTTTCAAATCTTCAAAAATGATGAAAAACGGCGCGCTATAGTATGCCGTACGATATGGGCTATAGCCAATGGTCCAAAATGATGAGAAACGAGGCTAACTTTTTTTTTCAAAATTTCAAAAAACATGGGCTATAACCCATCGTTTTTGTCATTTCGTCATTTTTTTCAAATCTTCAAAAATGATGAAAAACGGCGCGCTATAGTATGCCGTACGATATGGGCTATAGCCCATGGTCCAAAATGATGAGAAACGAGGCTAACTTTTTTTTTCAAAATTAAAAAAAACATGGGCTATAACCCATCGTTTTTGTCATTTCGTCATTTTTTTCAAATCTTCAAAAATGATGAAAAACGGCGCGCTATAGTATGCCGTACGATATGGGCTATAGCCCATGGTCCAAAATGATGAGAAACGAGGCTAACTTTTTTTTTCAAAATTTCAAAAAACATGGGCTATAACCCATCGTTTTTGTCATTACGTCATTTTTTTTAAATCTTCAAAAATGATGAAAAACGGCGCGCTATAGTATGCCGTACGATATGGGCTATAGCCCATGGTCCAAAATGATGAGAAACGAGGCTAACTTTTTTTTTCAAAATTTCAAAAAACATGGGCTATAACCCATCGTTTTTGTCATTTCGTCATTTTTTTCAAATCTTCAAAAATGATGAAAAACGGCGCGCTATAGTATGCCGTACGATATGGGCTATAGCCCATGGTCCAAAATGATGAGAAACGAGGCTAACTTTTTTTTTCAAAATTTCAAAAAACATGGGCTATAACCCATCGTTTTTGTCATTTCGTCATTTTTTTTAAATCTTCAAAAATGATGAAAAACGGCGCGCTATAGTATGCCGTACGATATGGGCTATAGCCCATGGTCCAAAATGATGAGAAACGAGGCTAACTTTTTTTTCCAAAATTTCAAAAAACATGGGCTATAACCCATTGTTTTTGTCATTTCGTCATTTTTTTCAGATCTTTAAAAATGATGAAAAACGGCGCGCTATAGTATGCCGTACGATATGGGCTATAGCCCATGGTCCAAAATGATGAGAAACGAGGCTAACTTTTTTTTTCAAAATTTCAAAAAACATGGGCTATAACCCATCGTTTTTGTCATTTCGTCATTTTTTTCAAATCTTCAAAAATGATGAAATACGGCGCGCTATAGTATGCCGTACGATATGGGCTATAGCCCATGGTCCAAAATGATGAGAAACGAGGCTAACTTTTTTTTTCAAAATTTAAAAAAACATGGACTATAACCCATCATTTTTGTCATTTCGTCATTTTTAAAAAATCTTCAAAAATGATGAAAAACGGCGCGCTATAGTATGCCGTACGATATGGGCTATAGCCCATGGTCCAAAATGATGAGAAACGAGGCTAACTTTTTTTTTCAAAATTTCAAAAAACATGGGCTATAACCCATCGTATTTGTCAGTTCCTCATTTTTTTCAAATCTTCAAAAATTATGAAAAACGGCGCGCTATAGTATGCCGTACGATATGGGCTATAGCCCATGGTCCAAAATGATGAGAAACGAGGCTAACTTTTTTTTTCAAAATTTCAAAAAACATGGGCTATAACCCATCGTTTTTGTCATTTCGTCATTTTTTTCAAATCTTCAAAAATGATGAAAAACGGTGCGCTATAGTATGCCGTACGATATGGGCTATAGCCCATGGTCCAAAATGATGAGAAACGAGGCTAACTTTTTTTTTTTAAATTTCAAAAAACATGGGCTATAACCCATCGTTTTTGTCATTTCGTCATTTTTTTCAAATCTTCAAAAATGATGAAAAACGGCGCGCTATAGTATGCCGTACGATATGGGCTATAGCCCATGGTCCAAAATGATGAGAAACGAGGCTAACTTTTTTTTTTTAAATTTCAAAAAACATGGGCTATAACCCATCGTTTTTGTCATTTCGTCATTTTTTTCAAATCTTCAAAAATGATGAAAAACGGCGCGCTATAGTATGCCGTACGATATGGGCTATAGCCCATGGTTAGGGTGGCCACCTGCAAGACCTCAGAAAGGAGGACACTTTTTGCGGGGCTCGCTCCCCCGACCCCCCCCCCCCCCCAGATTCCAGATATTAATATTATTACTACTACTATTGCACCTGATTTTCACCACCATCCTCTCCAGCATTATGTCCACAGAGAACATATATTTGCTAATTAAATTAACCTTTTTAAATTAGGCTATAGGGTACCACAAAGGCCATTCATTTTATAATCAATTAATTTTATTTCATGTTTAGATACCGGTATGTTTTATGTTTAATCTCTTTCTTGTGGGGTTTTTTATACAGTCTTATGGTCATCGGTGTAGGACATAGAAATAGAATGAAGCCAGTAGCCTATATGTATGTTCACAGTGCTTTAGCCTCCCTTTCTTTATGATGTCGAGCTCCATATTGCTCATTAAATGTAGTTTTTCATTTCGGCATATTTGGTTTATTTATCTCTGCATTAACTATACTAAATTGATTGTGAGAGCTCAACAAAGTAACAAACCGACCATCCCACTGGCAGTGTTGCCAGGTTTTGGAAGAGAACCAAGCAACCATGTCTATGAAAACAAGCCCAAAAGAAGCCTGACTAGGCTTAGTAGCCTATTATATAAAACAAGCCCAAAGTCGCTTATAATTAAGCGGACATGGCAACACTCCGAACGTCTCCACTCGCTTCGGAGCTGAGCAGCGCTGCAGAGATTTTAATACCCAGGCAGACGACGTAAATGACAGTTATGGCACAAGCACTGTATATCACAAAAAACCGGACAATTATGTGTCCGGCCAGAGGTTGAGGTGGGAGGAGGACAGGTGGGTCTAAAACCGGACTGTCCGGCGTGAAACCGGACGTCTGGCCACCCTACCCATGGTCCAAAATGATGAGAAACGAGGCTAACTTTTTTTTTCAAAATTTCAAAAAACATGGGCTATAACCCATCGTTTTTGTCATTTCGTCATTTTTTTCAAATCTTCAAAAATGATGAAAAACGGCGCGCTATAGTATGCCGTACGATATGGGCTATAGCCCATGGTCCAAAATGATGAGAAACGAGGCTAACTTTTTTTTTCAAAATTTCAAAAAACATGGGCTATAACCCATCGTATTTGTCATTTCGTCATTTTTTTCAAATCTTCAAAAATGATGAAAAACGGCGCGCTATAGTATGCCGTACGATATGGGCTATAGCCCATGGTCCAAAATGATGAGAAACGAGGCTAACTTTTTTTTTTCAAAATTTCAAAAAACATGGACTATAACCCATCGTTTTTGTCATTTCGTCATTTTTTTTAAATCTTCAAAAATGATGAAAAACGGCGCGCTATAGTATGCCGTACGATATGGGCTATAGCCCATGGTCCAAAATGATGAGAAACGAGGCTAACTTTTTTTTTCAAAATTTCAAAAAACATGGGCTATAACCCATCGTTTTTGTCATTTCCTCATTTTTTTCAAATCTTCAAAAATGATGAAAAACGGCGCGCTATAGTATGCCGTACGATATGGGCTATAGCCCATGGTCCAAAATGATGAGAAACGAGGCTAACTTTTTTTTTCAAAATTTCAAAAAACATGGGCTATAACCCATCGTTTTTGTCATTTCGTCATTTTTTCAAATCTTCAAAAATGATGAGAAACGGTGCGCTATAGTATGCCGTACGATATGGGCTATAGCCCATGGTCCAAAATGATGAGAAACGAGGCTAACTTTTTTTTTCAAAATTTCAAAAAACATGGGCTATAACCCATCGTTTTTGTCATTTCGTCATTTTTTTCAAATCTTCAAAAATGATGAAAAACGGCGCGCTATAGTATGCCGTACGATATGGGCTATAGCCCATGGTCCAAAATGATGAGAAACGAGGCTAACTTTCTTTTTCAAAATTTAAAAAAACATGGACTATAACCCATCGTTTTTGTCATTTCGTCATTTTTAAAAAATCTTCAAAAATGATGAAAAACGGCGCGCTATAGTATGCCGTACGATATGGGCTATAGCCCATGGTCCAAAATGATGAGAAACGAGGCTAACTTTTTTTTTCAAAATTTCAAAAAACATGGGCTATAACCCATCGTTTTTGTCATTTCCTCATTTTTTTCAAATCTTCAAAAATGATGAAAAACGGCGCGCTATAGTATGCCGTACGATATGGGCTATAGCCCATGGTCCAAAATGATGAGAAACGAGGCTAACTTTTTTTTTCAAATTTTCAAAAAACATGGGCTATAACCCATCGTTTTTGTCATTTCGTCATTTTTTCAAATCTTCAAAAATGATGAGAAACGGTGCGCTATAGTATGCCGTACGATATGGGCTATAGCCCATGGTCCAAAATGATGAGAAACGAGGCTAACTTTTTTTTTCAAAATTTAAAAAAACATGGACTATAACCCATCGTTTTTGTCATTTCGTCATTTTTAAAAAATCTTCAAAAATGATGAAAAACGGCGCGCTATAGTATGCCGTACGATATGGGCTATAGCCCATGGTCCAAAATGATGAGAAACGAGGCTAACTTTTTTTTTCAAAATTTCAAAAAACATGGGCTATAACCCATCGTATTTGTCATTTCCTCATTTTTTTCAAATCTTCAAAAATTATGAAAAACGGCGCGCTATAGTATGCCGTACGATATGGGCTATAGCCCATGGTCCAAAATGATGAGAAACGAGGCTAACTTTTTTTTTCAAAATTTCAAAAAACATGGGCTATAACCCATCGTTTTTGTCATTTCGTCATTTTTTTCAAATCTTCAAAAATGATGAAAAACGGTGCGCTATAGTATGCCGTACGATATGGGCTATAGCCCATGGTCCAAAATGATGAGAAACGAGGCTAACTTTTTTTTTCAAAATTTCAAAAAACATGGGCTATAACCCATCGTTTTTGTCATTTCGTCATTTTTTTCAAATCTTCAAAAATGATGAAAAACGGCGCGCTATAGTATGCCGTACGATATGGGCTATAGCCCATGGTCCAAAATGATGAGAAACGAGGCTAACTTTTTTTTTCAAAATTTCAAAAAACATGGGCTATAACTAGGGATGCTCCGATCACGTTTTTGGGGGCCGATCCCGATCACCGATCTTTTTTAAAAAGATCGGCCGATTCCGATCCCGATCCCGATCTTTTTTTAATATTTTTTTAATTTAATTCTAATTTAATTTAATTTTTATTTTTTTTACTTATAAAAAAACCTGGCAACCCGCGCCCGCGGTCATTTTCCGCTAGCCTGAGCGGAGCTCCCTAGCCTGCTGGAGGGGCTCCCATCATCCCATGCACCCTCGAGAGAAAAAAAAGGAAAATAAATGCAGCCTTGAGCCTACCAAATATGTTGTGGTCTTGTGGAGCTGCTTGATCACCTCCTCCCCCTCTTTTCCCCAAAAAGCCAATCCCAATAAATCCAAAAGTAGTGTGATTCTGTGTGCCTCAGCCTAATTACTAACGGATAAACTATCAGTCTTATCCGAAATCTGTCAATCTTTGTCAACTCAACACGTGTTGACAACGCATTGTAAACAGAAACAGAAGCTGTGTGTCACACCAAAAGTGGTGACTTATAGAATTATGTAGCCTACATTAGAATCATCACGCGATCCTCACCCCTAGACAGCTGCAGTGAGGGGGCCTTCGATTGAACAAAGGGGGCTTCTGACTGTGTCGCTTACTCGCCTCCCCTCTGTCAGAGGAGGAAGCGACGCGCAGCCGTCGGGAACCCCCCCAAACCGACTGCCCCCCCGCCCTCCCGAAAACCGTGAAATGCATAGCCTCATCTTACTGGCTGGCTGCAACATGCACATTTCTAAGAAAGTTGTGTCAGGCCAGGGCACACTACTTGTCTAACAATTTGGATTATAGTTAGCACTTAGCTCCCTTTGCTAACTACTGGACTGGAGATGATGAGCTCTCCCTTTCTCTCCCGTCTCCCTCCCTCGCTGGGGTGAAGACGTGCGTGCTCTTTCTCGCTCTCTCTCTCTCTTTTCTCTCTCTCTCCCCCCTCCCTCCCTGGGGTGTGTGTGTGTGGGGGGGTATTCGTTGCGCTGCCAGTGCTATACTTCTCCATTAAGCGGTGCAGAACCGAGAAAGTGACACATTATTTTTGGATGTAAACGGCGCAGATTTTTGCTTTGGAGATCGGTTTCGCGGATCGGTGGATTTTGCACGGCCGATCCGATCCGATCGATCGGTGATCGGCCACCGATCGATCGGCAACCGATTGATCGGCGCATCCCTAGCTATAACCCATCGTTTTTGTCATTTCGTCATTTTTTTCAAATCTTCAAAAATGATGAAAAACGGTGCGCTATAGTATGCCGTACGATATGGGCTATAGCCCATGGTCCAAAATGATGAGAAACGAGGCTAACTTTTTTTTTCAAAATTTCAAAAAACATGGGCTATAACCCATCGTTTTTGTCATTTCGTCATTTTTTTCAAATCTTCAAAAATGATGAAAAACGGCGCGCTATAGTATGCCGTACGATATGGGCTATAGCCCATGGTCCAAAATGATGAGAAACGAGGCTAACTTTTTTTTTTTAAATTTCAAAAAACATGGGCTATAACCCATCGTTTTTGTCATTTCGTCATTTTTTTCAAATCTTCAAAAATGATGAAAAACGGCGCGCTATAGTATGCCGTACGATATGGGCTATAGCCCATGGTCCAAAATGATGAGAAACGAGGCTAACTTTTTTTTTCAAAATTTAAAAAAACATGGGCTAGCCTATAACCCATCGTTTTTGTCATTTCGTCATTTTTTTTAAATCTTCAAAAATGATGAAAAACGGCGCGCTATAGTATGCCGTACGATATGGGCTATAGCCCATGGTCCAAAATGATGAGAAACGAGGCTAACTTTTTTTTTCAAAATTTCAAAAAACATGGGCTATAACCCATCGTTTTTGTCATTTCGTCATTTTTTTCAAATCTTCAAAAATGATGAAAAACGGCGCGCTATAGTATGCCGTACGATATGGGCTATAGCCCATGGTCCAAAATGATGAGAAACGAGGCTAACTTTTTTTTTCAAAATTTCAAAAAACATGGGCTATAACCCATCGTATTTGTCATTTCGTCATTTTTTTCAAATCTTCAAAAATGATGAAAAACGGCGCGCTATAGTATGCCGTACGATATGGGCTATAGCCCATGGTCCAAAATGATGAGAAACGAGGCTAATTTTTTTTTTCAAAATTTCAAAAAACATGGACTATAACCCATCGTTTTTGTCATTTCGTCATTTTTTTTAAATCTTCAAAAATGATGAAAAACGGCGCGCTATAGTATGCCGTACGATATGGGCTATAGCCCATGGTCCAAAATGATGAGAAACGAGGCTAACTTTTTTTTTCAAAATTTCAAAAAACATGGGCTATAACCCATCGTTTTTGTCATTTCCTCATTTTTTTCAAATCTTCAAAAATGATGAAAAACGGCGCGCTATAGTATGCCGTACGATATGGGCTATAGCCCATGGTCCAAAATGATGAGAAACGAGGCTAACTTTTTTTTTCAAAATTTCAAAAAACATGGGCTATAACCCATCGTTTTTGTCATTTCGTCATTTTTTCAAATCTTCAAAAATGATGAGAAACGGTGCGCTATAGTATGCCGTACGATATGGGCTATAGCCCATGGTCCAAAATGATGAGAAACGAGGCTAACTTTTTTTTTCAAAATTTCAAAAAACCTGGGCTATAACCCATCGTTTTTGTCATTTCGTCATTTTTTTCAAATCTTCAAAAATGATGAAAAACGGCGCGCTATAGTATGCCGTACGATATGGGCTATAGCCCATGGTCCAAAATGATGAGAAACGAGGCTAACTTTTTTTTTCAAAATTTAAAAAAACATGGACTATAACCCATCGTTTTTGCCATTTCGTCATTTTTAAAAAATCTTCAAAAATGATGAAAAACGGCGCGCTATAGTATGCCGTACGATATGGGCTATAGCCCATGGTCCAAAATGATGAGAAACGAGGCTAACTTTTTTTTTCAAAATTTCAAAAAACATGGGCTATAACCCATCGTTTTTGTCATTTCCTCATTTTTTTCAAATCTTCAAAAATGATGAAAAACGGCGCGCTATAGTATGCCGTACGATATGGGCTATAGCCCATGGTCCAAAATGATGAGAAACGAGGCTAACTTTTTTTTTCAAATTTTCAAAAAACATGGGCTATAACCCATCGTTTTTGTCATTTCGTAATTTTTTCAAATCTTCAAAAATGATGAGAAACGGTGCGCTATAGTATGCCGTACGATATGGGCTATAGCCCATGGTCCAAAATGATGAGAAACGAGGCTAACTTTTTTTTTCAAAATTTAAAAAAACATGGACTATAACCCATCGTTTTTGTCATTTCGTCATTTTTAAAAAATCTTCAAAAATGATGAAAAACGGCGCGCTATAGTATGCCGTACGATATGGGCATGGTCCAAAATGATGAGAAACGAGGCTAACTTTTTTTTTCAAAATTTCAAAAAACATGGGCTATAACCCATCGTATTTGTCATTTCCTCATTTTTTTCAAATCTTCAAAAATTATGAAAAACGGCGCGCTATAGTATGCCGTACGATATGGGCTATAGCCCATGGTCCAAAATGATGAGAAACGAGGCTAACTTTTTTTTTCAAAATTTCAAAAAACATGGGCTATAACCCATCGTTTTTGTCATTTCGTCATTTTTTTAAAATCTTCAAAAATGATGAAAAACGGTGCGCTATAGTATGCCGTACGATATGGGCTATAGCCCATGGTCCAAAATGATGAGAAACGAGGCTAACTTTTTTTTTCAAAATTTCAAAAAACATGGGCTATAACCTATCGTTTTTGTCATTTCGTCATTTTTTTCAAATCTTCAAAAATGATGAAAAACGGCGCGCTATAGTATGCCGTACGATATGGGCTATAGCCCATGGTCCAAAATGATGAGAAACGAGGCTAACTTTTTTTTTTTTAAATTCAAAAAACATGGGCTATAACCCATCGTTTTTGTCATTTCGTCATTTTTTTCAAATCTTCAAAAATGATGAAAAACGGCGCGCTATAGTATGCCGTACGATATGGGCTATAGCCCATGGTCCAAAATGATGAGAAACGAGGCTAACTTTTTTTTTCAAAATTTAAAAAAACATGGGCTATAACCCATCGTTTTTGTCATTTCGTCATTTTTTTCAAATCTTCAAAAATGATGAAAAACGGCGCGCTATAGTATGCCGTACGATATGGGCTATAGCCCATGGTCCAAAATGATGAGAAACGAGGCTAACTTTTTTTTTCAAAATTTCAAAAAACATGGGCTATAAACCATCGTTTTTGTCATTTCGTCATTTTTTTCAAATCTTCAAAAATGATGAAAAACGGCGCGCTATAGTATGCCGTACGATATGGGCTATAGCCCATGGTCCAAAATGATGAGAAACGATGCTAACTTTTTTTTTTTTTAATTCAAAAAACATGGGCTATAACCCATCGTTTTTGTCATTTCGTCATTTTTTTCAAATCTTCAAAAATGATGAAAAACGGCGCGCTATAGTATGCCGTACGATATGGGCTATAGCCCATGGTCCAAAATGATGAGAAACGAGGCTAACTTTTTTTTTCAAAATTAAAAAAAACATGGGCTATAACCCATCGTTTTTGTCATTTCGTCATTTTTTTCAAATCTTCAAAAATAATGAAAAACGGCGCGCTATAGTATGCCGTACGATATGGGCTATAGCCCATGGTCCAAAATGATGAGAAACGAGGCTAACTTTTTTTTTCAAAATTTCAAAAAACATGGGCTATAACCCATCGTTTTTGTCATTTCGTCATTTTTTTCAAATCTTCAAAAATGATGAAAAACGGCGCGCTATAGTATGCCGTACGATATGGGCTATAGCCCATGGTCCAAAATGATGAGAAACGAGGCTAACTTATTTTTTCAAAATTTCAAAAAACATGGGATATAACCCATCGTTTTTGTCATTTCGTCATTTTTTTCAAATCTTCAAAAATGATGAAAAACGGCGCGCTATAGTATGCCGTACGATATGGGCTATAGCCCATGGTCCAAAATGATGAGAAACGAGGCTAACTTTTTTTTTCAAAATTTCAAAAAACATGGACTATAACCCATCGTTTTTGTCATTTCGTCATTTTTTTAAAATCTTCAAAAATGATGAAAAACGGCGCGCTATAGTATGCCGTACGATATGGGCTATAGCCCATGGTCCAAAATGATGAGAAACGAGGCTAACTTTTTTTTTCAAAATTTCAAAAAACATGGGCTATAACCCATCGTTTTTGTCATTTCGTCATTTTTTTCAAATCTTCAAAAATGATGAAAAACGGCGCGCTATAGTATGCCGTACGATATGGGCTATAGCCCATGGTCCAAAATGATGAGAAACGAGGCTAACTTTTTTTTTCAAAATTTCAAAAAACATGGGCTATAACCCATCGTTTTTGTCATTTCGTCATTTTTTTCAAATCTTCAAAAATGATGAAAAACGGCGCGCTATAGTATGCCGTACGATATGGGCTATAGCCCATGGTCCAAAATGATGAGAAACGAGGCTAACTTTTTTTTTCAAAATTTCAAAAAACATGGGCTATAACCCATCGTTTTTGTCATTTCGTCATTTTTTCAAATCTTCAAAAATGATGAAAAACGGCGAGCTATAGTATGCCGTACAATATGGGCTATAGCCCATGGTCCAAAATGATGAGAAACGAGGCTAACTTTTTTTTTTTTAATTTAAAAAAACATGGGCTATAACCCATCGTTTTTGTCATTTCGTCATTTTTTTTAAATCTTCAAAAATGATGAAAAACGGCGCACTATAGTATGCCGTACGATATGGGCTATAGCCCATGGTCCAAAATGATGAGAAACGAGGCTAACTTTTTTTTTCAAAATTTCAAAAAACATGGGCTATAACCCATCGTTTTTGTCATTTCCTCATTTTTTTCAAATCTTCAAAAATGATGAAAAACGGCGCGCTATAGTATGCCGTACGATATGGGCTATAGCCCATGGTCCAAAATGATGAGAAACGAGGCTAACTTTTTTTTTCAAAATTAAAAAAAACATGGGCTATAACCCATCGTTTTTGTCATTTCGTCATTTTTTTCAAATCTTCAAAAATGATGAAAAACGGCGCGCTATAGTATGCCGTACGATATGGGCTATAGCCCATGGTCCAAAATGATGAGAAACGAGGCTAACTCTTTTTTTCAAAATTTCAAAAAACATGGGCTATAACCCATCGTTTTTGTCATTTTGTCATTTTTTTCAAATCTTCAAAAATGATGAAAAACGGCGCGCTATAGTATGCCGTACGATATGGGCTATTGGGATAATATTTCTTTGGTTGGTAGATCACCTTGAGCTGGCAATTTTAAAAGTAGACCTCAAGTCAAAAAAGTGTGGGCACCCCTGCTATAGAGTGTCCTATAGGAGGAGGTGAAGACATGGTGGTAGACCATCTAGAGGTCCTTTGTTGTCTATTCAAACCTTTGTCTAACCTGACACACAGCCTCTTTGGACACAGTTGTCAACAGCTTCAGTGAAATTGTTAATCTGTTTACTGTACAGTGTGACAATGAATTGAGTGGTAACATTTCCTTTTAACCCATTCTGACCTGAGATCAGATTAAAAAAATGTCTTCTACATCCTGACAGTTTTCTGAAAAAGCTATGTTTCTACAGTATGTCAGTCGTTCTTTGATTTTTCAAAAATAGCAGTCCTACAAGC
This sequence comes from Protomyctophum bolini, assembly GCF_963924005.1. Classification (NCBI taxonomy): domain Eukaryota; kingdom Metazoa; phylum Chordata; class Actinopteri; order Myctophiformes; family Myctophidae; genus Protomyctophum; species Protomyctophum bolini. The sequence continues at coordinate 18,718,340 of NC_137872.1, read as the reverse complement.
TCGTGGCGCGCCACTCGGTGGCGTGCTATGAGCTTGTAGATCTGCTCTTTTTCAATAGCTAAAGCATAGCATAATGCTAACACCAAAAGGGGTTCCCGCCCCAAAATGGGTTAAACACAAGTGGACAACGGTGAGACAGCCAGCAGCAGCGCAGGGATTTGAACCCCGACTCTAGCAAAGTTAGAATGTACCGACTACCACTGCTTGTTTTCTGACATCACCATCCGTACTTGCATAACAGAAGATATAAAAATAGGGGAGCATCAACTCTAAATATTACACTAGTTGTGGCAGCATGCTGAACACACAGCATCCAAATTATGTACAGTACACTACAAATAAAGGCCTACATGTAACATAACACACAAACGGTATACCCTAGCATAGTCTTTTTGAGTCAGACCCATTGAAAATATTGATTGGGGTCAGGGGACCCCCAGGGGTCCTTAAGTCAGTTCCAAGTGGTCCCCAAAATGTGTTAATATAGCATCAAAATCAACAAGCCACTATACAAATTATATATACACATCAGAGCCTGTCCGTACCTATGTTCCCTCAGCCCTATGTTCCCTCGGGTCCGCGTCAATATGCCGACGGTCCGATCGACAACCTACCTCAAACCCTCACCCTAACCCTAACCTCCCCCGGGGCAGACACCTAAACCTAACCACCCACCCTCTCCCGACCCCCAGCGCACCTCGGATCAATGCTCCTTCTGAGGGAACATAGGGCTGAGGGAACATAGGGCTGAGGGAACATAGGGAACATAGGTATGACCCCGTGTTAGCTAGTATTTTGGTTCCAGGGACCCCCCCAGAAGCAAAGATTTGAGTTAACTACAGTACTTGAGTAAATGTACTGAGTTACTTTCCACCACTGGAAGGTGGTTGATAACTAAACTGACTAACTTATGGCTTATTGTTGTGCAGTAAGCCTGCGGGCCCCATTTCCCGTTCTCCGCCCATCGGCTTTTACGGGTCAACTTGACTTCAATGTCTGCTTACACTGCCTCAGCTCAGCTGTGTTGTCTGCTTACACTGCCTCAGCTCAGCTGTGTTGTCTGCTTACACTGCCTCAGCTCAGCTGTGTATACACACGTTAAGAAGTGTTATCATAGTTTGAATATAATATCAGTATATCAATATGTCAGTGGATCGCACGCTGACTCGACTTTACAGACAAATGTGTGCTCTCTCCATCTAACGTGTCCTTGAGCAAGGCACTAAACCCCCACTAAGCGCCTCCCGACGAGCAGGTTGGACACGGACGTCTGACTCCACTGTCACCGCTGTGTGGATGTGTGTAAACTGTAAAGCGCTTTGAACGGCGTAGAATATGTTATGCTTTAGCTATTGAAAAATAGCAGATGTACAAGCTCGTAGCGCGCTATGAGCTTGTAGGTCTGCTATTTTTTTGAAAACCGAAGAACGACTGACATAGAAACATAGCTTTTTCAGAAAACTGTCAGGATGTAGAAGACATTTTTAGAATCTGATATCATCAGGTCAAAATGGGTTAAAAGGTTTATCTACCAACCAATTCCAATTATTTTATTAATTACTTGCAAGTATCTCCGGATGAGTGTGTGAATGTGTAAAGCGCTTTGAACGCTGTAGAATATGACAACGGCACTTTCACCATTCCTAACGTTTTGTCTCATCTCATCCTCCTCGTGTGAGAACGTGCTGAACTTTGCGCTAGGCGTTGTTGTTTGACAGTGGAGATGTGGGGGGTGTCTCACCATGGGACCATCTGTGACGATATACTGTACCTCACCTCACCCTGTACTGTACTCCCACCTCTCAGAGTCACCCGCGTCGGAGCAATGAGGTGTGAGAAGTTGAACGTCTCATGCACTGAAGGCCGTATTTGTACAATTTTTACATTGTACAATTTTGTACAATTTTTACATTGTACAATTTTGTACATTGTACATTTTTGACTTGTACATTTTTTACTTGTACATTTACAAACTAGACTAGCAAACTAGAATAGCAAAGTAGACTAGCAAACTAGACTAGCAAACTAGAATAGCAAACTAGACTAGCAAACTAGAATATCAAACTAGACTAGCAAACATGTCAAAAATGTATTAAAGCTGAAGTAAAAGTAAAAGAAAGTATGAAAATTTGTAAAAACTACAGTTTAAGCATAAATAACTGCATAAAGCGGAATAAAGTATGTGGAAGTTGTAGAAGTGTTTTTAAAAGTATTTCTTTAAAGGAGAATTCCATGCTAGAATTTTTTACCTTTCTTAACTTTCTTTGTAGTCGTTACATCCCCACCAAAGTGGTTTGTGCAAAAGCTCCTTATTGGTTATTTCCCCTACCATAGGATTGAATGGGAATTGAATGGGGCTATGGGGTGTTGTGCTAATTCGCTTATTTCCATCAAAATAAGTAGTATAGTGTGCCGCTTGGGATATTATTTACATTATCAAGAGAGGATATATACAAAAATTAAATAATTTTGAGCAATGTAAGTTGGCACTAATTAGGCGAAACGGCCTGCGATTGAACTGCGATTTCGGAAAAACCGTTTAACGTATTCGAATACGGTTTGAACCACGAAAAAGTCTAGAGTCGTGTGAGTTTTCTTAAGTTTAAATCACGTTTCTACGACAAAGTATGCCAGAGTAATGAGGCTGCAAAAGTGAGGTTGATTTAGAGATAAAATCCCATTCATTGTCTATGGGAGGAAATTAAAAAAGTTAAAAAGTATAAAAAGTATAAAACTTTGTGAAAATCAAAATACAAGCACACATCACTGCAAAGAGCTGAACAGTTTGAAGTTTGAACTAAATTTCTAGCATAAAGTATGTGGAAGTAGTTAGATGACGAGCCCACAATAAATATAAACTGACAATAACTAGTGTGTGCTCGCTGTGGCGAGCCCACAATAACTAGTGTGTGCTCGCTGTGGCGAGCCCACAATAACTAGTGTGTGCTCGCTGTGGCGAGCCCACAATAACTAGTGTGGGCTCACTGTGGCGAGCCCACAATAACTAGTGTGTGCTCGCTGTGGCGAGCCCACAATTACAGGGCTTGACATTAAAGTTACAAGATCTCAATGAGTTGCTCTGCGATACCTTGTGAGCTTGTAGGTCTGCTATTTGTGCAATTAGGCTAGACACACGCAAGCGTACGCATGCACGCACGCACACACACACCCTGTCTTCCTATTGGCTGGCCTTTACACAGCTCTCGCAAGCGCACGCAAGCACGTTTAGAAAAAATAAACGTAAAATATATATATATATATATATTTTTTTTAAATTAAAACAATTTTTTAAAAAATGAAAAAACTTGAATTTCTTTTTTAATCAAGAACTTATTTTTTTTTACATTCAAAGAAAAACTTTTAAAAACACTTCTACAACTTCCACATACTTTATTCCGCTTTATGCAGTTATTTATGCTTAAACTATAGTTTTTACAAATGTTCATAGCTTTAATACATTTTCTACTTTTGTTTACAATATGCTACAGTCCCGAAATTTTGATTATGGATTTAGACCACCAATGGGAACACCATTACCAACTTTGGCATGATACTAGTCCTACTGTACATACTTACACTTGTGTGCGTGCGTGTCCGTGTGTGTGTGTGTGTGTGCATGTGCGTGTGCCTGTGTGCGTGCTAGAGATAGTCAGGCCTATAAACACAGATATTGTTTTACTTAAAAAAATGAAAAAATCCTATTTTCACTGAACATTCGCCTATTATTATTATGAAATGCCCAGAATAGACACGGTAGGGGTTTATGTTGTTGACTTGGATCCTATCTAGCCTTTTGTACGCAATGAATCAAGCTTCAAGCCGGCGAGCAGTAGACGCCCGGCGCCCACACTAGTATCCCTCAGGCTCATCAGACAAAAGTATGAAAAGTAGCAGATCCGCAAGCTCGAAAGGCGGCGCGAAGCAAAATGTTTTGAGCTTGTAGATCTGCTACTTTAACGGTTTTTGAATTTGAATCCTGAACACTTTTGGACATACAGTATACGATAAGTGATTAACAGTAGGCCTACACACATGAGATAACATCTATATTATATCAGTGTAAACCTAAATCCATTACATTTAGGGTTGCAGCAGTTAATTGAAGTTGATTTAATTAATTATAAACGCAATCAATAATTGATTAGTTCAATTAATAATAAAACATTACAAATATATATTAAAATGCATCTTGGTTATTCGATTATTCAGAAAAGTGATCGATCAAATGATGGTTTGGTGAAAACACATTTGGCCTGCTTGTATGTTTTGAAGCGATTGTCTAGTGCCAAATGTGCCAACGGGGTTCCCATCCTGAATGGGTTATGGATGGCAAGCTTTCACATCATGAAAGATGCAACATGTAATGGGCTTGTAGATTGGCTATTTTCACTATTTGGCTTATGAATCAAGTGAAAGAAATGTCCCCCACTCTATTTCTTTGCCAAACTGGAACTCTTAAGTGTATGCCCTATGTATCATGTGTTGTAATGTTTCATTTCCCCTAAGGTTGGCATGAATTTACCACATCAACCCAACTGGAATGGAAGGATTCACACACCCTTCATCACACAACAAACCGCTCGCACAGTACTGTGCACACACTCACTTTATTACAACCTCTATACCAACACACTCACCAGCAGTCACACCATTCATTCGGACATCACGCATGCAAGCGCACGCCCGCACAGACGCACACACACACATGCACACACGCTCGCACACACCATTGCAACATATCACATTACAGGCAAAGTGGTCTGTAGTGGTCTTTCCTGAGGCTTTCCCGAGGGCCAGTTGCTAGGCAACGTGGAGATGTTCTAAACACTTTGGTATAACACTGGGGAGGAGGGAGGGTGGTACACATTATATAGGGACCAAACAGACCCCCAATTTGGTATGAATCTGAGACTCTCAAGAGTTACAGAGCTGAACGGGACAGGATTTGGTTCTCATCTTTATCATGGGGGGGGGGGGGCTTCGCGCCAGATCAGTCTCCATCCTTTTAATGCTCTATGGGGCAGACCCTATGGGCATAGAGTTAGGGACGGCGGGGCATAGAATTGACCTTATGCAGACCACTCCATATAGACTTTGCATTGCGCCTTGATTACCAAGCCCTGAGAAGCCAGCGTCAGTGATCTTTTCCGGTCACGTGATCCAAACATGTTACTTCATCACAGAGTGTCCGAGGAAAACAGCGAATTAAACAGTGAAAATATAACTCGTTTATCATGTCTGGGAGGGAAAGAGGTCTTTATCAATTAACTCAGGTAACCTAAACTCATGAATGGGAGTCGATGTGATAAGTTAATGCCAGGTTTGCCATTGACAGCCCATACATCCAAGCTGGTTGTATTAAACCACATTACATTGAAACAACATTGCAGCTGTATGAAAAGCTTGAATTATCCTCTATCTGCAAAGTTTGTTTCATAAAAATCCAACGAATCCAGTGATATCCAACGAGCACTTCCAAACTCCAGCTCAGTAGCCTTGTGGTTAGAGTGTCCGCCCTGAGACTTTGAGGTCGGGGTTCAATCCCCAGCTGTGGACTCTAAAAATGGGACCCAGTGCGGCAGTGCCTCCCTGCTTGACACTCAGCATCAAGGGTTGGATTGGGCGTATATCACCTGAATGTTTAAAGACTGTCTGCCTGGCCATGCAGTCAGTGGCCTTGTGGTTAGAGTAACCATTTTTAGCTTATGGGTTTGTTTATCTATTATTGCCCAGCACCAATCTGGACCTTAATTGTAGCCTAATTGGCTATATTATTTTGAATTGGTCATTTAACCCTTACTTGGCATCGTGTACAAATTTTAGTGGGCCGTTTTAGTACAAATTTGCGTGTATAGTGTCAGTGGGCTGTGCTTTTTTCTGTGTTAGATTATTATTGATTGCTTAGGAGGGAAGCTGTGACTGATTACTTGTCTTTCTGATCCCTCAGGCCTCATTCACACGTACCAAACACCAATCAAGCAATGTTTGGTCGTTTGTTTTGGTTTTTTGGGCCAACACAATGCTTTTCCACATGGTTTGAAAAAACATTTGTGTTTGATTGCTGATTGCTGATTGCTCCCCGCTCATCAAAAAAAAAAGTTTGGTCAAACCATTTGACTCCCATTGAAAATGAATTGGAACAGCAATCAAACAGCAATCAGACATCGCACACGGACGAACATTTGTTGTGTAGGTGTGTACGAAGCCTCAAGAGGAGCCATTATTGGACCTGTCCTCAGAAGGAGGACTTGACACTCGATTCTATAAATAAACTGAGGGACTGGTTGGGACTTGGGTTAACATTTGTTATTGTTCCTCTTTTTATAGTATTAAGCCAGGCATGCTACCTTTTTAATCTTGTTTTCCTAGAACCTGTGTTTAGCTTGGTGTATTCAAGGCCTGGGCTCATATACCCTCACATTCTAACTTTGAACTTACACCCCCCCCAGGACTTGAAGTGACTGAAGAAAACTAAGAACATTGTGACACACACAGCACACACGTGCGCGCGGTATTGCTTGGGTTTCTCCCGATTAAAGGGGAGTTTGTCCTTGCCACCATTGCCAAGTGCTTTCTCATTGAGAAACTGTTGAGCATCGTCACTGTCAAGAAAATAATTATATAACAAAAACAGCACACGATGTGTCACATCTTGACACGGTGAGCTTGTAGAAAAACTTTATAGTTTCCCCTAAATTTCTATTTTGGTAACACACATTTAGGAAGGCGATAGTGGAGTTTAAAAGCACCTGTAAGCCGCATGCCAAATTAGTTTGGTATAGCGGCATGGACATGCATGTCTTTGAAATTGTCCTATAATCAGCATAGGTGTGTTTATCTAGCCTGGCTAATAAGCCAGACCGAATCAGCCGTTGGCAAAAAAAGATTGCCTCACACGACAGTGTGATTTGAGTCTGGGTTATTAGCCAGGCTAGTGTTTATCTAGTCAAAGAAGTTATTTGGCTTGTGCTAGGCATTGTGCGGCGTGCGCGATTCCATATGCTCATTCAGTTTCATCACACCACAGCGCAGAAAATTTAGTTTAATCTGATTTACCGAACTTTCCTTTTCGCTTGATAACGTTTCATAGAGACTGCCTACACGCACGATCTATATACCAAATTAAATCCCAAATTTCGTAGTTTACATGAAATTTAAAAAATAAGCGAGATCTGAGCGAGTTGTGACTCAATGAAAAGACTAGTGTTCTTGGCTCTGTGCGGGCTGGGAAAACATAGAAAAACGGCACTGCTGCAGCACAAGTGAGACTTCAAGGAAGCAACACATCACTCTTCCACGGGCTATAGACCGTAAGGCTATGAAGCAATATAGAACTGGGCATAACGGGCAACGGATAAGGGATCTCTTAAAGGCAATGGCATGTGGCACGGTGATTGGTTTAATTATTGTAACGCCCAAACCACACCTATGCACAATGTAACGGGTGACGGAGGTGTTTTAGGGATTTAGACAGGTGACCAAAATACCAACTTTAGTGGGGGAACACCCCTTCCCCACTGCTAAATCCCCAAACTGTGAATTTAGACTGCTCGAACCATCCCTATGAATTTACTATTTTGAAAAGCATTTTTTAATAGCTTGTACTGTAGATTGGCTATTTTAAGATTTCAATGTACAGTCTTTACATTTTAACTTTTTTTCTTTTTTAGATAAACACAGCAACTAAAATGGATAATATATGGAGGGCATCTCCACCACCAAGACCCTTCTGTGGTGCGTCTTTCTCCTTTTCAGTAAACTGAACACAGACTGCAGGCCTGAGCAGCAGGACAGACTATATGTGCAGATGGCACAGTACAAATTAGACTGCGTCAGGATCGGGACAACTGAGCATGGACCCATCCTCAGGATTTTATAACGGTGCTGGATGCAAAATCGTCCCTGAAAACAGTCCATGCTCAAACATTCCTTTTTTGTATAAAAATATATTTTTTTCTTTTTGAGTGTCTTACGGAGCTGTGTGTGGGTGGGTGGGTGGCTGGGTGCCTGGCTGGCTGGGTATATGAGCACGAAAACAGCACGGTTGTTTTTCACCACCTGTGCGCAACCTAACACACACACAAACACACATGCACATATTAACTGTATATATGATGATTTCAGGTGTGCCAGTACAGTACAGTGACAGTACAGTAGAGTAGAGGGACCGGCACACGGTAACTCTGTCATATCACAACCGTTTCGGAGTACAACATGATTTCCAGTACAACATGATGGTGGAAGTGAACGGAACACTGTCCCCCCCCCTCCCAGTGAGCTGTGGCGTCCCACAAGGAAGCATACTAGGGCCTTTACTGTTCCTAATATATGTAAACGACATGACTTCAGCTTGTGACTGCAACTTGTTCCTGTTCGCAGACGACTCAGCACTGCTGGTCTCGGACAGGAACAAACTGCAGGTTGAAAAGACCCTCAGCTCTGAACTCGGTAGAATCTGCACCTGGCTCGCTGATAACAAACTATCCTTACACCTGGGAAAAACTGAATCCATTCTCTTCGGATCAAATAGTAATCTCAAAAAGGCAGATGGCTTCTTGGTTAGAGTGGGTGACGATATTATCACACGGAAGGATAAAATTACCTACCTAGGTTCCATCCTGGAGGCCAATCTTTCCGGTGATAAGATGGCCACCAACGTAATCAAAAAAGTCAATCAAAGAACAAGATTCCTCTACAGGATCTCCTCACTGGTCGACAAAAACACCTTGAAGACCTTAACAGGAGCCCTCGTACAAGGTTTCTTTGACTATGCATCCACCTCCTGGTACCACAGCACCTCAAAGGCCCTTAAAACAAGGCTCCAGACCTCCCAAAACAAACTGGTCAGGCTCCTACTTGGCCTCACCCCCCGAACCCACCTCACCCCTGCCCACTTTGACAGGCTGGGATGGCTTAGGGTCGACGACAGAGTACAGCATCTTGCAATGGGTCTGGTCCACAAGATTCGATACACCACCAAGATACCCATGTACCTGTCTAAATACTTCCTTAATGTAAACGAAGTCCACACCCACAACACCAGAGGGAGTGCAACAAACCATGTACAACCCAGATTCGGCACAAACAAGGGACTAAATTATTTTCGCTCCTATGCGACCAAAATGTGGAACGCCCTACCAACAGTCATTAAGACATGTGAATCCCTTGGCTCCTTCAAAACTGCTCTCAAAGGGCACCTACGGATGGCTGCAATTCGAAACTGGCCTCTGTAAAAGCTGAATTTTTATCTGGATTGTACTATGTTTTTGTATGGACGTGGTGTTGGGTGCCTGCACATATGCACACATGGCATCAACGCATGGTGTTGTGTGCAGGCGCCCTACACTCTGTCTTTCGTTTTCTTTTATCCCCCTGTTCCCCTCACTGTATATATATTTTATTCCCTTTTCGCTTCCTATATGATGAATTCCTGTTCTGTTCTTTAACTACATAGAAGTGTCTATTTGTTTGTCTCTAAATGTTTTGATGAATTGAACAATGTGGACCCTGTTGTAAACAAGTGTAAGGCTTAATTGGGTCGTCCACTCACAGTTAACAGTCTTTGTATTGAGTTTGTGCTTGAAATGTACTGTAATTCTGCAAACTGTTAATAAAGATTTCAATCTGATTGATTGATTGATTTATTTAATAAAGTGTCATGCTTCCAGCGGTATTTATAGGTACGAACAAAAGCCCTCAAACAGCAGACAGGACGTATCCGACGTATTTATGTTTATTTATGTCCGCGTACCAGGTGGCAGGGTAGAGGTGGAATAGGACCCCATGGCTACTGGGTCTCCAAAATATCAGAAACTTCAGTAGGCTACCATTGGGTTCTGCTTGTGGGGCTACCAACAACCATGACATGTAAGTTACTGTATCCTTTAACTAACAAGTCTTACACCAAGGTTTAACTGCTTTAAATGTACACTTTAGTCCATTCATTCACGGTTATCAAGAAATAAAGTCTAAACCCATCTATTGATTTATTGACGTTACCCGAGGCTTCTCAAATTGTCTGAAAATAGATCTGCAGAAACACATTCACTTCAAAGGAAGGCTACTAACGCGAGGTAACACAAATACAAAAATAAAGATATTGCAAATAATACAAAGCAGCAATGATCAACTGTACTGTACCTTAATTGTGGCCTCGGCCAGGTGCTTAAACAAAATAAACGTTTGGTTGTGTTGTAAACACTGAAGTGTTCCTTTGTTGGCGTATTTGTTTACATTGCTCTGTACCAGTGTCATATCGCGCCAAACAAACAGTACTCTTCTTACTGAACCACTTCCTTCCGGTCTCTGCGCGCAGAGTCCAGCGCTTAGAGGTCCAGCGTAACGTTGAAGGTCCAAAGGCTAGATTGTCCAAAAGGCGACAGCGCCCTCCTCTGGCCAGAATGAGTAACTGTATGGCCACTTATGGAAAACAACACTTCATAAGGTTATTTACACCCACAAGATAAATGTCTGTGTCTACAGCAACAATTCACCCTTAATTCATTCAGACAGGCGTACCACAATTTATATTTTGCAAATGACCTAGTCAATAAATTAAACAAAAACTCAGCTGTGCATGCGTGAGTGCGAAAAAGGAGAGCACTCACATAGTTTAAAAATAAATTAAATTTTTAAATCATTTTAAAAGACAGTACAAAAAACGTAAAACAATGAAACCTTCTGTTAATGGAAAAAATAATAGTGTTCCACAAGGATGAAGGATTGACAGAGTTTATTAAGAAAAGATGATCATCAGAGTTTTGAGAGCTAGCTAGACTGACAGGCCCCTCCTCCAGGGTAACAGGTACGGTCACCCCTTTTCCAACTCGTCCCCGCGAAAAGTGAAGAACGGTCACTGCGGAATTTCAAAGCCGTGGATAGCTCGCCCCCGAAGTGTGGATATCTCGCCCCAAAGCGTGGATGTCTCGCCCAGAAGTGTCGATATCTCGCCCCATGTTTATTTCTCCAGCCATCACAAGGCTAGAAGTTTTGCTGTCCTAAATGGTCATATAAGGATACCGTTGCTGTCGGGCAGAAACCCCTTTTCTGATTTTTTTTTTTTTTTTTTTTTACAAATTAACACCCTACATGATCATACTAAAACGTTGCACAAAAGTATCAAAGGAAGCCGATCTACAAGCTCGAAACCGAACGTCTATGGCTGTCTATTCGAGTCACTTCATCTCAGTCACATATAGGCCTATCACGGTATCACCTATGGAGGAAGCAACACTTTTGAAAATGTTTGAAAGTTTTTCACCAACATTAACGATATGCCCAAATGAAGGACCCCAGGAGTAGTTACAAAAAACAGGGCAAATTTACATGGCAAATTATGGCTGCTATAAGTCAGCCAAACCGACTGGATATTATGACTTGCATTTGTTGTTGTTTTTAATAGCTTTTCCCTCGTTGGCACAATAAAGGCACTGAACTGAGTTGGACTTATATCTGATATGATATTTTGAAACAATAATGCACTTTGTTTTATGAACCACCCAGACTTCTCAGATCATTTGGGATAGGTATGCTTTCTGACAGATTCAGAGTTTAGTTTTTATGAACTGGAACACTCTTAGGTCTGCTAGAACTCTGTTCTTTTAAATATTGTATTGATTGTTCCATGTGTTTGTTTTTGGTTTTTTGGTTTTTTTGAACAGTGTTAATGTTTTGTGTAAATAAGCACAAGCAGATATGCCAGCTCAAAACATATTTTTTCACGCCACGTTCCGAGCTTGTGGATCTACTAAAAAACTAAAAGTTGGAGATATATGATGTGCAGATCTCAGAGACTCCCATTGGCTTAGGCGGCTTTTCAGAGTGTGGGGTCACTGGTCAGACTCGGGAAGCCAATCAGAATCATGACTAGGTTGCGCAAAGGGCGCTCTACCCAACAGCAGTGATCATTTTTGCTTTTGTGCGACCCTGTAGTGTAGTATGAGCAAATAGGGCATTATGAAAAAACGTTGTAATATAAGTTAGAGAGATCAGAGTGATGACATCTTTAGGATGGAAAATATGTACCATATAGCCTACATATTCCCCAAAATAGGGACATAAGGGTTAATGTGGTTAATTGGCAGCCTTATATCTTCATATAATTAAATTGGTCCTCTCTAATTCTTATTATAAGATTTGACCACTTTTCTGTCTGTAGATCTGCTATTGTCTGTTAAGTGTCTCAGATGTAGGCTACCAACAATGACATCATCGGTGGAGATTCCAAGGATAAATGATCTTCCTGGAAAGTTTTGTTGAAACATAATCTGTTGCAGAATCAATAAAAAAAGTCATACAAATTAGTTTTACCACTGATGAGGTCATCAGTATAGGCAGGTGTCACTCACTATACTGTCCTCTATAGAGCGTCGCAGTCCCGCCCCCTTTCAGAAATTACAATGTTTTGGGCCGATCAAATAATTAGTAAGAAGAAAAACAAAACAAATAGTGTTGTATCCGGGTGCAGGTCTTTTTTCCGACAGCATATTGATCCGAAACCTCAATCCTAACCTAACCCTAACCGCAAGCACGGGAGCAGCGCATGTCGGACCATCGCTTTTTCGCATCGCAGCGAATGTCCCCCCGCTGCGGATCGGATCGTTGCCCCGTCGGCTAGAATGCTGTCGGAAAAAAGGCCGCCTCCCGTTGTAACCTGCCTTTATTTTCTTCTTTCAAATTATTTGATCGGCACAAAATATTGTGTTTGTTGTCATGATTTGTCACGATCCGAGTTGGCTTTGTCCGCGGCGTAACCGTCTTTATATAAATACTTTTTGTACTTCTGTGTGGAGTTTGCATGTTCTCCCCGTGTCCCCTATGGTAGGTACCCTCACAAAAACATGCAGTAATCCTGGTCTCTAAACTGCCTCCCCCTGGCCAGCCGGGGCGCCTGATGGAGGGGAAAGGAACTGGTTGGAATAACGTGTTCCTTTCACGCGCTACGTCCAACCAGGGAAACTCCCCCCTGTCAGGTGTAAAGGAGCAACTTGGACACTCAAGCATGAAGGAAGCATGAGTTAAGTCCGTTGCTCTCCCCAGGTTGGCGGAGGGTGTGTAGAGCCCAGGATCACAGTAGATGATTGACACAGGGGTGAAAAATGGGTTACAAAATCGTGGGATAAAATATATATAAAAAAATATATAAATACTTTTTGAAAAGCCTATGGAGAAAATGAATGGTCGTTCTGAAAGGGGGGCGGGACTGCGACGCTCTATAGTGTTACAAATATGCTGTGTCTGTTTTGAATTATGCTACTTGTCTATAGAAACAGTCCACACTCACAATTTGAAATTTCTTTTAATTTTGTTATCTATACCGCAGCAGCAACAGTCTCTGACAAACTGATGAGTAGCGTTTCGGCTACTCATCCTGAATAGGCTTAGGCCTGAATAGTCTAAATGTGTCCATTTGGCAGAGTGCGTCCGTTTGTGTGAGTGCAAACTGTTTTTATAGATAGATTATTACAGTGAGTCGGCAGCCCTCTATCCTCTCTGAAACTATTGACCGCAGAGCACGCTCAGCTCGCGGGACTTCTGTATGAATTATGCTACATGTTCATTATCGACCACCTCCACCAGCCCAGGCCGCCCTTTAATTATGAGCTCTGCTGTGTCCCAGTCAAATATGTTGCCTCTTGCCACCCGCTGGCCAGCGTACAAAGCCTTGATAGTGTTAGGACAAAGGACATAGTCCCACATATTGATGTCACTGATCTCTCCCACAAAGCTCTGCTTGGCATCGAATAAATCAACATAGTTGTCAGGATCTTGGCCGATGATAACTCTTCCCCCAGGTTGCACACTGTGGCCCTTCTTGTAGATCTTACTGAGGCTTTTCTTGCCGTCCATGTAGAATGCAGTCAGACCTGAACTGGAGTTCCATGTGACACACACATGGGTTTCAAGGGGCCCAAGTTGAGGGAGACGGAAGAAGATACCACCTCTACTATTAGAAGATAGGAAGAGGCCCAATCTAATTCACACACAGGCTCACACACAGGCGCACACACACACACACACACACACACACACACGCACACACTCACTCTCAGAGAGAGAGAGAGAGAGAGAGAGAGAGAAAGAGAATTATATAATTTGTTTGTCACTTCGCTACTCAGTCTGGCTAGCCTCCTGTTTGACTCGAATTCCATAACGTCACCTGTTACGTAGCCACGTTGCTGATACGTCATCAGCCAGCGCCACTCTTTTCTCACTGTTGAAAAGATTAGCGCCTTAAAACCTTCAGATTCACTAGTCCACTATGTCAGATTCGGTAGTACAAAAATCTGCCGGCTGTACATGTGGAGTGATGATAAGTACAGTACGTAGCTGTTGCCTACCTTGGAGATAATAATAATGCCCACATTTTTCAAAATATCCCCCCCATGATATCTATTTTTCTTATTTTTGTGAAATTTCCTGTTGAAATATTAAAGAAGAGTACCTCAAATTGCCATGAATTGATGAGAAATATTTTGTTATGGAATGGGGTAAAAAATATACCCGGGGTTTAGTGATGGTTTGACAAAATTTGGGTTCAGTGTCTATAGGATTAATGAATAGGCTGCCCACAGAAATAAGCTGGGCTGATGTGAATGGGCCCACAGACACACATGCACGAGGGAGTTTCATGGGCATTCACGCACATCTGAAGGGGACATCAATACATCAAAAGAAAGAAAGAAAGAAAGAAAGCTACCTGTCATCCGTTTCACGCCACACATTGAGTTCATCCCAGAATTGTGTTCGGTATGCAAACAGAATGATCGTTCTCTCTCTGCTCAGTTCCGTGGCCATACGTATGCACAGAGTGAAGGCTGTCAGGTTCATTGGCTTCTTAGGGGTCATCTCCACGAAGCTGTCGGATGACGGTTCACTGAATATCAGTGACCTACCTGGACGCCCACAGAACCCTGAAAAGAGGTTTTAAATAATGTTTTTATGTATTGATGTATTTATTTGACTGCAACAGGTCTCAAAGTGTGTTCCGGGACCCCCAAGTCTAGAAGTCAGCCCAACGAGACAATGTAGGCTACTGTATAGGAATGATTATTCAGATCACTCTCTTTCCTGTAATCTCTCCCCACCTAGTAAAAATGGGAGGGATTGTTTTAGAACCGGTTTTGAACATACACATACTGTAAGTGATCAAGGTAGATTATTGTCATATAATATGTAATTTTAGCCACACACTAAATTGAAGTCGCAATTTTGAAAAATTGCCGCAGTCGCGTACATAGGCCCCTCCCTAATTTGAAAATGTCTATAACGCTTGAATAGATTGGTCTTCTGCCCCTGCAAGGGAATTCATGTCTTTATAAACGATTGTAAAACATAGATTGGTTACGTACCCAACAACAGCCAATTAGCTACTAAACGTTATGCAAAGCTTACTCCGGAAAAAGGTAAATAATAAAGTGTGACAATAACTATAGTCTGTTTGCCCTTTGGGCAACCACACTAATTAGGAGTATAAAAATCACTCCCGTGTGAAGTGAGGGGCGCTCTTATCATCTAACATCAATTATTTACAACATAATGTTTGTTTAAGAAACGGGTGCTAATGTTTGTTTTAGTCCTCAACACAAACATTACATTTATTACATTATTTACTTTATTGTGTTTTCTTAAATAAACATCTATATATATATATTTTGTTTTGCACACAAATATAAAATCCTGTTCCCTCAAACGACATTATTTAAACACATGCATAAGTGAGAATGTACCTGATGCTTGCAGAGGGTATGCAATGAGGAAAAGAGCTGCCAAAAGCCTGATGTTGTCCACAACTGCCTAGAAAAAAAAGGACAAATAAAACCACTCAAGTCCTATTTTATATAATTCGTC
Organism: Protomyctophum bolini; assembly: GCF_963924005.1. Taxonomy (NCBI): domain Eukaryota; kingdom Metazoa; phylum Chordata; class Actinopteri; order Myctophiformes; family Myctophidae; genus Protomyctophum; species Protomyctophum bolini. The sequence continues at coordinate 18,702,491 of NC_137872.1, read as the reverse complement.
ATACAGTGGTGTCAGTTGTCACACAGCGAACATAGTAGATCTAAAGCTTGCAATGTTAACAATGAGCTTGTGAAAATGTATGATGGAGCATTAGCCATAAGCCATATCTTTCTGCAACGACAAAAAAAGGAAAAGAAAAAGTGCTGGTTAGATCAGTTATTTTTGCTATTTTTGAGTACCCTGGTAAACCATCCCGTTCTCGTGAATTGCAGAATTTCTACTGGGAGCTTCAGACAATGTTTTTTTTTAGCATATCCTTCTATAGCGAGTCTTATAATGACATGCCCAAATTCCAAAATAGTGACGCCATCCCACAATGTATGATCCTGGACAATGCTCCACACATTCTACATTCTACAATGATGTCATACATACCATCGTGTTCCTTCTGTTGATTCTGTTTCATGCTGGGTTTTTATGGGTTTAAGTCGTTTTCAAACTCCTCCCATTTCATAACCAGCTCAGTGGCCGCCTTGTTGGTGTACTGTAGAGAAATTACAGGGACAATTCTTTTTTTTAATTAAGTAAAATGTAATGGTGAAAGATGGTTTTCACGAGGTTTGTGCATATTTCCCATCGTATCGTTATTCCAAGAAAAAGAAAGGGAACGGGGTGGGGGTGGGGGCAGCGAGATCAATAGGCCAGTGGTTCCCAAACTTTTTCATGCCAAGGACCCTAAGTCAAGGACACTAATTATCCTGCGGACCCCCATTTGAAAAGATATGCCAGGGTCCCCCATAGGAGAAGATTTGTATGGCTCTAGCAGTGATTTTCAACCCGTTTAATTTCAAGGACCCCCAGATGGACATGTATTAGTCTAAAGACTCCCATTTAATGGCATGTCTATCTCTGGGACCCTAGAAAAAAAAGTCCTTATGCAAACCTACAGTGGACAGGTGCATCGGATAACTGGAACTGGAGAAGTAGAGAAAAGAGGGATCCCGCACACTGTCTTCACTTGCAGAATTAGATTTAAATAGAATTAGATTTAAATTCTGCAAGTGTGCAGGGTCCCTTTTTTCCAATTTATATTGTAAAATCAATTTAACTCTTAGAGTTACAGACCCAGGTCCATTTGGTTCCAAACTATCATTTAGAACACCACTTTGGGAACCACACTGGTATAGGCAATCTAGGGTTTAACCTCAAACAAATTGCAACACAAACTCTTTCAACTTTTTTTGTTTCATAAATATGTCACTAATAACATATCAAAAGTCCTAAGAAATCCAATTATAGTAGGGGAACATATTGAAAAATGTCAAAATAGGTTTTCCCTAGCTCTGGTCCAAATGCCGTTGCATTTAGAGCTATGTTGATGACTTCCGGGGCTCGCATAATGCAGACCATTATGCGTAAATAAAAATAAAGTTTTTGCTACTCACCAATACAAAGGCGGGTTGTGTCATTAGAAAGCCTACTTTCCTTAGTGGAAGCACTCTGAGCCCCCCAGCACACGTATAAAAAGGTACTTTTTGGCCAGAAAGGCTGGAGGAAAAATATTGTCTATGAGGGTTTTCTCTTGGCAATATCGGTAGAGGGCGGAGTGGAGTAACTAAAAGTTACTTGACGACGCTGGAGATGGAGTCGTCGTTAGTTGTGGACCAATGTGGACCATTGCACCTCCCAGAAATGTGGGTTATACGTACTCTTTACAGCACAATGTGGACCTGCAGCACCACCTAGAGGCTCAGTGTAGCTTATGGCACTACTGTGTACACAGAGTTGAAAGCTGCCTAGCTGGAACATATAATTCAACTTTTTTTGAACTGCAAAGGGTCTCAAACTTTATTGTCTCCACCAGGCCGAAGGCATGGGGAGAGAGTATGTTTTGCACTCGTCCGTATGTGTGTGTCCATGTGTGTGCATGTTTCCGTCCGTCCGTCTGTGTACAGCTAATCTCCGGCACCGTTAGCGCGGTCGATGCCAAAATTTCCCTAGACACTCCCTAGATGCCAACAATGAACCTGAAGTTTCCAGAACGGCCTGTTATAGCGCCACCAGGAGTCTGACTTTTGTAAAACACATTTTTTGATTTACTCCTGCATATTTTGTTAAAAGATCCTGCAAATCATTACACAGTATCTCTATAGTCATGTGCTCAAGACAGATCTATCCGATATTTCATATTCCATCCTGATTGGCTAACATTGGCTTTCAAAGTTTACAGGATTGGCCCGGTTTGAACAAAAAGCCTCAAATCATGAACGCAGCGTGCAATTTACGTGAAATCTTTCACAGACGTTCCTACTAGGCTGAGGAATATGGCACCTTTTTCACATTGGCTTATTATAGTGCCACCAGGAGGCCACAACCTGACCTGTCCTGGTTGAGACCTGTGCCCCGAGGGGCACTTTTTCTAGTTTTATTTATTTCAACGACCCATATAACGACAAAATGGGCATTGTCATGATTTGTCACAACAAGAGTTGGCTTTGTCCGAGGCACAAATGTCTTTAAATAAATACTTTTTGAAACGTCTATGGGAAAAACGTATGGGGAATTCTCTTCCGGGTCTGTCGTCGTCATGAAAGGGGCGGGACTGTGACACTCTCTAGAGCACAATTTTGAGTTACTTTTACTTTGATGGAGTATTTCCAATTTCCAATACTTCTACTTTACTCCGCTATATCTCAGAGGCAAATATTGTACTTTTACTTCACTACAATTATTTGAGAACTACTGTAGATTTGCATTATAAAACATACATGAATAATTTTTATAACCATTTACACATACGATACCTTTTGAAACGGCCATTCTGCATAATGAGTACTTTTACATAATGGTACTTTACTCAAGTATTTTTTATTACCACACTTTTACTTGTAACAGAGTGTTTCTATTGCAGTATTGATACTTTTATGGACAAAATTTGAGTACTTTTTCCCACCACTGGTAAGTCATAAGACTCATAACCCTAGCTTTGGTTTATTCGTGATTTGTGAAAGAAGAAAAGTGATACAGGCCAAAGTAAATCGTAATAACTCTTTGCTCGTTTAATATGGTCTTCAGTTAGCAGACACATACTGTACAGATATTACCACACAGATCTTTATTTATTTTTTATAACAAGCCCAGCAGATGTTCACAGTTATGACATAAATACTCCTTAAGTCATTTCTACATTGGTAAATAAGTTCCTTGTGTCTAGATGACAAAGATCTGGTTTTGGTCTCAGTCACAACTCAAAAGTAAGACAGAGTTCCGATCATCTGACAAGCAGTGGTGGAAAGTAACTAGGTATGTACATTTAATTAAGTACTGTACTTACAATACTGATCTACAACCTCACAATGCACCAGGATGCATTGCGTAGATTTGTTATTTAACTAATAAACTAATATTTTTTATCCCACGATTTTGTAACCCATTTTTCACCCCTGTGTCAATCATCTAATGTGATCCTAGGCTCTACACACCCTCCACCAACCTAGTCCCCATATATGGGGGACAAGGGGAGAGCAATGGAGTTGAACTCATGCTTCCTTCATGCCTGAGTGTCCAAGTTGCTCCTTTACACCTGACAGGGGGGAGTTTCCCTGGTTGGACGTAACGCGTGGAAGGAACACGTTATTCCAACCAGTTTCTTTCCCTTCCATCAGGCGCCCCGGCTGGCCAGGGGGAGGCAGTTTAGTGGACACGGGGAGAACATGCAAACTCCACACAGAAAGGCCCTTTCGCCAACCCCGCCTTCGGGTATGAGCACTGATGACGCGGAGGAGGAAACACGCCGCCAGCACCCACAGCGTCCCGAGCGGGAATCGAACCCAGGACCTTCTATCTGTTATTTTCAAAATATTTGTAGACATTTTAAAACTTCAAATGAGACATTCTGCATAATGAGTACATTTACTTTTGGTAGTTAAGTACATTTAAGTACATTTTAAGTAACTTTTGATTATCAAACTTTTACTTGGAACGGAGTAATTCTACATTGCAGTATTGATACTTTTACTTAAGTAACAAATGTGAGTAGGCTACTTTTTCCACCACTGATGACAAGGGTTCCCAAACTTTCCCCCCCAAATAATCCTATTTGTACTGATTTGTATGAAAATATTTATTGTCTTTAGTCTGTAGTTGCTGAACATTAATTCAAAAGCTACTGGGACGTAAGTCGGGACTTGATCACCCCGGCTGGGTCGCCTGAGTGAAGGGTATGATGTTCGAGAGACCCAAAACCCTGATGACCTTGGGATACATCACTGAGTATACGTCCCAGGTGCATCCATGCAGTGTTTTTTGTTATAAAATGTGGCACCTGGAGCCCTGTGGTTTTAACAGACACCATCAAAGTGCTTGACTGAAACCTCTCTTAAAGTGTCTCTCTTGTAGCAAAAACATAAGAGTAACTCAAATGAATTGGACAGCCAACTAGTACTAAGCCTACTCGATTCTTGCTGAAAATTTAGAAATTAGATCGCATAGGTGTCTGAATCTAGATTCATTGTGCAGCACTACTTTGTTTACCGTTGCGTGAGAAAACAGTTATAAGCTAATCATCTGGGACCCACCAAAATAATTTGGGGGTCGAGCTTGGGAACCACTGATCTATGAATGCAGACAACAGTCGCCCAAATAGACAGCTGCTAATTACCAAACAACTTCCTTAAACAATGCAATTATTATTATTATTTCCCCCAATGTTCACGTTGTGAGATAAAGCTGGGCTGCTGTAGGCAGTATAGGCACTGCAAGACGCTGGTCCATGTTATTTAACACTCTATAGCAGGGGTTCTCAAACCTTTTCAAAAGATACATTTGGTGTCTCCCCAAGAGGCGCAAGCTTACAAAAATACATGATGAATTAAGCACTTGAGCCCCATTTCAAAGATAGTGAAAATAGCAGATCACAAAGCATCGCAACGCGTTTCTGTAGATATCTTCTTTGAAGAAAACAAATATATAGGGATATTATGAGATATTTACTATTTTACCATTTTTTGTCACAGACCCTATGCTTGGGACACCCTGCTTCTACAGAGTTAAATGAATGTCATCATGTGTGTACATTCATCTTACGCGTGTACATGTAAATACATGTACACACAGTAGGGCTTCACCAACGTCGACTATAACCACTAGTCGACCTTGCTGGTACTAGTTGAATAGTTGCAACTCCTTGCAATTATAGTCGCAACTAAACAGTTTTGAGGTCAACCACACCAATGCAACTCTTTGCAATCATTGGTGTGGTTTGGGCTTACAAGATATCAAGCTACTCTCAACGGGGTGCGCACGCTTTTCCGACACACCAAAGGTCTGAAGGGCGGGGACATGCGATGTGAAAATGCGATGGTCCGACATGCGCTGCTCCCGTGCTTGCGGTTATGGTTAGGTTAGGGATTGAGGTTTCGGATCAATAGTATGTCGGAACTAAAGCCTGTACCCCTCTCAACTATATTATAGTTGGCATTAGCTTGATATCTTGCTAAACAAATCTAAAATAAGATTACACAATAGGTAAACGACTAGTCGACTACCAATGGGTCAAATTAGTCAACTAAAATCACTAGTCGTAACACGCAGTCTCAGTCTCAAGCTCTAGCTTCGGTGTCGGGTACGCCTACAAAAGTCACGTGCACAGCATGTGCATAAACACCTTAAACACGTTTCGTGCGTTTGCGCACAGCCGCACACACACACACACACACACGCCACAATAATCATTTATTTTTGCCTTTGCCTTCGCCTTCTGTCTCGGATTTGCAGGAGGAAATCCTGAGGAGAGAGAGAGAGAAGGGAGGGGGAGTATTTCAGTAAACCCTTAAAAAAAGCTATATATATATATATATATATTAAGCATGTAACGATATATCGTATATATATATATATATCGATATTAATCCCGACGATCGATTTAATAAAATAAAATAAACGATTTTCTAAAAAAATAAATATCTTTTTTTTGGGGGGGGCTAGTGAATTATGGTGTGTGTGATATGAAATATGAGCTTTAATCATATTGAAGTGTTTTGGAGAGAAATGAGACTGAGCAACTTTCAGTAGTAGAGCACTGCAGAGGGGAGCTGTGTGTGTGTGTGTGTGTGTGTGTGTGTGTGTGTGTGTGTGTGTGTGTGTGTGTGTGTGTGTGTGTGCGTGTGTGTGTGTGTGTGTGTGTGTGTGACTGTGCCCAGGTGATGGTCGTTGATGCTCATTCATATCAAGGAAGGCAATTGTGTCTCTGCACTGTCAAATAGATCTACATCTGTACTAAGATGCCATCAAAGAAAGCTTTTTTACATGTTAACTCGAGCTAGGTTCTAAACAAGAAAGCATGTTTACAGTTGTTGCACAGAAATTAGAGAAAATAGAGTTCTGTAGACAAAGGGGAGCTGTGTGTCTGTGCCCAGGTTATGGTCGTTGACGCTCATTAATACATCAAGGAAGGCAATTATGTTTCTGCACTGTCAAAAGTAATGGGGGGGGATAAGTTTATATATACAATTAAAAAAACATTTTTTCTGGAAAATATCTTTTGTTTCAAATATCGTGAAAAATCGTATCGTGAACCTCATAGTGATACGAATCGTATCGTGAGTTGAGTGAATCATTACATGCCTAATATACTGTATATACACATATATATATATATATATATATATATATAGCTTGTTTGTTTGTTTGTTTGTTGTAAGCCATTTTTTTCCACCCAGTGTCAATTGTCTAATGTAATCCTGGGCACAACACTGTAATCCTGCTCTTCCAACCTGGGAAGAGCAACGGACTGACCTCATGTTCATTCAATTTTATGTCCAATACTGTGCACCACATTCTCCAGTGGGCATCAAAATAACCCAAGTCAATCACCATAAGCCAGTGGTTCCCAAACCTTTTCAAGCCAAGGACCCCCAAATTCATATGCATTTGGCCACAGACCCCCATCTGAAAAGAGTTTGTGCCAGTGACCCCCAGAAGAGAAGATTTATGTATACATAGCCTCAGAAACCGCAGCCAAACAGGAAAAGTGGCATAGGAGTGGAAGTGAATCTTGTATTTCGCTAAACCAATAACAGTGCAAAGGGACGTCACTCCAAATTTGGTGACGTCAGTGTTCTCCACTGTGTTCAACTGGGGAGGGGAGGGAAGGAGAGAGGAGGGGGGAGGGAAGGCGGGCTTATGGGTTGGTGAACCAATAGGAAGTTGGTGTCGGTTTCCACTTTGAGAGCCACTGCCATGGTTGATGAAAGTTAAGAGGAAGAAGTAGTTACAGTATAAACTTATAAGAAGACCAGAAGACCACAGACCAGGCAAAAACACCCTGCTTGAAATGTGAATTATGGTGCGTCACGTGCGTCGGCTCGGCGTGAATGGAACACCCCCCCCCCCCCCCCCCCCCGCCATTTACAGTATTTTGGTGTAAAGTCAACAGAATGAGTCACCTCTACATAGACGTGTACTCCATCAATGCAGGGGGGATCCAGTTGCCATGGTTACCCTGACTTTGCTCCGCACCGTCCAGCACGCTCAATTTTCTGATTGGTGGAGGCCGTCTCCCTTTATCCAATCACCAAATACATCAAATTACCCCATTGATGCAAACAACAAAGACACAAAATGTTTAAAGACATAAACGAAATCAAATCTTCATCCCCCAAAATAACTTAATTTCTATCAATGACACACCCCATGAAGCCTTGAATTCATAGAGATTTGTATTAATTTGATGACCGGCGGAGTCTCCTTTTGACCGTCGATGACCCAGTCAATTATTGGCTTAGGAGTGCGACAAACACAAATAAATCTCCTTTTAACACTTTTTGTTTGTTTTCCATAACTAGAGTGGTGCACATGGGGCATCTACAGCGATTCCCGTTGGGCACTGGCCGGCCTACTTGTAACAATTCAAGTTGGAAATGCATGTAATGTATTTTATGTGTGGACACCAGGAAGAGTAGCTGCTACTAAGGCAGTAGATGGGGATCCAAATAAATAAATAAACAAATACACCACCCTGATATTAGGCGTTGGAGCCTCTACAGCGATCCCTGTTGGGCACTGGCCTACTTGGAACGATGCAAGTTGGAAATGCATTCCCCAATTTGAAGTCGGTGGGGCGAATGGTTCTCGGGTTGTGTGGATTACACACAGACAGACAGACAGACGTACAGACAGAAGTACAGAGACTTGCATTTATAGATAGATAACACCATGTGCAACCCAGATTCGGCACAAACAAGGGATTAAATTAATTTCACTCCTATGCCACCAAAATGTGGAACGCCCTACCAACAGTCATTAAGACATGCAAATCCCTTGACTCCTTCAAAACTGCTCTCAAAGGGCACCTACGGACGGCTGCAATTCGAAACTGGCCCCTGTAAAATCTGAATCCCCCACCCACAACTGTTTCCCCTCACTGTATATGTTTCTTTTCCCTTTTTACCTCCTATGATGATTTATTTTTTACTATATAGTTGTGTATATTCGTACGTCTCTAAATGTTTTGATGAATTGAAAATGTTGGGCCCTATTGTAAACAAGTGTAATGCTTTATGGTATCGTCCACTCACTGTTAACAGTTTTTGTATTGAGTTGTACTTGAAATGTACTGTAATTCTGCAAACTGTTAATAAATTAATCAATCAATCAATCAAACACAGAGGCCCCCTTTTCCACCGGGGTTGAACCAGTTCGGTTATTTTTCCCCCGCCTAATATTGAACCAGTTCAGAGTGTTTCCACTGTTTCCACTGAAAATTAATTTGGTTCAGAACCCTAAAAGTTGGTTCGGAACTGGAACCAAAAAATTACCGCCGGTTCTGTGAAAGCACCAAGGTTCCAAGAATCTAAAACGGAAACAGTTCTACAACCAAAGCTATTTTGGTGGGAAAGATTTCAGAGAGGGAGTCATTACCTGTATGAGTGTAGATGAACCACAGCGCCCCCATCAGGCTGATGCCCAGAGCAAAAGCAGCAAACACAATCCCCATCACTGGACCAGTATCCACCACCCAGTCTACAATACACAGAGTACATTATACTAAAGTATAAATTCTTCACTGGACCAGTATCCACCACCCAGTCTACAATACACAGAGTACAAATACTAAAGTATAAATACTTCACTGGACCAGTTGCCACACATTGAATGCTGTCCTCAGAACACATTCCAAGGCATATAAAATAAATTTACTTTTTAAAAAGTGTTGAAAATGTTCAACACAAAACCTTCTCTTCTGGGGGGGGTGGGGGGGACATTTTCAGATGGTGGTCCGCGGGGTCCTGCTTCACTGCTTGGCACTATAAAGTACTGATTTAGAAGGCATTCATAGAATCGGCCTCAGGTCTTAATGGGATGAACACAAATAACAAATGAGCTCAATGTGACCACTCCTTACAGTTGTGTTCTGGGCTGGGATTGGCCAGCTGGGACACGGTGGGTGTCTTGGCCCTCTGGCCAGCAGGGGGCGGTGGTGGTCTGCTGCGCTGGGTCACCACCATGGGCCTTGACAGATCCCTGCTCTCACACTGGAAAATACAACATTAAATGTGGGTGGATTTGCCATCTATGAAGGTTTAATGACAAATAGAGCCCCATGCCCCTCGCAAAAATGCGAGGGGCAAATATATATATATATATATATATATATATATATATATATATAGTATATACATATATCACATTTCCACATTAGCCCTTTAATTGGGCACATTTTCTAATATATTTTTTAAATTTTGTAAAGATATTTTTTTATTGGTTTTTGAAGGGACAGACAGTAGGCTGACAGGAAACGGGAGAGAGATGTGGGGATGACATGCAGTAAAGGCCGTGTCGGGCTCGGGAGTCAAACCCGCCGCTCACTGCGACTGGATTACCAGTCGGGTGCCCAGACGGTTACGCCACCGCCTGGGCCTTTTAAAGATATTTTCGAAAATAGCAAGAAATCTACCAGCTCAAAGCTTGTAGATAGTCTATGTATGCGTGCATGTGTGCGTGCATGTGTGCGTGCATGTGTGCGGCGAGCGAAAAGTTAATATGGAGCCCTTTGAAGTCTAGCATAGAACCCTTGGGTCAAACAGCCACTTCTCATTCAGGAAGCGGTGTGTGTGTGTGTGTGTGTGTGTGTGTGTGTGTGTGTGTGTGTGTGTGTGTGTGTGTGGAGCTGCGGTACCTGCTGCGTGGAGGAGCCAGGGGCTCCCAGAGGAGGTAGGCGTAGGTCACATGTGCCCCTGTCCCTCCTAGCTGCTTCCCCAGAAGCACACAGACGCACACTGCAGTGCAGGAACTGCACAGAGTCGTTGAAAACGGGCTGCAGAACAAAGCTGAACCGCAGTGAAAGAGTCACCTTCTCTTCCTCGGCTGGCACCTTCCTCCCTTGATTCCGTCTGTTGTCCCTTGCTGTTGTGCCGGCAGTGGAGGCGTCTTTTGCCTGGCGTGCCCGAGCCCGGGCCTGGCGTTGGAGCCGGGAGCCGCTGGGGACATCCTCATTGCCAGAGTCTTTCTCCCTGCTGGCTCCTGCCTCCATGTCCTCCTCCTCCTCTGGTTCAGCATCGTCCGATTCTTCCTCCTCCTCCTCCTCGTTTCTGCTGAGGAGGACGGAAGAAGTACTCAGACTATTTACTTAAGTTATACTAGAAGCACAATGTAATCCTGCTGTTATACGAATAAGCAATTAGTGTTGGCATCAAATTAAAGTTACATAGTGCAGCTTTAAGTACGATTTTGCGGTAATTTAACTTAACTATAGTAAGTTAAATATTAGTAGGAGTAAATATACTTAGTTACCTTTCAGCACTGCTGAGGACGAGCGAGGGGTCCGAGGAGCAGCTGTCCTTCACCAAGGTCCAGAAAGGAGACTTCCGGGGGTGTGAAAACGGTGACACGACACATGACGTCACCTCGACACCCCCGCTAACGGGCCTGTTGACAGACACCTGTAGACAAGAACAACAAAGGTAGGTCTTCTTTTCTTCCCACATCAATTTATTTATTTTATGGTTAACTATCGTCGCTGTCGGGTGGAATCCTCAAAACTGAACTTGTGTCTCGAGCTTGTGGATCTACTTTTGATACTTTTGTGTGATGCTGTAGTCAGTGTGATCAAGTATGGCGTTAATCTACATATAATGTTACAACGTTCTAAAGGAACCGAAGCTTGCTTTATTCCTTTAGCTTAGCTGAAATAACGTAGACATGGACTTCTGTCATCAGGTACCTTAAATGACTGGGTTGTCATTTACATCCATGCCATTGTAGCATTTAAATCACCCAACACCTTCTTGGTCTATAGAGCGTCGCAGTCCCTCCCCCTTTCAGAACAACGGCCCAGGAAATGAAAACGCAATGCATTTCCCCATAGGCAGTTCTTATTTAATTTATTTAAAGACCTTTTAAGCGTCATACGAAGCCAACTCTTGTCGTGACAAATCATGACAACACAGAATTTTTCGGGCCAAACAAAGAATTAGAAAGTAGAAACAAACGAAACACTTTTTTTGTTGTTTTTCTTCTTTGTAATTATTTGTTTGGTCCAAAATATTGTGTGTGTTGTCATGATTAAAAGGTCTTTAAATAAATTAAATAAGAACTGCCTATGGGGAAATGCATTGCGTTTTCATTTCCTGGGCCGTTCGTTGTTCTGAAAGGGGGAGGGACTGCGACGCTCTATTCACAATCAATCATGGCTAATAACAAGCCATCTGATTTGATTGAAAATTGTATTAACAGTTTGCAGGATGGGTACATGGTTCTGTGCACGGTTGTGAGTGTATTATAGGCAGGCTGACGAGGTGGAGTTTTTGGATGTTTGTAGAATGAAACGTTTTTTGAGCACCCATCCAAAACAAATAAAATATACGAGCTAATAGATGCACTAGTTGGACAATGTCCACTCAAGACCCAGAAATAGCAACAAAAAAACAAACTGATGGTTTGTGATAGAGTAATTGCACTCAGAACATGGCACTGATGCAAGCAAGCAATTGCTTGCTTGCGTCTAACTAATCCTGATATATTATTATTATTATCTAACCCTAACCGAACGTGAAGCCACGTTGTCAGACCAATGTGCCCACACACACACACACACACACACACACACACACACACACACACACACACACACACACACACACACACACACACACACACACCTCTACATAGACACGGCGATTAGCAGTGATGACACAGGGGCCAGTGGGTCTGTGCTCGTAGTCTTCGGTGACGAACAGCTTCAGGGACAGCAGCGGGGGACCAGGTCTGTGTCGGGGGGACGGTTGTGGGAGTAGTGGTCCCGGGCCTGGACCCTGGCCCAGCCGTGGGCCCTGCGGTGGGAGTAGGGGTCCCGGGCCTGGACCCTGGCCCAGCCGTGGGCCCTGTGGCGCTGGCCGAGGACGGGCGGGGACGAGCGGGACGGATGCCAAGCAGCTGAACTGTACGAGCAGAGAGAAGAGGCACTTTGAGGTACTTTTACTTTACTCAAGTATTTCCCACTTCCAATGCTTTTACTTTTACTCCACTACATCTCAGAGGCAAATCTTGTACTTTTACTCCATTACAATTATTTGAAAACTTTTGTATTATTATTACAAAACATGCATTACCCACTTATACATTTGAAAACTTGAAATGAGACATTCTGCACAATGAGTACTACTTCAAGTACATTTTGATGCCACTACCTTTGTACTTGCAGCATTGATACTACACTGAAAATATGGCACATATAGGGAGAAGATTGAACCACTGTTGACAGGAGTCCCCCAGGGACTCACCAGCTCAGTGGCCTTTTGGTTAGAGCATTGATTCTCAAAGTGGGTCCTGAGGGTTTCAGGGCATGTCAAGTCACAATGTGTTGCGCTGCAACATGATGTGAATTGTGAGCATGAAGATAGGCTAATTGCGTTATGTATACAGACACACCTGGACCCACACGCACACACGCATGTGCGCATGCACGCACACACACACACACACACACACACACACACACACACACACACACACACACACACACACAGGGCTCTCACATGTATGGCCAGGGGTCTTGCCTTCCTCTCTGTCTGGTTGTGTGTGAGAATATTCTGAGGTTGTTCTCTCCATAACAAAACCTAGGGCAGAAAGAGACAGAGAGAGAAAGAGAATGAGAGAGATAATTTACGGTTTAGACATTTACTGTAGCAGACACTCTCTCCAGAGTGACTTACTGTACAGGTGTGAGATCAGAGTGGTGGACAAACAACCAGGTAAATAGTCACATGAGAACAATGAAGTGCCTCAAAGAAACTAGGATACCAAGTAAACAATGAGCCCAGCATCTCTAAACCACTGCTTTACAAAGAGTTTCAGGAGGTCTGCAGCAAATTGAGGAACAGCTTAACCGTTTGGCCGTCAGGATTAATTAATGATTCGATGCGACCCAGTAACTTTTGTTACTTACACTGTGTTGTGTCAGATCCATATCTGGACTCCTGCTTGGCGATCAGCAAGGGTTACCGCGACGATTACAGCGTTGGCTATGGGCCGTCAAATAAACCTTGTTTTGACCAGAAATGCCATCTGGAATGGCGCGCTCCATTGTTGTTGACAACATCACCTAGCATCCCAGTGCTAATGTAAGTAGCATTATGACTTGATCTATCATAACCACTATAAAAGACCAATTTCCGTGATACAAATTTTAATTGCCGTAGATCTACGTTATTGGTGTTATAAGACTTTGCACAATCTTGACAGATCTTCTCTTATGGGGGTCCCCTGGCACAAAATGAGAGATTTGTGCTTGTGACCTATAGTTTATTTGATCCATTTGTAACTCTGAGAGGGTGGAAACATAACCACCCCCTTAGAGTGCACTTCTAATAGGTGTTATAGCAGTGTGTGTTACAGTGTTATAACAGACAGACAGACAGACAGTCCACGGTGTTGCTTTTAGTCATGACAGATACCTCTATAAATGTATTCAGTCAGCATCATGCGTCACTATACATACACGTAATGTAATCAGCCACAGGCAGCATGGAACTGAACAGAAAGGTCTCCACTCCACTGACTCAGCAACACATCCCCTGTGAACCAAGGTCCTTAGTACACCAGAGTTAAGTAATATGAAATAACAAAAAACTAGACTTGGGGGGAAAAAAGGAAAATATAATAAACATTAGTTAACTGAAATAAAAAAGAGTGATAGATAAAAATTATGCGTTTCAGGCCCGCATTGGACGGTCTGGAAATTCTGGCAGATTCCAGAAGGGCTGGGCAGTCACGGGGCCGCGGCTGAGCCAAAACAAAGATCTTGTAATACAAAAAGACAGTGGTGACTGTCGGCTGGTGAAGACCACAAATGCCAGGGCATTTGTGCCTGATGCATTTACAAAACGAACTAAAATCGTGGAGAAAAAGTCTTCAGTTTTGTCTTATTTCAGTGAAATCAGTTATGAATGATGTTTTACCTGTGAATATGTTTTCTTTTTCAATTCCCCATATTACATGAAAAACTAAAACACTAAATAAATAAACCTTAAAAAACTAAACTAAAACCAAAAACTCACTTCAAACAGAAATTTAAAAAGAAAAAAATACTCAAAACTCAAAAAATTATTCAAAACTACAATAGGATTGATGTCAAACACACACACCTCCAGGTGTTACAGTGGTATTATTATGGGATGGAAGGCCTCCACTTAGCACACAGATGTACTCAGATGTACTCAGACAGGCAGACAGTGTGATTACATGCAGGAACCATTTGCCTTGCGTTCCACTTCCCTCTGTTTAGCTCTCCTCACTGAGGCTTGTGCTTGTGTTTGACTTTTGTCTGATTTATAACTTGGTCTGCATGCCGCGTCTCGTACACACAGACGACAGCTGATCTACAAGCTCACACTAGGGGTCTTATTATCAACGATTCAAAATAGATTATATATAAAATGGTAAATTGTGTATTTATATAGTGCTTTTAAGACACCAGTGAAAATAGCCGATCTACAAGCTCACAACACGTAGGAACATCGATGAGAGTCTGTGGAATGATACCGGCGGGGAACTAAATCAGGTTTTTTCTGTAAGCACACCTGTTACCACTTGTTATAGTCATGCTTCATGTGTATGTGACAAGGCCTCTTCTATGTTTGATCCTAAAAGAAGTGTGGGTGGTCTGATTCAGATTATGAGGAATGTTCTTTCATGCTGAAACTTTTCTTAAGTTTGTCAGCAGCACTGCGTGTAGTGGCAGGGTCATTGAATCTAGTGGTTCTCAAACTTTTAAATGTCAAGAATATTTCCTGTAGGCGGAGCCGACATATCTGCGGTGTAAACCTGCACCTCTTCTACTACAGTGAATGGAAAAGTGACTGATGTTAGTCTGCTCAAATGTTACTCTTTTACCTGCTTTTTTTTACTAACACTAACTTTATAAAGATGCCCAGAACATCGATGAACGTGTGTAGTTTATGGCTGCTCCAACAGTATGGCAACATTTAACTTTGAAGAGAAACGGAATGTCGTCTGAGACCAGAGCTGGCTGAGAGGAAACAGTGAAAGCACTCAATAACTTGGCACTTTCAAGACTCATTACGTTGTACCGGTATTATTTTTGCCCGACTTTGTTCTTGCTCTTCACTTAAACTATATACTGTTTAGTCTTAACTACAAGTTTCTGACTTCAATATGCCTCTCGTTCAAAATATGAACGGGGGATTATTCAGCGACTTTATCGTAATCATCGGTGAGGTAAGCAAGCAAAAATATGTCTCCCGGTTTTTGTCCGGAACGGAAGGGGGGGGGCTTACAAATCGAGTAAAAGCGGCCATATCTCCCCGAGCTTCTATTTTGAAAGAAATCCAGGAGCTGATTGTGTTAATGTGAAACACTTTGGTTGTTGTTTGATTAACATGGCCAGCTTTTTAACCACTCTGTTGGTCGGAGATGTTCACGCCATTCCTCCATCTTGTGTGTGTTCTGTGTTGCATGAAACGCTCAATTCATAACACTGGTTTTAGCACTACTGGTGCAATCTAGTGGCAAAGAATTAATACAACGAAAATTTATTATAGGACGGACCTGTTTTTTAGGCCAATTTCATTGGAAAAAACGTTCTTATATTCTGCATAATACGGTATGAAAGGTACAAATAAAGTCATTATTATTAGTAGTAGTATTACCATTATTAAACATGATTACAACTCCCTCTTAAATGTACACTGCTCCCCTCCTTTATCACTCACATTGTGTTTGCCTTGCTTGATCTCCCATCTTGTTCTGCGGTCTTCTTTCTGTCTAACTAATGAGCTTCCAGGAGGTTCCTGATAAACAATACTATACTATACATTAACAAACATTCACGGCGTAGATACTAACATTAACAAACAAACACTTCAACAAGCCCATCCCACCCCCTAATACTCAGTAGAAACAAACATGCATAATAGTGAACTATAATAATTAGGTGGTTTAAGTTCAAATGTATTATACATTACGGTTATATCTGGTGATTTTTAACTGCCTGATTCTATTGATAGTTTCCTTAAACCATTCACCAATATTGTCACCGCCAGGAGACTATGCCAAGGAAGAAATACCACCCTATATTTTTCAAAGTTGAATTAGTTGTATTTGTATTTAGTTGTTTAGTTGAGGCATATCACATATAGGGAATAGGAATAGGCATCAATTCCTTAGAATGGCTGTACCTATTTTTAATATTGTCCAGCATGATAGCATATTGAATATTGACTTTTGAATGATTTTGTTGTTCCTTCAGCCTTTCCCTCCCACCATTTGTGTTGTTGTTGTTCATTCCTCACCGTGTTCTTGTACAGAACCCCTCTGGGATGGAGCAAGGCCGTGGTCCTACAGGAAAACACCGGGAACGCCAACAGCAAATGGCTGCCGTTGGAGCGTGCCTGGCATTTAGGATCCTCCAGAGTCACAGCAGACACCCACACTGACAAGGTCTGTGGGAGAGAGAGAGAGAGGGAGAGAGAGAGAGAGAGAGAGAGAGAGAGAGAGAGAGAGAGAGAGAGAAAACAATGGGTGTAGTACCAATTTATTACTGAAGTAAAAAATACTCTGAATTAAAAATGTTACTTTATATGTTTTGATGCAAACATTGTTGTGTAGGCCTACTTGTGAAAGTACTCATTCAGAATGTCACTTTCAAAATGTTGTGAAAATAGTTTAAATAGATGTGTCACATTGTGAGCTTGTAGATCAGCTATTTCCGAAAGTGTGGAATATTGGTTAATGTACTGTAGGTTTTGTAATAATAATCTACTAAAGTTTTCAAATAATTGCAGTGGGTACAGTATTTTACTATTTGCCTTTGAGATGTAATGGAGTATATGTATTCCGGTATAGAGCCTTGAAATTATGGAGTATAAGTAATAAGTCAAGTAAAGTAGTAAATTTAAGTTCCTCAAAATTGTACGTAGGTGCAGTATTTGAGTAGACTTTTGAGGGGCGCTAGCCCCTTCAATGACTGGCTTTTTTTGTGGTGTCATGTGGCAGCCAATTCTATGGACTTTTTAATGTTTACTTTAAACATACCCCCTTGACGTCATGTGGCAAGCCTATGGGCATTTTGTTTGCTTTACACCGTGATGTACAAAAGCAAACATTAAAAGGCGCCCCTCACTTTGCACAACAGTGTTTTAAGTTTAATTTAATAATAAAGTCCGGCCAAAATCTCATTCACTTAATGGAAATAGAGACATCTGCTGGACCTTCAAGCGGACCTTCCTTGCCCGGACAGTTTGAAGGAGCAAATGCAGGCCCGGATTAACATGAATGGAATTTACTGGAGCTTAAGCGCCAGGGCTCGCAGCTCGCAGGGCCCTGTGCGAGACTATTTCAAATAGGTACAGCTGTAGCTTCCATCGAAACCGTATTCATGGGGCACCGATTTCAATGTAACGCAACACAGGAAACCCAGCTAGTGTTTTTGGTCGTCCAACAGTTTCTTAACCATTCAGTGGGAGGAGACTCAAAAATAGCAGATGCAGTGTCGGGGAGCAGCCTAATAACTCTATGGGAGCAGTGGCGATAGTGCTGGCAGTGCACTGAACGCACGCGCATTCATTCACTGGGCGCAAAAAGTGTCCTTCTTGATTGTGTTACGCACACACGTGCATGGGGCCTTTTGATTTGGTGTAGCGCCAGGGCCCACGGAGGGGTTGATTCGGCACTAAGCACAATTTATCTGAGTGCAGTGTGATGGTGACCTGTAGGTGGTGCTGGCTCACAGCCACGCTGAGGCGGCCGTCCTCACACTGGACAGTGAGGGCATCCTGACCTCGGCCGGCTCCGCCCCCTCCTCCTCCTCCTCCTCGGCTGAGCCACTGCCTGAACCTAAGCTCCTCCTGCTCCATCACCTCCTCCCCGCCTACTGGTGGAAGCACCTCCTCTAGAGAGAGAGAGAGAGAGAGAGAGAGAGACACAGGCAGACAGACAGACAGACAGACAGACAGACAGACAGACAGACAGACAGACAGACAGACAGACAGACAGACAGACAGACAGACAGACAGACAGACAGAGACAGTAATATTGTAACCTCGTGGTTACAATATTAATGCTTCTGATGACTTTTAAAGTTACGACTTTAAAAGTACGACGATTAGTTATAAGCGATTCTGCTTCCAGTTCATTTGAGGTGAATTCTGGGATTTTCAAAATAAAATATCCCGTAACTACGGGCGGCATAATATTAGACTGAATCGTGAGCGGGCAGGGAATAAGTTAAAACAACGCAATACTGCCTCATCAAAGTTGGTATTGTGTCTTTATATATTGTCAATTACTTGCATGAGAGGGGAGAGGTGGTGGAGTTAGTTGCTTTAGGAGACAGTTTGAGGATACATGGAGTAAAAATAAAATCCTGAACATATATTTTTACTTTCCTGACAAATTTACATTTAGGAGAGAGTTAGGCAAGTTTCTCCATAATACCAAAACACTTTATCTTACGTAAATAATAACAGTAGTAACAATAGTAATTATTAGATTACATGTTATTGCATTGCTATGGATAGCAATGCGATAACATAATATTTATAGATATTTAACTAATGAAACATATTAACAAGAGCTTATGATTAAATAATGGCTACATCGGATCCACAAAGGTAATTTTTTTATGAAGTAACGACTTTCTGCCTTTCAACATTTAAGGTTTCCACCAGTTTCCAGTTGTTCGGGACCAAATGGTTGGTTGGACAGACGGACGGACGGACGGTCGGACGGACACAGACAGACAGACCTGGCCCGCCCACGGCAAGCCGGATCACAAAGCGATTGGCCAGGTGAGCCTCTGTGTAGGAGCTGGGGCTGGGGAAGCCGTTCTGATTGGCCCATGCTAGTAGATCAGGTGTGGTTGAGAGGTCAGCGTCCAGCACGCTGGACAGGGTCAGGTGAGACGGTGCTGGGTAGGGCGGGGACACACTGTTGGAGGACTAGTGGGGACAGACAAAGACAGAGACACATGCATCAGGACAGTGTCAGATGAGACGGTGCTGGGTAGGCGGGAACAAACACTGTTGGAAGACTAGTGGGGACAGACATAGAGACACTAGGACAGTGATTGAGGATTCTTAATAGGACTAGTTGTTAAATATCCCTAAATATTCAGCACAACAATTGAATGGATTAAAGATGACTTCTTGGGTGGTGTGGAATTGTCAATGATCCCGTGGTGCCACCAGTACGACACATCTTCAGTTGTGTGGTTGTGAGGATGAGGATACTGTAAGTGGGACCCCAAATAATTAATTAACATTAATATATATATATTTTTTTTTTATCTTGAATCTTGAAAAATGGATTTTCATTGTGATAGTGATAAATTAAAGTAGAAAAGAACTTAAAGTATACTATGTTATTTCCTCTGATCCAAGATGAAACACAATCCATGGAGTGGTCATTCAAAGAAACAGGCTCTGATAATGAAAACATGTTTTCAACATGTTCAAGTGGGCCCTGACCCAGAACGACTAGGCAAATGGCTAATGGCCTACCGCATAGCAGTACACTACAGATTAATAGAATAAGTACAATGATCTGAATGTGAAATTACTTTTAATTTGTTATTAATTCATAGCTCACAATACAATAAATGGAAAATAAATGAAAGATGCACACGTGATCAAAAGTCAACATATAAAGAAATGTACATCCCGTGTGTGTGTGTGTGTGTGTGTGTGTGATGAAGCTCGAGGCTGTGAGAGAAGTGGCCCTGGCAAAGATACAACACCTATTTGCCAATGTACACATCCCACAACATGCACTGAGAGACATGACAAATAGAACTGTCCAGCTGGCCAGAAAATGGGTTGGCCTAAACTCACACTCCACACGAGACATACTCTTCCTTTCATATGGCGAAGGGGGGCTGGGGGTCCCAAATGTAGAGTGGACTTATGCAGCAACACGGCTGAGCCACCTACTGCACATGCTCAATAATGATGATGGCACCGTCAGAGAAATGGCCAGGGCATCACTCCTACTGGACCTGCGCAGGAGGAAGGTACCCCTGGCTGCTGCAGTCCAGAATAACTTCCTAGGCTTTAGGAGGAAAGACTCTGGGAAACTGGACTCACAAGCCAAGGGCTTCGGGGTCTGGTCTGATTGGCCAGATCTCAACGACCTTTGCCATCGGACAGGAGTCCAGCTAAAATGGGCAAAAAACAACGAAAATGTGCCCATCTCAGATGGATGAATTACAGACTCCAGCGTGGTAGTGAAGGCTACCCTCACCCACCAGGGAGGGGACACTAGACTACAGGAAGAAACGGCAAGAAGGGTTCTGCTTAGCACGAAACAGACTGAAGCCAAAGAACATTGGCGTGGCCTTCGACTGCAGGGAAAGTTGGCCTGTGTTGATTCAGCTGATCACTCTGTTTCACATTCGATGTACAAAAATGCTGCTATTGGGGAGGATGTTTTAAAATTTACCATCAAAGCAAGACTACAAGTACTACCAACCAAGTACAATCTGTCAATCTGGTATCCCGACACCCACACTCCACTCTGTATAAACCATCATGATTCTGAACAACACCTAGAATCCATTGCACACATAACAAATGGATGTAGTGCATACAAAAACTTATATATTGCTCGCCACGACCGGATTGTTGACCTAGTGTCTGATGCAGTTCGAAAGCATGTGCCATCTAGTGCAGCAATGTATAAACACTCAAGAGTGTTACCAGATTGGTTTAGCTGTGCATGCGATGTCTTTGCTAACATCCCGAATACACCTGATGTTGTCTTTGTTGACACCAGACACAAGGAGGTCCTGATTCTGGAGGTGGGCTGTGTCTTTGATTTGTACATGGACCAGGCATTCCAAGATAAATATTCTAAGTATCAACCATTACTTGGAAGCATAACAAACTTGGGGTATCGTTGTAGATTTGCCATACTGATATTCGGAAGCCTGGGCCATGTGCATAAACTGACCATGAGTGGCCTAAGAATAGCTGGCATGACAAAAAGCAAAGCCAAACAACTTGCCAAATACTGTTCTGTCTCGTCTGTTATAGGCAGTTTGTCTGTGTGGAGAAGGAGGTGCCATGTGTATCCTTAAGTGAACATGAACTGTCAACCCCGTTATATTTGTTTCCTTGTAAAATTAATTGTAATTTGTGGATTCAAATAAAGAAATCGAAATGTGTGTGTGTGTGTGTGTGTGTGTGTGTGTGTGTGTGTGTGTGTGTGTGTGTGTGTGTGTGTGCAACTGTGCGTGCGCGTGTGTGTCTGTGTGTGCGCGTGCGTCTGTGTGTGTGTGTGTGTGCTTTCTGCTCCACTCACATGCACATAGACGCTGCCCTGGACACCGTGTGCGGTGACGGCCCAGTTGACTGGTGCTGCACTGCTAAGGATCAGCACCACGTTGTGTGTCCCCGAGTTAGCCACAGGGGGCATCAGGGAGACAACCACCTCTATCTGCAGAGACCTGAGTGAGTGGGGGGGGGGGGGGGGGTAGGACCAGAAAACATATTGGCTTCCAACTTTATGCTAACAGTGGCTTGTTAATATATATATATATATGATGTTGAACATCACCATTTAACAATGTAATAAAACAACAATGTAGGTTTAGGTTAACCACATTAACTCCAGCATCCCTGTTTTGGGAACCCAAAATATACAAATGCTAAAAAATTAAATAAAGATGTCACATTCTTAAATACATTTTTCTCTGTTTCTCATTATGACAAAATAATGATAAGTAATACGTTATAAGTGATTGGGAAAATTCAAAAGCATTATTGCTGCCATGTCAGGTCTCATTAAGAAATTGAGATTACATACATGTAATGTTTTAAGACAAGAGGCTCTCTCACCCACAGAGCGCAGAGCCGGCCGAGAGCAGCTTGATCACATGCACTTCCTGGTCCCTCACGTGCACATGCGGGTCATTGTCCCACCTCGCCACGGTGGGCGCACTACAGCCGTGCACTTCCTGTGTCTGCAGGTGGGACGTCAGGTAGTTGTGAGAGAGGAACAGAGAGCGGAGCTTGCACACCCTGGGCAGCGTTGTGTCTGTGTGGACATGGCGTGGTTAATTATTATAGGTTTGCATTCATCATTTGTTTCTATTTTTGAGTTGTGCAACCACTCCTACAACCAGCAATTTGGACGTTTTGTCTTCAACTTCAGTTCAGTTTTAAATAGTTTGTAAAAAAGGGATTTTCTTGTTTAGCAAACATTTATTTAGTTTTAGTTCATTTTAATTTGTTTTTTTTCATCATGTTGTATGGGGTAGGAGTGATATTCAAAAACTACAACATGTCGCAATGCGACTCGTTGTGAGCTTGTAGATCTGATTATTTTAGTTTTAGTTTATTTAGTTTTGTAAACACAATACAGTTTCACTGTCTCATCCTTTTTTGTAAACACTAATCCAATTTCTTAACCAAGTAAGCAGGGAAACCAATTATATAAGATGGGACAAAATTACATTTTGTTCATAATAAAAATTACATACTGTAATACTAATAACCTTGGTACAACAGGTGGAAAACGAAGACAGTACTTTTGCTTTACTTGAGCATGTCCATTTTTGCAATACTTTTTTACTTCTACTTGGACTACTGCACTACATCTCAAGAGGCAAATCTTGTACGTTTTCCTCTAATACAATAATTTAAACACTTAAACCCGGCATCCTTATAGGGGAAAGCTTTAGCTGAGAATAGCAGATCGACAAGCTTACAATGTGTTAAAATCTGTCATTTCCCCACAATTACACAAAACAGAAGATACACTGGTATATAGAGCCTCGATGGACTCCACTCAAACATAATAGGGTTTAAGTGGTTAAAAAGGATAACACGAGGCCTCACCCTCTCCCAGGCCGATGTAGACCCGGTTGGCGCGGTCCGTGTGTGTCAGAGAGGTGAGGTTGGCGTGGTGCCGCAGAGCCCAGCGCAGCAGCGCCCGTGGACGGAAGGGCAGCGATGGAATGGAATACACACGCAGGTTATGGACGGTGTGGGACTGAACCGTGGAGTTCAAGGACACCTGAGACGCAGGGGAGAGAGGGAGTTTGAGCCCTACTATCTAGTTTACTTCATCCATTTGTCACTCTGAGAGCGAGCAAATGTTACCAAATGGAACCGTAAGGGCCCACATTTGCACCCTCTCAGAGTTAAATTAGAATAATCAGTAGTGTAATTACAGTGATATATGGTTTCTATCAGGACCTATTAAATACATATTTTAACTTTTTCTTTGAAAATTAACACCCGACTTAATCATACAAGCGTCACACAAAAGCTTCAAAAGTAGCAGATCTACAAGCTCGAAACCCGGTCCGAGTCCAGTATAAATACAATATGCTGCCTCATAAGAGTCGGTATGGTGACTTTATACATTGTCAGATACTTGAATGTGTTCTTATAGTATCATCATTTTACCCAAATACAGCTCAAGTGGAGTTAGGAGCTATTTTTGACCATATTTTGTCAAACAACAAGTTTGAGGATCGAATGGAGTTAGGAGGTTTAGTCAGAAGCGGGTTGTAAAACCCACCCACAGAAGTAAAGGATGTTCAATAGCACTGATACTGATTTAAATTAACATTTAAATAACAAGGCAAAAAAATTGAGAATACTGTTTTCTGCCGAACATCACAGAAATACGACGATATGTTAAGTTTGTTTTAACCATTAATCAAACAGAAATGCAGTACAACATTGTATGTACGTATATTTTGCCTGAAGTACATTTTCATTACTGGATTTTAACTTGTAACTGTAGCATTTCTACATTGCTGTATTCATACATTAATGTACTTTTACTCAAGTAAAAAAAATCACAGCTGTGTGAACTGAGCTGTTACCGTTTCTTTCTACTCCAGACCCCCAGGAACGCGCCCAGGGCTTGTACTGTAGTGTACTCTGTGCCACTTTACTCTGTACTGTAGGCCTACTAGTGGCCACTTTAGGTGTTGCAGCTGTCCGTGCTTGGACACAGAGACAGACACGTACATAGACATAGGGACACACATAGCTGGGTAATGGAGCGGAGGCACCGCTCAACACTGAGTATACCTGCACCACCAAAGGGAGGTGTGGAGGCAGCCGCTCTGCTTGCAGCCACCAGCTGACCGGCTGCTGGGAGATGAGCACCAGGACACAGGCTCTGTGGGGGCCAGGGGACGCAGGAGGGGACACAGGCTTCAGGACCACAGTCACCTGCAGACACCCAGTGAGACAGTAGGAGGGATCCTATATACTATAACTATAGCAAAATACAGTATTTAAAATGTTTTGTGACAGCCAGGGATCCGGAAGAGAAGATTTGTGAAAAGAAATGTCAAAATTATTCAAGATTTCCAATATTTTCAACATAAGAAAAAGTATTTTTTTATAACATATAAAATATGGATCAAGTGGTTAAAGAATGTTATGCTGGCCCAGGCCAGGCCTAACAGTCCAGGCACCTAGGCTCCTAAAGCAGCCTGACCCGGTTCGAATCCCGTTCCAGACGAACTTTGCGGTATGTCACTCCCTGTCTCTCTCCCGTCGTTTCCTGTCTGTCTCCACTTCCTCTATCATAAAGGCCAAAAGGCCCAAAGATATCTTAATAATAAATAAATAAAATGCAATGATTTATTAACCAATTTAGCTGGGGACCCCCCTGGAACAGCACTGATACAGCAACAAACGTTTTTCAGAAAACTCAGGTTTTAATGGGAACAGAATAATAAAGAAGAGCTTGTGCAGTAAATCCTGTAGGAAGTGATCATTAGCACTGTTTGTTGATCACTCACATGTATAATTGTGTATTTTTCTTATGCTATGTTGATGAATTGAATACAATTGTATTTTGCGTGTCTTAAGTACCAGGTCTTATTACCTAACTTGAGTAAACTAAAGACCTGGAGGCGTGATCAATGCCATTTGGCTATTCTGAGTGGCCAAAGAGCATTGATCACGCCTCCAGGTCTTTATTTTACTCAAGTTAGGTAATAAGACCTGGTACTTAAGACACGCAAAATACAGCCCATAGTCCCCAGGACTTATTTGTGTTATCGTTTTAACTTGAATGTCTTACTGTACCACCCGCTGTTTACATTTAGGATCACTGGTCACTTTGAGAACCATATAGCTCAAATCTAAAATGACACGGATGCTTTCCCGGATTGAATGGATTGAACAAAATCAGAGGTTAAGTCCAGTGGAACCTGATGGTCGTCCGGGGCGTTCGTCGCTGCTCTCCCCACCGCGATAACGTGAGTCTCTTTCTCGCCACTCTCCCTGGCGGCACAGCCAGGCCCGGCCTCGAACTGCTCCAACAGAGCCTGGACCGGGTGACGTGTCCCCACAGGGGACACGGAGCACCGCATCCCCCCACCACTCTGAGCTGACAGACAGACAGACAGACAGACAGACAGACAGACAGAATGAATACATAAATTAGCAAACAAACAAACAAATAAAGAAACTAACTTGTTAAAAAGCGGGTGATAGTGGGTGAATTCACCAAATTGTGGCCGGGTCCTATTTACATATTATTGAGGCAGAAACCTCCTATCTCCATATTCTAACTTTTTGTGTTTTTTGGTAAATGAAAGAAAGCCCTACTTGATCATACTAATAGCGTCGGTCATACAAAAGCATCAAAAGTAGCGAATCCACAAGCTCGAAACACAGGGAACTGAGCGAAGTGTTTCGAGCTTGTAGATATGCTACTTTCACTCACTTTGTTTTTTAATTTGAATCCTGAAAAGTAACAGTTTTAAACATAATGAGGTTTCCACCCGACTAGCCTACTGCAGTATATATTGGGGCACTACTTAACTTCTGCCCACAGGGGAGTGCCACAAAATGTGAATATAGCTGCACAGTTTGAGGAAAGAAGTCGTAGCTATAAATAATATGCTGCATGACTATCTTAACTGCTTTGTGACTCATGCATACATTCCTACATCCTTCAAACAACTATTATGACTTTTATTGATTTCACAATAGTACAACTAGTCTTTCTGTTTGCCTAGAATAGATACATTTGTTACTAGGTCATGTTGTGGTTGGATACAGTATGTCATTTGGTGTCATTCATTTATAGAACAGAACAAGGATATAAAACAGCATAGAACAGGATATAAACATTATTTTAGCCTGCATGGGAACCATGACTAATCTGACAGGGCGAAATAATTTGCTCTTTGTGTTTCAGTCTGGCCATGCCAGGCTAACGTTATTAACGTGTATGGCAGTGGTTCAGCAACTTGCAATGGGACTGGTTTTCAAGATACTAACAAGGGACCAGTGCCCATGTACCCGTCAAACTACTTCAAAAGAGCTAGTAACGCCCACACCAATGGGCACAACACCTACAGTCTACAGTGTTCGGCATAAACATTACTTACTTCCTTAAGGCATAAACATGGGGATGAATTAATTCTACTACTACACCACCAAAATGTGGAGTGCCCTACCAGCAGCCAACAAAAAGTGACTTTTGTTTAAAAGAGCACCAATTTGACCAACTGATCTTCTAGCTTGCCAAAGGAAATTACCCCCCAACCCCCATTGTTTTTGTGTAACTTTTACTGCTAGTAATATTGATGATTTCTTGTATATTAGCCTATTGATATATTGATGAATTGAATACATAGGAGTAGGACAACAATGGTGGCACTCTTGTCGTTTTCACATTTATGTCTAAAAAGTATTCAATATTCAATCAATCAAACTCTTGGGAGTTAAAGCTTCAGATATGACTCCAGACCTGACTAATAATAATTTGGCTGGGGACCTCCATGCCTCCATGGTCCCTAGACCCCTCTTTGAGAACTACTGGTGTATGGGTTTTATAATATCATATTATATTCCTGTTGTTTATTGTTTTGTTATTGTTACTTGCGCAAGCAGAGTGAGCAAGTACTGCGATCGGCTGGGTATGCATGCATGTCGTGACCACTGTTCTTGATGACGTAACTAAAGTATGTTTCAAGGTTGTATATAAAGGGTGTAAAAGTAGGCATACAGTATACATGGCCTACTTGTGCGCAAGCATAGTGCGCAGGTACTGCGATCAGCTGGGTATGTATATGTGTCGGTGTCCTCCAACAGCCAATAAGGGACCACCATTCTTGGTGACGTAACTAGGTACGTTTCAAGGTTGGTATTAGGTCAATAATATGTCTAAAGGATTTAGAATAGCAGAGAGCTCTAGGACTCAGAGCAGCAGTCCTACCCAGACAGCAGAGCTCTAGGACTCTGAGTAGCAGTCGTACCCAGACAGAGAGCTCTAGGGACTCAGAGCAGAAGTCGTACCCAGACAGCAGCAGAGAGCTTTAGGACTCAGAGCAGCAGTCGTACCAGCAGTGGTGAGCGCACCTCATGGTGCACTCTGCTTGCGCACAAGTAGGCCATAAATGGCCTCCCTTTGTGCGAAGCGCAAGTTGGCAGCTCGACAGAGTGCATTTCTAGTTTTTATTGTCCCTTACCTGTTGTTTTCTTTGCCATTAGGAGGAGACAGAGAATGGTCCACAGAGTGTCTGGCAGGGGTGCCATCATCAGTGTGGTTTACTACAACTACAGCAAAAATAGCCTTTACCACTATCCTATCAAAGGATAAAGTAAAGACAGTCATATACTACATAAATTCAAAATGTTACACATGCCATGCCATCAAGTAAACTGAAGAGCACTTAAAGGACCACTTCACCACTTTTCAAACTATCTTCGTATAATAGGTCCTCACTAATAATCTAAAAAAAATGGCGCAATGTTTTTCTACTCGGCCTGTGTCTCATAGGAGGGCTGTGTGCAGGTCAGAAACCGTCTTCCAGTGACATCATCGATGGGGAATACAAGCTAATAAAAACTGCAGGCTTTCTAGTCCTGAAAGGTTGCAATGCGAAAATGGAAGCCATCGTTCTCACGATAATGAAAATCTAAATCTACATAATGATGATGTCACTGGAAGACGGTTTCTAAACTGCCCACAGCCGTACTATGAGACACAGACTGAGTAGGAAAAAATCGTGGCATTTTATCATGATTGTTAGTGAGGACCTATTATATGAAGATAGGTTGAAAAGTGGTGAAGTGGTCCTTTAAGAGCAACTTTAGCAAGAGTATAATTTTACTCAGAAACAAAATAGGCCTAATGGCTATAGCTTAGTGCTTACTATCTCAACTTTTCAATCACCTTATAACTTAAATGCATGTGAATAAAGATCTGTCCACAGTCAGACAGAGAAGTCCACAGAGAAGAAAAACAAGACCAATAAAAAGCAGGCACAAATTATGAACATCCCCTAGCTGCATCAAAAAAGTGACATAAGACATTGATCCTGCATCTTTCATTTGTAGCCTAGCTATTGTGATAATGCTTTAGGCTGCTGATTGGTGAAACCTTCCCTGCGCAGACACTCTCAGACAGTGTTGTGCATCGGGTCGGACAGCCAGAACCACAGGTATTCATGCGGTTGTCTACTAGTAGGCTACAGGCCTATAGTTTTAGGACTGGCTCAGTCTGGCTGCTATATACTTAAAACTCATGATAGAAACAGCTGGACAGGGATTATTTGATTATTCCTAATAGCTAAACAAAAAAAGGAGAGGGAAAAAGATATAGGCTACTGATCGAAAGATCGAAAAAAAGATAAGAAAAAAAAAGACTCCAGCAACCGATAATAGTTTGTTGGATGCTCATTTGTCAATATACAATGAATAAAAGTGCATCTTCTATCCCCAACAAGCAAACAATGCAAAACGATCGGTAATGTTATGTTATACATGTTGTATAATAAAATAATGATATGCAGCCGAAAACGTAAACCAAAACAAGACAACTCACCTGTCAAAGGACGAACTGATTTTTTCGCTCCTCAAACTGCTGTGTGGAGTTTTGACAACAAAAACGCATGCAGTGCGTGTCTCTCTCTCTCTCTCGCTTTCTCTGACAGTTTGATAAATACTACATTTGCGAGTCAAGTTGTGCCACTGCATGTGGATATATATCCCACCAGGGACCAGGGTCATGCATTTTCATCTCCATTGAACTTAACAGGGAAAAGGTGGGGGTAATTAGGGAGAGGGGGGGTGGGCTCCTAATGGGAGGGGCTGCAGGATGGTGTGACAGACTGGAGAGAGGAGAGGAATAAAGGGCCATGAGGACGCAGTGCAAACGTAGTTAGGCTGCGCAGCAGGCAGGGAGGGGAGTGTAAGGGGAGTGTAGAAGTCTGGACACATGAGGAGGCTGGACTGGAGTTTGAACAGTAGCCTACTCACATTTTTTACTTTAAGTTTATTATCAATACTGCAATTTTACAACAAGTAGCCTAAGTCTGGAATTCAACATAGCCTACTTAAACAAAAAGTAGCCCTATTCAAAATGTACTTAAGTACAGTACCAGACTAGAAAGTAGGCTATGCAGAATGTCTTATTTCACGTTTTCAAAAGTAGGCTATACATCTTTTGAAAATAGCGGATCTACAAGCTCACAATATATCAAGCATGTAGATCAGCTATTTCCAAATAGGCCTACTGGCCGAAATAGGGTTGGAGACTGGGGTTAACTTATAATTATAATAAAAATGTACCGTAAGTTCCGTAACTAAACTTTTAAAATAGGCCTAATTGTAGTAAATAATCAAGTAAAGTACAAATACCTCAAATTTGTGTGTGTGTGTGTGTGTGTGTGTGTGTGTGTGTGTGTGTGTGTGTGTGTGTGTGTGTGTGTGTGTGTGTGTGTGTGTGTGAGTGTGTCTGTGTGTGTGTGTGTGTGTGTGTGTGTGTTTGGGGAGGGGGGTCTCAGCTTGTGTCAGATATATATTTGGAATTAAAGATGACATAGGGCCTACTGTATTTTAGCCTTTGTGTTTTTGATAATAATTTTGAAAGACAATTTAATGTAATTTATAATACAGCATTTCTTCTGGTCAAGTTGCCCTCTCATCTCCAGGTAATTATACAACAGCAGGGAGAGAAGCACTCTATTAATCAACTTAAATGGCCAAGAAAATTGAATAGACATTTCAGACATGTTTCAATTTATAAAAAATAATTTGTCTGGTTGCATTGACTGAAATGAGAATTCATGCTTCATTTACATTTTTACTTTCTTTGAGAGAACCAGATCCTCTGTCGCTCTCAAAGTCGTATCATGATTGCGAGAGAAAGAAATATTGCGTGCCTATACAGTCACCTCTGGTGAGAGTATAAAGTGCTATAAGTAGGAAATAACGAAAGGAAAACGGTGGCTTATCATGCAATTAAAAACCATTGCTGCCAATGAGCGGGGCATGTGAAAACGGTCTCTCCCATTCAGTAATTTCAGCAAGTTATGCTAATTATTTTGCTGGAAAAGTTCTGTCCCTGTAGAAAGCGTGACTATAGTGACGAGTTAGGGCCTCATCTGACCATGCGATGGGATGCATCATGGGATTCCTGTTGTCATATTTCAACACTAGCCTACTGAGATTTTCAAGGGAAACCATTCCCCGGGACATTTTTGTGTTATCTTTTTAGCCTTAATGTCTGACTGTGCCATGCGCTGTCTACATTTCTGACTATTCAATCAATTAAAAACTGGAATGGGGAAGGGCAGAAGTGCGAAAAGCGTTGCATTGTGAGTGTGTAGATCTGCTATTTCCACTAGTTTGGGTCTGATCCATATCCTTCTACTGCTTCTACGATTCTGCCCCGCGCATTAGAGCTATGGACCAGAGCTAGGTACGGGGTAGAGTCAGACATCAAATGTCTCTTTTGGGGCAGCGGTGGCCGAACGGTTTGCGGAGCGGTCTTGATACCGGAAGGCCACTAGTTCGTATCCCCGGACCGGCACGTTAAAATACCACCGCTGAAGTGCCCTTGAGCAAGGCATTGAACCCCTACCATAAAATGTTCTATGAGCAGGGCCTGGCTGTAAACAAGTTATTGAGCTTAGTCCAGTTACCCTGGGTAAACATAGTAACTTTGCTTTGCTTTGCTTTGTGACAGGCTAAAAGGTTTGGGAACCACTGCAGAATGCAGCGTGCATGCTTTGTCTATGTGTTACAGGTCTGGAGGAGTAAGACCCCACAAGCCCAAACCTCTCTCCATTGAAATGCTTTGTCTATGGTTTACAGGTCTATAAGGCCCCACAAACCCAAACCACTCCGCATTGAAATGCAGCTCTGCTATTTTGAAGCCATATAATGTAAATCACGTTTCAGTCAGACTGAAAAGTGAAAGTCATCGGATGGCAGCCATATGCAGCCACATGAACCCCAAAATAACGCAGCATTCTTCCCTGAAAGCCCCAGTGTGGTAAATACAGTATGTGCTTATGTAACACTGAGGCCTTATATGACAGATGGTTTGGTCTGGTCGTGATGACATACACACAGTAGGCAGTAGGCTCACTCACTGTCCCCTCCTCCCCCAACACACACACACACGCACATTTTGAGAAGCCAAATAAAGGTATCCCTCCCTCCCAATTGAGTCACTATGAGTAGCCAATAATTTTTTACCTGTTTCTCACCCCAGATTAAATCAAACTCACTAGATCACTCATAGATATGCTCACGATGTGTCGTATATCTTTTTGTAAGATAATCTTTGGGGCTTTTTTGCCTTTACTGATAGATAGACATGAGTAAGTTGTCAGGAAACAGGGAGAGAGATGGGGGGAAGACACACAGCAAAATTCATCGGGATGACTCAAACCCGCAACACACTGTCAGGCTGGATTACCAGCGTAGGTGCCTGGCCTGGACTGCTAAACTGGTCCAGGACATGCGTGCATCTCTTTTCAAACTATTACAATTTACATTGGAAACTAATCTGATCTCTGCAGACACTTGCTAGATGTTCACATCTTTCACAGCTATATAGTTCTGCTTCCTTTGTTTTTAACATTTTATTGTTTTGTTTTTAGTCTCTTTTTTTGGTAGCCTTCATTTCCTCCTTCTTTAAAAAAGTTATCTTATTTCTGTTCATGTAAACTAAAGTGTCTTTGAATATGAATAAATGTTTTATGTATCATTATACATTAGAGGGGCGGTGAAGCGCATGAAGCCGATATTAGACCCTATCTTGTTAGTTGACCGTTTGGTGGAACAAGGCTAATAAGAATATACTTACCATATACACACTTGTCTTAAATGAAAATGAGTCTTACTACTCTTTTTCAATGTCTGGCTTTTGAAATTACGTCATTTGCAGCCAAGTGTATGGACGTTTAATGTTTGTTTAGGGCACTAAACACGTCATGTGGCAACCAAGTCTATAAGTTAAACAAACTAGAGCACCTGTAGGGCCTCGATCTACAGCGGTGCCTGTTGGGCACTGGCCTACTTGGAATGATGCATGCCCCACCCAGATATTATGTCTGTGTCACTTATTCCGTGACACCCCTGCCGTGTTGTCCTCCAGCAGATCTACAAGCTCATAGCGCGCCACCGAGTGGCGCGCTACGAGCTTGTAGGTCTGCTATTTTTGAAAAATCGAAGAACCACTGACATAGAAACATAGCTTTTTCAGAAAACTGTCAGGATGTAGAAGATTTTTTTTTAAATCTAATCTCAGGTCAAAATGGGTTAACTCGAGCAGCATCACGCAGCTTCTCCATCTCTTGGTCGAACTGAGCCACAGCTGCCCTGACACTTCCCACATATGAAGACTGACGAACGCTGACCGCTGTCCAGTTCTTGGTGGGTGGAGGGGAGTTGATGGATGTGAAGTTCTGGAGGAGGTGGAAGCGGTCTGTAGTGTGTGAGAGCTGCTTCAGCTCAGTGCTTCTCTTCTCTAATTTGGCGATGTCCCCGTGTAGCCCTTTAATGAAGCCTTCGGCCTGTTTCTCTGTTGTTTTGTGCTCCTCTTCAATAAAGCTATTCAGAGCAGTGAAGGCTTGGATGCTATCTGCTACGCCTCGGTCCGTGTCTTTCCTGCTGAGCTCCACAGAGTGTTTGACTTCCTGCATTTTCAGTTGTCTCTCCTGGATCATCTGCTGAACTTCAGCCTCTGTCTTTCTCAGCTCAGCCTTCTTTCCTTCACATTCCTCTTCCAGGGATACAATTTGATGCGACTTGTGGTCTGACTCTGTGCAGATCTGACACACACACGTGTGTTCGGTCTTGCAGAACAGCTCCAGAGGTCTGTCGTGTTTCTGACACATGACGTTCTCCAGGTTCTTTACAGGGTCGATCAGTTGGTGGCGTTTTAACGCCGGGACTTTTTGATGACGCTCCAGGTGAGTCTCACAGTAGGAGGTGAGACACACCATGCAGGACTTCAGGGCTTTGAGCTTGATGTACTCGGTGCAGACGTCGCAGGAGACTTCGTCTGGATCAGCAGGTTGCATCTGCGACTTCCTGTACAGATTGGCCAATTCGGAAATCAAAGTATTGACGGAGACTTTTGGTCTCTTGATGAATTTCCTTTTACATGTCGGACAAAACCAATGCTCGGCATTGGGTTGATTCCAGCAATGTTTGATGCAGGTTTTGCAGTAGTTGTGCCCACACGCGATGGTGACTGGGTCAGTGAACACACCCAGGCAGATGGAACAGAGCAGCTGTTCTTCGGAGAGAAGACCAGCAGACGCCATTTCACACACTGAAAACAGAAATGAAAGTCAGTTTATATAGGCACCTATTAGACCTACAGTATGTCACCATGACATCACACAGGCTCAGAGATGCCCACGTTAATACAGTTGAAGTTGTGTGTATGTCTGTGGGTACAATATACTGTACAGTGTATATACCCACTGCCCGCCATGTCCTTCTATGTCTATTGTTGTGATTTAGGTTGACCATCTGAATGGTCCCTAGAGTCTCCATCTAAACCAAAGGGGTGGTGGGTGAGGATCAGCATGAACAGCGGATATATGCCGTCCCTATAGCAGATATGAAAACAAAGATTAGAATAAGAACAGAATGAACAGGAACAGACTAACAGCATGCATCTCATATCATTTCGCACATACAGTCGGTCATCTGTACATCGGACGGTTCTCATCATATCTGGATATCAATATGCTTACAGGTGAGTGTTTCCCACTGAGTCAAGCATATAGCATAACAGCAGTACAAATAGAACTTTGGAGTCATTCACTAAATCACAGAGGTGAGGTAACGTCTGCAAAGTAAATGTAGTGTCCACATTATGCAAGTAAATTAAATGTAAAAACAATCAATTGTGGGTTAATAAATAGGCCTACTGTATTTATTAAAGAGGTTATAGTCGGCAATGCATTGCTTCTAAAATCATGCAATTCAATTTATGACATCAGGGATCTCCATATATGGGCTTAATTGCAACAGCACGACACATTTACTATGACATCAGGGATCTCCATCCCTGATGATGTCACATGATGTCACGAGACCATATACAGTATACAGCATTCCCATATATGGGGATAATGAGTGACTGACGAGAAAGGCACGATTTCAACCCATGTATGGGGATATTGAGTGACTGACACCGACTGGAAAAGCACGATTTCATAGTAAATGCGACCTGCAGTCGCAATAAGAGTTAGCACCTACAGTATTCATCATGAAACTAGAATCAGGAGAATGATAATAGTGAGAGGTAGGCCTACTTCCTTGGTTAACTAGCAGCGTGTACAATAGGCCTACATTCTGTGATGATCTGTCCAATGGTTTGAAGATTAACACCAAATCTAGTCCAGGCACCTTTCCACTCCTCCAGGAACATCTCGTTTTGTAGATATGGAAACAAAGCTTACAGCAGCGGTTGACCCCACCCCCCAAATAGCCCATTCATTCATCTATCTATAATATAGCATGTGTATTGTACAAATATATACTCTATATGCATGAAAAATATGGAAAAGAAATAACCTGACCATTTAGGTTCACATCTTTACTGAGTTCTCAAAACATGTCGGCAGCATGAATTGCAAGTGACAGAACAAACACGGGAGGTCAAACCAGAGAGAAAGACATAGGAATCATGGCCCACACAGCTTTTCAAATTAAGCTCTTTAACAGGATTAAACATTGCATGACGCCCCCGAGGATGGCAGGTAGACTGCATGGCAGTACACTCACGGCACACGCAAATGCGCACGTCGCAAAACAGCACCTGCGGTTTCACACATGGGGCCCTATTTTCGTCAGTGCTAAACCCCTAACCCCTAAACGTCTTTGCCTTTTTTACTATTTTTGAACACATGGTACTACAAGCTCACAACGTGTTGAGGGATAAGGGGTTCAGCAGCACTGACAAAAATAGGGCCCATCATCTCTCGCTGTCTTTCTGCCCTCCTTCCAAACAAAATAGCCCTCATCCTACCACTTAACTCAATACATGAGCTCCCTCTAGTGGTGTGGGCGAGTGGTGCAAAAAAGCCACTGAGGGGATGTTAAATACATTGTGCCCGCGGCGAGTGGCACAATGGACGTGCCATCGGAGTTGGCAAACCGCAATGGACGGAATAGGCTCTATGCATACAGAATAACTCTTCCTACTGTACGTCCGGGCTCCTTCCCCTAAGGCTCTGTTCAATTCTGATCAAACAGAGTCCGGGTGCTGCTATTGTGCATGTGGCTCACTGGAAACATTCTCAGAGTAGAATCTTAAGGTCCTTAAAATAAAAGTTTTAGAACCACTGTACACTAAATGGAACAGAGCCTTAATCAGTATCATCAGTAACACCTGTAAAGAATGTATAAGGGGCCCCGAAGTAGGAAGTGCAAAACGAGCCCCTTCTCCCGTCTCGCTAATCACAGGCTGGGTCCTCCTGTCCATAGATATAAAGGCTAGATGGCTCAAGGCGGAGTCTCTGACGTAGTTCACCAGGCGGCCATCTTGCTTCGGGGCTACAGTACAGTACGGTTGAAAATTGAGCAAGTTATGGTTATTTAAAAGTACATGCCCCATAGACACAATGTTATGCTGCCCCGAAGTAAGATGGCCGCTCTCCATTGGCCAGAGCGTGGGTGAGCCATCTAGCTTTCTTATATATCTATGCTCCTGTCCACAGGCATTCCCCATAGTGGGGAAAACAAGCAATATGGTTGCTGTCGGGCAGACACCTTTTATCTCCATATTTCAACATTTTATGTTTTCTTCCGTAAATTAATGTCCTACAGTACTTCATCATACACAAGTGTCATACAAAAACAAAAGTAGTGAAAATAGCAGCTCTACAAGCCCACAAAAGTGTCGCAAAGTGACACATTGTGACACAAAGTCACTACATTAGTCGTTTTGTTTTATGATAATAAAAAGGACCCCATTTGGACACATGAGGTTTTCCACCTGACAGCGACGATATGACACATTCATAAGACAGGAAACAAAGACTAACGCCTGATTTATGCTCAGCTGCGCGCCAGAGTCTCACACCGAACATACAGTACGAGACGTATATACACTCAGTTGTGAGCTTGAAGATGCGCTATTCGCGGTGCAAGACCAAGTATCTTAACCGCTGGTGTTTTTACTCTCCCAGACATTTAGGCAGCAACAAACAAACAAACAGAGACAGGGCAATGATATAGGCTTGTGTGCTAGCGTTTGGGAAAACAAGGAATTAAGAGCAGACTGCAGATCACGTCATAACGCAGCATACAACGGCGTACAAATACTGTAGATGGGACTGCTGTCTGAGGTCTTGGTTCATTCCAGTGATGCAGTCCCCACAGCCCTGTTAAGTCTATGCAGTGGGAAGCCGGAGAAAGGTCGGATCGCTTAATAAGTCGGATCCCAAAACCCTTCCAAGACCGCCCGTTGGGTCACATGGTCAATCTGTGTTGGTGATCATCATCCCTCCCCTTTCTTCTGGAACCTTTGCCACGCCTCAGCAAAGGATAGCGGATTGTATCGTACTGTAGCGCACGCAGACATGCTGTTCAATTTCGAATATTTTTTTTCACCAGAAAAACTTGTACAGGTGGTACAACGTTTAAGCCACAATGGACCTTCATCAGGTGATGGACAATTGTATCTGAAAGTCCGAAAGTGTGTTCTAAAGTAAACACTTGGGAGAAATGCTGTTGTGCAGACTTAGTATTCTTTTGAACTGTGTCAGCACCAGCGACGAACTGGATGTGCACAACCCACTTTCTGAACAGTCCCCCCCCCCCCCCCCCCCGCCACATGATCGGTGTGGCTTTTTTAAAAGTCCCCCCCTCTCCAGCCAGATCATAGTCTTGGTAGGATGGGGGTAAGGGGGGCAGGGGCTCCGACATCCCCCCACCGTCCCCCGTCCCGCCTGACCTGCGGCACCCACTAGCAGAGTTCAGAGACGTAGTCGAAGTCCTTGAAGCAGTCCTGGTCCTTGCGGGAGAGCGAGCGGCGCTCGCGGGGCGGCGTGAGGGCGGGCCGCTCGGCCGTGAACTCCTCGTCGAAGTTGCTCACGTCCTCCTTGCTACTGACGGTGGGGACGAACGGCGGCGGCAGCTTCCTCTGGAGGAGCGCCTCCCAGTCCATGGTCTGAAAGGAGAGACACAGGACCAGCCAGTGTTTAATACTGTAATGTAATGTTAAAATAGTAGTATTATGGGTCGTGTTATGGGTCGGCCGAGCGGTCCAGGCACCTAGCCTGGTAATCCAGCTTGACAGCGTGTAGCGGGTTCGAGTCCTGAACCAAACAACCTTCCAGACAATCTCTCTCCCCCTTTCCTGTCAAACTACTGTGAATCTATCAATAAAGGCAACAAAACAAAAGTAGTATATTACTCAGCTTTTGTTTTCTGCCTATTGAAAACATTTAGTTTAAAAGTTCAAGAGAGAGAGAGATTGTTGCTTTATTTTATATAGATACCGGTATCTACAGTACATAATGTGGAATATGAAGCAGAAAAAGATTTCGAAAGATGAGAGACTTTTGACTATTTTGTTGTATAGCCTTGCAATTATTCAGCTGCCCTGGTGCTGGCTAAACATTGTTGTTGTTGTTGTTGTAGATCTCTTATTGTGTGTGTGTGTGTGTGTGTGTGTGTGTGTGTGTGTGTGTGTGTGTGTGTGTGTGTGTGTGTGTGTGCGCGCGCACACGTATACACACGTGCGTACGCACGTGGTTTTCCCCTCTACGCCTAGGACCCTATCTTCGTACATGCCTTACCCCTTATCCCTAAACTTCTTTGACTTTTTTTTTACTATTTTGAAAAACATTTAAAAATACTTGTGAGTGAGCTTGTAGATCGGTAGAGACTCTCACCCTGAAGAATGGTTGTTTCTTCACATCCTCAGCGTCTTTCTCTCCAGAGCCCAGACGCCGTTCAGGATTCCTTCTCAGCAGCTATGAAACAAACAACCACTGATGGGAACCGTTCTCATGCACTGCACCACAATGATATAGTATCAACGTACGTTACCATAAATTTAGGAAGAAGGGTAATGTCTACATTTCCTGGAAACATGTAGACATATGAGTACAGTCGGTTCTCAAAGTGAGGTGTGGGGACCTCTAGGGGTCCTTGGGGGGGTTCCAGGGGGTCCCAAGCTACAGTAAATGACTGCGAGTGAGGAACCAAATTAACCCTTACAGCTCTCAACTCAACAATGATGCCCAGGCCAGGTGTGAGTGTGGTGGTGGGTGTGTTTAAGGTCTCACCCAGGCCAGGTGTGAGTGTGGAGGTGGGTGTGTTTAAGGTCTCACCCAGGCCAGGTGTGAGTGTGGTGGTGGGTGTGTTTAAGGTCTCACCCAGGCCAAGTGTGAGTGTGGTGGTGGGTGTGGGTGTTTATAAGGTCTCAACCAGGCCAGGTGTGAGTGTGGTGGTGGGTGTGTTTAAGGTCTCACCCAGGCCAGGTGTGAGTGTGGAGGTGGGTGTGTTTAAGGTCTCACCCAGGCCAGGTGTGAGTGTGGTGGTGGGTGTGGGTGTTTATAAGGTCTCAACCAGGCCAGGTGTGAGTGTGGTGGTGGGTGTGTTTAAGGTCTCACCCAGGCCAGGTGTGAGTGTGGTGGTGGTTGTGCGTGTGTCTCACCCGTCTCATGATGCCAATGGCCTCTGTGGACAGGAAGCGAGGGTAGCGCACCTCGTCGTTCACTATGCTGTCAAACACCTCCTCCTCATCGTCGCCTGGGAACGGAGACTGAGACAAACGCACCACGCAGTGTTACTTTCGTCGACTAAAACAAAAACGTCTTTTAGTTGCATGTGGATCTCTTCTCCACTAGTCCCTCCCTAACATTTTAGTCTAGTTGCTGACAAAATAGTTAATATATTTAGTCTTAGTTTTAGTCATCATAGCTTAGTTTTTATTTAGTTTTCGTCAGTAAAAAAAAGGTAGTTAACGAACATAATTATTTTTGAGGGGCGATAACACAAATTTTGTCCTAACACAAACAATAAATGCCATTGACGATGAATGGACACTATTGAGTGTTTGTGTAAACACAAAAATTGCGTAACACAAACATTTATGACGAAGGTGAGGACGCAAATTGTGATTGGCCGGAATGAGATGATGTATGATGATGTACGATGATTTCTTTCATAGTATTACTCGACGAAATCAATCTGGTGGGTCCATGTCTGCATCCTCCTCACCTCTCCCACCAGCATCTCATAGATGAGGACGCCCAGGCCCCACCAGTCCACCGCTCTGGTGTAAGATGTGTCCGTCAGCACCTCAGGAGCCAGGAACTCTGGGGTCCCACAGAACGTGCTGGTCCTGTCCCCATAACCCATGCCTGAAGGGTGGAGAGAGCAAGGTTATTAACAGAAATTATAATTTTTCAGGGGCGCTAACCCCTCCTATGCCCAGCTTTGAGGGTTTGTGTAAACGCAAACATTGAAGAAGAAAGTGAGGACACAAATTGTGATTGGCCGGCGTGATATTTATGATGATTTGATTGGTTGAGCACGGAATGTGATGTATGGTGATATATGAAGATAAGAGCGCCCCTCACTTCACACTTTTACCACTGGCGTACGGGAGGTTCCTCCAGCAAGGGGGGCCTCACTCGCCCAAAGCTATAGCCAAAACTCTGCAATAGAACTTGGTTGGTCACCCATTTTACATTTGAGATCAGCCCAGGGAGTGACATAATCGCTTATCCAGCGTTGCCCATCTTTGGGAGGTCCATGTGCTTCAATGTTCTGTTCTGTTCTGTTCTGTTGCTACCAGTTGGATTTATGGGCTATTTTCCAAATTGCAGAGGGGGGATAGAAGATGGTCTTATAGGCTACACACTGTAATGAAAGGGCTCCACCCTACTAGAGAAAAATGAATAACCTTGGCGCACCACACCTGGATTCTGTTTAGCAATCAGTAAATGACAATCAGTAAATCACCTTCTTTACACAGCCCGAAATCTGCAATCTTCACAAAGCCCTCAGTGTCAAGCAACAGGTTGTCCAACTTCAGGTCCCTGAGAGAGAGAGAGAGAGAGAGAGAGAGAGAGAGAGAGAGAGAGAGGGTGGGGGACCATTGGTGGAAAGTAAATAAGGACTGTACTGTACAATTTTGACATACAGTATAGTATTTTTTCCTACAATTGAGTTTATCAATTTCTTGATATTTTATGCTTCTACATCTCAGAGGCAAATAGCTTTTATTTTTAGTTACTACTTACTTTGCAGATTTATATTAGTAATACAGCGCACGTATTAAAGATGCAATCCTAACATTTTTGTGTGTGGAATAAAAACATTATTTAATCCACATGACCTGACGAAGATGTGACTGATACATCAAATCGCTTTTTTTCTTTTTACTTTTACTAAAATAAGGGCTTAAACTGTCTGAGTTGCTCCAGTGCCTCCTTTTCTCCTGTAACCTGTCCTGCCTCTGAGATGCTCCCTAATCCCTTCTGATTATTTAAACCAATCTGTTGTGCTTTGTTCAAATAATCTGTTGTGCTGTGTTCAAAATCAAATATAACTAGTATGTGTTTGTGGTTGGTTTCCCTCCTTCCTCCACCCCTGTGGTCGTGTAGGACCTCTACTGGTTGAAAAGTGCTATTACATGAAGCTGAAAAAGCACAAATTATTTATTCAGTCCAAACTGGTCTCTGTAGTAGATCAGCAGTAGAAATGTTGGCAGCACTTGCGCGGGGAACCCGGTTCACCTCAGAGTATGACAAATAACCTATGGACTGCAACTTTAACTGATAAATAATGACATATTAGTACAGGTTAAAAATACTCTTTAACAGCTGCCTCATTAAAGTGATGGACACATTAATGCATTACTAATTACATTATGGTGAACTGGACCATTCTGCAGCATACTGTAATGAGTACTTTGATGTCAATACTTTTGTATATAAAAACCCCCCCAGCAACTGCTGCTTCTGTGTGACAATGTAGTATGATCAACTAGGACATACATTTACAAAAACATAATAATAAACTAGAACTGCACTCTGCCGAGTGCATACTTGCTTGTTGCACACTAGTAGGCCATAAATGGCCTACTAGTGCGCAAGCAGAGCGCGCAAGTACTTTCGACCGCTGGAAACTATCACATCTCAGTATCTCTGTGAAGGAACGTTTGAAATGTATAATCATTACGTGTAACTATTTGCTACCTAACTACTTTTTTACAGAAAAATGAATCATTGATATGTGATGAAAAAAAAGGTATATAAACTGAATTAAAATATATTATACAGTATAATTATTGTATTACTTATTGTAAATTGTCAATTGTTTTAAATGTATTTCATTTTGTACTATAGTGATATTAATACTAAATCATGATCAGAGTAATATGTGTCTCTAACTTCAATTTCTGTAATAATACTTTCAAATTTGTTGAAA
The DNA here is from genome assembly GCF_963924005.1 of Protomyctophum bolini. Classification (NCBI taxonomy): domain Eukaryota; kingdom Metazoa; phylum Chordata; class Actinopteri; order Myctophiformes; family Myctophidae; genus Protomyctophum; species Protomyctophum bolini. The sequence continues at coordinate 18,660,348 of NC_137872.1, read as the reverse complement.
TATACATGATCTAAAATACTTCCGAAATCTGTAGTTGGATTTGTATCTCAGTGATGACGTAAGAGAAATGGTCATCTGTGTAATCTGGTCCCACCAGATACCACATTACGTCATCGTTGAGAGCTGGGACCAGAGTACACGGTGTGTATATGTATGACTAGCTCTCAGTGATGACGTAAGAGATATGGTCATCTGTGTAGTCTGGTCCCAGCAGACCAGGCACAGATTTACAAATTACAAATCACATTACAACTACATACAGAGTATGTAGTTGTAATTTGATTAGCAGTATACTGTGTAGTGTGGTTACTTGATTCCAAAAAGTGAAGCCAAGTTTTTTTCAACCGTAAGTCTGTGCCTGGTTTGCTGGGACCAGTTACAACATTACGTCATCGTTGAGAACTGGGACCAGAGTACATGGTGTGTATATGACGTAATGTTGTAACTTGTAACTTGTAACTAGTCCCAGCAAACCAGGCACAGACTGTATGTAGTTGTTCTAGTTACAACTACATACAGAGTATGTAGTTGTAATTTGATTAGCAGTATACTGTGGTTACTTGGTTCCAAAAAGTGAAGCCAAGTTTTCTTCAACGGTAAATCTGTGCCTGGTTTGCTGGGACCAGTTACAACATTACGTCATCCTTGAGAGAGTACATGGTGTGTATATGACGTAATGTTGTAACTTGTAACTTGTAACATTACGTCATATACACACCATGTACTCTCTCAAGGATGACGTAATGTTGTAACTAGTCCCAGCAAACCAGGCACAGATTTACCGTTGAAGAAAACTTGGCTTCACTTCGAAGAGACCAAGCGAAACGATTACTTGCGCGCTCTGCTTGCGCAAGTAACTACATACAGAGTATGTAGTTGTAATTTGATTAGCAGTATACTGTGGTTACTTGGTTCCAAAAAGTGAAGCCAAGTTTTCTTCAACGGTAAATCTGTGCCTGGTTTGCTGGGACTAGTTACAACATTACGTCATCCTTGAGAGAGTACATGGTGTGTATATGACGTAATGTTGTAACTTGTAACTTGTAACTTGTAACTTGTAACATTACGTCATATACACACCATGTACTCTCTCAAGGATGACGTAATGTTGTAACTAGTCCCAGCAAACCAGGCACAGATTTACCGTTGAAGAAAACTTGGCTTCACTTCGAAAGAGACCAAGCGAAACGATTACTTGCGCGCTCTGCTTGCGCAAGTAATAAAAAGACTATGGAGATATTTGGGATATTTGTAATACAGGACTTAAGTTACTCACCGATACACTATCTTATGGTCATGAAGGAACTGCAGACCCAGGACCACACAGGCTGAGTAGAACCTGACAGGAAACACACATGCACACATTTAACATCTTTATTTGCATTTATTTGCATTACAAGGAATACGGGTACAGTCAGGAAGCATCGCCTTCTCCATATATTGCGACTGCCAATTACAGTATCACAGACACTGAACAGAATTTAACAATATTTTGTCTTAGCTCTCGGCTTGGACATTACCGAGGCTTCCAACACAGGTAGTTTACATTTGTAGCCAAGCTGTATAAGCATCCTTAAGACACTTGTACTTAAGCACCTTGGCACGCGCACACACACTCGCACGCACGCACGCACGCACGCACGCACGCACGCACGCACGCACGCACGCACACAGTGGCCTAAGGGTTAGAGGAGCGCCCTTGTTGCCGAAAGGTTGCCGGTTCGATTCCCCGGATGGGCAGGAAATGTCTGGGTCGGGAAGTGATATTGTCATCACTCACCCAACATCGCTGAAGTGCCCTTGAGCAAGGCACTGAACCCCCAACTGCTCCAGTGCTGCTGTGGTTGTACTGGTCAGCTCCCAGGTTTTTTAATGTGTTTGTCTGTCTGTGTGTCTCTATCTTAGAGTATATATTAATAGAGACGGCACCGGATTTCTCCTCCCATTAAGTTGCTCAAAAGCGCATGAGGCGATTTTACTCCTCCTTCCGGGTAGGAACAGAGTGCATTCTGGGATGGATTGGACCCAAACACATGAACGCGCTGCCGTTGACTATCGTTGCACGCGTTCACGTGTCATCATGAACGTGCACAATGATAGTCAACGGACCAGCTCTGGCCCAGCGCTGCAATACCAAATTCGGCTACTATGTTCATTTCGCCTCAGGGTTTCCTCTGGGTGCCGTCTCTATTAATATATACTCTAAGGTCTCTATGTGCAGGGCGTTGCTGAAAATGAGCACTTGTGCTCAGCTACTACCCTGGGTAAATAAAGGATAAAAGAAATAAAAATAAAAACACACACACACACTCACACGGTGCGCGGCTCGGTGAAGACGTCGGTGTGGATGTGCATCATGAGGTCGCCGCCGGCCGTGTACTCCATGACGAAGCACACGTGCTCCGGTGTCTGGAAACACGCAAACAGGTTGACCAGGAACGGGTGGCGGGAGACGTTCACCGTCTCAAAGATCCTCTTCTCACACATCAGACTGAACACAGAGAGAGAGAGAGAGAGAGAGAGAGAGGGGGGGGGGGGGGGGGAGAGAGAGGGGGGCAGGGGTAGAGTAAGGAGAGATGTGGTTATACATTAGAACAGTGGGGTCCGGACATGATACTGATTATTATGATGCAGTATTATTACAGACAGTATTAGCGACTCCGTGCGGTTCTTAATGTAACACATTACTACATTAAATCCTTTATTAGGTTTTGCGCTCATTATGTTATTACATTATGAGGTTGTTATTATTACATTATGAGCTTTTATAAAATGTTTAGTTTGTTACATCATGAACCATTATTACATTATGAGTTGCTACAACATGCTTCCATATAGAAGACAAGCTGGCTTCTATGGAATCCAAATGACGTGATAATTGGCATGTTGTGTCGAGTGAGCAAACCCGGTGAGTTTTACCTGTCGACTTCATCTCGCGCCACGATGTCTCCCTTCTTCAGGGCCTTGATGGCATACAGGCTGCCCGAGCGCTTGTACTCCGACAGCAACACCTGTCACACCGTAACACAGACCAATAATGTGTTACTGTAGTTTTAATGACAACATTTATCAATTTTATCATGTCAGTATGATAAAATACTACTAACCCTATCCATAACCCTAACCGCACACGAAGCAACGGAGTCGGAGTAATGGGATGTCGGAGTTATAATAATAATAATGGATTGCATTTTATAGCGCTTTTCTATGCACTACGTGGTTACTCAAAGCGCCCCTTCATTCATACATTGGAAGGTGAGGCGGCGAACAGTCGACGCCAGCTTCCTCACTTCCCACATTCACACACATGTAGCTAGACAGGAGGAGCCGGGATTGGAGCCGCCGACCCATGGGTCATTGGACGACCTGCTCTACCTCCTGAGACACAGCCGCTCATAACAGACCCATGGATCATTGGACGACCTGCTCTACCTCCTGAGACACAGCCGCTCATAACAGACCCATGGATCATTGGACGACCTGCTCTACCTCCTGAGACACAGCCGCTCATAACAGACCCATGGATCATTGGACGACCTGCTCTACCTCCTGAGACACAGCCGCCCATAATAGACCCATGGATCATTGGACGACCTGCTCTACCTCCTGAGACACAGCCGCCCATAACAGACCCATGGATTATTGGACGACCTGCTCTACCTCCTGAGACACAGCCGCTCATAACAGACCCATGGATCATTGGACGACCTGCTCTACCTCCTGAGACACAGCCGCCCATAACAGACCCATGGATCATTGGACGACCTGCTCTACCTCCTGAGACACAGCCGCTCATAACAGACCCATGGATCATTGGACGACCTGCTCTACCTCCTGAGACACAGCCGCCCATAATAGACCCATGGATCATTGGACGACCTGCTCTACCTCCTGAGACACAGCCGCTCATAATAGACCCATGGATCATTGGACGACCTGCTCTACCTCCTGAGACACAGCCGCCCATAATAGACCCATGGATCATTGGACGACCTGCTCTACCTCCTGAGACACAGCCGCCCATAACAGACCCATGGATCATTGGACGACCTGCTCTACCTCCTGAGACACAGCCGCTCATAACAGACCCATGGATCATTGGACGACCTGCTCTACCTCCTGAGACACAGCCGCCCATAATAGGCATTATAGGCAGTCCCCCCTGCTGAGCTGAAGGAAGCTATTGTGACAATGACATGCTGAGTTTCTATGCCGGTGTTGCACAGAAAGACAGCATGTATTAGCCTGGTAACGTGGACATTAAACCATTACAGTTGGCGTGTAGTTTTTGTTAACGGGTTACTGTACCTTTCCAAAGTGTCCCCTTCCCAGCACCGCCATCAGTTTGAAGTCCTGCAAGCACACTGGACCCCGGCTCAGCCTGACACACGCATGCACATGCACACGCACACGCACACGCACACACACACACACACACACACACACACACACACACACACACACACACACACACACAATCAAAATCATTCAACATTTTCTATCCATTTTTTTGATTAAACAATAGTAGATGTACTGCACAATCAGTGGTGCGCTGTGAGCTTTAATGTATAAAATATGGACAAAAAGCTTAAAATGATTGAGACGCTATATTATCTAGTTTAGCTGGGGACGCCCCTGGAAACCCACCCCAAGGACTCCTAGGGGTCCCCGAACCCCACTTTGAGAACCAATGCAGTAGCCTACAGTAAAGGAAGGGGACATTGTTTGTAATAAATGTTTTGGTCCTTCCGTTTTGTCCCGCTGGTGCAGTGCAGTAAAGAAGTAAAGGGAGACATATTGACTAGCCTTTTGTTTGCACACAGAGTTAAGCCCCGATTTATGTTCTCTCGTACATCGGCGTGGTGTTGCATTGTGAGCTTGTAAGTCTATTGTTTTAGGCTGCTGTGCATGAGGCTGAGTATAAATGGGGCTTTAATGAACCCAAGAGTAAAATAATGAACACTGACTGGCGTTGTGAGTGTGTGTTACGAAACAGCTAGGCCAGCTTATAAGAACATATTGAGTGTGGGTGTGCTGCTGGACTCACACTGTGCAGGGCAGGCCATATTGTGCACTCAGGTGTGGGTGTGGGTGTGGGTGTGTGTGCGTGTGCGTGTGCGTGTGCGTGTGCGTGTGTGTGTGTGTGTGCGTGTTTCGGCACCTGCGTGTGGAGTTCTGGGAGAGCGATCTGGCCGGCCGTTGGCTGTCAGGGACATCCGGAGGTGACAAGGGCTCCGTCGCCAGCATCTGTTCCTGTGACACGCCCGTGCAGAGAGAGAGAGAGAGAGAGAGAGAGAGAGAGAGAGAGAGAGAGAGAGAGAGAGAGAGAGAGAGAGAGAGAGAGAGAGAGAGAGATAGAGAGAGAGAGAGAGAGAGAGAGAGAGAGAGAGAGAGAGAGAGAGAGAGAGCAATGGTCGCAAGATTAATAAAACCTACAGAACCAGTGGTTAGGAAGTAGTACTGTACATTCAGAATTTGACAATACAGTAAAGATACCAAAGCATTGACACTAAACGTTAAAGTACTCATAATGCAGAATGGTCCATTAATCATCTTATTGTATTGTAACAGGGTTATACAAATACATGAATGTGTTCCACACCTGGAATGACCACTTCACCACTTATCTTCATATAATTGGTCCTCACTAATGTTCATGATAATATACCACAATTGTTTTATGTTCAGTATGTCTCATAGGAGGGCTGTGGTCAGTTCATCATCGTTGAACAGATTTCTTGTTTTAAACAAGATATATTCTTTAAAATATTCCAATTTTTATTATCGTGAGAATGATGGCTTCCATTATCGCATTGCAACTTTTCAGGAATAGAAAGCCTGCAGTTTCTATTAGCTTTGATTCCCCATCGATGATGTCACTGGTTCCTGAACTGCCCACAGGCCTACTATGAGACAGACAGAGTAGAATCTTTTTCGGCATGAACATTAGTGAGGACTAATTATATGAAGGTAGGTTGAAAAGTGAAGCGTTCCTTTAAAATTTAAAGGACCACTTCACTTCACGCATCATTTAAAGTTTAAATGATGCGGCTGATTTTATTGGCTGTGCTGCTGTGTAGCTCAACCTATATTACACCAGCATAATTTCACTTCATATTATGTTTTCTTTTCATAATAAAAAAATCAACAAAAATAACTAGCAACTAAACGCTGTCAAATAATGTCCGTAGTGTAAGAAAAAGGACAATGTGTGGAGTCGATGTAGATGAAGTGTTATCACTTGTGGTGTGGAGGGGTGTTATCACCGCCCGCCATGCCATGAATTCCGTATTACCGTTAATTACTAATCTCTAACAAAAATGATCAAAGTAAATTAATCCCCCTAAATCCCCTCCAATGTGTTGTCCACACCATCTGCCACATACTCCTCCATCTCTCCAGGGCTGATTCTTTAACTCCGTGAGGGTGCAAACGGTACCCAACGGACCTGTACGGGTAAAACAGAACCGTACGGGTCCGTTTGGTTCCGTTTTGCACCCTCACAGAGTTCAGTGGAACACTCAGGGTTCTGGCAGGGTGGCATGGAGCGCGGCCAGCAGACACACTGTGGTTCACAGTGGGGGACAGTTTTCACACTCTCGGGAGTTAAATAGACACTTTTTTAAAATTGTTTGCTGTGTATACATCCCAATCTGTATCCCCTGTTTCACTGCTTCCCTCATCCTCTCTTTCCCATTACCCCCCCCCCCTCTCTCTCTCTCTCTGTCCGTCCGTCAATCCGTCTGTCCGTCCGTCCTACACATGCGTACATCCTATGTACTGTATGTCTGTCTGTCTCTCCCTCCCGCTCTCCAGCTCTCTCTTTCTGTGTGTGCGTGTGTGCGTGCGGCCGTGCGTGTCTGCCTTTCTTTGTTTTTGACTAACTCCAGGGCTTTCGAATGCAGGAAATAAAGTCAGTGGTTAACATAAGCCTAGGAGACTTTCAAATTTTGCTCATACGACACCCGATGAGATGAGATGTCAATAGTGAATTGAAAAGCTGTTCTGCTCCATTCAAACGGGAGAGGAGAGGACATGAGGTTCTAACCAACCACATTCCAGGCACCACGCACATAGTAACCCAAATGTTGACGTATGAGAAATCACCCCCCAGAGAAGTAAAATAAACACTCTTCCATTATGTCCCCATGATTTTCTTTTCGTTTTCCTGCAAACCCTGCCTTCCTACTCCCTGTCTTTTCCCCCCTTGCTTTATTTATCCATCTGACGGCTCCCTCCCTCTGGCCCTGTGTCTATCTGTCCCTGTGTCTATCTGTCCCTGTGTCCCTCTGTCCCTCGGGCCTCTGCCCCTCTGGGGGCCTCTGCCCCTCTGTCCCAGTGTCCCTCGGGCCTCTGCCCCTCTGTCCCAGTGTCTCACCGGCGGCAGAGCAGTGTCCACCACATCTCTCCTGGTCTCTGGTCTGGGTAGATTGTTACCTTCCAGGGTTAGCTTCTCCACCGAGATCTCCCTGTGTACAGACATGTGCACGCACGCACGCACGCACACACACACACACACACACACACACACACACACACACACACACACACACACACACACACACACACACACACACACACACACACACACACACACACACACACACACACACACACACACACACACACACACACACACACACACACACACACACACACTTGAAGAAGCAGGCCGTATCACTTCATAGATGCTTTTATCCAAAGTGTGTATGGTATTTTTAATACCAAAGAAAAAAAGAAAAAGACAGAAGAGAGAAGACCATTACTGCATCAAAAGGTTATCAACAAACCCTGTGTTGTGGGAGAGCGTGCCGGACGTGAAGCTGGGCGAGAAGGCGGGCGCTTGGTTGCCTGACGGGATGGCATTCCTGAGCAGACGCACCCACGTGGCGATGTCCACGTTCATCTGACGGGCTCTGAGGAAGGCCTTACCTGCAACACACACACACACACACACACACACACACACACACACACACACACACACACACACACACACACACACACACACACACACACACACACACACACACACACACACACACACACACACACACACACACACACACACACACACAGTTAATTATTTCGATGCCCGCTAGGTGGTAGCATAGGCACACCTAACCTGCCAGCCATCCGCTCTCACTCTACTATCCTCTGTTTAATTTCCGGCTTATCAGTGAGGTGGGGGCTGTTGTTATGAGCCCAGTGATCGTTAGCCGTAGCTATACCCCTTAGCTCTCGTCAGAAACAGTTACATGTCCGTAGCGATGCGAGACAAAGTCACAAATGATTTACGATCATCGGGATGCGCGACAGCTCACCATGGACAGCGCTCGAAGCTTTAGAGATATAGGGCTTTGAAAATCCCCTTATAATGAAGGCTCAATGGAGCAACGGAGGCTCTCCATAGCGACCTGAGCAATGCTAAAAGGTAAATTGACGGTCGCCACTTTCATACAAGTCTCAAACAAGTTTCTTACACTAAATTGCATTTTTGTGAAATTACACGTTTACACGTTTGATTTCTCATTGTTGGCTGTGTACGATAGTTTTCTTTCATATCTGATATTGAGCCTTGAATATTTCCCATCTGGGCAACTGCACAGAATACAGATGCTAAGGTTTGAAGTGGTTCAAAGCAACAGCAGTGTGCGTTATCTTCACCTTGCTGTTTGGAGAAGACTTTCTTCTGCCGTCTGAGCCGGGGTCCTCTCTCTATGACCGGGTTGAAGAAGGTCACCTGAATGACACGTTACATTTACAACGTGGTGTTATGAGTGCATGTGGTCATGTGTTGTGTGTGTGCACGTGTGTCCACATGTACTGTATACAGCGGTAGTTCTGAAATGTATTCGTGCCAAGGAGTCTGTAAATGTCAGAACAAATTTAGCTAGGGACCCCCCAGCTAAATTGCGGTGCAGGGTGCGTGCGTGCGTGCGTGAGTGCGTGACTGCGCGTGTGTCACCTCAGCCAGCAGCAGCCCCTGTGGCTCCAGCTCTAGTTGGACCTGGTGTCTCTGGTTGTCCAAGAAGTCCTCCAGTTTGAGGTACTTGAGAGCACACAGGGAGCGCCAGTCCCTCCAGTACACCGACAGCTCCATCTCCCTGGACTGCACGGGAGACACAACACCAGTGTTGCAAAGTTATTACTTAACGTAGTATTATTACCTTTTTCCAGGGCTTTTATACCTTTATTGACAGTGAACAGTAGACAGACAGGAAAGGGGGAGAGAGATGGGGAGTGACACACAGCAAAGGCTGTCGGGCTCGGCAGTTGAACCGTCCGTCCGTCCGGCCTAGCAGCCTAGGTGCCCAGACGGTTGAGCTAACCGGGCCATAACTTTCACATTTTGAGTAATATTACATTTACTATTTTCCAAAAGTAAATAAATAGTTACTATTTTCACGACCATTGGTGGTACTGAGTGTTTATTTATAATGGTAGACACATCCACAGCACACGCCATTAACAATGTAGGCATTTGGCAGACTCTTTTGTCTAGAGCCACTTACACTAACAGGGTAAACAATCACAAACACGCATAGAGCCTCCGAGAAACTAGCATACCGGCCAGGTAGCCTAAAACCAATGGTTTTCAACCTTTTCATGTATTTTGTTTGACTCTCTTCCAAAAAAGAGATCCAGTAGAACTAAAAGACAAGTCATTTTATGTTTGGTTGCACTGTGAAAATAGCAGATCTACAAGCCTCAAAAGACATGTGAACATGTGACTAAAACTGCATCGAAATGTGCTGTCAAAATGAACACAGGTGTACTATGTACAGTAGTGTGGTGTCTCTGGCCTCACTCTCTAATGAACACAGGTGTGTACAGTAGTGTGGTGTCTGTACAGTACAGTAGTGTGGTGTCTCTGGCCTCACTCTCTAAGGAACACAGGTGTGTACAGTAGTGTGGCATCTCTGGCCTCACTCTCTAAGGAACACAGGTGTGTACAGTAGTGTGGTGTCTGTACAGTACAGTAGTGTGGCGTCTCTGGCCTCACTCTCTAAGGAACACAGGTGTGTACAGTAGTGTGGTGTCTCTGGCCTCACTCTCTAATGAACACAGGTGTGTACAGTAGTGTGGTGTCTCTGGCCTCACTCTCTAATGAACACAGGTGTGTACAGTAGTGTGGCGTCTCTGGCCTCACTCTCTAATGAACACAGGTGTGTACAGTAGTGTGGCGTCTCTGGCCTCACTCTCTAATGAACACAGGTGTGTACAGTAGTGTGGCGTCTCTGGCCTCACTCTCTAAGGAACACAGGTGTGTACAGTAGTGTGGCGTCTCTGGCCTCACTCTCTAATGAACACAGGTGTGTACAGTAGTGTGGTGTCTCTGGCCTCACTCTCTAAGGAACACAGGTGTGTACAGTAGTGTGGCGTCTCTGGCCTCACTCTCTAAGGAACACAGGTGTGTACAGTAGTGTGGTGTCTCTGGCCTCACTCTCTCCAGCTCCACGGTGAAGGTGTGGTCCCACGCCTGCTGTCCCACTGTCTTCCACGCCGTCTGTCCTACCACCGTGTTCTCTAGCTTCAGCACCACACACACCTCCGCTGGACGGACAGATGGACGGACACGGACATGCACACACACACACACACACACGCACACACACACACACACACACACACACACACACACACACACACACACACACACACACACACACACACACACACACACACACACACACACACACACACACACACACACACACACACACACACACACACACACACACACACGCATATTCAGTTACACACACTGGCATGGAACATATCTTGAGATAACTTTGCACCTTGCTGAAAATAGCCGATCATCATGATGCGACTCTTTGTGAGCTTGTACATCTGCTGTTTTTGGCGATTGTACCAGTATAAATGAAAAGAGTGAATGTGGTGAAGGATCATCATGTGAATGTTAATTAAATGCTCCACGATAGTGTGTGGATGTTCTCCCCGTGTCCCCTAGGAAGGAAGGAACTGGTTGGAATTACGTGTTCCTTCCACGCACTATACGTCCAACCAGGACCCCTGTCAGGTGAAAAGAAGCGGCTTGGACTCATGCATTGAAGGAAGCATGAGGTCAGTCCGTTGCTCTCCCCAGGTAGACAGAGGGAGTGTAGAGCCCAGGATTAGATAATTGACAATTGGACCTTAATCCGGAAAGGGTTGAAAACTACTGCTTTAAAGAGGGCTTCAGGATGGCGTGTGACTCACAAGAGAGCTCGTCGGTCTTGCCGGGGATCCTGAGGCTCATGCTGCTGGTGCTGCGGCTGTACAAACCGCTCAGCTTGAAGGAGGAACGCCCGTCCCCCCCGACGGCACTGTAGGAGGGCAGCACCACGGGGGTCCCACGGCTCCGCCCCGGGACCGCCTCCAACAGCCCCACACAGCCCAGCAGACGCACCTGGAGGGTACCTGACGACACACACGCACATGCACACACAGGACAGGACAGGAGGAGAGAGGGGGTGAGACAGAGAGAGAGAGAGAGAGAGAGAGAGAGAGAAAGAGAGAGAGAGAGAAAGAGAGAGGGGGTGAAGAACAAAGGAAAGAATGGAAGAAACAAAAAAGGAAGAGAATAAATAAGAAAGAGAATAAATAAGAAAGAAAGAAAGAAAGAAAGAAAGAAAGAAAGAAAGAAAGAAAGAAAGAAAGAAAGAAAGAACACGTACAGCAGGTGGAAAAAAGAGAAGTGTATTATGTTATCAATAAATCTCACATTTTCCTGAACAGAGAGTGAAGCTCGCACAGAGCCAATACTATGCTTCTATTAAGCAGCCCTTCTAAAAGCAGACACATCTCTCCTCTCTATATACTGTATGTGTCACTCCCACGCCAGTGGGAACCACCTGGTTCAGCCTTGAGTAGCCAAGGTTACTTATTGTCTGCTGAAACCCATTGTTCGCTGCCTGCAGTTCAACCAGGGGGGCAGTCAGACAGATATTTTGTGAAGCCACTAAGGAAATTAAAGTTCATATAATGGCCTGTTGTGGTGCTGTCATTGGACCTAGAAAAACCCATAGCCCCATAGAAGTCCATGTATTTGGGCCCAACTTCACCTAGACTGTATTACCTTAATAAACATGGTCATGAATACTTTCTTCTTCCAGTCACTAGTTTAAAGTCTCATTTCTAATGTCATAATATTCTTTTTGGAAAATTATGGTCCCATTAATAAAAAAAATGACCATAAAGTCGCGTATGTTCTGAGGGGCGTGGCTACCGTTACAGTCTATGATAGGGATTCCCCTCCCACTCGAGTCAAAATAAAAACCAACGGAGAAGAAGGGGGGAAGTCCCGCCTCGTTGTCTGGGCCAGCCAATGGCCAGCTGGACCAAAACGGATCTAGAAAGATGGCGACTTCCATTGCAAGGACTGACAGGCTTCATTTTACGTTCATGTTAGACTCGGGGAACGCTTTGTCCATATTTTTTTACAGTCTATGAGTTCAACCCAGTTTATCCTAGACCTGGACCGGACTCTGACTCACGGCTTGCCTAATCCTTATTGGAACCGACACTCCACGGACGGCCTTCCCGGAACCCTGACCCGCGCTATCCCTATACCGACGACCCGGTCCATGTCTTTTCCCTTTGACTTCATTAAAACTTCAAAGTTTGCTGCCTGCTTTTGAGTCCTATTCTTTCTGGTGCCTGACAGTATGACTACAAGAAGTGCTGTGCTGTGTAACCTATTTCAAGGATAATGGGTTTGTTTCCATACTCAATTAAGATTCTCAGAATCTATGGGCCATGCTTCGGACAGAGGGTACTATTTAGCCTGGAATCATTACCATTTACGGGTTTCTGAACCGATCGGGAGCACCCATTAACTTTGTTGTATAGTCGCTGGTTGTAGTCAAATAAACCTGATGTTTTGGGAACCAACCATATCTCAGAACTTATAGACAATCTACAGCTGTCAACATGCCGCATCGCCTGCCAAAATACATATTAGTTGACTAAATCTGCATTTGATTTAGTCAATCTTAGACAATCTTATGATATTTAGTCAAATAAAACTAGACTGAAACGTAAAGACTTCAGATGACTAAATATGAATACCAAACCACTCATCCCTTTACCAACTCGCCTCGGACGTATAGCCAGCGGATCTTTGCAGCCTGATATTCCTAATCTCTCAAGAACAGATTCTGTGCTGCGCTAACAAACAGCAGAGGGTGCTCTTTTTTCTTTTTTTGCCGATGGGTTCCCAGATTGTTCCTAAAGTAACCTAAGTAAATTCTGCTTAAACGGTTAAACCTAACCCTATTCCTAAACTTAACCCCAGTAAAACTATGACTAACCCTAAACGTATTTATAACCTTATTCTCAGTAAAACAATTACCATTGTTCACCAACATTTATTTACGAACCCTAAATGCCAAACAGAAATGTAATTTGTATTCCTAATCCTAATTATCCCAGAAACACAATTAAACCGCTAATCACGATCATTCACACGACAATTAATCGCGAGGTGAAAATGTGATAATCACGCGACGGCCCTACCGGTGAGCGGCGAGGGTTTGCTGAGTGTGCTGTACTGGTTGTGCATGTAGGGGGCGCCGTGTAGCGAGGAGAGAGAGGAGGAGGAGGCCAGCGCCAGCTCCTCCTTGATGAGGCAGGCCTTGGGGTGGTCCTCGGGCAGCTCCACCAGCCGCTGCTCCAGCGAGCCGCGCAGGAGGTCCAGGCGCTGGGACGACTCACTCAGACCGCACTGTGCCTGGAGGATGCACCGCACGCCATGGGGAGAGAAGACACAGCCATAAACACTTCTAACCACTTAAAACACTCTTTATAGAGCACCAAAGTCTGACGAAATTTCTGAATTCCTAGCTCTCTGGTGCATACCTTGCCATGACGTAACTCCAAATGTGGACAAGACATCAAAAATAATTGTTCCAGTGATTAGAAATTCCTCATTCAAAAAAAATACAGTAGCCTATGCTCCTCGTTGACTTACATTGTACGCTGAAACAGCTCTCAAAGTCACTATTTTAGTATGTTAACAAACACAAAGCTGATTCAGAGTCAGACAATATAGTGCATCACCAAATTAAAATGAAAAAAAGAAAAAAGAAAAAAAAAGAACTCCAGGTGACTTTGCCATTTGTATTAGGAAGAAACCACGGACTGGATCCATGGATCCGGAAACAGATCTTCAAATAGTAAAATAAGTATCCCGACATTATAATTCATTTTTAATACTACTCATTAAGACCAGAGGCCCATTCTACAAAATATCTATATCTATATATCACCTTTTCATGTCAAGGACCCGCAGAATTATTATGTATTTGGCTGCAGAGCAATTTAAAATTACAATTTAGGCATTTAGCAGACACTCTTAATCCAGAGCACTTAAGTAACTAAGAACAAAAAACTAAAACATGGTAATACATCCAATAAAAATAGTCATCATGAATCCTACGTGAGCTTAAGAACCTAACAGTGGAATATCTATCTAAGGAAACTATACACTATAGAGTGCTATGTCTACATAAAGTGCTATTTAAGTTACATAAGTTGAGCCTACATGCATACGCCTGTAGGAGGTCGAGGCTAGGGCAAGTACTACGGCAAGTGCTACAGTATGGGCTAAGATGGAGTCTGAAGAGGTGCGTTTTCAGACGGAAGATTGGGAGTGAATCTGCAGTTCTGATTGCAATGGGAAGTGCATTCCATAGTTTGAGTGGAGCGTTGTCCCTGCGCTTTTAGCGAAGGTACTTCCAGCTTCCCTGCGTCAGCTGATCTGAGCGCTTGGGAAGGTTTGTAGCGTGCGATCAGACTTGCAAGATATGGCGGTGCCGTATCTTTGGTTGCTTTGAATGCCAGCATCAGAGTTTTGTACACTGTGCGGGCAGCGACCGGGAGCCAATGGAGGGAGCGGAGAAGTGGGGTGACATGTGAGAATTTTGGCTGGTTAAAAACCAGGGGAGTGAATTCCAGATTGAAGGAGATTAATCCTGGATTTGAGCATGCTTAGATTCCCGACGCAGCTGGGTTGTTCAGTATATTTATTATTAGGAGCCATGTGTGGATGCACTACCACGTCGATTATGTTTTGGGTGACCAATGACCATGCCATGTTGTCTTGTCTTGTCTTGTCTTGTCTTGTTTTTGTTTTAAAACTTGATTCAGGTTATGTGGTTTGTATTAGTGTCGCTTCCATGTTAGCATAGGACTTTGCAAATTTTTATTTTATTTTATTATTTTTATTTATGCTACCACAATATTTCGTGTATGGACTCACAATATTTTGTTATATTTTATATGTCTCATATGGGTGTGTCACATATGTCTTTTGATTTACTGTATACCCTGGATCTTGAATAAACAAAAAAGTGAAAAAAGAAAAAAAAACAGGCGAGCTGCGGCCTTTTGGATCAATTGCGCATGCCGGTAGGCCAGTAAGGAGGGAGTTACAACACACAGCGTCTCCATTGTGACCTCCAGTGAGTCTGACCTCGGCTATAGCCTTCTTCTCCTGGACCTTGCCCGTTCCCAGCAGTCTCAGCATGTTCTTGGCGCCCTCTGCCATGGCGTGTTCCACGCGGTAGTGGTGCCACAGCTCCTCCACCCGCAGCTCCACCCCGCACATGTCCGGCTTACCTGAGAACAGAACAGATGGAAGTCAAGGAGGGGGAGGGTCGGGTCAATCGAATGGTTTCTCTCTGGACCTGTAATTCTCAACCTGTGGGTCGGGAGCCCCAGGGGGGTCCCCACATGATTTTAGGTGGTCTCCAGATGACAGCTGACAAAGACAAAAGACAATGAATTGGATTTGGACTGTAACAATAATAGCAAATGCTCAAGGCCTGAATTGTTTTGTTTTGTTCCCAGCACAGATGAGTGGCTTCCAATACATTAAGCCACGCTGCTATTATGTGCCATCCATTCATTCACTATTATAATGAGCAGTAGTGGAGCATTGGCTCCTTATAAATGGCTCGATAGATGTGATTTTAATGTAACACTTGCCTCTAGTCATATACAGGTGCTCATTAACATCACATAGATAGGTGAACACAGACACAAATAGATAGGTGAACACAGACACACGGACATTGCTGTTCCTTGGAGTGGTTGCACCACTCAAAAACAGCAAAACAGTAGCAAATTGATAAGCTCAAAATCTACTACTTTTGAGTGACACTGTAGTATCAAGTAGGGCAGTGGTTCTCAACCAGTGGTCCTTGATAGGGCTTCCAGGTTGTCCCCAGCTAAAGGATGCAGAGTTGGTTACCAAATGAACCCTTATAGATATTTAACTCTCTAAAATTAAATCTAGGTTTAATTTTAAGCTCTCAAGAGTTCAATTGATAAACAATTCTGCAAAATAAGTCTACAATTAGAGAATGTATAATTATTGTTATCTTGATCAACGTTTGCCATCTCTCCTATGGTACCAACATCAACACAGCATGGAATCGAGCACAATATCTTATTCAAAATCAAAAATATTCTTACGTATTGGGTCTGAGAGGCTAAATCACATCAAATGGTGTTCCGTGGCTCAAATGGCGAAAAGAAAAAACATTTCGGGTTTTTTGCTTATTTGCTTATTATTAGTGTAGGTGGCAACAAGAACCCCAAAAGTGGTTCCCGTCCTGAATGGGCTAATACGATGGGCTTGATACGAAAAGGTTGAAAAGTAGGACATTCATTTATTTTAAAATAAATAAATAATAAAAGACAATGTGGAGATAAGAGGTTTCTGCACGACAGCAATGATATTGTGGTGAATGATTGACACGGCTGTGCTGCGGGCATGTCTCTGTTCCCTTGGCGATACGGTAACGAGGTCTGACTGAGACAATAAGCAGTAGTCCCTGTTCGTTCAATCAGCCAACCAGAGCTAATGAGCTCTCTTATGTTGCAGCAGTTCCCAACACTAGAATTCTTGACCATTGTATTGCTATAGGACAAAGAAAAAACATAGCATGTAGGTTCCGTAATGCAATTCTAATGGTCTTTAGCCCTAAACAATAATGACGGATTTAGCCACGCCGGGTCACGCCCCGAAATACCCGTATGCGAGACTCAAAGACTAATAAGAAACAAAAATACATCGCTTGGATGCACCTGGGACGTATCCTCAGTGATGTATCCCAAGGTCATCGGGGTTTCGGGTCTCGCGGACATCATACCCCTCACTCGGGTGACCCAGCCGGGGTGATCAAGCCGACTTACGTCCCAGTAGCTACCCTTGATCAGACCCACTAGGGAAAGACCAGGGCCACACAATTCGTTGGATCCACTCCGAAACTACTCTGCCGGGACTGGGAGGTACAATTCTGGTATGTGGAGGGACTAGGCTCTGTGGGTTGATTCCTGTCCGGGCCCCTCCTACGTCTATCTAGGTCCACTCCTGCTCTCACCAGGAGTACAGCCAGGACCTGTGCACCAGACGCACCAATTATATAATTTGTTTTGGTCCACGACCCCAACCTGGGTCCCGACCCACTGTTTGGGTAGCAGTCATCTAGGGGATTGTTTGGAGTTGGTTTTACATTTAGCCCTCGTCGACGTGACCTGTTTTTTTCCCTTCCTTTTTCCTTTTCCTTATTTATGGAGCGAGGAGGGTGTGGTGTTCTGGAGGCGTGTTTTCCTGAAACACAGGTGGTCTATTTTTAGGACGTGGTCTAACAGATGTAAGGGACATTGTGCTAGTGTATCGCACTAATGTATTCCCATGCCGCCTGGGAGGAGGCTCAGACAAGGAAGGGGAGGGCAGAGACATCCATTAGAGTTATGTTCCCAAAACAGCCTTTCTCTCTCTCTCTCTCTCTCTCTCTCTCTCTCTCTCTCTCTCTCTCTCTCTCTCTCCTTTGTTAAATGAGGCATGGCTTTTAGCTGTTGGCCAACATCAAGGCAATACAGGAACATCAATAACACCCTGACCTGAGACTGTGTGTGTGTGCATGCACGTGGTGTGTGTGTGTGTGTGTGTGTGTGTGTGTGTGTGTGTGCGTGCGTGCGTGCGTGTGCGTGTGAATGGAAGTGTGCAGGTTTGTGTGAAGGTGTCTCTATCTCACGCCGTTGGGAAGAACACATCGATCCGTTTAGGGAGCTTCTGGGAACAGAGAGACGATAACGGCTCATTTACGCTACGCCCGTGTGGCGGGCGCTGGAAATAGCAGATCCCCGAGCTCACATCGTCACGTCCATGACGCGACGTTATACTCAGATAAGCTGATGGAACCTTCCTTAAAACAGTGGCTCTCAAACCTTTCAGGGCGTGACATCCCCAAAATAATCATATTTCAACTGGAGACCCCACAAAATAATCATAGCCTATTTAAACTGGGGACCCCCCAAGCCCCAACCAGACAAGCACCTGGAATAGTAAGAGTTCAGTTGTTTCACTATTTTCATTGTGAAAATAGATTACCTACATTCTACAAGCTCATAGCACCTGGCACAGCCATAGGATATTTGTCGAAATCTAAAGTTGATTTAGAATTTAATTTGATGCCTGGGCCATGGCTCAGTGGTCCAGGCACCTTGGCTGGTAATCCAGTCTGGCAGTGTGCCGGGGGTTCGAATCCCGATCCCGACGGCCTTTACCGCATGTCTTCCCCCCATCTCTCTCCCCATTTCCTGTCAGCCTACAAGCTCACAATGTGTCGCACTGCGCCGCGATGTAAATTGGCTGTTTCCAGAGTGCGACACCCGCACACAACCAAGCATAAAAAGGTTCTACTGGATCTCCTCTACACTACTAGAAATCAGTAACGTATAGCCTATTTGTGACAACACAACGAAGCACCTTGGTTGTCTTCGGTCTGCTCCGTGGCCTGCATGGACTTGCGGATCTGCATGCGGATGATGTCGATCTTAGTCTTACTGTCCTGCAGCATCTGCTGAGCGGTCTGGAGAAGCTTCTTGTCCTGCAAGGAGACACACAGACAACATGCCCTTAGTTTGACTTCTTCTCGTTACCAACAGTAACTGGATGTATATCTTTTTCATTTTTATTATTACACATCCTGAATCCTGCACCTGAGAAATAACCCCCAAAGTGTGAAAAGCAAAAAAAACTGAAACTAATAAAAACTAAACTAAAACTTAGCGTTGTCACAAAAAAAACCTAATAAAAACTAGCAAACCCGCTAGAAATATACAATACCTTGAATGGTCCCTTTTTGGTTTCTTTAAAGGCTTTTTTTATAGGAATGTGAGCTTGAATGTGAGCTTTCTTAGAATTAAATAGGGCTTCAGACTAATCAATGTAGTTGATGGTAAAAATATATATATATTTTAATGTCTTTACGTCATTCGTCGATTCATTAATATCTAACTACTTTTTTCAAGTAGGAATGCACCGATGTATCAGCCACATCGGTCAATCGGTATCGGCCGATATGATCGGTCAAAGATAATATGTATCTGTTGTTGATAAGCATACATTTTGCATTGGCTATGTAGGTGTCAAGGTGTGTTGGTTATCTGCAGCCTAAGCTGTAGATTCTGAACATTTATTTCTTGTATTGAAGATATATTGTTTCCCTGTACTGGCACAAAAGGGGGAAATAAAAACAAATTGCGAAATAAATATATATATCGGTATGAGTATCGTATTTCCATATCGGTGCATCCCTAGTTTCAAGTAATCTAAAAAGAAATCGGTCGTAAGCAGTGAGACAATAATGTATGGTTCTGCCCTACAGTGGAGTGGACACAGTGAGACAATAATGTATGGTTCTGCCCTACAGTGGAGTGGACGCAGTGAGACAATACAGTATATGGTTCTGCCCTACAGTGGAGGGGACGCAGTGAGACAATACAGTGTATGGTTCTGCCCTACAGTGGAGTGGACGCAGTGAGACAATACAGTATATGGTTCTGCCCTACAGTGGAGTGGACGCAGTGAGACAATACAGTATATGGTTCTGCCCTACAGTGGAGGGGACGCAGTGAGACAATACAGTGTATGGTTCTGCCCTACAGTGGAGTGGACGCAGTGAGACAATACAGTATATGGTTCTGCCCTACAGTGGAGTGGACGCAGTGAGACAATACAGTATATGGTTCTGCCCTACAGTGGAGTGGACGCAGTGAGACAATAATGTATGGTTCTGCCCTACAGTGGAGGGGACGCAGTGAGACAATACAGTGTATGGTTCTGCCCTACAGTGGAGTGGACGCAGTGAGACAATACAGTATATGGTTCTGCCCTACAGTGGAGTGGACGCAGTGAGACAATACAGTATATGGTTCTGCCCTACAGTGGAGGGGACGCAGTGAGACAATACAGTGTATGGTTCTGCCCTACAGTGGAGTGGACGCAGTGAGACAATACAGTGTATGGTTCTGCCCTACAGTGGAGTGGACGCAGTGAGACAATACAGTATATGGTTCTGCCCTACAGTGGAGTGGACGCAGTGAGACGCCAGACATTAGCAAGCACTCTTCCAGTAACCTTTATCTATATCTATTATACAGCTCTTCCCACACAGTCCCACGCTGACTGACGGAGAGGAGAGGAGAGGAGAGGAGAGGAGAGGAGAGGAGAGGAGAGGAGAGGAGAGGAGAGGAGAGGAGAGGAGAGGAGAGGAGAGGAGAGGAGAGGAGAGGAGAGGAGATTAACAGTCCAATTTACATTACCATTGTTACCGTACCACTTGTTAAGAGTGAATAAGCACTCTTTAAACCGCTACTCTCTCTTCAAAGTGACTGAGGAAATCATTGCAAAGTACTGTATTTAGTAGGCTAAAGGCAAGCTAACAGAGCATTAATTGGTGTGCAAAATTGCAACGATGGTTTAAAATGTTTATTTTATTTTTTAGGGGCGCTATAGCCAATGCATGGCTTTTGAAGATTACGTCATGTGTTTATAGCACTTATCACGCAAAGCGTTTGCCAGCCAAGTCTATGGATTTTAATGTTTGTTTAGGGCACTAAATAACATAGACGTCATGTGACCGATATAAATACAATGGGCGCCCCTCACTTCACACAAGTGTGATTTTTGTTAACGCTGCATATTCTGATAGTAGTCGTTGCTGTAGACTCAGTTTGGTCAATGAACAAACACTCTATAGTATAGAGTGTTTGTTCAGTGACCGGGGTCTCCCGGTCTCTCCAGCTCATTAGTAAACAGAAACTACATTTTCAGGTGGGATACAAATACAAATGTCATCCAATCAGGATAAAGAAAAGGGTAGGTACCCTCACAAAAACATGCAGTAATCCTGGTCTCTAAACTGCCTCCCCCTGGCCAGCCGGGGCGCCTGATGGAGGGGAAAGGAACTGGTTGGAATAACGTGTTCCTTTCACGCGCTACGTCCAACCAGGGAAACTCCCCCCTGTCAGGTGTAAAGGAGCAACTTGGACACTCAAGCATGAAGGAAGCATGAGTTAAGTCCGTTTCTCTCCCCAGGTTGGCGGAGGGTGTGTAGAGCCCAGGATCACAGTAGATGATTGACACAGGGGTGAAAAATGGGTTACAAAAATCGTGGGATAAAAAATATATTAAAAAAAAAAAGGATAAAGAATCCATTTACCAACTTCGATTTTAGTGTTCCAGTTCAAATTTTGTCAATTCCACTTTGACTTGTGTGTCCCGTATGAGTTCATGAGTTCTCTATCCTGATTGGATTAAAGTGATATCGCAATGTAAAAATATTTTTTTCCTAAACAGAACTGGAGAGACGGCCATAGTATTTGATTGAATCAATTGTAGAAAAATATTCCATTTAAAATTTAAAATCGAACAATAGGGCTTATAATCAAACAATCTAGTTTAACAATTTAGTTGATTTATTTTTAATTTTTAAATAGAATAGTTTAGCAACAAAAACTTGCTTCTTGATCATTCGATTAATGGAAAAAAGCAAGTGACACAGAACAACGTCTAGTAAAAAGCCTGTACTTTGGTGGTTCCGTTGTCGTAGATGGGGATCATGTTCTCTGCTCCCTGCTTGACCTTCAGCTCAATGTTGAGCTGTCTCTCCAGAGCAGAGATGCGCTCCTGACTGGCCGACTTACGGCTGACCGGAGACTGAGGAGCATCTGTGTGGGAGGGGATAAGATTAGGTGTCAGCTTAATGTGTAAAAGTATCAATACTGCAATGTAGAAATACTATATGTTACAAGTAAAAGCCCGGAATTCAAAATGCACGTACAAATGTATTGGCATTCAAAATATACTTAAAAGTACGAAAGTAAGAGAATATAATAGAGAATGTCCAATTTCAAGTTTTAATTTTTTTTAAATAGCAGCTCTAAATAGCAGCTCTACACGACGCGACGCAGAAGTGGTTAATGTATGTTTTGTAATAATAATCAAAATCTACAAAGTAACTAGAAACTAAAGTTACTTCAACTTCATTGTTGATAATTGATTAATTGTCATACGGCTTTGGTTTTCAACCTTTTTCATATCAAGGCCCATTATTTATTTGGCATTTCAGCCACGGGCCACCGTTTGACCGTTTAAAGAATATTTTGTTATCCTTGGATATGTTTTTCTCCTAAATTCAATGCTGTATTGATGTGGTACCATAGGAGAGATACCAGATCAAAATAACAATCTTTTTACATTCTCTAATTGTGTAGACTTCTTGAAAATGTATTAATGCAGCAGGTGTTCAACAAAAATGTTACTCTTGAGAGTGTAAAATTAAACCAACACAAAATATGTTGAAAAAAAACTCAAAACCAAAACCTCAGACGAGATTTAAAAAAAAAGGAAAAAAAAGACAAGCCCTCGCCTTTGTTGTCGTCGTGTCCCTTGACCACGATGTGTGCGTCCAGCTCCTGCAGCTGGTCATGCAGGGTGTCCAGCTTGCGCGCCGAGCTGCGCAGCTGCGAGTCCACCTGCTGCGCGTTGCGCTTGTCGGTGGTGGCGCGCCGCAGGTTCTCGGCGCCCTCCTTGATCTTGAGCTCGCAGCGGATCTCGCGCCGGATGCGCGCGCGCTCCTCGTCCAGCCGCTGCTGCACCCGGGAGTCGGAGAAGTCGGTGGCCTGGTCCAGACCCAGCTGCTGCAGCACCGACAGCCCGCCCGGGTCACCCTGCAGCGGAGAGGGGAGGAGGAGGAGGAGGAGGAGGAGGAGGAGAGGTTTTAGTCATTGACATACATTAAAATAGTTCCACTAGCCCAGGGGGTTTTCAACCCTTTTCATATTAAGGACTAATAATTGACAGGGAGTAGCTCATAACATGTCTACAGTGGATTTTTATTAAACAAATAACACATTGCAGATAGAAAGAGGATTATTCAAGCTTTCCGTACAGCTGCAATGTTGGTGAGTTTGACGTTGTTTAATACAATCAGATAGGACTTTTCTGTTTGGATGAATGGGCTGTTTGTCTATGGGAAGTTGCACCTAGGTAGCACCTTGCTGGCAAGATGGCAGCCGTCTGGCATCAATGGCCGTGACAGTGACAACCGATATCCCATAGGCCGAACTCGGAATCTCCGGTGTTTACACAAAAACGCTTCCAAACAGCTTCCTCGCTGTCTGCATTATGTTCCTACGGGACAGAGAGTGTGACTGACTTTCCTTATTTAGATATATACTTGTGGGAAAGTTTGTTCCTCACAAGTATAGTAATACAAGTACGTACGTACGCACGCGCGTGCGTGCACACACACACACACACACACACACACACACACACACACACACACACACACACACACACACACACACACACACACACACACACACACACACACAGAGTGAGTGAGTGAGTGAGTGCTGAAGGGGCCATTCAGCCATCCTGCCATCCATCCTAGCCTCCCATTCAGCTCAGCAGATCTGATTACAGCCTCTCCTCTCGGATATCTGCAGCTACATTCATACCGAAGGCACAAACTCCCTTATGGTCGTCAACTGTGATCTTTGGGACTGTCCGTTCGTTCCACTGCTTGGAGAGTGATCCAGTTTGACGTGTGCGTTCAGACGTAGCCTGAACGGCGCTGACCTGTCACACATTGGCTGCTTGTTGATCGGCTATTTTCTGAATAAAACTGAAAATAGACTAGTATATAGCCCTGAGGGACTCCGCTCAACCCTATGGGGTTTAAGTGGTTAACCTTGTACATAAACATTGCGTTGAGTAGTGCTGTGAGCTTGTAGCTCAGCTATTTTCACTAGTCTTTTGAAATATATACTGTATACAGGTTTAAAAAAAATGAATTTGTACTCGCGTCATGACCCATAAACAGCGCTTTAGCAGGCAGGCTAAAGGGGAGGGTCTGGCCAGGCAACACCACACTCATGTTTAAACCATAATCCACCCATAGATTACAGAATACAAGTATTTCATCACAGTCCTTACAGACTGCCAAGGCAAGCCAGACATGGCACTAGTCCAGGACCTGCAGGCTTTGTAATAATGTGTGGCCCGTTGCACAAACATGATGATCATGAGACCTTAATGTGTGACGTATGGAGAGCGGTGGCTTAACAGAGGGCCAACGTCGTACGCTGCAGAAAATCATGACATGCAAACCATAAAAAGTTAACTGAAAATAGAATCAGATTTCACAAACACTACTACAAACACTACTACCAAGTGAGCACCCGTCCCAGACATGCAACCATAGACAGATAGTATGGATCAAACACCCAGATTAATGCTTTTAAGTGGAACAATTGTTCCACTCAACCCGCCTTACCCCATCCATCTGCATGGCTGCCGTTTTGAAAAATCTTTCCGTCCAACCATAAAACAACCATTCTTCTAGTAAAGACCTGCAGGAAAACAGTCCTCACAATGTCCATTTATCAAATTCTACTATACTTGTGAAGATCAAATTTCCTACTTACTGTACTATAGGACCTATAGTATATAATACCTCTGTTCAAAATGTATAGTTTGTGTGTGTCAGACAGACAGACAGACAGACAGACAGACAGACAGACAGACAGACAGAGCCAGATAGCCTGCACACTGCTGCGGTTTTTAGCAGCGTTTTTACCGGTTTTCCGAAAAACGCGTCCAGTCTGCAAGGAGTAAAGGAGGTTGCACACTGGGCACGTTTTTCGGAAAACCGATGGAAAAACACAGCAAAAAATCTGAAATCGCGTCCGGTGTGTAGGGAACTAGGGACCTTAACAGTCAGGAAGTCGAACAGCACAAGCAGGTTGTCTGTAACTGTGACACACACACACACACCCACACAACACACTACAAAGTGAATCCCTGGCCCTAACTACAAAAAGA
The DNA here is from genome assembly GCF_963924005.1 of Protomyctophum bolini. Taxonomy (NCBI): domain Eukaryota; kingdom Metazoa; phylum Chordata; class Actinopteri; order Myctophiformes; family Myctophidae; genus Protomyctophum; species Protomyctophum bolini. The sequence goes on along the minus strand of NC_137872.1, from coordinate 18,635,156 downwards.
CAGAAGTTTGACTCCCCCCCACCCCACTGTGGCACACAGATGAAAAAGAAAACACAGCGGGGGGAAGAAAACGGGAAAGAAAGCTCAAAGGCTGAGTCACCGTTCAAATCTAGATGATTTTGTACTAGGAAGTGAGCGAGGAAGTGGAGAGAATAGAGGGGTGGGGGTTGGGGCATGCAGATAACCCCTGGTTTATGCTATGCTTATACTGGTGTCACGCTACTAAAAATAGCCCGAGCATCAGTCTAAACGACATACTATTGAACATAATAATATGTAGATTTAAACTATTATGCTAACAGGTAAACGGTAAACCTACAGTAGCGTCTGTCTAAATAACAACCGGCTATCTAAATAGATGCCTCAATCATACAAGTGGATGTGTCAAGGCGTCACAACAACCTGAGACGTTGTGAACTTGTAGATCTGCAGTTTTGGGGCAATGAGATTTGGTGTGATGATAAAAAGAGGTCCAAGTACATAGTTCTGTTTTACTAAGAATAAGAGGGTTTAAGTGGTTAAGTGCGACCGATTTAGAGCTTGTGGATCTGCTACTTTTGATACTTTGGAGTGACGCTGCAGTACGATCAAGCCGGGTGTTCGAAAAACATACAAAGTTAGAATACGGCGATGAGAGGTTTCTGCCCGACAGCAAACGATGCATATAGCTTACAGCTATAGTGTACAGGGTTGAAATAAAAAAATATATATTTTATTTTAAATACTTTTTTCTGTTTATTTTTTCACTTAAAAAAAATCTAAATAGCATGAAAGCCATGTGGGTCATGAATCACAATAATGAGTCAGTGATTCATGTTATGAATCACTGACTCATTATTTAACACCGCCTACCCCAGGTCCCGTCGCCAAAGCTTCGAATTTGGCTCGTTTTTAGGGCGAGAAGCATCAACAAATTATTTTTTTTAAGATCGAAGGTCAGCCCAATTACAGTGTACATCTAAAATTACACAGATGCTTTCCCGGATTAGATGAAACGAGCAGTGGCGTATAACAATCCGAGAGTCCCATCGGCAAATAAGGCAAAACAGCGACCCCTGTTTTGTCCTATCAAATTTCAACAGTCAACAGTCTGTCTTGAGAGACTAGTGGCGTATAGAGACATAGCGAGCGTAGCCTACCGGAGGGGCCTAAATCACCGCAAAACTAACAGTGGCATATAGAGACACAGTGAGCGTAGCCTACCGGAGGGGCCTAAATCACCCCAAAACTAACAGTGGCATATAGAGACACAGCGAGCGTAGCCTACCGGAGGGGCCTAAATCACCCCAAAACTAACAGTGGCATATAGAGACACAGCGAGCATAGCCTACCGGAGGGGCCTAAATCACCCCAAAACTAACAGTGGCATATAGAGACACAGCGAGCGTAGCCTACCGGAGGGGCCTAAATCACCCCAAAACTAACAGTGGCATATAGAGACACAGTGAGCGTAGCCTACCGGAGGGGCCTAAATCACCCCAAAACGAACAGTGGCATAGAGACACAGCGAGCGTAGCCTACCGGAGGGGCCTAAATCACCCCAAAACTAACAGTGGCATAGAGACACAGCGAGCGTAGCCTACCGGAGGGGCCTAAATCACCCCAAAACTAACAGTGGCATATAGAGACACAGTGAGCGTAGCCTACCGGAGGGGGCTCCGTGTGGTCAGCCTGCTGGCTGTGCAGGGCGAGGTCGCTGCTCGGCTCCTCATGCAAGTCTTCTGCTACTACTTCCATGATAAGCCTGCCTACTGTCCTCACTCACTCACTCACACACACACACACACACACACACACCCACACACACACTGACACTACGCAGCTGTATGGCGTTTATATATCCCAGGATGTGCTTCCCTTCCCGCTGCAGGAATCAAAAGGAGGCCTGAATCCAGAGCGAACGAACGCAGCGGAGAGGAGAGAGAACAGGAAGACAAGACGATAGACACACTGAGGCACTGAGCTCCACCTCCACCACGGCTTCCTGTTCTGTTCTGTTCTGCTCTGCTGCATGCCACAGACACACACACACACACACTGTGTCAGACGTCAAGGCACACACGCTCGCACACACACACACACATGAACACGCACGCATTACTACATACACTTGTGGGGAAATCAACACTGTAGTATTAGTAAATGTTTTGCCATTTATAAGTACCCTCAACCCTAAAGCCCCGGTAATAGCCGATGTACAAGCTCACAATGTGTGGCATCGCAGCGTGTTACGAGCTTGTAGATCTGAGGGACATTAGTCCCTCACAAGTAGCAATACAAGCACACACGCACGCACATACACACGCACATGTTTTGTAACCGACAGTGAGCTCACAGCCACACTGCTTCCTCTCGACTGTTGTTCTGCGCAGCTATGTTATACTCTGGTCATGACAGATGCGGTGTGTGTGTGTGTGTGTGTGTGTGTGTGTGTGTGTGTGTGTGCGTGCGTGCACGACGTGCGTCAGTAGCTTGTACAATGTACATTAACAAGGGGGTCAACGGCCATGCATGTAAACCAGGAAGTGAACACAAAAACAGACACTTTCTACTTAATTTCTATTACATCAATAATAATCTGCACTGTTGTGACGAAAAGACAGCCGAGCCAGAAGGCAAACTTTCCGTCTACCAAGCAATCCCGATCCAATTCCGATCATAATATCATGATATGGATATAATATTGATACTAGGGATGTCCCGATCATGTTCTATTGCTCCCGATCCGATCCTGATGATTTGAAAATTACGTGTGATCGGACCCGATTTCCAATCACGTGATCGGATCGGGACAACCCCAATTCCAAGTGCTTGTCAGTGTGAGAGGGGGGGGTCGCATTCTGAACGGTTTGGGGACCCTTGTAATAGAGCAATGACAGAGATCATATTTTGATTGGTCTGTCCTCATGTCCCCAGAGATGCCAGTCTGTGCTAGAAAGCGTGGCTTTGTCGTGACAGTTGAGTGACACACTAGTCATGTTCCTCTGACTCACACACTGTGGCTCACTCAGGGTCACTGATCCACACACACACACACACACACACACACACACACACACACACACACACACACACACACAGCCACACACACACACACACACACACACACACACACACACACACACACACACACACACACACAGTCACACAGCCACACACACACATACACACACACACACACACACACACACACACACACACACACACACACACACAGGAAGCAGTGTGTTCCAAAGTTGTTCTAAAACAGCAAGACCGCTGTGCCTGCATGGTGTTGCATATACCATCTTAAAAGGGAAAGATGGCATAGAAATGCTGATATGCTAATAATGTTTTATTGAGCTAATCTCATCGTCCCTCACCTCATCACCTCATCACCTCACCTCAATCTGAGCCTCTTAAAGCCACTACAGATTGCGTCAAAGAGGCTGTAATGTGCCCGTTTCAAAATGAACTGTGTCCAGGAAATTCAAACTCAGTCAGCACTACTGCAACACGCAAAGAGAACCATGTTGTACAACAAGTCTCTCCCCCCATCCCATACACACACCCTCCCACCAGTCTCTCCCCCATGCCATACACACACCCTCCCACCAGTCTCTCCCCCATGCCATACATACACCCTCCCACCAGTCTCTCCCCCATCCCATACACACACCCTCCCACCAGTCTCTCCCCCCATCCCATACACACACCCTCCCACCAGTCTCTCCCCCATCCCATACACACCTACACACCCTCCCACCAGTCTCTCCCCCATCCCATACACACACCCTCCCACCAGTCTCTCCCCCCATCCCATACACACCTACACACCCTCCCACCAGTATCTCCCCCCATCCCATACACACACCCTCCCACCAGTCTCTCCCCCATCCCATACACACCTACACACCCTCCCACCAGTCTCTCCCCCATCCCATACACACCTACACACCCTCCCACCAGTCTCTCCCCCATCCCATACACACACCCTCCCACCAGTCTCTCCCCCCATCCCATACACACACCCTCCCACCAGTCTCTCCCCCATCCCATACACACACCCTCCCACCAGTCTCTCCCCCCATCCCATACACACACCCTCCCACCAGTCTCTCCCCCATCCCATACACACACCCTCCCACCAGTCTCTCCCCCATCCCATACACACACCCTGGTTTGGTTTTGGTGGGGTTTAGTACGTTGTTTGGTTTCGGTGGGGTTTTAAATTCTAACTCAATCAAGTAGATTTGATGCTTTTGTGAGACGATGTAGTATGATCAAGTAGGGCATTAATGTACGAAAAAACACAAAAAGTTCAAATATGGAGATGAGAGGTTTCTGTCTCTTGTGGACTATATGCAGTCGAACCTGACACATGCTGATAATTCCATGTACAACGCGCTACAGTTACATTGTCGTTTTTTATTGATCTTAATTTCTTTGCTCCTTACCAAGCAGCAGTCTGCCCCCTGGTGGTGGTCTCGGGGACTGTTGTTGTGGGCTCTGCCGGCGGCGCAACAACATCCATCCATGCCTCCCTAACACTCTGCAGCATCCGTTCTACACGGCCATGTGACACGTCGTTAAGATATACAGAAAGGTATGCAGATATTTATAAGTAAGAGACAAGCTGCTGTCAGCAGCCGTGGTTCAGATTGTCTCTGTTTGTGCAGAGTCGAGCAGTCTAAGAGGAATGTGTATGTAACTCTGTCTGCAACACATTACCGACCACATGCACAGCAATATAGGAACTGAGGAGAAACCAAAGATTTGCAACACAACAGAACTGTTGCAACTGTTGCACAGAGACATTGAATTGCCCCGTTGCAGATCGGTGTTGTTTTACAGTGTTACAATGTGTGTGAATGGCTGCAACTATAAAGATTATCTTCTTAGCACTTTTTAATAAATATACAATACATCAGGTGACATGAGTGTGACGACATCATGCACCCGCCAGTCCTCACAATTTTAGTATAAGGCAGATCATTAAAATCGATTAACTGCTGCACCCCTCCGTCTGTGTGTGTGTGTGTGTGTGTGTGTGTGTGTGTGTGTGTGTGTGTGTGTGTGTGTGCGTGTGTGTGTGTCCGTCCATTTGTTACACGCATTAAGGGAGGATGGAGAAGCAGATGGAGGGAGGGAGAGAGAGACATTAAGGGAGGGAGAGAGAGAGGGAGGGAGAGAGAGACATTAAGGGAGGGAGAGAGAGACATTAAGGGAGGGAGAATCAAACCAAGACAAAAGCAGCCAGTCAAGAGTGAGTGGAAACAGTTCTGAATACGCTCAATGGTGCCATTGATTAGCTGTGTGTGTGTGTGTGTGTGTGTGTGTGTGTGTGTGTGTGTGTGTGTGTGTGTGTGTGTGTGTGTGTGTGTGTGAGAGAGAGAGAGAGAGAGAGAGAGAGAGAGAGAGAAATTAGAATCAGAATGTTCCTCACGTTCTCATCTGTACACAGTGTTATTGAGATGGTTGTGACTGGCGTTTGATTTGGGACTAAGAGGGGTTGAGTGGTAGTGGTGGTGGGGAGTGGGGGGCATTAAGACTGAGGTTGAAGATGAGGTTGCAGTAAATAACACGGTTGGGGTCTCAGATTTTCTAGTTCTGGGCAGACCTGTGTTAACATGTTACCCTCTGGACTTTAGTGGTACCAGTCAGTGGTTCTCAAACTTGTTTTGTGCCAAGGATCCAAATTCATATCAATTTGGGGTCCTTCACACGAAAACGTTTGAAAAATACAGAGCACGTTGAATTGCCTTGTGCTATACAATGATCAACGGGACACCAATGGGAGAGTGAGTGTGCACAGGGTGCACATCACCGAGGACTTGTCATATGGAGATATAGGGATGATCAGGTCTAGAGCCCGGTCAGAGGCTTTTGTGCTGCTTCTGGACAATCCGATGGACTCGACACCGGGCACTGCACTCCTTGTGTGGGTGTGGAACGCCTGTGTCGAATTTAAAGTCGGTGGGGCGAACGGTTCTCGAGTTACGTGGATTACAGACGTACACACGTACAGTACAGAGACTTGGTGCATTTATAGTTAGATGTGCTATACAGATAAAACAGCCTTTGCCACGTACTCGAGGAGGTGGCAGTGGCTACTGGCTAGAAGGATTATGGAAGACCCCCACCAAACCCCACCAGCCGATATGGACTGTTGTATCTTCTACAGTATGTGCAATTGCACAATTCACAAAGCCACCACACAGACCCACAGGAAGAGGTTCTCCTCAGACTATCACAGCTCCGAACAAGGATCCAGCTGTCTTCAACCTGCAATTACCCACTCACCACTAATTATAACTTTTTTGTATTGCATCTAGCTTAGAATTGCTATAGTTCATTGTGACGTGTTGTTAGCTTGCAGATTGGTTCATTTAAAGCAGGAGTCTTCAACAGGGGACCCTCAGAGCTACTACAGAGAGGGCCAACAAATCTTTGTGTGATAGGTTTATCTTTTACATTGAGACCTTGTATCCGTATTCTAAGGGGAACACTAGCAGAAAATAGTCGATCACAACGCCTCATGCTGATCTGCTATCTTCGGCAAAGTGTGTATGTCTGAAATAAACAAAAAACATTACTTTACACAACACTATTTGTCATTTTTAAGCTATTGATTAAATCTAAGCCTGTTACTTTTGATTTTAACGAAAACGTTGAAATATGGAGATAAGAGGTTTCTGCCCGACAGCAACAATATTTAGTTACATATACAATAATTCATTCGACTAATCGGGTTTTAATCTTGGGGACCATGTCTGAAAGCTGTGTGACCTACTTCTGTGTCCGAAGCCAACCGTTGAGCAGCTTTGTGTGCGTTTAGTCCTTTCATTCTGTTTTTTTACAGTGCGCACCTTGGACTGTGAGGGCTAAGGACCAGTGTTGCCATGTCTTCTAATTATAAGCGTGTTTGAGTAAAGTAAAGTTGCTTGTTATATATTGGTAGTTGCATGTGTGTCTGTGTGTGTGTGTGTGTGTGTGTGTGGGGGGGGGGGGGGGGTAACTTGAAAACTGTTCGCCCCACTGACTTCAAATGTTCCACACCACCACACAGAGTGCAGTGCCTTGAGTCAGTCGGATACATAGCTGTCCAGAACCACCACAAAAGGCTCTGGTCAGGCTCTGCCAGTGGACCTAATGAGCTTAAGTTCCCGCCCTCACCTGTAGAATTCCTAGCCTCTGCCAATTGATTGCCATGGCATCCCCACACCTGCCATTTGATTACTTAACCAGTCCACTTTTCACAGTCAGTACTGCACTCTTCAGACACAGGCAGACAGACAGATACAGAGATCTCCATATACAGTATGGGCACAAAAGAGACAGACAGACGGTTAAAACGGGTGCTATGACAACGGGTATTGCATACTGTAGATACTAGGTTCATAACTTGCATCGTTCCCAAGTAGTCCGGTGTCCAACGGGCACAGGTCAAGTACGGCTAAAGCTGATATACCGGTAGACAAGTTTCCACATGTTTTTTTAAGGGTAACTGTAGCATAATAATCGCAATATCACACGACTGACACGACGAGTCCCATAGTAGTCGCAAATGAGGAAGTAGCGGAGGAGGAGACTCACTGGCTCTCAATGCAATTCTCTTTTATTTGTAATCGTGCATATGAAACATATATTGCCCCTCAAATGCCCCAGCCACTACTACTCTGTCCACGGTTATTCATTGCAATGAAGAAAAATCACTATGATGATCCGTGACGGCTGTCACCGTTGGCGAGCACGGGTTGAATGCATGCTTCAAGCCGGCCGGGCAGGCAGTCGCCGCGGTGGTGACTGGTGACATGATACTATTACTCACTTCCACTTCCACCATTTCAACAAATAAGCACAGACAACCCACTCCACATGAACGATATTGATGTAACCAGGAGATTGTATGGGGGGTCCGACGTTCTGTGACTTCTAGGATCCTCCGAGGTCTGAGGGGTGCTTGCTGCTGGTGTTATTCACACCACCCAACCATGCGCTATACATAGCGATTCTCATAATGTCAATAGGCTTACATATTAAATCATAAACAGTATACTATTTCACATGAACAATGTTGGTGAAACTAAGATATGGGGATAATATTATACATTGCAATGAAATTGCATCGCGTTTTCATTATAGTACTACCGTCACAGCCTCGCGCTGCAATTGGCTAAAAGTTTACATCCCCCCCCAACGTCCCGAACAATAAACTGTAGTGGATATAAACAGTCCCTTCAGCCAGAGGGGGCCAAAGGGAGAGTGTGCTGTTGCAGGAGAACACCTCAGCATCATAATATAGGGAAAGATAGAGGGAAAAAGGCCCAAAGAAATACATTTATATATATTTTAAATTTAGGCTGAAAACTTGTCTATATCACCTATAAAGTGCTCATGTGGCCTCCCTTGGGCTTTCTTTCATAGACATAGTTGCTTAATTGTTTCTCTCGCAAAATCTGGCAACACCGCTCAGGGCTTTGTGTGCGGCCTGGACCTTTTAATCCCTGTAAGTTTCAAAAGGGTGCATCCAAATCTCCTTTGGGCTGTGTGACGCTGTAACTTTACGCCATGCCTTCACATTATGTTGTAGTGAGCTTGAGGCAGATCGCTCTTTGTATTCTCGGCTTTCGAGTTAGGGTTATGGATATAAATGGCATACCCTAACTCCCTAACTATTTAAAAAGTAATTAATAAAACCCCTGTCCTTAAATGTTGATTTTACATACATTAATAATGTAATTTTTTGTACATTATTTGTACACACACTCTTGTACACACTCTCAGAGTAACAAACCCACATGCCTGCATGGGTTTGCAATTCCGAGAGAGTGCAACAAAACATTGACAAATTTGATTCCATGATTTGTAACCTCTCGGAGTTACTAACACCGCCTGTGCCTGTGTGTGTGCAACTGTGCATTGTGTTGCCAAAGTTGTGAGTTCGTTCCACAGCTGGGGAGAAGGCCGTCAGCGTGAATGTCATGCATTGTGTAGCAGGGAGTTCATCTCCTCAAGAGACTTCAGTAAATGCTTGCAGTGCCGTGTTTGTTGTGTGGTGCTTTGTCCATTGTGAACAGCAGAGCGCTGCCTGCCGCAAATAGCCTCTCTGTCCCCAGGACGAGGGCGGCATGCACGTCCCTCCTATAGAGAGCATAGAGTTTCCAGTGTCCCATGAGGCCTTGCATGAATTACGGGTTGTTTCAATTAATTTGAGTGATCCGTGTTATTAGTCAATGATAATGTGGGAACACAACATGACTTAAATCGGAAAGGGTCACATTCGCCTGCCTACTTGTGCTACAAGATCTCCCTCCACACAGCTGATAAAAATTAACGACCAATGGCTCTTGACACTTGACATATTTTTGGGGGGTTTTCTGCCTTTATTAGATAAGAGTACAGTAAGCTGTCATTGGAATCAGGAGTCAAACCCACGACACGGATTAGTAACCGGTGCCCAGACCGCTATAGGTTTTGTCTGTCATTATATCGTTGTGGCTTTCACACTAAACGATTGGTCGCAGACTAGGCATCACACACTGCAAGAGTTCACCAAGATGCGATACAGACCCGATATTCATTTGTTTTTATTTTATTAATTTTTACATCTCACGCACGTGCAGGATGCCGTGATACGAGCGAGACACAGAGGAACAGTACAGAGGACTTCCACAAGCTCTACCACTGTGCAGTAGAGAGGACTTCCACAAGCTCTACCTCTGTGCAGTAGAGAGGACTACCACAAGCTCTACCTCTGTGCAGTAGAGAGGACTACCACAAGCTCTACCTCTGTGCAGTAGAGAGGACTACCACAAGCTCTACCTCTGTGCAGTAGAGAGGACTACCACAAGCTCTACCTCTGTGCAGTAGAGAGGACTACCACAAGCTCTACCTCTGTGCAGTAGAGAGGACTACCACAAGCTCTACCACTGTGCAGTAGAGAGGACTACCACAAGCTCTACCACTGTGCAGTAGAGAGGACTACCACAAGCTCTACCTCTGTGCAGTAGAGAGGACTACCACAAGCTCTACCTCTGTGCAGTAGAGAGGACTACCACAAGCTCTACCTCTGTGCAGTAGAGAGGACTACCACAAGCTCTACCTCTGTGCAGTAGAGAGGACTACCACAAGCTCTACCTCTGTGCAGTAGAGAGGACTTCCACAAGCTCTACCACTGAGTAGAGAGGACTTCCACAAGCTCTACCACTGTGCAGTAGAGAGGACTACCACAAGCTCTACCTCTGTGCAGTAGAGAGGACTACCACAAGTTCTACCACTGCTCTCTCTCTCTCTCTCTCTCTCTGTGTGCATGCCACAGTGCCACACACACAGGAATAGCCAGGCTACACGGCAAAATGTTTGTGACAGCGTGTAGTGTAGCCTACGTGGGCTGCAGTGAGACAGGACGTTAAATCTTGATTTTCATTAAATAACTCGCACACGCACATACACACACACACACACACACACTCGCCGATCAATGCCCGATCTTGCGTCAGATCGGGAGTTTTGTCGGCGAGTGCCAAAAATGGTCCCGACAGCATAATCGGAGCAAATATCGTGCAGTGTGTACGAGCCATACGGCAACAGCTAATTTCATAATTAGTACATGGAACCACCTTCATACTGTTGAAGCACATACAGTTTCAACAGTGCAGTGTAATGGTGGGCATTAGGAGTTCTCAAACAGCTCAAGAATAAAAAGAAAGAGCTAAATTCAGAGTTGGTGAATGTGATTTAATAGTAAGTAGTAGTAATGGAACACTGAAACAATTTCTGCTAGACGATAATGGAAAGCACAGCACCTCCACTTCGGAGAAATGGAATTGGAGTCACAAAATAAACGCATTAGGATTGATGCACTGCTGAAAACAGATGGCAGGACAAGGATTTGTTGCCTTGTATTACAGATTGTATTATTATTCACTGTTTTCACATGACAGACTTGTGTATACGTAAACACAGGGTAAACTTACATATTGTGCGTATAAAGGACCCCTTCACATAAAATGACACTATTTTTTCTACTCTGTCTGTGTCTCATAGGAGGGCCGTGGGCAGTTCAGAAACCCGTCCACCAGTGACATCATCATTAGACAAGATCTTTTTATCTGGCTTTTGCCTTTATTTTATATTTTTTATAGAGGGACAGACAGTAGGCTGACAGGAAATGGGGAGAGAGATGGGGAGTGACATGCAGTAAGGGCTGTCGGGATCAGGAGTCGAACCCGCGGCACACTGCCAGACTTGGGCTACCGGCCAAGGTGCCTGGACCGCTGAGTCACAGCCCAGGCCAAAACATTTAGATTTTTATTATCTTGAAAACAATGGCTTCCATTTTCAAATTGCAACTTTTCAGGAATATAAAGCCTGCAGTTTCTATTAAGTTGGATTCCCCATCGTGGACGGGTTTCTGAACTGCCCACAGCCCTCCTATGAGACACAGACAGAGTTTATTTTTTTTGTTTTTGCTATTGTATCATGATCATTAGTGTGGAGTGTGGACCAACTATATATGAACATAGGTTGAAAAGTGGTGAAGTGGTCCTTTAAGGTTCTGTTACATAGCAGTCTTTCCAGTGAGCCAACATGCACAATAGCAGCATCCTGAACCAGTGGCATCCCTAATCCTGACATCGTCACACTTCAGAAGTCTTGTCCCTTCAGCCATTGCTGCACTAAACAAACTCCCTCACTGATATGAGGATTCTGATACTGGGGACGTGTTGTAGCCCATTGACTGTTTGTGTGCCATGTTGTTTTGTGCTGTATGGCAGTGATGGTTCTCAACCCTCTCAGGCCGTGACCTGGGGTTGTGTGTGTGTGTGTGTGTGTGTGTGTGTGTGTGTGTGTGTGTGTGTGTGTGTGTGTGTGTGCGTGTGTGTGTGTGTGTGTGTGTGTGTGTGCGTGTGTGTATGTGTGTGTGTGTGTGTGTGTGTGTGTGTGTGTGTGTGTGTGTGTGTGTGTGTGTGTGTTTCTCCTTCTCATTTTTCATTTTCTCATCTCTGAGGAGAAACTCCTATAGTCATGACCTACTGCATACGGTAGGTCTGTCTATAAGGCCTGTACTTCCACTGCCCATAAGTCAGACATCCCGTTAGTCAGACCTGCGTGGCTGGTTAAGACAAATCACCTGTGGCTTAGGGTTAGGTTACGTAGCACTTGCACTAGCCCCGACGACCTTACAAGTGTATGCATTGCAAAGGCCCAATTTATGTAACTTAGATAGCATTTTATGTAGACTTATAGCATTTTATGTAGACATAGCACTATAAAGTATACATGCATAGTTTCATTATTTAGATACCGGTATTCCAGTGTTACGTTCTTAGCTTACGCACGATTCATGATATAAACTACTTTTGTTTATGTACTGTATGCAATGTTTTGCCATGCTTTTTATTCTTGCGTAAATCGCTCTGGATTAAGAGCGTCTATCTCTTCCGACCAATCACAACACTCGTTTCATGCACAGAGAATGTAAACAGCCTCAATGTAATTTCCTTAGGGCGGTAGTCCCGCCAAATTCCGATAGTTACGTATTTAGACACTCAATCAGCTATATAGTAGGTCTTCAGCCAGGGTGTCTCTGAATGGAACTCAACCCTAATTAGTATCAGTGGTAACACTGGTGAGGAAGTAACATTACACCAGTGGTCCTTTGGAGTGTTCCATGGTGACCCCAGCAAAAGTAGTTAAAATAGCATCCTATTAAAAAAGTCCTTTTACCCACTTTATCTATTTATATGTTGGCTATTCAAAAATAACAGATCTACAAGCTCACACACACACACACACACACACACACACACACACACACACACACACACACACACACACCATTACGCAAAATGTTTTAGATGTAGCTCAAATAATTGTGATAAGGCAACTGAGTGATAATTTAATTGGTGATAGGCCTAGACGTGAAGACAGACAGGTTGACAAAATAGCGTGTCTCCTCCTATGACTATACTCCTAAAGCATGTACTGCCCAAGGGGCCAGCTAGGCACTCCAATGTTGAAGCGCTGGGCCCTAGTGGTAAGAGGAAGGACTGCAGGCGGACCTGTGGATTCATGACGAGGAAAACCCGTGCAACCGAGCGCTCAATGTTAAAGCCCAGCTGCACTTCCGCAAATGCTGAATCGGCGAAAAAACGCGGAAGTAGACGGTCCTTCCAGGTGCTTCAAAACGCCACTGAGCAACTTCCACTGACATGAAAGCGGAGGGGGCGGAGTTTCGCGCCAGATCAGTCTCTATCCTTTTAATACTCTATGGTACTGTCAGTGTGGAGTTCAAACCTTCACAGCACAATGCTCCCACCACATGACCCACACACACATCACGCGCGCACGCACACGCGCACCAGAGTTAGCGAAAGCTAAATTTCATCTGTAGTCCCTGGGCAGGCTCTTAAAAAGTGAATGATAAAAGAAAGACAGAGTGTAGGGCGCCTGCACACAACACCATGCGTTGATGCCATGTGTGTATATGAGCAGGCACCCATCACTACGTCCATACAAATCATCTGGGGACCCACACATTTTTTTTTGGGGGGGGGGCGCCCTTGGGTGGTCCCGACCTACAGTTTGAGAACCACTGGCACAGCGGAGTGCGTGTGTGTGATGTTAATGGAGGAGGAAAGCAGATTAAGAATGATTATGGCCAGAGGAGTGCAGAGCAGAGGCTAAAAGCCTCCATTCTGTAATAGTAGACCATTATCCCGCTTTAGCTGCTGCTGCCGATTACACCACAACACCACCCGTCATTCAACATGGGCCAACAAGGCGGGGGGGGGGGGAGGGGGGCAAGGACCCCTTAGCAGAGACAGAGACAGAGATATGAAGTAGGGAGACCCCACCCCCACCACTAAATATTGTATAAAAATGTTTTGCAGATTAAACGTTTTCATAGATTTCACAGATAGCTTCATAGACTTGATTGACAGTGACAGTACTGTGTTGGATTCATGTTAATGTGTACTTTCAGACATTTAACCGTCAATACTGAGTGAACTTGGTCTGCTCTTTTTTCCAAACCTCTTTAGAAAGAACAGGCGTTTTCAAGATCACATTGCCTCGTGCTGTCCTTTAAGACCGAAGGCCTTAAACCCCGAACCCCCATCTGAAAATGTTTTGTGCCAGGGACCCCCAGAAGAGAAGATTTGTGTTAAAATTATTATTATTATTAATATTATTATTAATAATAAATATATTAATGTTAATGTTCAGAACATGGCAGCTGTACAACCTCACTGTGAGCTTGTGTATCTGCAATTTTTGAATAGCCAAAGTATTATGGTTAAAGTGGTTAAAGTGATATCCTTGGAGGACAACCTCATGGGGGTCTCTGGACCTCACGTTGAGAACCAATGTTCTAAATGTAAAAAGGATCCCTGGCTAATAAGACAAATATGCCTAAAGACATTATGACATCATCAACTTGCAACGGGAGCTGTTCTTATTGTGTAAAAGATTCTTTATTTATGAAAGAAATAAAATATTTAATATTTATTTTTGAATTGTAGTTATAGAGGGCAAGTATAATGTTTTAGGCATATTTTGTCTTATTAGCCATGGATCCTGTAAACATTGTTGTGGGGAGGTGGGGTGTAGTAGGGTGGTCCCAGAGAAATATGCTAGTGGTCCAGAGCTCCAAACAAAAACACAGAGAAGAATCACCAAAGTTACTTTACTTAATAATCAATCACACGCACGCGCACACCCGATGCCAAAAACACACTCATGGCCCACATCGGGGGGAATTCCCGCTCCAATATGTAGCTTCTCTATTCAACAGTTTTAGCGCGTCGCTGCCCTTAATGGGAAGCCAGTGGTGCAAAAATTGTAATGTTTCGAGCTCCATTTGAGGCTATCCCAAAAATGAAAGATATGTGGTTAACCCAAACCGTGAACACAGGGGCGCCCGCTGGCCATGTGGTGCAGGTGCATGCCACATACAGTATAGGCTTTGGCCTGACAGCGTGTTGCGTGTTCGAGTCCTGTTCATGACAACCTTTGCTGCATTTCTCTCCCCTTCTCTCTCTCCCTCTTTCCTGTCTATCTTCCCTTGATAGTACTATCAATAAAGGCAGAAAACGGGAATGCATCTGTGTCATTTTAGATGTCTTTGACAATTAAAAAATACCAAATATACAAGCTCGTTCCGTGCTATGAACTTGTAGATCTGGCATTTTTGAAAAATCTTTCACATTTCTTCTTAGGGTCCCTGGAACTAAATATTTTGAGATGGGTGTCCACAGCCAAATACATATAATTCTGGGGGTGCCTGACATGAAGTTTAAGAACCACTGATATGACAACATATTTTTCACGTTTTTCAACTTTTTCTTGAAAATTTTATGGATTTAGAAGACAGTTTTAGAATCGGCGTCAGGATTACAATTTGTGTCTATGTTTTGTCACCACCACCCGCCACACACACACACACACACACACACACACACACACACACACACACACACACACACACACATTTCATCTGTGTACAACCCCTTTGTGTCTGTTAAATTACATTTATTAATATGGTACGTAAAGATGTGTAAATCTTCATACATTTACGAAAGCTTGAATTATCGAAAGAGGATGATTCAAGCTTTTCGTACAGCTGCAATGTTGGTGAGTTTGACGTTGTTTAATACAATCAGATAGGACTTATCTGTTTGGATGAATGGGCTGCCAATGGGAAGTTGCACCTAGATATAGCACCTTGCTGGCAAGATGGATGCAGTCTGCATATGGTCAATAGATGGATGCAGTCTGCATATGGTCAATAGATGGATGCAGTCTGCATATGGTCAATAGATGGATGCAGTCTGCATATGGTCAATAGATGGATGCAGTCTGCATATGGTCAATAGATGGATGCAGTCTGCATATGGTCAATAGATGGATGCAGTCTGCATATGGTCATGGATGCAGTCTGCTCCCACCACAGACTAGTAGTAATCTCGCGTCAGTGTCACTAGACTGCAAAGACGGGCAGTGTCGGTAGGCAAATCAGAGACAGGTGGGGGCGAGTCTTTGCGCAACCGTATTGCAATTTTGAATGAGGCAATAAATACAATGCAATAATCTCATTCTCCTGTACATTGAAATAATCTCTCTTGGTCTCCATGCAGTGCATTGAACTAGTCTCTCTCATTCTCCAGTGCATTTTGCTAGTCTCTGGGGAAAGGCCGGTGAGTCACAAAGGCTCTTGGCTGCTATGTGTGTCTCTCCATCCTACCGCCATTCAAGCAATTCACTCTGAGAAGTCTTTGAAAACAACAATGACTGCAGTTTGAGTTACATTTTCAAGGGGGTATGGTCGGTCCTCACACTCTCTTTTTTCCTTGCTCGCTCTCTCTCTCTGTCTCTTTCTTACTGCCACTCTTTCTCTTTCTCTCTCTCTCTCTCTCTCTCTTACTGCCACTCTTTCTCTCTCTCCCTCTCTCATCTACCAAGTATAAAGGGCCATTCAAACCAAGCACGATAACTAAGAAACGCTATAGTTGTACAAGTGGATGACAGAGTTCACGCCACAGCTACAAAGACAATGGTGAACGATATAGTTATAGCTATGGTTATATTTATAGTGCGGAACGGCCCTAAAATCTGTCTAGTCTCACTCTGTCTGTCTGGGAAACTAAATATCATTCACCATTGTCTTTGTTATAGTGTCACTGTCAGGCAGAAACCTCTTATCTCCATTTTCTAACTTTTTTGCGCTTTCTTTTGGTAAACTAACGGCCTACTTGATACAACGTCAGACAAAAGCAGCTAAAGTAGCCGATCCGCAAGCTCGAAACACGGCGCAAAGCGACGTGTTTTGAGCTTACAAGTAGCCTCATTTAATACTTATCTATTACTAGAATTTCGCCGGCCTTCGGCCGGCGAATCCTAGTTACATTGCAGCGCAATATGGGAAGAAGGAAACTGCGGGAGTTGACAGAGTCCACTTCATGTTTCAGCTGTGTTTTTAAACTCAGTAGTGTGCCCTGCACATGTAGTAACGGATGGGTTATAAATTATTATAATAACAGAAAGTGTTTTTTATTTCTCATAAATACGCAAACATGGTGAAACAACTACAGTCACAGAGAGCAGTGCCAAGGTAGCTGCTGCCTGCTAACGATGCAAACAACAGCCTTGCCTGTCGTGTGTGTGTGTGTGTGTGGGGGGGGGGGGGGGGGGGGGGGGGGATAGCACTAATTTTCGACATTTTACTGTGTCATAAATATTTACATCTGTAGCCTATATTGTGATTACATTTGACCGTACATTTGACTCTTGTGTTATATTCTTGTGAAATATTCAGTAAAGTATTGTGGTGAAATATTCACCCCAAGTTGATAAGATATGCAGAGAATATAATACCAAGAACCCCCAGTTTGAAATGCATTAGGCCACAGACCCCCATTTGATACCATTTGCTCTCTGGGAAAATCAGGGTCCATTTGGTTCCATTTGTATGCTCTTGGAGTATGATGACTGTGCTAACAGTATTATGATAAAATATGTCTCAGTTTGAAGATTCAAAAAAACATATTTCATATGTGTGAGCTTGTAAAGTAGAACGTTCAACCTAGAGACAGTGTTGCCAAGTCTGATCATTATAAGCTACTTTGGACTTGTTTATCTATTGCAAATGTAACACTGAAACAGCGTCCACGTTCGGTTTAATAACTCCCGACCTGTTTTATCAAAAAAATAACTTGAAGTGGTTTATGGTAGCTGACATGTGTAGGTCCGTTGCCTGAAAATATCACATGTGTAGCTAAACGGATCTCTGAGTTAAAAAATTAAATGTGCAAAATGTTACATCCTTGGCGGCTCTCCCCTATTAGTTTACTCACAGCACAGCACCGTCACTCCTGTCAGTTATTTCGTCCTAATAACTTGAAGTGGTTTATGGTAGCTGACATGTGTAGGTCCGTTGCCTGAAAATATTACATGTGTAGCTAAACGGATCTCTGAGTAAAAAAATGAAACGTGCAAAATATGTTCTAAATTTGTATTGTATTGTGTAGTGTATTCTAAAATTAGTTTAGGGTTGTATAACATGGTACAACTCAATCAATCAAACGTTTGTTTAATCAATGTATTGCCCCATTGAAGAAAAAGAAATGGCCCAACTGGTACACCCGATACTATTTAATATTTCCCTTATGTTTGATACATTTTCTTGTCACATCCATGGTATGAAAACAATGCTAAGGAGTTGCTTCAATGAAATATAATTGCTTTAAGCTGAAAACGATATGTTTAATGGTGTTTTGTAGCGTTGTTACATTTATCATGCATGCCGTTACAATTAATGCGATATGCGCAGCAAATGTAACACTGAAACAGCGTCCACGTTCGGTTTAATAACTCCCGACCTGTTGTGTGTAAGTCGCGTGGTTAAAAGGCCGTGTGTTTCTGTGGTAAGCAACGAATGTTAGGTCTGCGCACACTGTACGTTGCTATGGCAAGTGGCTGCCTGTCATCAAATGGTGCTAACGTTAGCATGTGTGCTATCAGGCAAAAGCTGAGAGATGTGAAACTACTACTGGGGAAAATGTCATACAAAACGCAACACCTAAATTTGGAATGTTATTGTGACCTATTGAGCACAAACAGACCATCATGATTTGCTTGCTGGACCTATAATTAATTTATTTGCATTAAATGTCCACTCTCCCATGCACACTGTACGTTGCTACGGCAAGTGGCAGCCTGTCATCAAATGCTGCTAACGTTAGCATGTGTGCTATCAGGCAAAAGCTGAGATAGATATGAAACTACTACTGGGGAAAATGTCATTCAAAACACAACACCTAATTTCGGAATGTTATTGTGACCTATTGAGCACAAACAGACCATCATGATTTGCTTGCTGGACCTATAATTAATTTATTTGCATTAAATGTCCACTCGCCCATCAAAAAGATGCGACAGAGTGTGAGCTCGACGGACAGAACAGAGCTGGTGACGTAAGAGGCAGGGTGTTGCCAGGTTAGCGAAATCTAAGCGAGTTGTAGTGTGTGTAATTGCATTGGTCCAAAGCAAACGTCAATTGAAGTAAAATAAAAGGTTTTTAATTTTCAGGTCATGTACGCTTTTCATGAGACAGAAATAAATGTGAAATGCAATGTATAGGCTATTGTAAAATGCCAGGGTGATATAATACCCAGTCCTGTGTGATTGTAAGCGAGTTGCAATGTATGTAAGTGGCGTGGTTTTTTCTGGGCGTGTTGGGCTTGTTTGTGTCCCTGTGTGGCAAACAGCAGTTTCTTGGGGAGCCGGGACTGTGTGTGTGTGTGTGTGTATATATACACTCCGTCGGTAATTCCCTGTAGGCTATACCCACATATTGGTAGGCTATCTCAATATTGGCGTGACGCATTTCACGTGAATAATGTTGTGTGCGCGCGTGCGGAGAAATGGAGTTATTTAATGAGTCGCATGTTGGTGTGTGTGTGTGTGTGTGTGTGTGTGTGTGTGCACGTCAGGCGTGCGTGTGCGTGCAGGCGTATGTATACATGTGTACTGGGTCTGGGCAGTTGGCTGTCTGGCGAAAATAGGCAAAGTGCTCGGTGTAATGGGGATATTTCGGCCCAATCCAATGAATGGCAAAGAACAATGTTGATGTAACTAAGGGAATCGTCGAGTCATTTATTTTGTAAATAAAGAGATTTAGATGGAAGAAGCAAAATAGCGATCGTATAATCTGTCCTCTTCCTTCTTTCTCTCATCAATGTCCTGCGCGAGATCAGATTCTGTGCTGCGCGAGATGTGTTTCTCTGTGGGGGCGGGCCTGGGAAGAGAGGGAAGCCTGGCTCCAGGTTGCCAGGTTAGCGAATTGTAAGCGAGTTGTAGTGTGTGTAATTGCATTGGTCCAAAGCAAACGTCAATTGAAGTAAAATAAATGGTTGTTAATTGTCAGGTGATGTACGCTTTTCATGAGACAGAAATAAATGTGGAATGCAATGTATAGGCTATTGTAAAATCCCAGGGTGATATAAGACCCAATCCTGTGTGATTGTAAGCGAGTTGTAATGTATGTAAGTGGCGTGGTTGTTTTCTGGGCGTGTTGGGCTTGTTTGTGTCCCTGTGTTTGGCAACAGCATAGGCAGCATTGATTCCGTGTTGCGTGTAGGAAAGGCTCGGGGATGTGGGTGTTTGGGTGTTTGTCCCGAGAATGTGTGTATTAAAGAAATGCATTGGCGGCGTGAGTGTGGAAGTGAGGCATTATTAGTGGCAATGCCGAGATTATTCTTTGTGGGCTGGTGCTGAGTTTTGTCGAACGACGGTTTTTGAGGAGATAGGCCAGGACCACTGCGAAGGCCTACGAAGGGTTAGTGTGTGACGTCACTGGCGTGTGAGTGTGTGTGGGTGTAGTGTGTAAGATGGTGTTGTGGGTGTTGCAATAGCGACGTAGCGGTTGTGGCTTTGGGTTTTTTTCTTCTGTATGGGTACGACTTCTCACTTGTATAAATAGATTACAATTGTGAAGTTGCTAGCCAATGAAAAAAATTCAGTTTCATTAAATAACTGTGTTTCTCCGCACGCGCACGTGCGCACACAACATTATTCAAGTGAAATGCGTAACACCACACACACACACACACACACACACACACACACACACAGGAATAGGCATGCAGGCTATACGGCGGCGAGACAGCACGTTATAATTTTCAGTTTCATTAAAAAACTGTCTTTCTCCGCACGCGCACGTGCGCACACAACATTATTCAAGTGAAATGCGTAACGCCAATATTGGGCTAATATAGGCTACCAATACAGGACGAAATAACTGACAGGAGTGACGGTGCTGTGCTGTGAGTAAACTGACAACGCTTGGCTTTCAAATCCCTTTCTCACAAAGTGTGTGTGTGTGTGTGTGTGTGTGTGTGTGTGTGTGTGTGTGTGTGTGTGTGTGTGTGTGTGTCGCTCTCTTCCTCCCAGGGTGATACTAATGGTTTGTTTGCTTTCTCTCTCAGTCTCATATTGGTGTCCCTGGGGCAGCAGGGACAGACACGGTGAACAGACTGGGCAAAATTATTACTTGCGCGCTCTGCTTGCGCAAGTAATAAAGAATATGGAAAATGGTCAAAAAATACTGTTTCGGAGTGTGTGTGTGTGTGTGTGTGTGTGTGTGTGTGTGTGACAGATTTGTGCAGATGGATTAATCCTGGATACTGGAGGGGGGGGTTGGACGTTGGGGGGTTGTAGACAAGAGAAGAGAGCGTGTGTGAGGGAGGGTATTAATTCTAGCGTAGTATACTGAGAGCCCTCTGTCTATCACCCTCCAAAGATCATCATCGGACACAAACACCTATAGCATTGGTCGGGTCCTACTACTCTGGTTAATAACTCACAACTTGCCCAGCCTTCCAGGAAACAGGAGGGCAACCTTTCTAGTCATGGAAACACCAACTTCTAAATGTCAGAGCAGAGTTCAGTGCAGGTTACAATAACAAACAGCTCCATGTGGGAAGAGGGTTGTCATGAGATCTTACTTGATGAGTCGGTTTACAGTTTAATTGCGTTTTTTTGTTGTTGTTTTTTGTCGTTGAACATTGTAGTATGAATAAAAATTACATTTCTGTTTGGCTTAAAGACATGCCAGGTATGAGACATGCTTATAAGCAAAAGGACTGCCATTTTTAATAACTTCCTAGTAGAAAATGTTTTGAAAATGGATACGAATAGTAATAGTAATTATTAACCCAAATAAGGCTATGATGTAATCATTGTGACAAGCCTACAGTATGTGGGAATTGGTTAGACAGCTTTGGAACGGGCAAAGTGCTGAGGAGAGATAACAGATACTGGTGATGATGTCATCATGATACCTGATGTCTGCTGACCCGTTAACGTGACCTGTGGTTGCCCACACATACTGTACAGTGGTGGACGGGAACCAAAGTATATTTACTTGACTACTGTACTGAAAGGAGTAGTTCCACCAAAAAAAAAAGTATTTGTTTTTCACGCATTCCTACACAAAATCGTATCCAACGACAACAAAATATTTTAAGTCTTTGGTCTGAGCGGCTAAATCTCATCATATGGTGGTCCATGGCTGAAATGCCTAATAAATAATGGTCCTTGATATGGAAAATACTGTCTATTACATTGACTCAAGTACTGGGGTTGAGTCCACCACTGCACACAGGTTTGCACACAGGTTTGTGATTGCTGTCTTCACTGCATGAAGTTCCACATCAATGATGCATAAAGGTCTGTTGCAGATTGATTGTCGCACAATATTAAAGTTTTTCTGGCATTGAACATTGAAAAATCATTTTGGAAATGATTATTATTATGATTAAATGCAAAATAATTGCGATTATGTAATCTTTGTGACAGGTCTACCTGGCATGAGCCACTAAAGCAACTGGGGGCAAACTGGTGGGTGGAATGCATTGAAGTCAAAGTGAGCCGGCTGGACCAGCTCATGAGCAAACAACATTTCTTGATGATTGTGACCTTTGTAAGATAATCGGTTGGGGAAAATAAAAGAAGACATTGTTGCATGTTTTTTCAATGTGTGCACACTGTATTTTTTTCTATTTTTTCTATTTTTTCTAAAAAGGTTTTTGACTGTCCGGTGAACTGCGGTTTCGTGATAACAGCCCATACTTGCGCCCAGTCTGAAACATACTCTGCTATTTAGAATACCTCAATGAAATGATATCTTATGTGTATATGTTTTCTTGTCTTTTTTCCCTGAAGCGAAAAAGGTGACAACCATTGAGAAATAGTGTTTATTCACATGCTTGTCCATTCATTCGGCTCTAACTGGCTTCAATGAATTACATTGAACGTTTGGCTGCAGTTAGCCAACCCAGTGTGACCAATCTGCCAGCTGGAGTTGCCGCCGGCCCAAGAAAGTGACGGAAATGTCCTTTCTTTCTTTACATGGCCTTGCCTACAACCAGGTAGTTTAATTGCATTCACCTATAGTGACATTAGTCATATCAGTGCCTGAATAGACATATATGCAATTAAAAGATGCAAGGCCGATGGAGTTAACCTGCTGAAAACTGCAAAGTTGTTTGCAGTCTTTTGAAAACAGGGTTACGATCGACTTCTCTAGGCAAACATATCTCACAAATCCTCCTCAATAGCATAGCGTATTCATTTCCTGATAATTTTCAATGGCATCACCGGGCTTATTATTTATTATAGTAATCAGAGAGTATACTGTAGCCTACAGCACTGTTTCACGATGAAGGGTCTGGCGGGGACCACCAGGGGTCCAAACCATAACAGGTCTGTAATTCTGAGACCATACAAATGGAACCAAATGGACCAGTACGCTCTCAGTTAAATTCACAGTGTAGATTGGAGTCCCAGAGGGTATGATTGTATGGGGGTCTGTGGCCTAAAGCATATCAAACTGGGGGTCCTTGAAATGGAGAAAAAAAGGTTGAGAACCAGGCTTAAAGGAGTAGTTAGCGCAAATATTTTCTATAAAATACACTATGAAACCCTGAATTCATGGAGATTCTGTTGGTTTGTGTTTAAGTCAAATTACTGGCTTAGGAATGTGACAAAATAAATCCATGAACTCCAAGGCTTCATGGGTACAGTAGCCTAATTGACGAACAATAAGTATTTTTATTGGGTGAACCTCTCCTTTAATATGGACTGGATAATGACACTCGACAAGCCTTTTTAATTTTTAACACTTCCCCTCGTCATCCGTAGCCGTGTGGTGGTTGGTGACACCACACCGGGTGGAGCCTTGAAACCCAAGACAGCCACACTGTCTGTCTGACTGCCGCACAAACACACACACACACACACACACACACACACACACACACACACACACACACACACACACACACACACACACACACACACACACACACACACACACACACACACACACACACACACACACACACAACTGTACCAGTGTTGCCAGATAACTAGGCTATGAGCACTTTAAACCTACAGTATACAGATTTGCCATTGGAGAATAGACGATCTGCATGCACACACAAGCTCGTATAGGTCCCCCACCCCCACAACATATCCCACAATTACAATATTTACAAGCTAATTTACAGAAAAACAAGGCAGAAATTGCTTATAATAACTTGCAGACTTGGCAACACTGAACCACTATCTGAGGCAACGCATACCACAATACAGGTGTAAAATCCTCATGACTGTGATGAACACATGTGTGTGTGACTACCTCAACTCGCCTAGTGTAGCCAGTATGTATGTATGCACATGTTACTGTAACTATATGCATGTCACTATATGTCATGTGACTATATGTCACTATATGTCTTTTTGTATTGCTATCTGTGTATTTGTACTGCAGCTTTCAAGACCTCTACTTCAACACATTTTCTTTCGGGAGACGAATAAAAGTCAGTGACCCTTTCATTTTTTCCCCATTTGTGATAGTATTAATTTTACTGTGCAGCATCCAAACTTATTTTAAGGAATAGCATATCATTTTAACTGATAATTAGAGTACGTTACAATATACTCCAGTGGTTGTAGGTGGTCATCCCATTAATATGCTTCTATTGGTCCATCCATTCATACATTGGGAGGTGAAGCGGCGAACAGTCAACGCCAGTGTCCTCACTTAGTCACTTCCCACACCAATGGTGGCAACCACTGAGATCAATTAGTGGTTCAGAGTCTTGCTCAAGGACACTTCAACACTAACTCTGGGGGAGCCCACGATGGAACCTTGCAGTTCTAATCTGGCTGCTCTGCCAGCCACTCTACTCCTATTCTACTGCCGCTACTGGCAGTATTACTTGATTGACAAGTAGTACTGGACAATATCTACAGGCGGGGATTCCCTCTTTGGGAAAGGTTGATGTTTGGTCTCTCGCTCAATAGACCCCCGGTTCGAATCCCTACAAGTCATTGGGCGAATCAGTCAGTGATGAAACGTAAACATGCAGGCCGTTAAGAAGTACCGTTGACAATTAGCACCAGAGAAGAAAACAAACCAACAGTCCAAGCTTTCGTCATTTGAGTAATGCGAGGAAGGAATAATGACATTTTTAAAAACATGACAGACAAAACAGATAATAATTGACGGGCCAAATGAAAGATTGAATGAATGAATGCATTATTAGTCTATAACTCAATGGTTCCCTTCAGTGGTTCCCAAACGTTTTAGCTCAAGACCCAAAAGAGAAAAATGTAGTCTCCCCAGGGAACCAAACAAAAATAGCTGATCTCTACAAGCTCACAACACCTTGCATCCTCTTTTCAATTCTTCTTAAACAATTGTTTTCAATTCATGACATGAAATGTCTTTGAAAAAGAGTCTGAATTTTGTTTTATATTCATGAAAAGTTATGTATAGGTATATACAAAATGGGGGGGAGGTATTAGGCTATTATTATTATTATTATTATTTTAATTAAAAACAGTAAATAAAAAAGAATAATAAAGGGGATATGTAGGCCTACTCACGACCCATAATGTATCTGCTAGTGCGATCCATGGGTCACGATCCACTGTTTGGGAAGCTCTAGTATGTGTGATCCAGGGACCCGTCCCTCAGGGACCCTTGAGAGGTTTCAAATGGACTTGTCTACACTACACTATACTAACTTATATACAAATGGAACACCGTAATGGAACCATGGTTCCAGCCCAGAGTACAGATAGAACCTGCATTGACGTGCACTGACAACTATAGCCTGCTCAGCTGTCAATGAATCAAATGAATGCATCAAAACAATCACAAGGAGAACTTGGCAAACTTACTTGCAGGTCGTTATTTGCCATCCTGAGCCGTGAAAACCAAATGCTGTCGGTCGGTCTGTTTGGGTTTTGTCTCGTTGCGGGGATGTGGTGGTGTCTATCTGTCTGTCTGTCGCACTAAACCATCAGACAGACAACATAAGCTGTTCCGTAGATCTTGGCGTCCGTACAAACGTCCAAAATGACGGGGAGACAATTAGACAAATGTCCTTTTTAGGATTTAAAACCGTGAACAGTGTACCTCCTGGTTAAAGAAGACACGATTGGACGTGTCCTGGAGCCTGGTAGTGACAGTGGTGGTGGTGATATGATCGGCGACATCCTGGCGTTTCAAGAAGTCACAAACTGGGGACTGTGTTGTTGTGAGGCGGTGTCGCCGGGTGGTCGCTGTGTGTGTGTGATGATCCCCCGGAGCAGGATGTCAACTCGTGCATACTGTGCTGCTGCTCGCCCGTCGCCGCATCTTGAACTTCCACTAGAAAGTAGCAGCGGTGTGTACACTCAACCATCCGAATCCCACGGGGATCATGAGCGCCGTGGGAGGAAAAACGACGCCGTAACACAGACAGACAGAATGCGGAAAGCTGATAGCCCTGTCTGTCTGTGTGTGTGTGTGTGTGTGTGTGTGTGTGTGTGTGTGTCGGAGGTGCGGTGGTGATGGTGATGCTGCTGCCCGCCTGCCTGGAGGCTGAGCTGGGCTGTGCGTCGACCCATGGCGCCCTCTGCCTCTGGGTCATGATCACTCCCATTTCCGTAGAACCTGTTGATCAAGACCGCTTGATTACATTTAATTCATTCAACCTTTTAGCAGTGGGGGAAAGTATCATTCTAATCAAGTAGCCTGCATTTACTCAAGTACTTTACAAGTACAATTTTGAGGTGTATATTGGCCTATATTTACAATGTTCAATCATGTTACTTATTATACTCTACTTAGTCTACTACATCTCAAATGACATTTTTAACTTTTACTAGCCTACACTATAATTATTTGATTTGATTATTGCTATATTTGTAGATTTTGATTATTATTACATAACCACTTTGGCAATTTGAAAATAGCCGATTTAAAAGCTCACAATGTGTCTTTGGGAGCTTGTCGATCTGCTATTTTTCAAAGATGTTGTATACGTTTTATATAGGCTACATTTGAAAACTTGTGCATAATGAGTAGGTATTGCTTTTACTTTAACTACCTTTTGATGCCAATACTTTTGTACTTTTATTCAAGTAAATGAATACCAATACAACACACAATTTCTACAATAGGGTACTTCTAACAGCACTGCCTTTCAGTTCCAACTTTGCCAATGGGGGTATTAGTAGGCCTATACTTAAAGGTAAGTGATATATTTTTTTATGTTCTATAAATAAACAGAAAATAAATGTTCTGGTTGGTCAGGAGAGAGAACCCATTTATCATCTTCAGTTTTATAATATTTATTCCCCTTTCCAATTTTGTCTGGTCATGTTTTTATTTGTCATCACTTCAAATATTTTATAGGGTAAAAAGTACAATATTTAGGGATGTATTTAAAAGGGAAATATGTTTGACTGTTTGTGTTTTTAATCCATGCATGATGCAGAGAAAGAATGTCGGGATAGATTTACAATATTAGTATAGTGGAGTATTAATAGTATTGAACATTGTAAATAGTACATTACTTGAGTAAATGTACTTATAGTTACTTTACCCCGCTGCTGTTCTGTTTGTTCAGTGAGACTATTTTTTTAAAGCCCACTTATTAAATATATAATACTAGACATAGACATAGACATATTCAGGCCATAATATTTCACTTGTGGTTACTATAACAATAGCCTATACATGTTCTGCTAAAAGCAATAGGCCTACAAATCCAGGATCTTCTTTCTCTTAAAATGTTCTTCCTTTAACCTTTATACACTACTGAAAACTCTCTTCTTTATTAATTCTCTTACAGAGATCCTGTATTTTGTTTTTTGTTTTTTTGCCATTCAAGTGTGACCTTTTTGTAAATATCATATCTGTCGGATCACTCGGGTGGAAACCAAAAAGCGTTAGGCCTACTTTTCAGGATTTAAATTCAAAAACAGCCAAAGTAGCAGATCTACAAGCTCAAAAGGTGCCGCAGAAGCGTGCAGATCTGTTACTTTTGATGTGACGCTGTAGTATACTGTATGTGTGAACTGATGATCTGTGATCAATAGGGCGTTAATTTACGAAAAAACATGCTAAAGTTGACAAGATGGTTTACCTTTTTTTTAGTTCGTTTTTGATATGCAATATGAACAGAGCTGTCTGTGTACACAGCTAGGCTACTAACTTGATATCCCCTCGGTCTCTGGTGTCACCAGCGGCAGAAACTGAGCAGTTTGGGGTCACTGAGAGGAGAGACCCCCTGTCTCTCCTCTCAGTGATCTATGCCCTAGCTGTTTATGTTGCTTTGTACTGTAACTGATAGAGCTGCCATGATCGTCAAATTGTTACTTGATTCATTCTCATAATAATAATTGTGATTAATGATTTGTATTTTTGCTTACTGGAACATTGGGACAATCAAAATGGTACGGGGATATGACAACTGACTGACTGACAATGACCAATAATTCAAATAAATAATGTTCTACGCCTATAAATAGGACATATTTAATTCTATATAGCCTACTTGATTTCACTATAGCTTTAATGTTTGTTTTTAGTTCAATATTTGTTTTAAAAATGCCATTGACAATGAAGTGAAAATTTACATCATCTTGTCCCCAACACAACAAAGATAATTTAATGTTTGTTTGGTCACTGTTTGTTTTACATCACCATATCAACGGCGGTGGCTCAGGGGTAGAGTGGCTGGATGCAGGGAACCGCAAGGTTGCCAGTTTGAACTTGGGCTCCCCCAGAGTTAAGTGTTATTCATAGTCTAATATTTTCGGTGGTGAGGTGACCACCGAACTACAACATGACGTCACTGAGCCCCGGTGAAGAGCAAACCACCGCTCTCCCCAGCCCTTCTCTCTGTTTTTACTCACCACCGCTCCATGTTATTACAGCTCCGGTGGTCACCTCACCACCGAAAATCCAGACTATGAATAGGCCTTTAGTGTCGAAGTGTTCTTGAGCAAGACACTGAACCCCTAATTGCTCCTGATGTGCTGGTCGGTGCCTTGCATGGATCACTATTGTTTTTTAATTTGAAAATAGTTGATGGGCCCAACGAGTCAATGACAGACCATAAACGAAGCATTAGAATGCTCTTATAGAGCCATCATCTGAGATGGCCTCTATAGCACATCGTTTCCCAAACACTGGGTCTGGACCCATTTGTGGGTCACAAACCAGTAGCATAAAAAAACCAATCTTCAATTTTCATTAAAAAATCCAAATCCAACATTTTTCAAAACATTGTCATGAATAAATATAGAAATCAAAGAAATTCCAACAAAAAATGTTTAAGAAGTAATGGACATAGTAGATACGGCTACATCTGCTGTTTTCACTAGTTTGGGACCTGGGGAGATATCAAATTTCCCTTTTGGGTCTTGAGCTAAAAAGTTTGAGAACCAGTGCTAGCATATGAGCCGGATCACTCTCCACTCACAGCGGTGTACAGTTACCTACAGCTTTGTATGCAGATGGATGTTACCACCAGAGACAGTCAGACCACCCCACATGTGAGATTATTTTTTATAGATAATAGTCTAGTCTAGACTCTAGAATCCATATTTTAACTTTGTGTTTTTTGCAGCTGCATGCTTTAGCTGCTGGTTAAACAACGAGCATGAAATGTAGACGACCAATTCACGACCTAGTTTGATAATTAACATCCTAAGGATACTTTATAATATATACAGCGTCACACTAAATCATCAACATCTACAAGTCGATCTGCTACTTTTGATGCTTTAGAATTAGAATTCCTGAAAAGTAACAGTTTTGGACATACCGGTAATTATAATGAGGTTCCTGCCAGTAGAGGTCGCACTTTATCTTTTCTTCATGTTTTCTTTTATAGCCTATACCTACTGTACTGTAGTAGGCTATAAAAGATAAAAGGGTTCAGGGTATGAATGGGAGACAGGGAAAAACACTAGGCTCTTTCAGTGCGTGTTTATATAATAACTTTATTGAATAATTTCAAGTACTGGTCTTTATTCTTTTCACAGTTCGACAAGTTTAACTAAAGAGAAACACAGTAATAAGAAACATAAATCCAAGTATTCAATAAGAAAAGATGATGAATATGCTCATGAATATTTGCTGGAAAGGAAACATAGTGATATGTTTTATCAAGAGGTCCACTCCCACAGAGCATATATAATATACTATAGACCTACTACAACCTGGGCAAACTATTAATTGCTAGATATGTATTTATTTAAATATAACGTATCATATCCTTTTCTATTACTAAAAACACAAAATTAGCCTACTGAAAGACTGACAACATGCATAAGGTTAGGGTGTGCAACTCACTTTCATTGTTAAAGATATAGCCACTGCCTAATAAAAAAGGTGTGCAAGGCTATTGTGCACTGTACTCAGACTAAATGATTCAGAAACAGTAGGATATGCATGTCCAACCTATTGTCGACGTTTGTATAGTAATAATAGAACATTTTCATAAAACATCTCATGTAAAATATAGATACAGGCTATAGCAGCAATGCCAGCAAGACAGTGTTCATATAAATGTATTTGTTTTCTTTATTTTTCTTTACCACTAGTCATTCTTCCGATAGGTGGCAGTGTTGCTCTATATTTGTCACTAGGAACAGAACTGACCCACCCCAGACAAAGGGAGAACGACAGGTGCTTTTTCTTCTATAGACTGTAGCCGTTTAACACGCACTTTTAAACCTGATAGTCCCTAATTATTAGGGATAATTGCACAAATCACAAACAAAAGATTGCACATAGATATAACTGTATTAAAACAAGGTACAGCGAGCGTACAAACAAGAAGGATACTCAATGTTGAATGGCTGTCCCAGTCTGCCCACCCACCGGTGTGGCACAAAGCCTGTCTCTCCCTTTCCATGTCAGACTCTCCCATTCTCTGAATCATGACATCACCCGGTAGCCTCGGAAACCCACTGAATAATCAGCCAACCCTGGAAATGAGGTCACAACTTTGGAATGAGAGAGAGAGAGAGAGGATCCCTCCAACACCCCCTATCCTCTCTACCCCTGGTTCCCAAACTTTTCTGTTTGTTTGTTTGTTTTAAAATATATACAATTTTTAATATATATATATATATATATATATATATATATATATATAATGAGATTTTATAACTTTTTAGTTGGATCGTGGCCCTGGGCCTATACAAATTGGTCTACTTTAACTATGACCCACAACCCACTGTTTGGGAACTCAAACCAAACCCACCCTGTCCCCTTTCCCTCCAGCAGACACCCCCCTTCCACCTCACCCAGTGGTTGGAAGCAAGTGCGTATACCGTACATCAGTACAATTTTGAGGTTTTAACTTGAGTAGCCTACAGTATTTGCCATTTTAAACTCCACAGAGACCCCCTCACCCCGACCCCACCCACCCACTGCATGTCCGGATGGCAAGGGGACTCAAACAACAAGTTCCTTCTCCCTCTTCTCCTCTTTCCCCCCCCGGCTCTATTATGTTGCTGACAGCAGCTCAGTGAGGTCTTTAGAGGGGAGACACACAAAGTTCTCACTTCAGTTGCGGAGCAGTGGGAACACACACACAGCGGGGATTCATTTCTGACAGCACAGCCAGGGGAAAAGATTGCATCATGACAGTGTCATCATAGGTCAGGCACGCACACATCACATGCACGCACATACACGCACGCACACATCACATGCACGCACATACACACACGCACGCACGCACGCACGCACGCGCGCGCGCACACACACACACACACACACACACACACACACACACACACACACACACACACACACACACACAGTCACAACACAGACCCAAAAAAAGGCAAAAGGAATGTGTGTTGAGCACAAGGAGTTGGTTCATATTTTGTTATTGCACATGTCCAACAAGTTTTGTTGTTTTGGGTCACGTCAGTACTGAGAATAACCCAAGCGGCCTACAGTACATCAACATAACACACATCTGTGTATAAAAGGGTTTGTTCAAAAGCAGGTTACAAGAAAGAGGAGTAAAATGAGTGCATTATCATTGTCATAGCTGCATCCCTCACTCAGAGGTCATAGTGTTTGGTTTGACTATTTTGGTGCTAAGCAGTGGCAGAGGAAACGACCCACTAGGGTTATGAGAGCTATTAAGTGGAGTGCTCTGATCATGTTTTTTGCGACCGAAGGTCGCAGTTAACTATATGGAATTGTGCGTTTTTTGTCCGTCAGTCACTCAAAATCCCCATACATGGGGAAAGCCACCATATATTGTGCCCAGGTCTCGTGACATCACTATGACATCATCAGGGATGATAGTAAACCAGGGATCATAGTAAATGTGACCTGCTGTCGCAATTAAGCCTATATATGGAGATCCCTGATGTCATCAATAAGATATAATGTCTGAACCTGTTCTGACATTCCATGTTGATCCTTCCCCATCCATCCTCCTGTCTCCCTTTTGACTGTCCCTGTCCATTTAAACTCTAGATGGGCCTGCCCCAAAGTTATTTGTGCAGCCGCGCCCGGCAGCCGGCGAAAACTAGAGTTCTCAACATGAAGTCCCGGCCCTACCTGGGCCCTCATCAAACCCGGTACACTCAAGACACGTTCCATATATGGCCAGTGCAGGCGACCTCGCCCTCAGGCGTCTTACTGGTATTATTATGCATATTGCTAAGATAATAAAGGATAACTGTGCGACGTGTTTACCATGCAGATCTGCTATCTCTGTCGGGTGGAAACCTCCTATGTCCAAAACTGTTACTTTTCAGGATTTACATTTCAAAAGCAGCACGAGTAGTAGATCTACAAGCTCAAAGCTTGTGGATCTGCTACTTTTGACGCTTTTGTGTGATGCTGCAGTATGATCAAGAAGGGCAAAACACACAAAAAGTGAGTATAATT
Source organism: Protomyctophum bolini (assembly GCF_963924005.1). Lineage (NCBI taxonomy): Eukaryota > Metazoa > Chordata > Actinopteri > Myctophiformes > Myctophidae > Protomyctophum > Protomyctophum bolini. The sequence continues at coordinate 18,602,401 of NC_137872.1, read as the reverse complement.
CAGATAAGAGGTTTGCCCGACAGCAACAATATGTGTGTAATAGTGGTTAATGCTGTGATGATCAGGACCCATCTGCCACTAGAACAGACCTGCTGACCCCTCAGTACAGTACAGTCCATATGATCACATGACCACCTGACTAATAATCATAATCCTGGATCACTGTGTGTGTGTGTGTGTGTGTGTGTGTGTGTGTGTGTGTGTGTGTGTGTGTAATAACTTTGCAGTATGTTGTGGCGCAGAAATCAATCTGTGAAATTCAGGGATTTGGGATGTAATTTAGTGTGTACAGAATCAGATCAATAGATTTGATTGATTGATTGACTTGTCACAGTGCTGTTAGTGGATTGATTGACTGTGTGCGTAATTTATGCTTAATCGCACAATGTTATTGAGCACCGAAAACAGCAGATCTAATAAGCTGTGAGCTTATAGATCTGCAATTTGTTTGCACGTGACACCGCCATGCCACGAAGTAGAGATGGGACTAACAGACAGTGATGATGAAGCCATCTGTCCTTCTGACCAGTGGTTCTGGGGACCCCCCAGGGTTTCTCCAGGGGGTTCCAGTGGGTCCCTCCAGCTAAATGATCCCCTCACAGGTCTGTAACTCTGAAAGCGTACAAAAAAAATGGAACCAAATGGACCCTCACAGGTCTGTAACTCCATTTGCTTCCATTTCTACTCTCTAAGGGGGTCCTTCGATATGTAAAAGGGTTTAGTGCTGGGTCTCCACCTCCACCACGGTCCAGTCCCCCGGCGGGGGCGAGCTGCCCTGGCTGTCTGGCGAGTAGCAGCTGACCGAGGTGACGGTGGCCGAGGACGGCGGGCTGAAGTGCGGCAGCAGCCGGGGCCACATGCTGCTCTCCAGGGGGCTCAGGGTGCCGCCCCCGCCCACAGGGAGCAGCAGGAGCGGCGGGCAGCAGCAGCCGCCCCCCGCGTCCCCTCCCCCGGACGACAGCAGCAGGGTCTGGTTGATGAGCTGCTGCACCATGTCCACCTTCTGGCTCCAGTCCAGGTCGCAGGGCGGTGCCGGGCGCTCCCCGCGGGCAACGGGCGCCGTCTCCTCTTCCCCGGCCTCCCTCCTGCCCTCGTGCAGTGGGTCTTCGTCCTCCTCCTCCTCCTCGCTGACCTCCATGGCCTCGTAGATGGTGCACAGCCCCGAGGAGGGAGACAGCATGACTCCTCCCGAGGGGCTCCTCCTGACCTGCTGCTGCTGGACGTGCTTCTGCTGCAGGCGGTACTGCTGCTCCAGCTCCAGCTGCCACTGGAGGACCATCCTCCGCTGCTGGCTCTGGTGATGCTGGTCCTGCTGCTGCTCCTGCAGCCGCAGCTGCAGCAGCTCCTGCCGCTGCCGCTCCAGCTGCTTGTGCACTTGTTGCTCCTGCTCCAGCCACTGCAGCTTCTGACGCTCCTGCTCCTGCCGCTCCCGGTGTGGTGTCGTCGCAGGCCCGCCCCCGTCCCCGTCGGGGGCTGCGTTCGCGGGAGAAGGAGGAGAGGTCGTTCGAGGAGCGATCTCTGCGAACTGGGAGGCGACCACGGGATCGATGGGCCTCCGGTTGCCCGGGACCAGCGCCAGGTAGTGGCCGTTGGCTATGGGGCCGGTGGACGACGACGAGTGATTCTGGTTCTGGACGTCTTCCTGAGAGTCTGTCCGGTTCACTTTGTCTTCTTCGTCGGACCGGGCGTCCTGGCGTCCTGTCAGACAGTGATGGTCACGTGGTGAGTGTCCGTTAGGGAGGCATGCATCCAACACAACGGGGAGGACAGCCACACGAGGTCCGGGGAGGAAAGGTCACAACAACTGATCACTGTTATGATGACACAAAGGATCATAACCGGACATAAAATAAAATACATAATACACAAAAAACAGGGGAGGTGAAATAAATTGGCATCGGCCATGAAACTGTTAAGTGGATAGCGCACACTGGGCGTCACATGCAGACTCTGTCACCTGCTTCTCCAGCATTCAATGCGGTACAAAAGTTACCTATAAGACTTGGTTGTGTGCGAACACAAGAAGGTGCTCAATGGTTGTCATGCGAAACTAGAAATTGTGCTCCTTAGTCCTTAAGGGACCTCTCGTTATTACGATTACATCGGAACTCCGTTCCTGTCTTGTCCAGTAGTCTCCTTTTGCATTGATCTGTTATGTAACTCAACCCGACTTTGATGGTCGCGGTAACAAGGCCTTGGAGTACGATAGGTTGCTCTAATTCATGGCCAGATGAGTGTGGTGGCAGTACGCCTGCCTTCATCGATACTGTGGCATGTCACTGTAAGTGATAACCTCATAACGCACCGCAATGTCATAGCGTTCAGATTGACCCTCAAATGCTCCCCAAATCCTTACTCTCAAGAGGAGTGTCAGAGAAATTAGGCTTGGTCCATCATGAGAAGTGGATTGCCTGGATATGAGACTAATTTCTCAATTACATGTCTCAGTGGCCTGACACAAGCCTACAGTAATTGCTACTGATCTAAATGTGATTTACTTGGGTTAATGCCACATTTCATCAACTAATGCTGTATACTGTTCTCATAATTAAAATACAATGCAGTAGTGAACAGAACAACAAGGGGGTAATTTATTATGATTACACCAAATATGGCCTCTAGTGATGCTCAAAGCCAAGAGAAACATCTGGAAGCCGTTGCTGCTCAACCCAATTATATTCCTTCTCTAAAGAAGAGCCACTAATGTCTTCTTTTACGGTTTGTCAAAGCACCAAACGTTGGTATCTCAGAGGGCATGCTGCACGGTCAGTGCTGGATCCAGAGGTCAGAGAGAGAGCGAGAGACAGAGAGATACATACAGTATGCATGCTGCGTGTTCATTTAACAGAGTGTACAAATGATGTATATTTTACACTCTCTCGTTACAAGTGGGGAACAAGGGTACTGAGATACCACTTTTTTCCTTAAAAAAATAATAATCCAGACTTTGGTATCTCAGATGGGGCGTGAATGAGGTCCAGAGGGTGGCCACCAGGGTTTATTTATAGAATGAGTGGGAGCAGGCAGGTCAGAGGTCACACAGGAAGAGAAGGCCTTTAGAGACAGAAACTGAAAACTTTAACCACTTAAACCCTTTATATTCAGTGGTTCCCAAACCTTTTAGCCCGTGACCCAAAATAGACATTTGAGTCCAGTCTTCCCTGTACTCAAACTAGTGAAAATAGCCGATCTAGATAGATGTTTAGCCGATGTAATAGATGGATGTTTAGCCGATCTAGATCAGCTAAAAATGTTTTCTAATATGGAATTTATTTGATTTTGTTGATGATTTTCAGGAATTATTTTTTTTGAAATAGTAATAATTTAAAACAATGTAAGAAACTAAAAATAAAGGGACCCATAAAAACCGAACCCCCAGAATAGGGATGCTATAGGGTTCATGTGGTTAACATTCAAGTCTTCATTCACAGATTTTTGGGAGAAAGGGAGATTGTCCTGGAATGTCTGTCTTGCATGGATAAAGATGGATCCATGCTTATAAGATTAAAGACTATTGGAATGGCTCTAACTAGCAATAAAATACAACTGATGTTCAGAATCATCTTCCGTAAAACCAACCTAATGGTTGTAGATATTTCATAAACACGAAGATTAAAGCCTCAATCTGGAATTTATGCTGTTATGTACTGTACAACATTAAGAACATATGTTAAAGATGGAGTGCCATGATTCTTTTCCCACGATAAAACATGATCATCAGGTCTTGTTATATAAGGAGGAAGAATCGTTTAAAAAACGTGTACAGTATTTGTTAAAATGTTGTTTTTATGTGGGCACGCCCATCAGTTCATTAAGTATGCCTGGTTTGCCTGGTGTGTGTGGTGATCCACCTGAACTGAAGCCACACCCACAGTTGTTGTTGTATGATAAGGAGGAGGGGTTAGGGGAGGGGCTGATAGTGTGATGTCACTATATTACAGTTTTTTTCCATTGCCATGTCAAGGTTTCAGCCTCCAGGAAGAAACCCTAAATACAAAGGGAAGACATCATTGCACATAACCACACCAAGGGGTCTAATGAAGTACTGTCACCTCTTAAACACATGAAAAATTGGAAAAAGTACAAAAATCACAGCACTCCATCTTTAACATAAGTAAACCAGGTTTAGAATGATAATATCTAAACATGTTTAGCTGTGTGTGTGTGTGTGTGTGTCAGATAATGTATGAAGTGGGTACACTACACCGAGGAGGATGCAAGCAGGCATTTCAAGCAAGCTGTTGAACTTGCCGTTGACTTGGTACTTGTAAGTGCGGGGACACAAGTCCTTACACACCAGGCATGTGACAATTAAACAATGTGAAAATCCATTGCAAATATTTGACATCATCAAGTGATACCACATTCATACAGGTTGATGCCGTTATCCGCGGTCAACAGTTGACCTCGTTTCAAAAGTCACTTTATCGCCTCGTTACATTCAGGTTCTGTGCAGATGCACTCATGACACAAACATCAGTTTCAATTAACGTGAATTAAACTAATGTGAATGAATCACATGACATGAACGCTCCCAGTGCGCAAGGACCTTTAGTCTAACCTAGGAGGGGTAGTGCACGTGCTGTTGCACGGTCAGTGCATTATCTTAAAAGGTTGAGAGAAAGAGAGAGACACATATGCATGCATTTAACTCAAGAGGGTATAGAGCGTCGCAGTCCCTCCCCCTTTCAGAACAACGAGTGTATTGGGAAATGAATCCCAATACATTTTTCAAAACGTATTTATTTAAAGACCTTTTAAGCGTCGTAATGACAAATCATAACACGCAAACATTTTCGGGCCAAACAAAGAATTAGAAAGTAGAAAAAAAGGCAGGTTTTTTTCTTCTTTGTTGGGAAAAATGCATTTTTTTCCTGGGCCACTCGTCGTTCTGAAAGGGGGAGGGACTGCGACGCTCTATAGGCCTACAAATGCAACCACATTTGCATTTGTACCACTCTGAGCAAAAAGTGGATTCATGTGCGGGGTGCTGAGATACCACTTTTGGTTTTATCAAACCAAAATTGCATTGTGTAAACACCATTCTTCCATGTTGTATCCCTCGATGTTTATAGCCTGTTTCCTTGGTGACGAGGAGATACAAAGTGGGAGTAGCCCATTATGGTACATAAGTGACAATACACAGCTGGGGACACAAAGACAACAGGACAAGAGTTCCAGGCATGCTTTAGGGGTCATGTCCACAGAACGTGTTTTTGTTTTGTTTTTGCGGCCAGCACCTTTCTGCCATGCGTTATATGGCAGGAAGGACGCTCTAGTCTAGGAACACTCCTCTTCTCAGAGACATGCGTTTCTCGAGTTCTCTGTCTGCTGGGGTTTTTAGGCCAGAGTGTCCAGAGTAAAAAAAAAAGAAGTTGATGTCAGCAACTCGACGTCGGTTTTCAAATTCATTGTATGGGGCTTGAACGTCCAGCAAAGCTACACCCACCGTTTTCTTCTTTTTGGACATGCCTTTACCATATGGACTGAATTCCTCCGTCCAGTTTAAGAATCACCACCCTCCACATTGGTTCCGCAATGCTTTTATTATTTATTTTTATTCTCAGAATTGTTAACCCATTAAAAACAGGGAAAGCATCTCTGGTGTCATTATAGATTTTTGCATTGGCTATTAAACAAATAGCAGATATGCAAGCTGAGAGCTTGTTTGTACATCTGCTATTTTTGAACTACTAATTTAAAAGGCATTCCTAGAATCGACCACAATAAGAACGTCACCGGACTTATCGGTAGACAGAAATCTCGGAAAGTCTGCCTATGCGTGAATTTCGTACGCGACACGCCTCACAACACAAGCGGCAAACATGGAGCGCCTGGCTCAGCGAATGTGAGGTGGTGCTTTGGACAACGACGTCCAAAGTGTAAGAAAAAAAAAAGGAAAAACATGTTCTGTGTACAGACATGGCCCCTTGAAAGTTCAGACGGGGAAAGAAGAAACAGGAACGGAATGCCTTGCAATGATGTTTTAATGGAATTTTGAACAAATAATAAAAAACGAATAAACCCCTAGTTAGTGAGAAGAACCATTCATTTATCATCAAACATCTCTAGTGTAAAGCCGGTCCAAACGTCATCAGGTAGTACACTTTTTTTTTTTGTCTTTTTTCCTTCAGTTAGTCAAACATGCAAGATAATTGGTCCAGACGGACACCCCCCGCCCCCCTATGCTGTGGCAAAGGGTTAACTCTAACAGATGCGGGGTGTGTGTGTATGTGTGTGGAGGGGGACACGATGCGATGCGGGAGAGTTTTCTTCAAACAATGGTCTAGTCTCGTTAGTTGATTTGCCAAAAGCACGAATGAGCAACTAGCCGAAGGTGCTTAACCGCCAAACCACCGTAAAAAAAAAACGAACAAAATGCCTCGAAAGACGCAGGCCGGAGTTGTACTTTAGCCGCGCTGCATGAAGCTGCATGAAGCCCACAGCGCGTTGCAACTTGCGAAGCGTTGTGCGCTTGCAGCTTGGCTTTGTATTGTGGGCTTTGTGAGGCTTGCACTTGCAGCTTGGCTTAATTGTGGCCTGTGGCACATGCGCACAACTCAAGTATAAATCAGGCGATACCGTACATGAGCACGTGGGTGTGTGGGGGGTATATGTATGTATATGCCGATGATTAACTACACCTCATCTACAACCTCTTTGAAGAACACGACAAACGCTAAGCGACCCACCCCCCCCACGCTGTAACCTACTTCCGAAAAAACACGATGAGAAGCCGTGTTAAATATCTAGCCTTTATTATTTTGTATGTAGCTATGAACGGTTAAAGTCGTAGAACAAGAACACTAACTGTAAGAAAGAAATAATACAAATAAAACACAAAGCCAGACTACAGTAATGTCTAGTGTGTGTGTACATCGGGGTAGGGAGGAACAGGTTTCAACCAAAACAAAACTCAACAAACAGGCAAATACAAAAAAACAAACAAATTGACAGTTGTCCGGTAAAAACAGTAGGATAAATACAGGCAGGTAGTCCGTTTCATTCCATCCACGTTGTTTCTGTTTTTCCTCTTTCACTTTTTAAAAGTTCAGTCACATTTTGGACCAGTCAGTCAGTCAACCAACACCCCGGTCAGGGGGAGGGGCAGTCGGAGTGGGGTGACAAATAAGCAGTGTTACGTAAAAAGAACATTCTAATAGAAAATGGTAGTAGCTATTGTACACAAAGGAGTTTAAGGCCCGACTTGGACCCGGTGTCGCAGACCGGTGTCGCACACCTTAAAAATGGTTGCTCTAAAAGCTCAGAATGTGTTGTAGCGACATGCACAATTCCGAGCTTGTAGATCCGCTACCATTTAGGCGTGCGCCGCCAGCACGTGACGTGGAGAATAAATCGGGCGTAATAAGCCGAACACTCGGAACCATGACCAGAATGATGATAGTATGGAAGAGGGAGGCTTCATTTGAAAATCGCTACAGTCTTTTTTTTTTCTCTCTTTCTTCCATTCATCTCCTACATTCTCACCCATCACCCACTTTTTTTTGTCGTTTACTTTATTTTCTTTTGTCTTCTTTATCTAACCCAACCAGAGAGAAAATGAACGACGACACGTAACGAGGAGGGGGAGAGGGGTTGTTTCTAGGTGGGGGGGGGGGGTGGTAAAAGGTGCATTCCAGGTTGGTTGGTTGGTTGGTTGGTGGTTGGGTGGGGTTGTTGCAGGAAGGTGGGGGGCGGCTTATTTATACGTTACCTGCCAGAAAGCTATCAGTTTTATCGCATATGGCAGAGTAGTAGGGCTCCTCGCCAGGGGCGGAGGGGTGGTGCTGGGGGGCGCCGAAGCGGCTGCCGGGCTCCAGGGGGTCGACGTCCTCCAGGTCGTCGTTGGCCATCTCGCCCCCCAGCATGTAGTGGTGGCGCTGCTCGTCCAGGCCGGCGGCCGCGGAGGGCAGGGCGCTCAGCTCCTTGATGAGGGAGGGATCCTCGGCCTCCTCGTTCTCCAGGGAGAAGATGCCGGGGCTCTTGGCGCTCTCGGCAGTGGAGTGGGCGTTGGAGTTGGATGTGTTGGTGCAGTCGAAGCCGTACGACGCCACAGAGTTGGCCGACTGCGGCGTCAGCCCGCCGCAGCCCCCGAGGTCCGCCTCCACCGCCTCCTCGTCCTCGTCCAGGGCGGGCAGGCCGCCGGGGGGTGGCGGGCTGTCGAAGCCGCCGGCAACGTGCTGGTGGTCTTCTGCTGTCATGGGCGCGTCGGGGTCGTTGATCTGCATCTCGCCCTCCGTGTCGCTGGCCTCGTCGCCCGAGGTGGAGGCCGAGGAGGGGGCGGAGGCCGGGGCGGTCGGGGGTCCCGCTCCCGGGACCTCGTCGGCGGGCAGCGTCTCGGCTTCCTCCTCCTCACCGTCACCTTTCTCCAGGTGGATGCCCAGGTCCTGGTCCATGTCCTGCTGGGACAAGGGGGGCACAAATACAGCACTTTTCAACGCAATGCAACCCGTGTGACACGTTGTGAGCTTGTAGATCGGCGATTTTGGGGCGAAGAGATATGTGTACAGCATCGGTTCCCAAACTAATTTAATGCCTGCCCGGGACCCAAAGGAATGATAATAGCAGATCTACAAGCTCACAACGCAACATTTTTTTTTTTTTTTTTTTTTTTTTTTAAGTAAATTTTATTCAAAGAGTATGACATACATTCACAGACAGAGAATATGACTCTTCGTTTTTTTACATTTTCTCCCACAACTCCTTTCCCAGTCGTCCCCACCCACCCACCATCTTTCCCCACGAGGCCAGACATACAAACAACATATAAACACATAAACACAGGTATAAAACCAATAGGTTGAGTACAAAACAATACACACTACATACAGTATATACACAGGTATAAAACCAAAAAGGTAGACAAGATACTAAAATACAAAGAAAGGGATCATATGGTTATAATTAATAAACAACTTCAATGGGGGGTAAAATTAACGGTAATAATAATAATAGTTAAATAAAATAAAACAAAACATAAAATAAAAAAAGTATAAAAATAAAAAACACAAGAAAAATAAAAAATAAAAAAATAAGAAAAACCTATATATATACACAGATATATATAAAAAGATAACGCGCTTAATTTGCTCATTTCTCGACTCTCATGTGTAATGATTTCCGATTATGCAATATGTACTGCACCAGGTAGAGATCCGCACACCCACACCACGTGTCTTCAGTCAGGTGAAAGTGATTCTAAACTGCTTACATACGATATTAAAGGTTGCCAATAGTCATAAAATTTGTCAGAGGACCCTCGAATCGTGAATTTGATTTTTTCAAGTTTCAGAAAGGACATAACATCAACCAACCATGATTTAGCCGAGGGAGGGGACTCAGCCTTCCACTGTAAAAGTATTCTCCTGCGGGCGATTAATGAGGCGAAGGCAATAACATTAAGTTGTTTTCTGGGTAAAACTACATCCTCCTCCGGGATTCCAAAAATTGCAATTTGGGGGCAAGGCAAAATGGTTGTCTCAAGCACCTCAGAAATTATGGCAAAGAAAGATTTCCAGAATGGTATCAATTTGGGACAAGACCAGAACATGTGGGACAGATTCCCTGGTGATTGTGAACATCTATCGCAACTATCCGTCACGCCAGGATATATTTTAGATATTCTTGCTTTACTGTAATGAGTTCTGTGGAGAACTTTAAACTGAATGAGGCTAAGCCTAGCACAGGAAGAGGAGGAATTAACCCTCTCCGTTGCCTGCTCCCACCACTCATCTGAAAATGCAATCTCCAATTCGGCCTCCCAGCCTGCCCTAATCTTATCCAAACCTGGGTCTCTGCGGGGGATAGTCTCATAGAGACAAGAAACAACACCTCTAGCTAGGCTTGCTGCAGGCATAAAGACCTCCACACCCGACCGTGTTGTAGGTAACTGCGGGAATGTTGGAGAGTGGGTTTTAACAAAGTGTCGAACCTGAAAATATCTAAACCGGTCAGATTGTCGCAGGTTATAGGTTGCACATAAATCTCCAAATTCGGCAAATTGGCCATCTATATATAAGTCCCGGAAGTGAATCAAACCTTCTCTTCCCCATGCAGCAAACCCAGAGTCCATTTTAGCAGGTAAAAAAAAGATGATTATTGCAGATGGGTGCTGACATGGTGAGCAATGACCAACCAAACTCCTTCCTAATCTGACCCCAGACCTTAAGTGTTGAGACAACAATCAGGTTTGTACTGTATTTTGACGGCACAAAAGGGACAGGACTACACACCAACGCTTCAATCGAGGACGAAATGCAGGAGCCAGCCTCAAGTCTACACCAGCAGTCTTCAGGCTCACTCAACCAGAGAATTATTTTGTGAATGTTAGCAGCCCAATAATAACACCTGAAGTTTGGAAGGCCCAATCCGCCCTCGGCTCTGATTCTCTGCAGTAAAGGCAATCTGATTCTTGGGGTTTTACCTTCCCAAATAAAGGACGAAATCATAGAGTCTAATTTAGTAAAAAACGATTTTGGGAGGAATATTGGGAGACATTGGAAAAGATACAAGTATCTAGGTAGTATGTTCATTTTAACAGTCTGTACTCTGCCAGCTAAGGAAAGAGGCAGAGCATTCCACCTCTGGAGGTCAGTCTTGACCCTGGTTGTCAATGCAGTGAAATTTTGTTCAAGAAGAGAGCCAAAAGATTGGGTTATATTAATACCCAAATATTTGAAGCCATTGTTTGCCACATGGAAAGATTGGAGAGACTGGGAAACATCACGGGCCATCTCATTAATCGGGAAACACTCACTTTTTTGTAAATTTAGTTTGTAACCAGAGAAGCTTCCAACGCAACATTTCTTAAACATTTGTTTTCGTTGATTTCATCATGAAATTACTGAATTAAATAATTTCATAATTATTCACACGACCACAATAATTAAAGTGGTCGTTTGAATATACCAAAGATTCCTCAGTGATGTTTATAAAACAACTTTGACTCCATGCTACTTCCGTGTTGCATAACAGTAACATCACGGTCAAATCCTTGGCATCTTTATAGTAGCCACGCGTGTCATTGACTCACTGCTAGTCAACTTCTGTGACACCCCAATGTTATGGTATCAAAACAAGGTTATTAAGGTTAACGAAAACAAATGAAAACTAAAATAGATTAAAAAAAAACCCCAAAAAAACAACATTTTAGTTAAAACTATAATAAAACTAAAATGATAACTGAATTGTGCTTTTACAAAACTAAAACGGACTGAAATAGTTTTAGTTTTTCTCGTTACCAACAGTTTGTTGAGTTTTTATTACACAATAGGCCTATGAATAGGCCTTTGAATCCTGCAACTGACAAATAACCCAACGTATAAAAAACTAAAACAAAACACTAAAACTACACGTCACAAAAATAAAGCTAGCAAATCCGCCAAATAACTACTATAACCTTCTATCAAAAGTGTTACTGGAACATTGATATTTTTATACTAGTCGGACATTCCATTACGGTGACAAAAAGCCCTACCTGATGAAGCGGGGCGGCGGGCACGGGCGTCCGCTGCTTGTCGGAGCGTGACTCCACGCCGGAGCTGCTGTCGTAGTCGCGCAGCTCGTCTGGTGTGGACGTCTCGCTACCGCTGTGGGCGGCGAGCGCCGCGCCGCTCAGCGTGCTGGACTGAGACATGGCCATGGGTGGGGCAGGGGGCGGGGCCACAGGGGCCTCCTCCTCCTCAGCGCTCTCCATGTCTTTGTGGGCAGACTGGCGCCCTGCGTGGGACTCCTGTTGGGGCGCACCGCCGTCCATCCAGGCCTGGAAAAGAGTCATTATAGTTAGCTAAAAACTAACTACGTAAATAACTCTAAATAGGGGGGAAAAAACGGACTAAACATTTTTTGATAGTTACAAGTGAAGAAGGACAGGAAAGAGGGAGGGGACAAGCAAAGGTCGTCATAAACAGGCTAAACCCGATATCTGGCCTGCGCCTGGACGTGGACCACTAGGTCAGTGTGCGCGCCGTAAATTTCAATATTCCACACGAGCCAAAATATTTCTGATGGATATGAAATCTTCCAATAGTGTTTAGCTGCGTTGGGTTTTAGGCGCAGTTGTCAAAAAGTGAGCTTGTAAACCTACTATTTTCGCTATTTTTCTGAGCTTGTCCATTCCCGCCCAACTACCCAATAGTACTATAAATCTAAAATGAATCAAAACCAAGTAATGAAAAAAAAATATATATCATTTTTTTAAATATAGAAAAATGCAAATCTATAATAACCTTGGCGGGAGACAGGGCAGGCTTCTCTGAGTCAGACGCCCCGTGGTCGGCCGGGTGGCTTCCTGAGGAAGCCCAGGGGTCCGAGAAGGGGCCCACCTGACCCCAGGCGGCGGCCGACGCACCACCGAACATGGCGGGCAGCGGGGCCGGGCGGTTCAGGTTGTCCAGGCGCTCCGTGTCTTCCTGGAAGTCGTCCTCTCCCTCCACGTTCTCCGTCACGCCGCCCTCACTGGGCATCTCCACGTCTTCATCCTCCTCATCCTCACAATCACAAACACACTCCTCTTTATTGTCACGTCACAGGTGTGAAAAGAAGTCGGCGAAATTGTCTGTTTTGTGCAAGCGCAATCACTCGTAGTTGTCAGGAAAAACCTTAAGACGTACAGTACTTTGCCAAAAGTAGCAGCTATGTACATGAGATTAGACAGGCACGCCTTACCCCTTATGTTTTACTGACCATTTACCCTTTATGTTTTACTGACCATTTACCCTTTATGTTTTACTGACCATTTACCCCTTATGTTTTACTGACCATTTACCCTTTATGTTTTACTGACCATTTTGAAAAACAAATTTAAATAGTGAAAATAGCTACATCAAGGTTGTGATTGTAGATGGGCTATTTGAACCATTTTGAAATGTTTAAAAAGGCGCAAAGAGTAGCAGGTAAGTACAGGATGAACAAATAACAGGTATGTACATGATAGTTAAGAGACATAAAGGTGAAAAACGTAGCAGCCATGTACCTCATGTTGTTGGACGGCCTTGGCGTGGCGCCGGTGGTCCTCGGCCCGCTCCGAGCTCACGTCCATGTCGTCCATGCGCTCCTCCTCCTCTTCCTCCTCCTCGTCTTCCTCCTCGTTGGCCAGGGTCTCCACGTTGGGGGAACTCATGAAGTTGCCGTCGCCCTCGGAGCCGCGGAAGCTGGAGTCCACCAGGGCGTCCGAGCTCTGCGTGCCCTCCAGCAAGGCAGTGTACTGGGTGCTGCTCATCTCCGACACCCCCGGCGGGCGGCTGCTGGCGCTGCTCACATCCTCCGAGTAGGCCTGTCACCATTAATTTGAGGTACAAAGTAATTGCGATTAACAATTTGAAATAATTACGATTATCTCAATGAATCACGATCAGGCGTGTCACGCCAACAACTGCAGACGGTCCTACCTCAGAGTCGGCGGCGGCAGACATGGGGTCGTCGGCGTGCCAGCCTGACTGGCCGCCGAACCCGCCCGAGGAGGACCCGGTGGTAGCCGCGTGGCCCAGTCTTCTCTGCTCGCTGTCCTCCTCGTCATCATCGTCGTCGTCGTTGATCTCCTGCTCGGCCTTCTCCACGGCCGCCTCCTCCTGTTGCTCCTCCTCACGCCGCTGAGACGTGGGGGCCACGAAGGAGAAGTCGTCCAGCGGGGAGGCTCCTCCCAGCAGGGCTGACACACACGGAGGCGCGGACATGGCGGGCATGAGGAGGTTCTCCTTCTCCTCCCCCATCTGCTCCTCCTCGCGCCGCTGAGATGCGGGGCCCGCGAAGGAGAAGTCGTCCAGCGGGGAGGCTCCTCCCAGCAGGGCCGACGCACACGGAGGCGCGGACATGAGGTTCTCCTTCTCCTCCATCAGCTCCTCCTGTGGGGTTGTCAGTTGATGATTAAACTGTCGCCACAAATGACGATTTAGCCCCATTGAGACCTGAAGCCGATTCTAAAAAGGTCTTCTAAAGCCAAAACAGATTTCTGAAAAATGTATGTTGCCATATCAGAGGTGTATTTGGCCGTGGACCCCCATCTCAAAATATTTATTTCCAAGGACCTCTAGAAGCAAAGATGAGGAGTTTAAAATGAGCACATTTTAAAGATCTTTCAAAAATAGCATAATATAAGCTCAAGCCTGTAGAGTGCAGCGCTATGAGATTGTACATCAACAGACGGATTACAGACAAACTGAAGCGATTTGTGTCGATTGTGCTAAATGACGTCATTATCTCAAATAAATGATAGCGACCGGGCGTTATAACTCTGAGCCTCCTAACCTCTCGGTCATCTTCCTCCTCCTCCCGCTGTGCTTGGAAGGTCATCTTCACGTGGCCGGGGCTCGGCGCAGCCAGGAGGGGGGTGGGCTGGCTGCTGAAGTCCCAGGGGTCGGGCTGGACGTGCATCATTTCCGCCGGAAGCGAGGAGTTGCGCGGGGGGTCCTCGCTGACCGGCGTGGTGGCCTCTGGCGGGGAGCAGGGAGGAGACATGACCGTGGTCCCCAGGGAAGGGCCCTTCGTCGAGGCATCGGGCTCCCCCAGGCTGAGGAGGTCCAGCTGGGCAGAGAGCGCAGGGAGGGCCCGGTGGGGCTCCGGTTCTGGAGCAGGTCCCCGCGCGGGTTCGGGAGCTGCCTCTGGTGCTCCAGCCTTGGTGGAAGAAAGACAGGAAACACAGCACCGTCACCATCGTCACATTCTTAGTTTGGTGGTTCTCAACCTGTGGTACCGGGGGCCCACTGGTGGGGCCACGAGGCGTATTGCAAAGTGGGCCCACAAATAATTGGCAAAACACTACGTACGATTTAAGCCATTCTGAGGCCAATTCTGCAAATGCCTTATAAATTCAGCAGTTCTCAAACTTTTTCATGCCAAGGATCCCTTGGAGCCGCGGAAGCTGGAGTCCACCAGAAAATTGATATGTGGCCGGAAACCTGATCCAGAAATAGGTTGAGAACCACCGTTTTAGTTGACAATTATGATTTAATATGGATTTTGTTACATTGAACTTTACATTGTCAACAACAATGTCTGTTTGTACAGTTCAGATATGACAAAGAAATGACTATGACCAACGCCAGTAATCAAAATAAATAATACTATGGCCAAAACAGGCCATATACCGTATTGTCCCGAATATAAGACGACTGATTATAAGACGACCCCCATTTTTCAAGACTCAAATAGTCTAGTCCCCGATTATAATACGACCCCGTTTTTTAGGATATTTCCATTGGAAAAAACGTTCAATAAGTTTACTAAAATTAATTTCATTAAACTATTAAATATATAGTATAACATGTACACTTTCCAAAATTGTTAAAATAGCAGATCAACAAGGTCACAACCCTGCAACGTGTTGTGACCTTGTTGATCTGCTATTTTAGCGCATTTAGACGCATTGTGAGATTACAGATCTGCTAATCGAAATTTTCAACAGGTGACTTAATACAGAATAAATGAATGCCGTTTATGCTAAACAATTAGCGATCAGCTCAAATATTTGTGATCATTACTTATTAATAACTGTCATCACTATAACAGGACCTACCTCTTCCGGCCTGGCGATGAGCGCTGCTGCGGCGGCCACAGCTGCGGCGGCGGCTACTGCCGCGGCCACCACCTCTTTGTTCTCACAGTCCTCTTTAGCTGCAGCGTCGCCAGCCGGCACCACTTTGGCCGCCCGTTTGACGGGGGTCGGGGTGCTACTGCCCACCGCCTTCTTAGGGCTGGTCGCCTTGGTGGCGCCGGACTTGGCGCCGGGTGTCTTGGCGGGGGTGGAGGACTTGCCCTCTTGTGTTTTGGGACGGGAGGGGGTTTTGTTGCCGTCGGTGGCCGCCGCCGCCTTGGTCACTGCTGTTGGCTTTTTAGCGGCAGAGTCTGGTCGGGGTGACGATTTGGCGGTCTCTGGTTTGGTGGTCTTTGTTGTTGCCGCCGCAGGCCGGGTGAGGGGAGACGCCGCAGGCTTCTTGGCTGCTGCTGGGGTTGTTGGTTTGGTGACATCTAGAGAGGAGGAATGGGACATGGTCACTATTATGGCGCTAACATTGCTAATGCTAACTTAAGCAGTTTCTTACAATGGCAGTCTGCGAGTGGGAAAAACTGAAGTGAAAGTGATGACAACAATGGCTGGCACAGAATGTTGTGTCTTGTTAAATCCTCCCCACACATTTCTGTCCTGAACTGCCGTTGTACCCTACTGCCTCACCTGCCAGCGAGGAGCCCTCACAGGGAGGAGGTAAAACCACACTGCTCTATCCGACGTTTCCGTTACCTTTCTTGACCGATGGCAAGGTGGTCTTGGGCGCCTGCGCTGCCGCAGTCTTGCCAGCAGAGGGGGCGGTGGAGGAGGTTTTGGCGGGGCCAGCCTTGGTGATGGTGGAGGTTTTCGGGGTGGTTTTGGTCGTGGGCGCGGCAGAGCTCTTGGGCGCGCTGGCGCTTGCCGGGCGGGCCGACGCCGAGGCGGGCCGAGGAGCCGAAGTGCCAGTGGCGGGCCTGAGGAGGAGGAAACGCAAGGAGTGAACAAACCATGAGTCATGACGGGAGGATTAATGTGAAATCTTGCACATCAACTCTAATGTGCAAGAGTTGGTCGAAGCAATCCATTTAGAATTAGATGATCAATAAACACATTGTGTGCCCACACAACACTTTCAAAATAGTGACTTTTTTTTTGTGTGCCTTTTTTTCTTTTTTTTTTGCCTAGATGTCCACAGACTTCTTTGTCGCTGCATAGCGGTAATTCCCAGGACGTCAAATGTGTTTTAAAAGTAGTCGAATTTCATTAAATACTTTTCAAAAATGGTTATAAATAAACAGCTGATCAATTGTGCTATTCTTGCAAACCCCACAAAATATAAATAAGACTTAAATCTACACATTTTCCCTGAATTTATTTATTGATATATGAACAAAATATATATTTAAAAAAGGAGCTTCTCAATGATTTGATTAATGACAATACGAATAGATAGAATAATCTATTCTATCCATTAGTAACTCATTGCATAATGGAGAACAGATATTCAAGCTAACAAGTTTGATGTGTTCCCTAAATATGGAGAGATGAACCATTATGATAAAATAGAAGGTGATGCTAGTGGCGTGTGTGTGTGTGCATGCGTGTGTTGTGTAGGACGCCAAGTTCACAGCCAGGGGCGAACGGCAGGTCTCACCCTGGCTGGACATTCTTACACCTGGGTGTAATGTAAATGAAATATTGATTGTTCAAGGCCTTGATGCAGTGCCTTGGAGCTCGACACGACACCGACACACAACTACTGCGATATTAAATCGATCTACAGTATAAATGCACCAAGTGTGTGTGTGTGTGCACGTCTATAATACACGTAACTTGAGAACCGTTCGCCCCACCGACTTCATTTCGACACATGCGTTCCATCCCCCCACAGAGAGTGCAGTGCCAGGTGTCGAAGCTCTGGACAAGCCGTGCCCAGGCTCCATTTATATACATGGGCATAAAAGGGACAGATGGGTGGAAGGGGTACTCTGACATGGGTATTGTATAACCGGATGGGGCATGGATCATTACAGACTCTGTGCTCGGGCACCGGCCTAGTATATTACTAACAGTCATTTTCATTTTGTTTCATTTTCTACTTCTGTGGTATGCTTTGGTAGTTCGGTATTGTCTGTCAGGTGGAAACTGTTACCTTTCAGGATTCAAGTTAAAAAACTGCAGCAGATCCACAAGCTTTTGTGTAACGCTGTGTAGTACGATCAAGTAAGTGGGGCTTTAATTTATTTAGGATATGACATGTTTCTCCTGATAGCAACGATATTTTAGATTACAGATTGGGCACCATTAAAAAAAGGCAATAAACCGTAATTCCAACGGTATTGTTATCGCCATTATTAGAAGCATCGTTACAACAATCTACTAAAAAACATTTCTGATGTTTGTGCGATTTTTAGATACATTTATTATAGATCGACGGACAGCATGCAAGACATATCTACATAATATGAAGAAACCTTGTATCTTCTCCATATTTCAACTTTTTATATTTTTCATCACTTAATACACCTTGTTAGTGAAAACAACAGATCTACAAGCTTTGATCTAAAATAAAGAATGTTCGTTCCATTTCGGACAAACAAGGTTTCCACCGACAGTGACGATATATGGTTGTGGGGAGGTGGGGTGGTCTGTGACCTTGAGGATTGTTTGAAATATTCTAGTGGCCCGAGCTTAAAAAAGAAAATATTGAGAACCACAGGAGAGAGAGACCATGTCCGCCCACAGCTCAATGACTAGTCATTGGCAGAGCAGGGGAAGCACTGACTCCACCACACACACCCACTGCACAGGAAGTAAACACGCCGCCGACGCCGTGCGAGTGCACACACGCACGAATGCACGGACACATACACACACACACTCACACACACACCGGAGGAAGTAAACACAAGTAAAGCCAGGGAACAGCAGGACGGGAGCAGGAAGAGAGGGTGTTGGTTGGTTTATTTGGTTTCCTAAACTCCCATGGAGAGAGAGAGAGAGAGCAGACCCTTCCGTTACTTGATGCCAATACTTTTATACTTTTACTGAAGTACATTTTCAATACCGAACTTGTAACAGACCGTTTCTACAATATAGGGTATATTGATACTTTTACTCAAGTGAAAAACTAGAGTACATCTTCCATCACTGAATCTAACCTCCATCCAGCGGGCCCTGACTGACAGACAGACAGGGCCATGTCATCATGTGATCACTCCCCTGCCCTCATACTTAACTACACTAGCTCCCCTGCCTCCAGTCCCAACCCGCCCCGCTTCTAAATAAAGAAACCATGTTAGCAGCACTGGCATAACGGGAACAAGCAGTGATGGAGGGATGCACACAGAGGCAGTGAGGTAGGGAAGATTTCTGGGACCACGTTAATCTTTAATTCTGAAAAGGAGAACCGAAATAACTTGTTCAAATCCCCCGGTTTCAACCGCCGACGGGCCCCCCGTTAAAAGCACATCCATTGTGTAAGAGAGCGAGATGGGTGGTTCTGTATATCCTGGGAAGAAGCAGCGAGATCTGCACACACACACACACCCCCCAACCCCCCCCACCCCCCCCTGTGCCAACTGTAATGGAACATTACATAGCACGCCATGAGTCTAACCCCCGGTTAGACTCATGCACCGGTCGGAAGCAAGCCGTTCAAGTGTCGTGAACTTGAAGTGTACATAATAAACATGAACGCACTTTTTTATTTCTTTTGACCGTTGATCTTTTTTCCTACGTTTATTCCTTGCTCTCCCTCTCGCCCCCTAGGTGTCCTGAAAACGGCATATGATCGCAAAAGCTTGAAAAGACTTCAGCCCATTCTACACCTGTAAACCGTGTGGTCTGAAACAGTAGAAATCAAACAAAGCTTCTGACAGCAGAGCGGACCATATGAAAATTACAAAACATAATTCCGATTAACAATAGTATTGCGATAATCAAAATATGCATGGAAAACCAATGGTTTTAGTACTTCCAATGGAAAGAGCAAAATTAAAATGGAGAAAACAACTTTATGATTATATGGCAGCCGCTGATAGATTACTTGCCCAGGGATCTATCTACTCTGATTTATAAAAGAAGTGATTCATTGCATTGGCGAGCCCCAGCTGTAATCTTGCAATTTGCCTTCTGATGTGCCCATGTGTGTATTTTTATGAATAACTGTATTATGTATCTATAGTTTCATGATTTCTGTTTCTGCTTGCCACTTCTTTTTTTATTGTATTGTGCCTTTAATTTATACCTAGTTTGTCCTAATTTATTTGTATACATTTATGGTAGACCTTTATGTGAAAACATAAAAATTCAATAACCAAAAAGTTAAAGAAATACATGCTTAACACTTAAAATGACAATTTTGTTAACCACCTCATGCCATTGCCTCCCCATTCAGTAGCTTGTAGATCTGCCATTTTTGGCGAATCGATTTGTGTACAGTGAAATAAGAGCGTACGAAATGCGCTCTTCAGGTCAGTTTTATAGAGGGTTTAAGACTTAAACTTGAAGTGGTACTGAATTTGCAGCTGAACAAAAGCTAATCCTTGTGAATAGCGTAGGACAATTTCACCCTAAATTTAAATATCTGGAATACGATTACCGCAATATGTTTTCATCATGATAAACGATATATAATACCTAATTCTTATCCCGTGTCGTGTCGCATGATTGCCGAGTCATGTCAGTGCCGTTAACTGTCATATTATTATTATTTTCAGGTCTTGTGACCGTAAAAAGAAAAGAAAAAAAAACAGCAAAAAAAAAAAAAAAAACACACACACACACACACACACACACACAATGAAGCCTTAAACAACAAACACCAGCATTAATACAAGTGTCGGGCGTATATTTGGAGCATGTCGCCACTGATGCGGCAAGTCGCTGATCTTCTTGTACCAAAAAACAAAGGTGCCCTCTCATTACTGTGTCACAGAGACGGGGAGAGAGACCGGGGGAGGGGGGTGTGAGGGATTTAACACCACTTGGCGGAACGATGAAGTCTTAGACAAGGACAAGCTTTTTATCCAGCCAGCGTTGACAACACCCCGGGACAAACATGGCACAACAAGCCATTGTTTTCCATGTTAATATGGCCAACTTAATGGATACAGGATCTCTTTCTCTTACTGGAAAAAGGCCGCTCCAACTTGTGCTAATGAACCCTATTTAGCTCGAGCTATTGATCGTTCCTCGGTTTAATCTGATTAGCGCGCTAGCATGACGGGAGGTTCAAATGTAGGCCAGCAGTTGCATCAGATCCTTAACGGTGAGCTCAGGTGATGATGAAGCCGCTTCCGGCTAAGCTAATTACAAGTCGAGTTCCTAGACCACACAGAGTGCCCGGTCAAAACACACCACTATAATCATTTGTGACCGCTTCTGACCGAGGATAAGTCATTGAAAAATCTTTTTCTTTTTTTTCATGTCATGTGAAAGCAGTGAAGTAATGTCTTGCAGAAAACAGCAAGTTGAGAAAACAGGCTTGAAAAGTTCACTTCTGTGGTCTCACTTCTGTGGACATTACTCCTAGATACATGTTTAAGCATTTATTTCGTATTTACATTTTCATGTCAGCTCTGACATTTATTTCAGACATGCTCTAGTATGTGAAGAGTCTGCCTGTGCCATTAACTCATTTTGGGGGGGAAAAACAAAAAAAAGAACAACAGTGTTTCTCCTCTGCTGAACAGTTGGACTGGACGCGTTTTGTGGAAAACCGCGTCCAGTGTGCAGGGACCTTTAGTCTTGCCTCCATCACATTTATCTTTGTTTCGTAATTTTTTCCCGGCATTATTTTTAGGGAGGCAATGGGCAATGAATCGGCCCAACATTGGTACCGCCAAAACATGCTCAAATTAATTTAAACTTGACTTGATTTTCTAACAGCCAAAGCATAAAATAGGGGTTAAAGTGGTTAAGGTTAAGGGGTGAAATGAGGCTACCAGGTTTTGGCATAAGCCTGTGCTAGACGCCCAGACAGCGAAGGACAAGAATGAGTGGAATTAAAAGATTTGCTGTAGGATCCATAAGGGCCCTAAAGTAAATGGACCCCCTAAGGGCACGTTTTGAGAGTTAAACCAACACTCTGAATTTCAGTGAGCGAGGGTAGAGACACCACGGGAAGGTGATAGATGTATATTCAAGGAGAGCCGTGGAGTTAATCTGGCTGGCACAGGATATGTGGGGGTAATCCGGGGTGGAATAAGTACTCAGATTTTTTTTTAACCATCTATCTAAATGCACCAAGTCGTTCCAAGTAGTCCAGTGCCCAACGGGCACCGCTCTAGTATCTTGTATAAGTAGCAATACTGCAATGCATTGGCATGAAAATATACTTCAAGTACCAAAAGTTTAAATATCCTTCATGCTGATTTCCCATGTTGTTTCTCCAACATTTTCAAAATGTGTCAAAATCTTCCAAAACAATTGCAGATCAACAAACTCAACTGTTTGACATGCATAGTTTCCACCCGATAATGATATGCATGAATTAACACTGACAATTTGACTGTGTAGGAACCCGATCTTATAAACAGTGTAGCAGTGTTAGTTATTATGCTGTTGTAGGAACTCTAACTTATAACAGTAGCAGTGTTACAACAGTTATTACACTGCAAGACTGAGAAAGAGAATGTTAATGTGTAGCAAGCATGGTGAGGCAGTTTAAATTAATACTAGCCTGTGGATGGTTGAAAGGCCTAAAGTAGAGCGTTGCATGTTGTTGAACGAGTATCTGTGTCTCTGTGGTGCGCCAACCATCACCATGCTCGATGGAAATCTCCATGGATCATTTTAATCACGACCCTCAATTATTCTGGAATTGACAATTGCTGTGAACTTTTAAGGGGGGAAAGAAAGTTTAAATATGTAGATAAGAGGTTTCTGCCCGACAGCAACGATATACTGTACTGACGGGAGCAAACGGTAGAAGTACTAATCATTATGCAGAATGGTCCATTTCACATCATATTATGGGATTGTAATTAGCATTCCCTTTAATGCTGCAGCTGGTAAAGTTGGGGATGATTTTAATTACTTATGTGCTGCTGGTAATAATAATAATACAAATAATAATAACAAGGTGTTTCAGTCTGTGACTGACAGAGTCATCAGTCTACTTGACTCTTCATTTACCCGGACTCTAGCACCATAATCACCCTGTCAACTCTGTCTGTCTCTCTCTCTTCCCCCGTCTGTCTCTCTCCCTGCCTGTCTGTATATCTGCCTGACTCACTCTCAACACACACACTTCTGTGGCGCACTCAGAATAAACCACACACAGATATATAAATCTTCCACACACACACACACACACACACACACACACACACACACACACACACACACACACACACACACACACACACACACACACACACACACACACACACACACACACACACACACACACACACACACACACACACACACACACACACACAATTTGGTGATTAGCTGTGCGGCTTGTCTGCCCATAAAACAGTGATGACGGCAGAGGACTGCGTGCAGACACAGTCATGCCACGCCCACGGCAGGACACAAGATTTACGAGCAGAGTGCTGCAGACTGGAACAGAAGGCCGCTGCGCTGTCCAGTGCTGCCCGCCCAGTACACAAGACGTTCACACACGCATTGTCCGGCCTGTCTGCGCTTATGTAACTCTGGGAGTGCACAAAATGGAACCAAAATGGACCCGTTATAAGGTGGTGTTGAGAGAGTAGTTTTGTTAAAAGGTTAATTCTGTGTTCTATAGTGTCCATTGCTAGCCTGGCTCCAGCCCTGAATCGCTAGCCACGCCCATTAAGAAAACATGTTCTGGCGATTCAGGTCTGGTGACTGCCTACGGCGGCATCAGTGTCGTTCAAAAATCTGATCGCAGCAGCTGATTGGCCATCAGCCCAGTCACTCGACGGCGCCAGACAACAAACATGGCTGCGGTGACTCACGGCCGTATCAATATCTGGCTATTAAATTGGCGTATGATAAATAGTTTCTTTACAGAAACGACAGATTTTATAAACAGACATATTTTACCGCTTTTGATTACATACTAGTAGTGCTTGTTGGCTGTGTTTGTTTGGTTAGCAAGCGGGTTAGCCATAGCCTCATGATTGACAACAACGTCATCTGCTTTCCTACTATTCTGATTGGTTGGTATGAACCAATCACCGAAGACTGCCGCTTTGATCACGCCCATCCCATAAACTGCTGCTGTGGGGAGGGCTTTCAGTCTGAATAATGTAGTGAAAATTCAGACTGAGCATCAGGCTAGTCCATTGCTATAGAGCAGTGCTTTTAAATGGGGGTCATACAGGTATACTATGCAGAGTTATTACTGGGGAAGAACATGAGAGAAAATGTCAAATGGAAACATTTATTCAACTGTTAAAACATTGACATGGATATTAGTGTTGCTCTGTTGATTAGAAATTGATAATACCAGGCTATTTTGTTTTGGCATTCCTCTTTAAGTGCTTAAATCCATCTCAGTAGCCTACTAATGTTCTCACGGTCTCAGAGGGAGCGTTATTTACGGAAACAAACACAGCATGACTAACAGGAGACCAGAGGACCACCTGATCACTGCCTTACAGGTCCATTTGGTTCCACTTGTACGCTCCCAGGGGTAACATTATCATTTGACTGTAACTGCACCAAAAACAAATGCATTCGTCTGTCTGTCTGTCTGTGGTATAACTCAACGAGTACTCCCTTGCATTGTTCCCGACATGCATGTTCCCCGAGTAGGACGATGCCCAATGGGCACCGACCCCCAGGGGTCCTTGAGGGAGTTCCAAGGGGTCTCCAGCTAAATGATAGTTTAAAAATCCACTGTATGACATGTTATGACTGAGCTACTTTCTGTCCAAAATATTGAAAGCATAATTCCGAGCTCCAAGTGTGCGACCAGCCGTCAAACAATTATTTTGGGAGAGCGCTTGTTTAATAGAAACACGCAAGTAAAACCTAAAACACCCAAAGAAGACGAGGACGCAGGGGACGCCCCGTCACGCACAGCTTAAAAATTAAGAAAACATGGCACCTCGGAATATGCTGTGCAATATTACAATACAGAAAGTAGCTCCTAACATGTCTACGGTGGATTTTTATTAAACAAAAGCTTTGCAGTTTGAAAGCAGCTTGGCCATATTTCATAAAAATCACACAAATTGGCACACATCTCTCATCTCTATAGTCATGTGATCAAGGCGGACTCGTTGCATTCTGATTGGCTAAGATTGACTTCTACTCTGCGCTGCAGTATTTCACTACAAAGAAAACCCGAGATAGATCCGATTAATATTCAGTTGTGGACCAGTCTTATGTGGCCCAGTGCCACATAAGAGATCAGCCTGTCACCTTGCCATGTCCTTCAACGGCAGAATGTTGCTGTCCTAACATCTTTCACTGAGGTGTCACACCAGCATGGCACTGTGGTCCTCCTGTCCACACACACACACCTTGTTCTCTCTGCACGCACAGCCATGGCTCTCACCAGGGTCTCCTGGCAGCATGGATGAGGAGGTGCAGCAACCATGCATCATTGAGAGAGAGACAGAGAGAGAGAGAGAGAGAGAGAGAGAGAGAGACAGACAGCAAGAGAGACACATTGCTCCTCCACCTCTTCCACCCAGCCTGCTATACACACACACACACACGGCCCACACATGCTCTGAATGCTAATTAGAACACAGCTCCTGCTCTGCGGCATCATGGCACCTACATACAGTACATGCAGAGTAACAGTACTGTACATACAGTACAATGTGAGCAGTAATACTACTATACATACAGTACAACATGTACAGTAACAGTACCGTACATACTGTACAGGTGTCCTTATGCAGGTGTGCGTGCCATTCAGATGGGCAGGTTTCTCAAGAATTCCTTCTAAATCAGTGGTTCTCAAACCCTTTCGTGTTCGTCAAGGACCCCCAAATTGATATGCATTTAGAAGAGAAGATTTGTGTTCAAATAAAAATAAACTATGAAGAACGTAGTACAGCAAGTATTTGGGGCATGCAATTATAGATGAAAATGTTCAAAACATTTCAATATCAGTGAGTTTGTAGATCGTTTTAGAAATACTGGTGTGTGAAAGGGTGGTTCATTGATTCATAAAAAATATAAATATGTGTTTAATTACTAATCGACAATGCGATGTAATCGCTAAGAAAATAACCGATAGCTGATCTTTACAGGACACACACACACACAGTCTCCTAGGCATTCAAGTAGGAACACGGTGTTCTAACACCAGTTGGACTGTCTACCAATCACACTGGAGGGTTTGCCTGTGTACCGAGTGCAAGCAGCTTCAAACGGAAGAGACACACACACACACACACACACACACACACAACAAACGTCTCCGACAGGCACACATGGGGGAAAGAGGGAGACTGACACAGAGACAGACAGAGCGATATTACAGTACACAACTACAAAACAAAATAAACCATAATTAATGCCCTTAGTTCAGACACAATGACATTCTGATTATAACATCATTGTGGTTGGCCTCAAATTAGCTTGTAAATCACTGGTTGTGTGGCAGGCATTGTGGTGCTACAGAGTAGCATACAGTACATTTGGCTTTTACACTGAACGGTTGCCAGTGCTCATTAATAGACGTGTTATTTTCAGCTTTTGTTTCTGCCAACAAATTGACTGACGTTAGCTGGCTCTGGTGAAACTCCTACAAAGCGTGTCAAACCATTAAAAGCCACTGTCAACATGGCAGTAAAAGAAAAAGGGTGGCATGGCATGCAGAAAAGTCCCCATTATTTTCCAAGCCGATGACTGACTGGTCCCCAACAGAAACAAGCGGCTCGGTCTACGAAAACAAGCGCCAAAAAAACAAGCCCAAAATAAGCGACTAGGCCTCTCGCTCACTCACACTCACACACACCCACACAATAATCGTGACTACAGAGGGTTGGGAACCTTTAGGATTCTGGTTCCTTAACGATTCCCTCTTACGGTTTCCTTAATGCTCCGACAGCTCTGACAGTGTGATAAAACCCGGAAACGGCTCCAAATGTGATGGAACCGGTTCCTCAATGTTGGATCGGGTTCCTCAGATTCCTCTGGATCCCGACTAGTCGGCTCAAATGATTCTCAAATCCTTCCGTCATACCGTGCTGGAAATGCGAAGAAAACTACAGCGGATGTCTTGCCTCCCCACACCACCTCCATTTAGTCCGTTTTCAATCAATTAGTCAAATTTGTCCTAAATCAAATTAGCCTACTAGTACACATGTATAGCTTGCTGCTTGGCAGAAGTGGAAATTTCTAAATATATTTCAAAGATATTTTAAAATATATTTGTGTGAATGGAAATGACAGCTTCCGTGTCTTGGCTTTCAGTTGACGTAGTTAGCCTTTCTATGTAGCATTGGAATGGTTGTGGGATGGTTGTCTGGCTTGACAGACTAGAGTACTAGACATTAGCTAGACAGGGATATCGGTATCTGACAGAGTGCAAGTACGTCCCGGAGATGCCAGCCTTAATTGAATTTTTGGGGCAATTCTCAAGGGGAGAGCATGATAACAAAAGTGTGTGTGTGTGTGTGTGTGTGTGTGTGTGTGTGTGTGTGTGTGTGTGTCATATCGTGTACAATTCCATTTGGGGATGTTAAAATGTGCTGACAAAACAATTGTCGACGGGTTCTCCAGTTTGACAGTAATAAAAGCAATAATTGTTTAACCGTCTCCATTATTCTTGTGATGGCCTATTCAGAATGTTCCGTTTGCTAGTCGCGGTTCATGTATTTATTGTTCGTTTCAAATCAAGTTATGGTGGGGGGGGGGGGGGATTACCCAGTGGCAGCTGAATTGATGGGGATGGAGTATGGAGTTGAAGTGGATGGAGTTGTCAGTCAGTGTCAGAGACAATGTGTACTAGACAACCAGACAGTAGGCTCTGCCAGCTTGCTTTCAGTGCTGTACGGACGCGTTACGGATTTAAGCAATATTACACTCGAGTGTGTGCTTTACCGTGATTATTGGCACGCCAGTGATGCGGTCAGGAAGCAAGCATCACTGAAGTGCCAATAATCACAGTAAAGCAAAAGCATACCCGAGTGTAATATAGCGATTATACTACGTTGCCCTAAAAAAACCGCAAATGAGACCTAATTTTTATTAGGTGTGCAAAAATACTCGTTTAAAGCATGGGTAGATGGCTATTTCGGGATCTGATGGTAATTCCGACGGAGCATTAGTCCGACATGCGGGACGTTTTGGCCCGACAGCAACGATATGCATGCTATCCTACGTCCTGCTATAGCTCTGAAACCTCTGTCTGGAATCATGTTCCTCAGTGGGTTGAACAATCAACTTGCACACAGACGTAAAAGATAGTAAATAGAGTGACGAAGCCAATTTTTCACTTCTCCCAAATTGACACGGTTTATTATCGCTTTAACGAACAGTCCTCGTGGGCAATGGGATCTGTAGTCGTTGCAGTCCCACAGCCCGGAAGGACGGTGGGTGGAAACCATAGAGTTATAAATAATATAGATATGTCACCAGAGTTCTCCACCCATCCACTTGCATTGAATTGCTCACCCAGCGCATGAGGTCGTTTTCATCCCTTCGTCGGGTTGCATTCTGGGTTGGAATTGGGCCATATGTGAACGTGCCGGGCCGAAAACATAAACGAGCACTGTGCGTGCGTGTGCGAGTGAGTCATGAACGAGCGCCGCCGCCGTTGTGCATTGGCTCACGACGCGTTCATGTATGGCCCAGTGCCGCTGGAGCTGCAGTACATACTTTCGGCCACCATGTCCATTCCTCTCGGTGACGTCTATTTATAACTATGGTGGAAACGACGGGTATGGACTATTAGGCTAGAGTACTCTGTGTATATAGTGTAGGTCTACAGAGTGTTAAAGCAACGCGACAACTCTGTAGCAACTCCTGTCTTTAACATGGCCACACACTAATTTAATTTCCATCTCAAATGGTATGCAACCAAATGGACCCGTGTATAGGACTCCTAGCTAAATTAACACAGACGATTTTATAGTGTAATTAGATGGCTGTCGCTTTGGGAGAGAGTCTGAATTTGCTTTGCAATTCTACTAAGTGGAACATCCAGTGTGTGTGGGCTATGAGTGAGCGTGTGTGTCAGTTGGCTGTGTGTGGTGCACTCAACCAAGACTGACTCATTCGGGGTGTGTGTGTGTGTGTGTGCTGCTCATCTGATACCAACCATGAATGAATGCATGGCAGCAGGAAGGGAAAGGGCCTAAATCTAATTAAAGAGATTAAGAAGAGGAGATTTATGGCTCCATCAAGGCACAATTCTTTCGCACACACACACACACACACACACACACACACACACACACACACACACACACACACACACACACACACACACACACACACACACACACACACACACACACACACACACACACACACACACACACACACACACACACACACACACACACACACACACACACACACACACACACACACACACACACACACACACACACACACACACACACACACACACACACACACACACACACACACACACACACACACACACACACACACACTGCGTAATTGAGTATGCCTGGAAGACTACCTGATGTTGTCAAGGGAGACTATCATCAATGCACTTTTGGGCAATACAGCTCTCTCTCTATCTTTCTGAGTCTGATATGAGCTCCAGGCAGTACTACTTGTCAATCAGTAGGTGTCCTACCAGACACCGGGATGTAAGTGGAACAGTAGGAGACCACCTCCTCCAACCACTGCACAATGGAGGCTACTAGTTGTTGAAACATCTTATCTCTATACGTTTTAACCTTGTGTCTTTTTCGTAAATTAACACACCACTTGATACTCCAGCATCACACAGAAGCATCAAATCTACAAGCTTGCGGTTCTGCTACTTCTGAATTTGAATCCTGTAACAGTTTTGGACATAGACCGACAGAGACCTTGCACTAGTTATATTGTATTAACATACTCTCCAACACAGATTCAATTGTAGTCATTAAAATAAGGATAAGGAATAAGGATTTGACTGCGTAAACTCCCAGGAAGCATTGCTCCCAGGGTCTGTGTTGACTTTGGATGTGAAGCTACTTCTGCCTCTGGGGCCCTGGGGGGTGGTCTCTCTCTCTCACTATCTCTTACAGGGGTGTTTTCTCTTAAATAGAGACCTTCCTGAACCTGTGGCCGAGTTACACGCCCTTCACTTACCACTGGGGAGCTTTGTGATGCTCAGTTTATCCTGCACAATTGCTCATCTATCGTAAAGTTTGTATTTCTATTTTCATGTAGCACGGGTGTAAGTGTGTTGTGCACGAGCTAGCGAGGGGCTCGGAGCCCTATACTAACACCAATGTCAGACCCACCTTGTCGTCTTGGAAGCGGGGGGCTTGGTTGAGGTGGTGGTACTGGGCTTGGTGGGAGCTGTAGAGACAGGCCTAGGAGCTGGAGAGAGGAGAGGGGCGAGGAGAAGAAGTGCAAGGGGGTGCGAAAAAAAAGGTGAGTGCTGTGAACAAAGCTACAGGACAAAGAACACAGAAAGAACAGCCATTCTATACAGTATAGCTCTCTCATACATGAATGCATGAATCATGACACGGTTCCTTCACATGTCCTGGGGATGTAGGGCAAACGTACACGCAGTACACACATAGCTGCGGCACGGTCAGTCTAGCATGTCTAACCTTTCTTTTCTTCTTTTTTTTACCTCATGCTCTTACTATGTCACTGGCACGTTAGACGTTTTGAGACCAATGGTTCTCAAACCGTTTTAATTTCATGGTTCTGAGAGTGTACAAATGGAACCTTTATGGGTCCATTTCCATTCTCCACATTTTTCCTTAAAACTACATACGAAAAAAACATTTAGCCACTTCTTTACGCCTGAAAACCCGTGAGGTGACAATAAAGTTACTTATTCTGATTCTAACTCATGAGCTATGGCTGGCCGGGTGTAGTATATGTACGACTCAACGTTTATAATAAAGATTATTTATCCACCACATTTTATACTAAAGTTTGTACAGTGCACAATGTGTTCCTTTAACCATTAAATCCTATATATTTTATTGTACATCGAATAGGGAAAATAGCAGATTTCTTTTTCGCTAAGAATGCTCACTTGACGTGGGCGTCCGCTAGTGTTCATGTTGGTTAACTATATATATATATATATATATATATATATATATCGCATCTGTTGGGTGGAAACGCAATGTCCACAACTGTTGCTTTTCAGGATTCAAAGGTAGCAGATGTATGTAATCTAAAAACACATTGTTTCGCACCGCATTATTTGCAAGGTTGTAGATCTGCTACTTTTAATGCTTTTGTATGACATCGTTAGTATGATCAAGGTTTGTGCCCGACAGCAACGGTATATACTATTAAAATGAAATGACTGTGGTCTTCCTCTGTGTGTCATTTCCCTGGCTTACCGGCAGGCTTTTTGGCCGCTGCTGTGGTGGCGCTAGCTTTGGTGGCGTTAGCAGGTGCAGGCACCGTTTTCTTGGCCGCCGTCTTGACGGCGCCGTTGGTGGTCGGGGCGGTAGCGGGCCGGCTGAGCCCGGCGGGCTTCTTCTCTGCGCCCTTGGGGGCGGTGCCAGCTGTCCTGGAAGGCGGAGCCGAGCTTGCTGGCTTCCTGGCGGCAGCAGTGGCGGTGGTAGCGGAGGAGCTCTTTTTGTCAGCGGCGCCGGCGGTCTTCTTGGCCACTCCGTTGGTCTGGGGCTTGGACACGCCGTTGGCGAGGCGGCCCGGGCCCGTGTTGGGTCTCGAGCCGGGCTTGGCCGCGCCGGGGCCAACGGCGGGCTTGGTCTTGGCGCCAGCGGCGGTCTTGCCGGCCGGCACCTTGGCCTTGGGGTCCGCCTTGGGGTCATTGATGGCCTCGGAGGCCGGCGGTGCTTGCTGAGGAGGTTCCGCCACCTGGGCCGCGGACACCTCCCCCTCGCCCTGGCCATGCCCCTCCTGCTGATCAGGACCGCCTCCCACCTCGTTGGCTGCGTTGGAGTCTAACACCTGCAGTTTACAATGACAATGTAGGCATTTAGCAGACGCTCTTATCCAAAAGGAACTTGAAATGAAATGTAGTGCCAGTGTTCTCAAACTTTTTAATTTCAAGGACCCCCATAACTTTGAGAGTGTAGAAATGAAACCAAATTACCCTTACAGGTCTGTAAATCTATGTGTATGGAACCAAATGGACCATTACAGGTCTGAAACTGTGTGTACAAATGGAACCAAATGAACCCTCACAAGTCTGTAAGTCTGAGTGTACAAATGGAACCAAATGGACCCTTACAGGTCTGTAACCGTGCGTACAAATGGAACCAAATGGACCCTTACAGGTCTAACTATGAGAGTGTACAAATGGAACCAAATTTGGGGTCTAAAACAACATGGTTTTAGATGGTCTGCATCACCTCCATTGGCTCCATTGCGGCCGTGGCGACTCCGTCCGGCTTCATGTGGCCTGGAGGATAGCGGTGGCGTGCCGTCCGTCTCTGCGGAGCGTGTTGACTGGGCGACTGGACGCTCGCTGGGCTGCTGGGAACGCACGGCTAACGGGCTCACCGGAGGACACACGATGATCTGCAGGAGAGACGAGAGCATGGAGTCAGGCAAACGAGGAGACGAGAGAGACGGCAGGGAATTTAGCGGAGCAGTCAGTCAAATCACAGAACAAGACCAGACAGGAGAGCAGCGGGTCGGCAGACGTGGCTATGCAGGATCAGATAAATGTCATGGCTTACACCTATCTGCTGAGGACGCGCACACACACACACACACACACACACACAGTCAGTCACACACACACAGTCTCACACGCACACAAACAAGGAAACCTTGTATGTCCAAAGCCATTAGTTGCCGGTAAAATAAATAAATAAATAAAAACTGCGTTCCAATGGATCCAGTGTATTTATTAATCACAAAATCTTGTTAGTACTTTTCATTTGTTTATTTATATAACCCACAGACAGTGAACATCTTTCAACCTGGCCTTCCTATTTCGGGCATGCCATTATTATATAAAAGAAAGAAAGATAAATAAATAGCAGATTTACAAGCTTAGCTCACGACAGGAGCATCGTCCACTACTTTTGCGCGAGGCCAACATGCATGCGAATGAACATGAACTAGGGCATTCTTCTGTTATGGAGAAAAAAATATACATATATACAAATTAAATATGGAGATACAAGCTTTTTGCCCGAATGGCAGGCAGACGATATGTTTGTTATGAAGCTGAGATCATTTGCAAACATGATGAGGTTTTGCAGGGGGAGATATGGGGCATATAGGGAACAGGATGTACCGTACCGTACTACTGTCCAGGAAAATATAGAGCTACTGCAACAGCCCTGGAGGACATACAGTACAGTACATATACAGAACACAACATAACGTCACTCAATGTGGGGTGGAAACCTTATCTCTATATTAGTTTTTCACTTTTTGTGTTTTATCTTAAGTTAATGCCCTACTTGATCATACTACAGCCTAAAGCGTCATACGTAGCAGATCTACAAGCTCAAATTGAACTTGTAGATCAGCTACTTTTTATGCTTTGGAATTTGAAAAGTAACGTAAAATGTTGGACATATGAGGTCTACACCCGACAAATGGAACCAACCAGAGACGATAGCAAACTTCATGTCTAAAACCTTTACTTTCTGGAGGATAACGGAACCAAATTGATCAGCTCACAACGTGCTTGTAAATTGGCTATTTTCACTACTTTCACGTGTCACTCTTGTATGATGACGAAGTAAGGCATACAACAAACATATGAAGTTGAAACAGATACAATGTTTCATGCCCGATGGCCGAGTACGATGAATGATCACACACACACAGTGTCATGACACACTTCCAAGGAGTTACGTAGAGAAGACTGACATTCTCCAGACGAGTGGGACCGTTCAAACTGGGTCATGAGATGCTTCGAGGGGGGGCAGGCAGGAAGGGGGACAAAGGGAATATTGTGCGTCGTGACTTTATGGCCGAGGCAACAAATTGGTACGTCCCCCCCTAGGGGGAAAGTGAGTCACGGTGTTAGTTAGGACAGAATGAAGTCACCAACTCAAACACAAGTTAGTGGGGGTCAGTGGTGATGACATGCAGTGGAAGAAAGAGAGAGATGGATGGAGCATCTATATTGATCCCGCGGGGGGACATTTTCAGTTGTGTATTCCGCAGTTATGGAATCACAGGACAGATCAGATACAGAGAAAGATGCCCCTGGTTAGTAGTACGTGTGAACGAGAAGAGGGAAGGGAGAATTAACGTCATGCGATCAAGAAAACGATTCCGGTTGCTAACAATGAATCTCTTAACGGTCCGATTCCTTAACGATTCCAAGGGGGTTGCAAATGGACCCTTACAGGTCTGTAACTCTGACTCAAAGTGTACAAAAAACATGGAGCAGTAAGGGCCCGGTTCCAGGAGGAGAGAAATGTGTGAAACGGTATCACATAATGTATAATATAATGTGGCACATTTGTGCAATATGGTTAGAGTTTTGCCTTTTCCACCGAAATGGCTTCCCGCGACCTTTGCCTGTTACAGGCCAGACGCTCAATTGCGCTATGTTGGAAGAATGTCAATGCACCTACGATTGGCTTTTGGCTGAGGAATTTAACGACCAATTTGGCACATGAGAAACTAACGTATGTAATTAGAAAGAAACATGCTGTATTCTATAAGTTTTTGGACTTCATTAAGCGAGGTGATATTGAAGAGGCTTTGGATGTATAGTGGTTCATTGGAGTAGTCAGCTGTGGGGTGGGGGTAGGAAACTGTGATGGGACATTGTGCATTTGTTTGTTTAACTGTATGTAATGTGTTTGTTGTTATTATAATTTTTTATTTGTTTTGTATTTATGGACATTTCCTAATGTTTCTTTGAAGATTTTGTTTAGTATTTGTGCTGCCATGGGGTTGTGGGGGGGAAAATATGTGAATAATTGCTTTGAAAATACTATAAAAATCAATAAACACAGAAATGGCTTCCGGCCCGCCAACGAGAAATACTCGCTTTTTCTGGGCTAGTGCACTCCAGAGAGCACAGGCAAGGAGCTTTAGCACTACACACACCAAGTTACGACACGTAACTAACCTTTCAGTCAGATTCAATTCTTCAGTGCGGTATGCATGGATGAGAATACAAACTAAGTCACATTCTGATTCTCACGTTTGTGCCCCAAAAAGGACTGACGCACAGACGCAGTGTAGAAAAAAGGCTTCTGGATGTTGTTAAGATGAATAACATGAGCTGCGGAGGAGAGACAGAGGCTGGACCACAAACCTGGAGACCCGCTGAACTCTAGTGAGGACTAGGGGACCGACATTTGGGACCCACACGCTAGTGGTCCAGGCGCATGCCACATAATATAGGCTCTGGCCTCACAGCGTGTCGCGTGTTCAAGTCCCGTTCATGACGACCTTTGCTGCATGTCTTCTCTCTCTCTCTCTCCCGCTTTCCTGTCTATCTTCACTGAAACGATCAATAAAGGCAGAAAAGCCTAAAACAAATCTTTAAAAAATAAGTTTTTCAAAAATGTTAAAGAAATAGCAGATGTACAAGCTCGCAGCTCGCAGCTCACTGCTGGGGTGGGTGGGTGTGTGTATAGGTTGGCATTCCTGTCTCATGAGTTTAAGACGCATGAATTGCTCTGTAGCCGCCACCAGCACATAATGCTGAGTCTTGCTCTTTTCACCATGATAATTAGGAAAGGGGAAAACAGTCCTGACACATTTTGAATCCCGAAAAGTAACACTTTTGAGGTTTCAGACGATGAGAATAGTTGAAAGGTCACAGTGACCGTGGTTCACCCTCGAGTCCAAGTTGATGTCGGCACAAAAAAATGGAAGATGATAAGTAACGCCCTCGCAGAAATCTTGAGATACCGCTTCAACGGGTGTGGGGACAGACAGAAGCTTCAACGGGTGTGGGGACAGACAGACAGAAGCTTCAACGGGTGTGGGGACAGACAGACAGAAGCTGAAAACGCCACAGCCGTAGCCGGAGGCCATTCATACAAATCCAGTGAGAATTTGTGAAAAACATGGATGGCTGGCATAATGAGGGACAGAGAATGAAATTGGACCCGGCAGAGTTTACAAACACAGAAGAACAGGACTTGGTTGAACAGCTGAGATGAAACCCAGGAGAGAGAAACAGATGGAGAGAGACAGACAGAGAAAATTAAGTCTGCGTGGGCACACATCCACCGGTTGAATACACCCACAGGTTTGAATGACTATAGTTGTGAGGATATTAACATTTTAGCCTTTTTAGGGCGCCAATTTTAGGAATGGCACTCTTTTTTTTACTGTAAGAGCCGAAAAACTAGCAGATCTACAAGCTCATAACACTAACGCAGTAAATATTTTGTCAACAATAAAACAATCATTTCTCTTGTGAGGAACAGGGAAACTACATGCACGCGCACAGCCGCACACACACAAGGAAGATAGACATCATCTTTATGCTGCAAGCTTCCTGGCTGGCCTCCCAATCCTCTCTCCTCCCTCCCTTCGCTCATCTCTTACTCATCCCTTCCAAACCCAATGCATGCATACGTCCCCCCATCCCCATTCCCCACCCACCCCCCAAAAAAGACCTAATTTCTTTCACCCCCACCACGGTTCCCCCACTCCTCCTCGCCTTTCTTTCTTCCTTCCTTTCTCCTACAAGACCCTCCTCCTCATCCTCCCTCCCTTCCTCTTGTTCTCTGTTTGCCTTCACGCAGATGGCCTGGCCAGCTGAGCATGACCAGAGGGAGAGAGAGACAGAGAGAGAGAGAGAGAGAGAGAGAGACAGATAGAGAGAGAGAGACAGCAGGAGAGCGTGCAAAAGAGCAACCCTGGGGAGAAAATCCATACACACACACAGTGATAATAACCTTGAGAGATGAAGGATGGACAGAGAGACAAGACACACACACGCACACACACTAAACATGATTAGAACCTGTTCCATTACATGATGCATATAGAAGATGAGAGTTCAATACCGTCTATAGAGCAATATTGATTTCATATATTTGAGGACCAGCTGTATTGCAATTGTATAGCAGACGTGAAGTCCGGTTCCTTAAGGGTTCCCTTAACTAAATGGAACCAAATGAACCCCTATGGGTTTTCAAATGGTGGTCTGCGGACCCTCGGTGGTCTTGCAGTTGTGTTTCATACAGCAGAATGTAGCCTAGTTATCAACAGCTTGAACAAAAGCCAGATGTAGGACTATTTGACAGTGCAGTGCAGAAACAGAATTGCCTTGATGCCAAACGAGCATCACAGTTGAATACAGACACACACACTCACACACCTGCCCTCTGAGTGTCTTTTGTGCTTATGCCATCACATGCTCAATTCTTTTCCCATAACTTTGATTTGCGGGACGTGGGACAGCAGTGATATTTCGGGACTGTCCCGCGAGATGCAGGACAGGTGGTCAGCCCACCAGACACAATAGTGGTGGTCCCCAGGTTGCTCTTAGTCAGAAGTGGTCCCTGGGTCAAAATCAGTTGAAAACCCCTGGCCTATAGGAATCGTTAAATGGTCCTATACAGGGGGTTACCAATGGACCCTTACAAGTCTGTAACACTGAGTGTGTAAACATTTACAAATTCCAACCCTTTTGTACACTCTCAGAGTTATGGTGGTCCTTGAAATGAAAAAGCTTGACAACCACCAGTATTGTAACCCCTAGCAGATGTGAAGTCCAAATACAAATACCAACTCCGGAAACACTTCCGATTCGTCAATGTTGGGTCCCGGTTCCGGATCCCAATCCTTGTGAGTTGCAAGAAAGGATTGCACCATGCAACTTTAAATCTCTGTCATCAAGGACTGGTGGCATGCACTATACTCCCCTACAGCCACCCACAATAATGTCTTCCCTCCTTCCCCCTTAACCAGACTATAAATTCATTCTGACATCGCTCTAATTAAACTTATTTGTCCTACAGTGTGTTCAATAGACCGCTATAATAAGCAGGGTGGGTGGCAAATTAAAAATTCCGTCACCAAATAAAGGCTAGCTCATTCTGACGGACTGCCAAAGTTGTCCATTCATGGCAGCCACCTAAAGTATTACCATTAAAAATGTGTAAAAACCCGGGCTGGGTAACAGTGGACAGGCTACCATGATGAAGATGTTCCCCGAATCCATTGAGACTGAAAACTTTGCTCATTTTGAGACCAAATGCCATTGTTCGGACCGTGTAGCTTGACATTGGGCACACCTTTCTGTACACATCTACAGTATGTCATTGATGTTCATACTCAAAGTAACTTTAAAGAAACAAAATATCACAATATTCTAGGGGGTGGGGGGACAGAAAAAAAAATACAAATTTGGAACTCAACATGAAATTTGTCCTCTGAATTTACCCAGCTTAATTATTAGTTTAAGTATGTTTTGCTAATAATAGCAAATAAAACCATATCAAACTAGTTTAAATGGTGAAAGAAAGAGTGAATTTGGAGCTGCATTAGTCGCCAAGGCTCCAAAAGAAAAAACTAAAAGGGAAATCAAATATTTAGTCCAATAAGGAAGTTCCTTATTCACATGTTCCTGTTTGGGTTGCCTAGTTAAGCCACAGCAGCTGGACTTAACTGTTCAGTTCAGTTCACTGCGGAACTACATGCTGGTATGTGCATGTGTGTGATAAATGGAACCAACTGGACCCTTAAAGGGGTCTGTAATTCTTGAAAGTGCACAAGTTGAACTTGAACCAAGTGGACCCATACAGGTCCATTTGTGCAGTTAAATGAACACTGAGGATTCCCACACTTCACGCAGCAGGAGTATGGCAGCCTTTCTCGGACGCTGTAGCCCTTCACTCTGTTTCTCTACCTTTTTAATTATTAAGGACCCTCGGTTTGATTTGCATTAAACCTCCCATTTGCATTAAACCTCCCCGCGCATGCGTTCCTCGGCCACACGCGCAGACAGCATTACATTCACAGAAAACTGCTTAATGACAGAACCTCATAATTCTCAATGAATTACTGTTAAAGAATGCCTTAACGCCGATTAACATCCCCAAACCAGACCAGTGATGAGAACATTCATTAAAGAGAGTAATGTAGCAATGTCTTAAGCCTTCCCCCTCAGATGCACATTACATTACATTACATGATTATTTCTCCCAAGAAAGCCCTTAGGTTGTACCAATACTCTGCTGTCCGTTTAGCTGACGTTTACTTGACTCTGCCCAAAGAAAGACCATGACTCAGGAGTCTATTGTTGCCTGGCTGGTCTGCCCAGTCGGAGATCAGGGTTGGATCACCAGCTCAGTGCAGAAACACTAAACATGCAATAACATGCAATAATGTGGATTGCTCAAGGACACTTCATTGGAATGTTGATAATAACTGCCTGACCCATCTAAACACCAAGATGTCCCCAAGGACACTGCCTTCAGGGGGTTTCAAAGCCATCTGGGAGGACAGGCACAAACCAATTCACTGACCTGTGATTTAATGGCTTGCGCACACACACGCTTGCATTACTATACTTGTGAGGACATAATCCTTTTAAGGACCGCAATTT
This sequence comes from Protomyctophum bolini, assembly GCF_963924005.1. Lineage (NCBI taxonomy): Eukaryota > Metazoa > Chordata > Actinopteri > Myctophiformes > Myctophidae > Protomyctophum > Protomyctophum bolini. The sequence goes on along the minus strand of NC_137872.1, from coordinate 18,563,330 downwards.
TATGAATACCAATTTTTAACTCCAACACGGAAGCAGACAATGGCCATTCTAGGCCTACTTATATCTTTGGTGCACAGCACCAGGCAGCAAGCAACTATAACATAACTGCAACCACTACACCCAAATTCTAAAAGCCTTCCCCTAAAGACAACCCATTTCTAATTGTAAGCCTAACTCCCCCAAATATATTCCTCTTGTGAAGACCAGGAAATCTGTTCCTCACAATGGCTGTTTGTTGGGCGGGAGGAGTAGGACAAAGGGTTAACCTCCCGGTCGGGGCTCCTCACTGGCAGGTGCAGTCAGTAAGATACGTCAGCAGTGATGTGTGTGTGGGGAGGAATCAATTGGCATCAATAAATGGTAGAGATGCCCCGATGCCATTTTTTCCAGACAGAGTACGAGTACTTTTTAAATGTTGACCTTGTATAGGTGCCTCTCTTTCATTATGCTCGAGGCAAAAAAACACCTATGTCATAGTCCCTGCACATGTGCGGGGGGAGGGGTGGGGGTGCTGCAAAGAAAAACACGTATTTTTTTTACGGCAAAATAAACTTTTATATCTTTATATGGATTTTAAGGACGTTGTGCTTACAAGAAGATTCCCTACACAGTCATGGATTACTTTGTTGGAACTTGTCTGATGGAAATAACTTTTGACGTACAGCTGCGTCGAGACGAGTGGAGAGGATGTCACAACGTAGATTAATTAATGCTCATTTATTAATCTAATAATGCTGCCCGCTGAATATACACAGACACAAATCTACACTACATGTAGTATTTTTTTTATTTGGTGGTCTGATATAAATGAAATAAATACTTTGAATGTGCTCCTGCTATACGAGTAGAAAGGACAAAACTATCAAGATGTTAATTTATTCATCCGATAGTGTCGTCCACCGAATATTAGCCTCGGAAACCCAGACGTTCGGAGAAAAAAAAGTCTGGGTCCAAGTCCACTTCAATTTGGCATAGAGTAGCACAAACGTCAATCACTCTCTGCTGATTTTTGATCGTCTGCACCCTTGTTAAATACACACACACACACACACACACACACACACACTCTCTGTCGCTCTAATTAATTAGTCTCATGTCCAGCAGCTGCGCACAGTTTCTCCCGGCGGATCCTGCCGGGAGCTGCCTATGCCATAGAAAGCATAGGTGAGTTCCAGGCTAACCGAATATAAACAGATGTCGATGGATCTCCGTTCTACACTTGTCGGTTGTCATTTATGCTTGTAGAGCAGCTGTTTTGGGCGCTTTGCTCATTTTGCTGCTGTGTTGGGTCAGACGTGCTCCCGTTGCATTGATCATTCAGCCAGTGTCAATTTAATGTTTTAGTACTCGTCTCAAAGTATCGGCCCCGTTTCCGATACAGAGTAAGAGTACTTTAGGGTGGTATCGGACCGAGTACCCGATAGCAGTATCAGTACAACCCTAATAAATGGTAAATGGTTGCCACTTGCCATCCGGCCGTTCTACTGGCCACTCTACCCCTGTGCCACTGCCGACCCAATACAGGTGAAACAGGGATAAAAGCCAAAACAAAAGGCTGTTACTCAAATTAAACTATACCTGTGGGGACATTAAATCCCTCACAAGTATAGTAATGCATGCACACACACACACACACACACACACACACACACACACACAAGTGTGTCAGATGCATTATGTCTAGTTGATTACATGGTACGTATCAGCCACGGTCAGCGGTGTGAAGCGGTTAGCGGGCTGACGGGACAAACGGCCAGGAGGAGATGGAGCCGTTTATAGAAGGCAAGAGGAAGAGTTTCCGGTCATTCGGCTTCAGTGGGTCAGTCAGCCGAACGGACGGACGCACGATTGGCTCCCGGAGGCCCCGTTAACCAGCTGCATGTCACACACACCCACTTCTTCTTTGTATTATACTTGTGAGGACATCAATGTTTTTAGGACTTCGATTGTATGAATGCCATTTTTAACCATAGCCCTAAAGCCGTAAAAATAGGCAAGCTTGTAGAATTATTATTTATATTTTTGGTGCGAGACAAAAAAGAATCAGGCATAACTCCAACACCTAAACCAGGGGTCTTCAACAGGGGGTCCTTGGAGATACTGCAGGGGGGCCACCAAATGTGTGTGATATTGACTTTTATTTAATTTTTAGATTAACCACACCCTAGCATCCCTATTCTGGCAGGGAACATTAGACGAAAATAGCAGATCTACAAGCTCGCAACGCGTCTGACACATTGTGACCGTACGAGGAAAAAGAGAGCAGACCAAGTACAGAGCCAAAGGTCAAGTTTACAAAGTATCGGGTTTACTTTAGGTAGATAAATGTGGGTGGAAAAAAACAATTGAAGATTGTTTGAGAAACACCTGACCGGCCTAATCTGTCAGCTCGCGAACTTCTAGGCTCGTGATTGGCTGCCCGCAGTGCTCTTGATAACAATGTGGTCGACTTCACAGAAATGTCCCGTTGCCCTTTAAGACGCCACGGCAAGTGGCCCGCTGCGACCTCCCTGTCACATCCCACGCTGCGACCTCCCCGTCACATCCCACTCTGCGACCTCCCTGTCACATCCCACGCCACATTCCATGCAAGACGCACTGTCGAAGAGGCTACCGAACACACACACACACACCAAGGAGGACTCAAGTACCACACACACACACACACACACACCAAGTGGTAGAAGAATTATTCCGAAAATGCACTACTTAAAAAAAAGAAAGAAAATAAAAATCACACTTGTGTAAAGTGAGGGGCGCTCTTATCACAATTGGCGTTCTCACTTTCTGTCTTCACTTTTTATCCTCAAATCTGTGGATTTGTACTCCCACAGGGAGTGCAGTGCCTGGTGTCAAGTTGGTCGGGCTCACAGTTACAGTACAGAACTGCCACAAAAGGCCTCTGCCTGACACAGAACTCCATATTTACGTGTGTACGTCTGTAATCCACATAACTCGAGAAACAGCACAAATACGTACATTAAAAGTACCTCAAAATTCTTGTACACACACACACACACACACACACACACACACACGTAAAACCAGTTAGGCAAGGTGTCATCATTCTAGAGACTATTATTATCATAATCAAATCTCGTGTTTAAATGTCTACGTATGTATGTGTGCATGTCTCTGACACCCTATACCAGGGGTTCTCAAAGTGGGGTCCTTGGGGGGGGTTCCCCAGCAAAACTAGTAGCATGCATCACAATAATTTTCACCACTTCAAAAACAGCAGCTATACAAGCTCACAGCACGTCATTTTGTGCCGAGCTGCGAGCTTGTACGTCTTTTGTTTATGTTTAGAAAAATATTAAAACCGGAAAATGTTTAATAAATTAATTTTTAACACAAATCTTCTCTTGTGGGGGTCCCTCCCTGGCACAAAACATTTTCTGGTGGGGGGTTCCACGGCCAAATACATTTGGGGGGGGGGGGGGGGGGGTTCTTGGCACAAAATAGTTTGAGAACTACTGTACTATACTCTGTATGTGCAGTTTGTGCACGTCCCCGACAGCCTATACATATATACACGTAGAAGGGATGTTTAACTGTCCATACCTCTGGCAAGCAGCCAAGGGGCCCACTGCAGTACTTTAGCTTAAGCCGTCTAGACTCATACAGTCCCTTCATGGATAATCAGGTCATCAGCATTATTCTAATAGGCCGCTTCTCAGCGTGGGGTCCGGGGGGGGGGGGGGGGCCTTGGGGAGGTGGCGGGTTCCACGTCCAAATACATATTTGGTAAGGCTGCAAGATATATCAAAAATGTACCTTCATCGAGGTATCATCATGCAAGGTAATTATCGAGGTTGAAATTTCATATTATCATGTCCATTTGTCGATTGAGCAATCCCATTGGCAAAGCACCGTGGAGTGAACTGAACTCGCACAGCTCCCCGCCCCCTCTCAACTGACCGTTTTCTGTTTATATCAAGTACTTCCAGTAGGCCCTCATAAAACTAGGGGATCTGTAGTTTGCTAAACTTAACCTGAAGCAAAAGGACATTAAAACTATATACTGCATAATGTCGGGGGTACTCATGAGTCATATCGTTAGAGGTATTCAACAACGTTATCGAATATTGCATGCATTTCAAATATCGTACAGCCTTAATATGTGGGGTCCTTGACCTTGACATATTTGAGAACCACTGCTGAAACATTTACTTTGACCGCAAACAGCAAGCAAGCAGAGTGTGTTCCAGATGTGTGTGTGTGTGTGTGTGTGTGTGTGTGTGTGTGTGTGTGTGTGCTTGTTTAGCGTCCATTGGGTTCGCGGGAGCAAGGCAAAAGTTAGACTTTCCAACATGCTGCGTTATTCATTTAGGAATTGTTTTAACCGCAAGTAAACTTATTCTTGTCACAGAAATATTGTTTATTCATAAGCTGGTCCAGCCGGCTTATGAATAAACAAGCCAACTACAAGTCATTTCACTGAACAGTGCGTCTATGGTGCAGGGCAGGCTATGGTGACAGGGGTTCCCAAACCTTTTACCTACACAAGTCTGTAAGTCTGCAACTTGGTTCCATTTGTATACCGTCAGTGTTAAAAGGTGGTCCTTTTAGACCGGGGTAGTACATTTTTACATTTTTCAGAAAACTTAGGTCAGGATTTAGAGTCGGCCTCAGGTCTAAATGGCTTATAACACAAAAACAAACATCCTTCCTCCATCATAGTGGGTTAAATTAACCATATGAACCCTAGCGACCCTATTCTGGGTTTGCGGTGAACACGTTGCATGCTCTGTGAGCTTGTAGATTTTCACCAGGAAAAATAAAATGGTGTAGCGGGAACGAAGGAAGAGAGGGCACAGGGCTCTATACTACAGTATAGAGCCACTCAGGATAAGGCCTGCATGGTAAGGTGTCGTGAGCTTGTAGAACAGCTAATTAATATTAGAGTATTATGGCATTATATTTGTTCTTTGTCGAAGCCTAAAAAGTTAAAATTAAAATTATGATTCAATATATATAGTTCAACTCCCACAAAAAAAACTAAATTAAGTAATGAATCGCAATTGTATAATTAACCATCATAAAATGTCATGATATCATAGCAGCCTTGTACCTGGTCAACTACTGTAGGTATGATATCATAGCAGCCTTGTACCTGGTCAACTACTGTAGGTATATATGATATCATAGCAGCCTTGTATCTGGTCAACTACTGTAAGTATATAGGGTTTAAAAGGTTAAATATCATAGCAGCCTTGTACCTGGTCAACTACTGTAAGTATATAATAGGGTTTAAAAGGTTAAATCACATTCGCTTGCTAAGCCACGGTAGCCATCCCAAAAGGTCTACATACGAATAGTAATGGTTGGTTAAGTTCACATCTGTGTACACACACACACACACACACACACACGCAACACGCGCATGTATTCATGTGCTCTGTGAGGCGTGCTTGTGCCCGTGGGGCCTACTCCAAATAGAAGTGAAAGGACGCCGTTGTGGGGGAAGGAGAGGACAGAGGCGAAGGTGCCGGCGGAACTCCACTGGCCTGTAAAAATGACCCTGAAATCAAAAGGAACCATAGTGTTCATTAACAGGTTCCGTCCATCCGACGTGTCCACACGTCATAGGTGTACACATCCTAGAACATCCTCAATGATATCAGGCGAGAGAATAATATTCTGATTTTTTTTCCTTTTTTCTTTTTGAGTGAGACTCTAAGGCCACCGTAAGCTTCGCTCTTCATTCATATTAGCGTCCCGTTCACTTAGCTGTTGTGCGGCAGAAATAATGCCTCGTATCTGCTAATCCAGGGCACTCTCCGTGGTTTTGATCTGATATACTAAGCACTTCATTTCTGACTTCTCATCCGCCTATCGTTCAAAATATGAACGCTTTGGAGCTTTTAGCGATATAATAGAATCGAGAGCAAGGTAAGCTAGCAAAATATTTCTCAGTTTTTTTCCCGGATTGTTTCCGGGCGAGGGGGTGGGGGGGTTCAGAGTAAAAGCGGCCATGTTTTCCCGGCACCCCAGAGCTCCTATTTTGAAGGAATCTCGGGAATGATTGTGTTAAAGCTATTCAGACCAGAAAAGCGTCATTTTTTATTTGAGATATATATATATATATAATCCAATATCGGTATCTGCTGATTAGTTTACAGTGGGTTGCGAGTCGAAAAAAAGACAGATCCCCAACCCGCAGATGCGACCGTCTCTGCAGCTTCGTTTGCAACGCGTTGAGAGCTTGTAGATCTGTCTGTTTTTGCAGCGCTGGTGTCAGGGTTAAAGAGGGCAAATGAGGTTGCATTTAACATTATACAGGGAAACGATGACTCGGCATGGACATTATACTGAGTGGCTATATGCAAATGAAGTTGTACTTAACGTTACATGGGGAAAATTGCTGACTCGGCAGCCACACTGGTCATATGTAAGCACCTTTACTCAAGGTGCTAGCTAACGGCGGTTAAGAGGATAGATTCTATTGGTGTGTGGGTGTGTGCGTGTGGATGGGGGATGTTAATAGCAGGGGTCTTGTTTGAAGGGTCTGCTTTAAGTAGCATTTAGTGAACTCTGACCCTGTCATTGACACGCTTTCATCCCAAGGAACACAACCGCTGCCCTTACAGCGCTAGCTAGCCGCACCACGGCCTATAAAAACATGCACACTGTGAGCCATGATGGCACTGGTTCCTCCAGAATGTCAAGTCACACTCAAGTGTTGCCAGATTTTGTGAAGCGAAATAGAGCAACCAGGTCTACGAAAACAATGCCTCACATGAGTGCATTATGAGCTTGTAGATCTTATTTTAAAAAAAACAGGAAAAAAATACCTTGTTAAAGGAGCATTCAGTGATTTGGGGAAAAAAACCCAGTCTGCCCGGTAACAAGATGTGCACATAACACTATAAAAGTGAAGCTGATAAAAGGGTACTTATTCATTCCTAAAGTTAGATGTATTATATGTATTTTCAGTTTAATAAAATGAGAGATGCGGAGAGACCCCCGTTACTGAACAAACACACTGTATAGCAAGGATTACTGCCAGAAGATAGAGAATGTGCCGTTCTACAAGCATATAACGCCTCGCGATCTATCCAATTTCACTACTTGTGTGACACTCAATTTGTGTAGACGTCAATGAGAGATTACAGTGAGAACTTGAGAATTCAAAATTCCAACAATAAAAGCTTTGATAGACGTTGCTTGCAGACGTTGCATACAATAGAGAAGATTAGCCCAATGGTGTCCGGCGCCAAAGTAAAAGCTCACACTGTTTCAAGGCTGCCTCTCTCTCTCTCTCTCTCTCTCTCCCCCGTCCAGAGGCTTATGCCTGTGCATTTTAAGTGCAGTCCTCCTTAAATAATTTACTGTTCTGTCTCTGTTCTGGCATGGCTGCTGTCAGGACCCAACGTGGGGCTGAATGTGACTGGAGGAGAAGTGGGCTGCCTGCGTGACGCAAGCATCAGCTGTGATTGGGACTGAGGAATGCAGGGATGACTGCAGAGGAACACAGCCTGGAAACGCTTAATGGCGCCATTTCCCTCTGCGGTGGGGTTATAGACAGTTCAGATACCTGCCCAGTGCCTCCCAATGACTAGGTCAGATCACAATTATCACATAATCGCAAATTATTTGAGATAATCACAATTATATTTGCATAATCGTCAATAATTTCCATGTTGAAAGATTCCCATACATTTTCAAACATTTTTCAAAAATCGGAAATAGTTGATCTACAAGTTTACAACCCGTCACGAAGAGACAGGTGTGTTACTTGTAGATCTGCCATTTCTGCTGTTTTTTGGAAAGAAAAAGTATTAAAAACAATTAGTCTCTCTTTTTTGTTGTCATACGTGCCCTGTGCAATTTGTGATTACGAAGCCTAAAAGGCAAACCAATACAAATTGTAACATTACAATATAAAATGCAAAAAACACAATTAAGTCCCTTTATTTTTGTCCCTTTTTAATGTATGTCATATGGGAGTTTGTTTTTTATTTTATTTTTAAACAATAAAAAAAGAAATCGTTAATCACATTTATTTGCAGGACAATTAATCATCAACTTACATTTTTAATCGTGACAGCCCTACCAATGAGATCATTGATGGGGTTACCAACCGAGCAAATAGAAACTACAGCCTTTCTCTACTTGCAAATGCAAACAGCAAAGTTATCATGCTGAAATAGAAGCCCTTGCATTTTGTTTTAAATAAAATCTATGAAATCTTGCTTGAAATCACTAGTAGGCAGGTTTCTTCTGAACTGTCCACACTCCTCCCTGAGACAGAGTGAGGTTCTGTGTTTAAAATCTATTAGACTAGTTTTGTATCGTTGATTCAGACTATTTTTATATTGATATTTTTGGGATACAACTATCATATCCCATGGGGGAACTTTAGTTAGCGTCACCCTGCTGAGTGCTGCCCACAGAGGAGCGCGGTCACAGAGGGGGAGCACTTGGCGCTCAAGTGTCAGGGACAATTCGGCATGTTGCCGAGAACCGGAATCATACCTGGGACCTTCGGAGTCCTAGGCGGGCTCATTATCCATTCAGCTGTGGCCGTCCTCCATTTATACGGCGTCATCAAATAACGGAAAATAGTTACATTGAGCATTTAGAAGTGCAATTATCACAAATGTGTTTAAGTACTTTGTGTGTAAATGAGATGAGTTTGCAATGCCCGTCTAGAAGAACACTGTGTGCATGCATGTGTATTTATGTACGTGTGTATGTGTGTGTTAACTGCTCTCTTGTGAGGGGGAGAATGTAAGTTATGCCACATTGGGTGGCGAGGCGCCACACGCTGGCATGGGGCCTCAGATTATCCCCTGCAGCCTACTCTAAATCACAACAATAATACTCCCTCCGCCTCGCCTCCTCCCAACACTTACAGGCCCGTTTAGGAATTGCACATCATCTGGGGATACAAGACTACAACAGTGTGTTGTTTTAACAATAGCCTGGCTTGGCCAGCCTCATAGCGGGGATTCACTGAAGATTCCGCCCCGCATACGAGTCTGGAGTCGGGCTCATTGGCAGAGAGTATATATGCAGAAGCTGGAAAAATCTGAAAATGACCGGGGCCAATCAGTGACTGCGTTTCAACGGCTGTCCGTACAACAGTGAAAAGCAGTTCATGGTTCATGTGTATATGGTGACGTAACATTCATGCTGCAGTACTTTCAAAACAACAATGGCTGCCCTCAACACAACAAGTTTAAAAGTTTACACTGAAACGATAAGAACAGCAGTTGTTTCAGATATAGACTGAAATATATCCGACATATCTCGCTCACGTATAAAGTAGAAACTATAACAGACCTTTTTGTTTTTAGCGTGGTATGAGGAGCAGACTAGTGCACTGTGTGGTGACGTCAGCTTTTTGTTACGCTGATTGGCTAGATGGATCGGTCTGTCAAGGAAACTACTAACGGACATTTTTCATGCTGCCAATGGGCCTGACTCCAGACTCCTATGCGGGGAGGAAGCGTCAGTGAATCCCAACTATGAGTCTGGCCCCGCCAGGCTAGCTCAACACAGCCATCAGCACCAAAGCAGAACATTAGCAACGAATAGAAAACATATTCTATAGAGTCACTCTCAGGTGAAAATGTGATATGTCCAAATAAAACCTTTCAGGATTCAAATTCAAAAGCGTCACACAAAAGCATCAAAAGTAGCAGATGTATAAGCTCAAAACATGGTGTGGCTGTAGCGACGTAGCGTGATCAAGTAGAGAGTTAAAACATGGTGTGGCTGTAGCGTGATCAAGTAGAGAGTTAAAACATGGTGTGGCTGTAGCGTGATCAAGTAGAGAGTTAAAACATGGTGTGGCTGTAGCGTGATCAAGTAGGGAGTTCATTTTCAGGAAAACACACAGACTGAATATGAAGATTAAGGTTTCTGCCCCGACAGCAACGACGATAATATGAAGGACAAAACGTGTGTGTCTTCACTGTACTGCACGGTTCTCAAGAAAAGAGAGCTGACCGAGAAGGCAGCAGTCTCAATCTACAGGTGGCAGATGGACATGAAATGTGGGTCATGACCGAAAGAACAAGATCACAGATATACAATATACCCAGATGAGTTATCTCAGGAGGGTGGCTGGTCTCCCTCTTGAGGGACAGCGTAAACCCAGATGAGTTATCTCAGGAGGGTGGCTGATCTCCCTCTTGAGGGACAGCGTAAACCCAGATGAGTTCTCTCAGGAGGGTGGCTGATCTCCCTCTTGAGGGACAGCGTAAGAAGTCATCCATGAGCAGTGGTGGAAAAAGTACTCACATTTTAATTTATCCAAGTAAAATTATCAATACTGCAATGTAGAAATACTATGCTACGAGGAAAAGTCCATAATCAAAAATGTACTTGAGTAAAAGCACAGCACAGTATTGGCATCTATAATTCTAAATGTACTTAACGTACCTACCAAAGTATTCATTATGCAGGACATCCCATTTCAAGCTGTATCAAAATATTTTGAAAATAGCAGATCTACAAGCTCACATAGCATCGCGTGAGCTTAAATTTAACAAAGTAACTACGTTTTTCCAAAACAAAATGTAGTGGAATATCTGTCTCTGAGGTGTAGTGGAGTAGAAGTATTGGAAATACTCAAGTAAAGTAAAATAATACCTCAAAATTGTACTCAAGTGCAGTACTTGAGTAAATGTACTCAGTTACTTTCCACCACTGTCCGTGAGAGGCTCAGAGCAGAGCCACAGCTCCTTGGCGTAGAAAGGAAGACATTTAAATTTGGCCATCCAGCAAGGATGCCTTCTGTCCTGTCATGGGGCTTCCTTTCCTCAGGGGGGTTTTCCACTTTCCAGGCACGTCCGTCCAGCTGGGAGGAGACCACGGGGCAGGGGTCCAAGGACCAGATGGGGGAATTATCTCCCCACGCTGGCCTGGGAACGCCTTAGGATCCCCACACTCATACTCTGGAGTAATGTGGCCGGGGAAAGGAGGAGAAGTCTGGGGTTACCTCCGCAACCTGACTCCGGATTAAGTGGATGAAGACGGATGGACGGGTGTAGCATTAGACAGACAGATGGAGGTAAATATCAATGACCCTACTGTTATATGATCTACTAGCAGTACCATAGTTACATTATTACTTTTCAGGCCTGGGGAAAAGGACTATTGTATACAGTAAACACGGATAATGATTACCGGTATGTCTCTGAAAACAACCATCGAAGCAAAGTACAGTACCATGCACATTGCACATTACCGGTATGTACAAAATATGACAATGTGTTGCATCGCAACGCACTGTGAAGTGTGAACTTGTACATCAGCAATTTTCACCAGTTGGTAGGTACCAAACTTAGCCAAAACATGGCTGTACGAGGAGTGTATAAGTGTAGCACAGTTTTTTCGTCGCCACCGACATGCAGAAAAACTAATCTGTGGCCACTGTAAATAGCAGTGGATGCGAAAAGCACAGGACAGGTAGGCAAAAAAGGACAAGAAGTACAGGACAGGTAAGGAAAATCCCCATCCCCTTGTTGTGCTACCAAATAACACTTTCATACTATTTCATCTGAAATTGGCCTAAAAGTGGCGCTACAGGAGAGACTAATGGATCACCATAATCAGTCAGGGTTAGACACTTTGAAACCGATGAATCTCTTATCCTTTGTAAGTGAACCATTGACTGTCTGTGTATTGTAGTTGTATGTTGTGGTGAATGATGCGTTGTGTTTTGTGTACTGGACCCCAGGAAGAATAGCCACGCTTTTCTTCGTGCTAATGGGGATCCATAATAAAGTAAAGTAAAGTATAACGTGGTTTCCATGGCAATCCAGACGTTTTCGAGATGTGTTGTTTGGTACCAAAGTGGTGGGCAGACAGATAAACAGATGGACACTGCAGTGCCAAGTTGCCAACCATAGAGCACCCACCACTAGCGGGTCTAAAACACACAAAAAAAACATATTTCAAACAAAAAGAATGAGCCAAAGTGAGAACATTAGAATCAGAGAACTCAGCTTCCATCCGGCAGCCATACAGTACATCAGATCAGACCATTAAAAGTCCGGGCTTTATGCCAGACAGAGGAGGCATCCCATTGGTCCAGTAAAGTGCCTCTTTCCCGTTACAAGCCCGTCCATCATCTTAACGGAGAGAGGTTACGTAACCACTGCAGGCCTCCCGGCAAAAGATAAATGAACCCTGTCCTCCCCCCTTCCCCCCCCCCCCAGTCTCCACACTCAATTAGTGGGATGGGTTGGTTGGGTGGGTGTGTGCGTCTCACTCTCCGTGTTATAACAGAAGAGTGCAGCCTGAAGCGCAGTGATGGTGAATGAATAGCGGGGTGGGGTCTCTCTCTCTCTCTCCATACAATATCTTGAAGTGAAGGGGCCGATTGTTGTCCCCCCTCCCACCCCCATGCACCACCTCCCTCCACCAGAAGGAAGGAAGAAGAGTGGGTGGGGGGGAAGAAGTAGAGTGCCCTACTAATGGCGTTCCCCGCTCCTGATAGTTAATAGGATGGGTAAATGCAGGACAAATTTCACATTATGTGCAAATAAATGACAAAAAAACACCCCCAAAAAAGAGAACGGATTATATATTGGTGGCCGATTATAGGATCATCTCATATATATATAGAGATGCTCCGATAATCGCCCACCAATCAGAGATCGGCCGTATCAGCCGATATTCACTCCGATCGGTAATTTACCCTATCTAGAGAAACCTATCTTTTACACTATTTAAGTGGTATATAAATGTCAATCAGATTGTGTAATATAATTTAGCATTTTTGGGACAGGCCTAAACATTCTCCCCTTCCTCCACACACAAGAACAGTTTTGATGTGGGTTTTGACATAATTATAATAATTTTGGAAATATTCAAATTTGCCTCTTACACACAAGATCGGCATCGGCCATATCGGTATCGGCCAATCATGAGAAAAACAATCGGCGGTCCGGCCCAAAAAACCTGATTGAAGCATCCCTAATAATTTACAATAGTGAAAATAAGTACCCTTTTTCTTCTTTTGAGCACTTTCTGCCATTTTCAATAGCTTTGTGGGACACAAAGCTAAGTAAGGCTTTAATTTACGAAAAGAAAATGATAGTTGGCGATTCAAGGTTTCTGCCTCGAATATTATAGACTGGGAAAGGAGGAGATGGATTAATGCCTGATGTTGCTATCGACGTCCGACAACCTAATATATATACATTAATATATATATTACTGAAAAATGTATTTTCAGATGGGGGGGGCTCATGATGACACCCTCAGCTGAGTGAGCGGAGTCAAACAACACTGCCACTGACTGCAGTTGACTCACTGCATTCCCAAAACGGCCCCCTCTCCTCTCCTCGACCCAGGGTCAGCCAGCCACCCTGCTCCTACACAACACACTAACAAAGACATTCCTACTGACACACACACACACACACACACACAGCAAGAGAGCGGGACAGAGGGGAGGAAGAGGGGAGAGAGAGGGAAAGAGAGTGAAGGAGAGAGCGAGGGGGAGAGGAAGAGAAATAGAGAAGGAAGAAACGTAGAAAACAAAATCAAGAAAGCAAGTTGTCAGAGGGAGGGAGAAATGAAAGAGGAGAGAGAGAGAGAGAGAGAGAGAGAGAGAGAGAGAGAGAGATCATAACAAAGAGTGCTAGCAGAAGGAGAGAGCAGGATTGAGACAAGAAAGAAAGAGTGACGTCAGTCAGCAGGACAGGGCCTCAGAAAACACCATTAGTTAGTCTGAGCTCGCCCAGGTTTTTGGTGGCAACGCCACACCGGGACGCCCGCCAACTGTCTCCACCTACTGCCAAGGGACCAATCAGCTCCTTCAACAGGAGTACACAAACCAAGCCTTCTACTCAACTGGACCCGCAGGGGTCCACAAACTCCACATGGACCTTTACGTGCAACGCTAGCTCCAATTAAATCTTAAATGAACACCGACGACTTTACAGTGTAGATTGGTGAGAGAGAGAGAGAGAGAGAGAGAGAGGGGCGCGGTGGAGGGGGGTGCGGGGGGTAACAGATTGTGAGACACCGCAACATGTGATCATCAGAGAGAGCCGGCCGGTGACTTAATCCCCAGGATTCTCCTGTTGTGGAAAAGATCTTTTGTGTTTGGTTTTTAGAATGAAGGGTTTTGTATTAACTTTTAATTTTAGGGCAGGGGGGGGGGGGGGGGGGTACAGAGAGCAGAGATTAGAAAAATGTCGATACGTTCATTGCCCCATCGCTGTTCGTGCTCAACAAGTGAACACACACACACACACACACACACACACACACACACACACACACACACACACACACACACTAAACAAGAGGGGAAGGGGGTATGATTTTAAAGGACCCCCCCCCAACACACACACACACAGGCCACAGAAATTCAAAACCTACGTGTTCAGATTCCACTCCCCCTGGGGAGGACGATTCAACAGAGGCCAGCGGGGCGGGACGATCCAGGCGACAAAAACACACACGTGTAGAGCTGCTCAATGTTTTCGCCGGCCAAGCGGGGAATCCACCTCTACACTAGTGGATAAGATGTTTGGCTTCAATCAATGTCCCTTCTCGCGCCGGTGAGCCAGGTTCAAATCCTGGGTGCGTAAAACATTCAACTGTAATGTACATGTGCGCTTAAATAATCATAATGCTCAGCGCTAGCAGTGTGCCCTGGTGCACCATGGGAAGCCCCCCCCTCAACCCGGGGACTGGGCAGATTAACACATGACAAAGCTCGTTAACCCTGGACAATGATGGATGCTAATCCTTCGCGCACGGCCCACAGCGTGCTCCGCTAGCTAGCACCACTATTTTACTAGGCGGACAAAAAGAGAACGAGGGAAGCATGAGGAAGACTAGAACGAGAGAGAGAGAGAGAGAGAGCGAGAGAGAAAACGTGAAAGAGAGAATAAGGAGAGAGAAAGGGAGTGTAAAACAGACACGCCGAAGAAAAGCTAATCAACAAGCTTGCAGACCTGCCTTTTTAAGCGTGCAACACAAGGTGAAACAAACAAACAAAGGTGAAAAGGCAAGATGGGGTACGAATGAGACAAAGAAAAGCTGGGGGTGAGAGAGAGGCGGAGGAGAGAGACGGCGAGAGAGGGAGAGCAAGCGAGAGATAGAGAGAGAGAGAGTGGCAACTTTAACAGAGGCCTCAGTGTGCCCCAGAAACCAGACCATACAATAGGGAGGCAGGGCTGAGGTTCTTCACTCCACAACACAATGCCTCTGGAGCGGGGTGCATAAAGGAGGAAGGGGGCCCCCTAATAGCGTAACACAGCAGTCTTACTACAGTCTGGAAGGAGCGGCAAAGATCCTGCCATCAACCAGAGGTACACATAGTCACTAGTCAGCATGCAGGCTGCTGCCTGCATGCTGACTATACAGATGGACAGTGAGGGAGAGACAGAGAGAGAGGAGGAAGTGCATTAGTGAGCGGCGAGCAGGGGACCTCTTCCCCTTAATGCAGTTATCCCTGGTTCCCCAGGGAAGACAGACAGACAGATAGACCAGTGTAAGTGTAAGAAACGACTTGTGTTCTATGGTTGCATGCATGCATTGTAGCGCTCATGCATTGTAGTTATTATTCCTTCACACGCACTTAGTTAAATATATACAAAAAGTCAAAAACCAAAATACTTCAAACTTTTGGGCGAAAATACTGTTTAAAATAAGCATATCCAGCACCCTATAATACGTTGTGAGCTTGTACATTTCGCTACTGTTGTGGAAGCGTAAAATATGGCATATAAACATTAAAAAGGAGTTCTATGCCCAACGAGGAATAATACAAAATATGGTGTACTGCATTACAAGAGCTCAATATATAAACAGCACATTTCCAGTTGGTCAAAATGAATTAATGTCAATACTGATGGTGGATTGGAAACTCTTCCGTGCTATAAATAATTACTTTTCCTGCCGTTTTCTTGACCAATAGTGGTCCTTTTCATTGCCGTTATCTTGACCAATAGCCGTAATTTTGATTACTGACGTGTACTCTTGGTGTAGGCTAATTAAGTTAAATGCCTTAGATGATTGTACATTTGAAGTTGGTTCAGGTTGTCTATATATTATACTCTTTTGTGATTGGAAAATTGAGATGGAAATATAGGCTAGTTATTAAAAGACCCATGTGGAAACTTCAGGTTACATTGAATAATAATGTAATTGAAATTTTAACAGAGTATGGCATATAGTGTCTCTAGAGCATTTTGAAATGCCTTTTACAAATAAACTTGCATTACTCACAAGCTCAGCGAGAGTGTGAACATCTTTTAGCATTTTTGAAAAATCTTGAAAATGTGAGAACTACTGATGATGTAGAAGGCCTTTTGTAGAAACAGACTCAGATCTTAATGGTCTTAAAATGCACCACAGACAGACGGAGGGAGAAAAAGACCAAGGGGAAGAGAAGGGTTGGAGTAATTAGTGTGTTGAAGATCTGCTGGAGGCTGTATGTCCATTATGAGACAGACAGACATGTGCGTGTCCATTATGAGACAGACTGACAGGCTCCTCCGTGGAGATAAATGAGATCAGAGCAGACCTGGGACCAGCTGCTGTCCTCCTGGATCAATACTACGGTCATCAGAGTAGAGAGAGGAGGGGGGGGGGGATATTTCTAAGTTGCAATGAAACACCGCTCTTTATTTTGTTTAGTTCCACTTTTGCTATGTATCCAAATATCTATAAATGTATGTTGTCTCATGGCAATAAAGCACCTTTGAATTTAATTGAAATGAAAGAGAAAAAACAATGACAGAGGAAAAGAGAGGGAACAGACAGACAGACAGTTTTAACGGGGAATCCCTATGTTTTGGGAATATGTCATAATCATACATTTTTAAAAACAGCGCGATGCGCTATGATGTAGATCTGCTAATCTGCTTCCTCTAGTGGATCTGCCATTTCCGTTAGCTTTGAAATGGGGCTGAACTGCTGAAGTCATCATCACAGAGAGCAAGACAGAAAGAGACAAAAACAGAGCAAGAGAGACAAAAGATGGCAGTAAACAACGTATGTACATAGGCGTCTGGACTCAGGAACGACGATAGATAACATACATAACACGTCACACACAGTGACACACCTCCAACAGACCTCAGGTACTCTCTTGAGATTCTCCTTCGCACATGGGTGGGTGGGTGGAGGGGGGGGGGGGGTGTGTGACTCCACCGGCCATCCCAGGGTTGCACTGTTAAGAGGATTATATGTCGGCCATGTTTCTAAAGCGAAGCAGGAGAACGACATGTGTCCCAGATGGAACCTGATCCTCCTCAAGCCGGGCCGAGGTTTGGCTGGATGGATGTTATTACGTTATGGTCCAACACGCACGCCAGGGCCTGCGGGCTGCAGCTAACTAGCAGCTCTCTCTCTCTCTCTCTCCCTCCCATAACACACCGAGCACACAGCTGGCATCAAAGCACTGCCACAAAAACAGCTGGCTCGCTCACAACGGGGCCATGAACTCACACTCTCTCTCTCTCTCTCTCTCTCTCTCTCTCGCTCTCTCGTCACGCCCCAAAAACACATCTGCGTTTGACAGAGACAAAGCTGATGTAACGGAGTGGTAACTAGCTAGCCTTTTAATTTGGTGAAGTGACACAGAATGGTTCGCAGCCCTGTGCTAGTTTGCCTAAAAGATGTGGTCCTCAAAGTATAGGGTCTGGGTCCCCCAGGTGTCATTGAAGAGGTCCCCAGGTGACGAAATAGGTTTCACCACCTATTATTCTAAACTTGACTTTGGATATTCAGAAATACCTACAAGCTCACAATATCTGCTTTTTTTGTCTTGAATTTTGAAAAGAACTCTTATGGGGGTCCCCATAGTCTTTTCAGATGGGGGAACAAAGCCAAATACATAATAAACTTGAGGGGTCCTTGACGTGATGAAAATGTTTCAGAAGCAGTAGCTAAAAAGAGTGGAGGGTTGGGTCGTAGTGGTCAGCAGTTTGTGGCATGCAGGCATGCCTATTGCTCCATGCCATGTCTACAGCACGGACAGGACGGACCGACTGACCGCACGTCTAGCCTGTGACATCATCTGAACCCCACTGACTGGCCTCTGGGGCAGCGCATGCACGCACACACACACACAGTGGTGGAAAGTAACCAAGTACATTTTCTTTAAGTACTGTACTTAAGTATACTTTTGAGGGGGTTTATTTTACTTTCCTTGAGCATTTAAAAATGTTCCTACTTTATACATACATCTCAGAGGTAAATATTGTACTTTTTACTCCACTACAATTATTTTGACAACTTTTAGTTACTAGTTACTTTGCCGATTTGGATTATTAAGACAAAACATTCATTAACCAACTATTTTGTACTAAATTGCCGATCTACAAGCAAGATCTTCCATTTTCAAAAGATTGTTGAACCTGAACCAGAACCAGAAATGGGACTTTGTGCATAATGGAGTACTTTTGGTACTTTAAGTAGTAAGTACAATTTGATGTCACTACTTTCGTACTTTTACTCAAGTAAAATGTGAATACAGAACTTTTACTTTTACTACTGACGGAGTATTTCTATATTGTGGTATTGGTACTTTTACTTCTTGCACCACAGCAAGCGTACAGGTGCGTGTATGCACACACACACACACACACACACACACACACACACACACACACACACACACCCCAAAACAAACAGGTGGTCGCCATGACAACGCTGGCGACTGATGCAGCAGAATGCCTCTTTGACAACCTCCAAACAAACTCTTGTTCCGTTTTGATTCCGCAGCTCTGAACCACTTAAAACTTGTACGTACTTTGTTGTATATCCAATAGTGAAAATAGTTCAAAACGCATTGGGATGCACTGTGAGCTCCTTTAAAATGTATTATTTATTACTTTTTACCATTTTTTTATATCATCTGTCGGGTGGAAACCTCCAAAATCTTTTGATGCTTTTGTGACACTGGATGATCAAGTAGGTCATCAAACTCATCATTCATTTATGAAAAAACACAAAAACTTAGAATATGGACATAGGTTTCTGCCCGACAGCAACTATGCATTTCTATGCGTTTCATGTCTTTTCATTGCCCCTTCCCTTCTTAAACTCATCCTTTCACTGCATTGTTGAGAGCCCGCACAGAGAACAGTTTATTAGTGCATTTCATTGATCGATTGATTTCTGCTGCCATCTGTGATTTACAAACGGCCCTGGTCTGGTGCCATTAGGCTAATACCGTAATCCGCATTTCACCACAGTGGTGATAAAAAATAAAAGCAACTAACTAGTAGAGCTAGATTATTTTCATAGCGATACATTTTTTGTAACTTTTCACTAAACTAATAATCGATTTTTTAATTCAATTATCAATTATTTTATAATAATCGATTAGCTTGGTTAACTGTCGCAGCCCTAAAAGCAACCTTGGCGTGGAGGCCTAGCAACAAGGCCATTATCCATCCTCCCACCAGAGGAATTCGCACTGTAGCCTCCGAACGAACACGGCAAATTACTGCAGCTGCTGGCCTGGCAAACGCAAGCCGTCCAAAACCACAGGACCGCCGCGCACCAACTGCCAGCTCTGACAACTGTCTGTATGAGCCCCCTACCCCCACCACGACCAATGGAGACCAGGGCAGCAGCTACATGTCCGGACGGGAGTCAGGCTACAGCTGACTGTTATCTCTCCTTTCCTTTATCTCCTTGGCGCACATGTTTCAGTCTGCTTCAAGACAGTTATGTGGCGTTTCTGCCATCCTCGGACCAAGCCACCCAGAGAACATACATAAACAAAATAGCAACAGAGCTTTTATACCTCAATGTAACTCTCCTGGTCATGGAAAAGGTCACATACATAGTACAGAACATCATGATAGAAGATTAAAAAAAAGGCCCTGTCTTGCGCATATGCCTAAACTTTGTAGACCTTTTTTTCAAAATCTTAGCTTGCTAATTTACTGAGTACGGCGCTGGCACACACAACCAAGTACAACGTGCACCCCTCTCCAGTAGCACTTACGAAGATTGTTTTCCTGCAGGAGAAACCCTGCAACCCCACAGGAAAATCACCAGCAACAAACTGATAAGGAATGATAATAAGGTATCCTTGGTTAGACAAGCTGTTATTTGCCCATCAACAAATCAATAACTAGGATCGCCAGCCCCTTTGAATGGTTAACGGCAAGAAGCTGCTCGTTAAGGTTGCTTCATCACACATGGGGTTAATATTGATGCTGATGATGAGTGACGATGATTCCTTCATGATGTCACAGGGACAGCAAAGGTCAGGACAGCTCCCCGAAGACACCCGCCCCCCTCCCCAAATATGACCTGGGCGGACAGAGTTGTCCTTGTCACACAAATCAGGGAGTTTCAGAGCTGAGAGGGGTAGGTTGGTAATATTGAGTCACACACACACACACACACACACACACACACACACACACACAGACGTTTGCATCCCAATAGGCTACTTGTGAGGACATCAACATTTTTAGAAGTCGGAAGAGTGACTTTATGAATGCCATTTCTAAAATATCTTTATAGCAGATCTACAAAGTCACAACATGTTAGGCTGGAACACAGAGCTTGTAGATCTGATATTGTGGTGCACGACACAAGTGCAGGGATCATTTGGCCCTCACAAGTATAGTAAAACAAGTACACAGACGAGAGCACACACACACACCTCTTACTGGTGCTGGTGAGCCTGAGGGCAAGCTGAGACGACACAGGCCTATTAATGGAACAATCATTCCTTCTATAACCAATGGACCCTGAACACACTACACAGTAGAAAAAAAGGCCAGCTGGGAGCAAACTGGGCCATTAAAATGAACATCGACCCTAAAACGCAATTCTACAGTCGCACCACAAAAGAAGAGCCAAGGTGACACTGGTCACCAAGCACCTCAACCAATTATCCTCCATCAAACAGTATCACTCAGAGGTACTGTTATGTTAAATGTAAATGTAATGTCACTGGAAATCACTTTTAATATTAATAATGTGCAAGAATTGAAATGTTAATGTAAATATTATGAACATCACTATTACTTCACTAGCAGAATCGCGACACTCCTTGACTTGCATGGTTATAATTTTCACGGTTCAATCGTCAGGGTTAAAGTTATGCCTTGTTGCTTTTATTAACTCAGAGAGTGTGCAAATGTAACCAAATGACCAACCCAAGAGTTAAATTATACTACATACTCATGGGTCAACAGAGAAATGGCCACCAGGGTTTTTCAGCAGAGACCTTTTTAATATGGAAAGGAATTTTCCTGTCGCCTAAAGCGAAGGTGATGCTTATTAACTTACAATTAAATGCTTTATTTATTCAAATTAAAAAGCAACAGAAAATCTCAACATAAATCTTCTTAGCAAAATCTCCCAAATGGCTTCTGACGTGAATCCGCAGGCCGCCAGCTTAAATTCCATTTTAGACCTTTTATCTCAGCATTTCATGAAAGGGGAGTGGGAGGGCGGGGGGGCGGGGGGGGGTTCTGGTTTTTAATGGAGGCTAAATTTAATTTCACATGATTGCATTAGTCCAGGGCAAGGTCTTCTTGCCAGTCTGTCTGCCTAACATTATGCCTGCCTTGTCCTGCAGGTATGGAGATTTGTGAGCAAGCCATGATTCTCTCATTCAGAGATGTTTTCATGAGTAAATCTGCTTACATTAGGGCCAGGGGATTTCAAAGTGGGGGCCAAAATATTTTTGCTACATAAGAAAAAGGGGTCCTGACCTGACGAAGATGTCATAGTTGCATCAAAACATTGTCTCTTTTACTTACACCCTGCCAACTGTCCCGAGTCTGCTCCAGTGCCTTCCTTCTACCATAAAAATGGGTGTAATATTTTCCCTTTGCAATCCGGTGGACCAGTATTTTTCAAAGGCACCAGGGGGGCAGATTTGCAGAGGATAGGGAAATGAATACATTATTTAAAAGACTAAAATGTACACATTTTAACTTCAAATTCTTTGAATCATAATATGTAGCATGTCGTTGCTGTCAACAGCTTTCAGAAAATGTCAGATCTACAAGCCGACACTAGTGGTCCATGGACCATGACAAGTGGTTGAAAAACAGTGGCTACACAGACCCCCACCAGTTGATTTTACTCCGTTCGGACACCAGAGAATGTCCAAGCCCTAGTGCAAGACCAGCCTGATAAGTGCTCATATTATATTAAACCATCCTGGGACACAATCTAGGCCCAATTGCATCAATAATACACCCCGTGCTATAGATCATTGTGTAGAGTATTGATCTTCTTAACAGTGGATACAGCCTAGCTGGCTTTGACACCTCGGGGGTTTAAAGGAAGTGTGTGTGTGTGTGTGTGTGTGTGTGTGTGTGTGTGTGTGTGTGTGTGTGTGAGAGAGAGAGGGGGAGAGGAGGTTTTTCAATCCTTGCATGGGTGCAGTTTATTAAACATGCCTTGACAGTTTTTTAGGGCAGGCTGGCGCTCTTGTCTCTCACACAAACACACACACACACACACACACACACAGTAAAATCCTCAGCGAGGATGAACCGCTTTCGTTCTTTTTTCCCAGCCTACGTGTGAACCAAAATAATTGGTTCAGATCCATAACAGTTGGTTGGATCCATAACAGTTGGTTCGGAACAGGAACCAAAAAAATACTTATTCTTGCCCTGAAGTGAGAACCAAAGTGGGCGTGTCACTATTCAGGTTGGAAGATACAGATGTGATATACAGTATAAACCATAATGGAAAAATAGAGAACAGAACCAGTTCTAGAACCAAAGTTATTTTGATGGAAAAGGGGCCCTGAGTGTGCACTTCTATACACGCTCAATAGTTACAATGATTCAGGATTCTCAAGTGCAAGACACAAGCTACACAAGACACAAGGTGGGAGAGAATGAGCAAGCAAACTGTATCTGTACATGTCTGTATTGTCTATCGCCCACTGTCTATTTGTGTAACTGCACTGTAATGTATGTAATGTTTTCCCTGTACACGGGACCCCCTCTAAAATGAGATGCTGCATCTCAAGGGGCTATCCTTTCAATAAATTCTGACCAAAAAAAAAATCTACCACATAGGCTAGTGTACATTAATTTAGTGGTGACACATCAAAAAAATCCAGCACAGTATTGCATCCCAAGAGCCCCGGAGGGAGACGTGATTGCGTCCTCTCTCAATTTAGTGAATCTAATTCACATGTACCAAACACCAATCAAGCAATGTTTGGTCGTTTTAGTTTTTTGGGGGGCCACCACCACAATGCTTTTCCAATGGGAGTCATATGGTTTGACCAAACATTTGTGTTTGATTGCTGATTGTTCCCCCATCAAACAAAAATGTTTGGTCAAACGATGTGACTCCCATTGAAAATGAATTGGAGCAGCAATCAAACAGCAATCAGACATCACACACGAACGAACATTTGTTGTGTAGGTGTGTACGATGCTTAAGGATGCAGGCTATTTGCATCACTAGAATAGTGATAGATTATGACTACCCCGCAGCACAAGTCGTGAACACATGAATGCATAATTTTTCTGCATAATGACTGAGTAGGCTACTTTTCATATTTGTAATACCAAAATATGTCTACATTGTGCTGTGATCATATTGCCACTTCTTAAAATGAACCAACATGTTCCCAATGCCCCTAGACCTTGAAGGATTACACACACCCACACAAGCGACACCTACTACGACCACAGTGTAGTTGCAGACAAAACACAGATCTCCAAGCTCACAAACATAGCAGACAAGCCCTCTCTCTCTCTCTCTCTACACAGTACAGACACACACACACACACACACACACACACACACAGAGAGAGAGAGAGAGAGAGAACAATGGACATCCGCCACGCAGATGGAGTATGAGGGAGATAGTAGATCAATACAGGGAAACAGCCAATATAAAAATCGGTGTGGTTCTCAAACTGAAGTCCGGGGAACCCTATAGTGGTCCTCGATTCTTGAGGGGGGTGAAAGGAGGCAGACGTTTTGTTTTTCTGCTAAACAAAAAAATAGCTCTACATTACAAGCGTTTAGCACACCATGCGTTTAGCGCTTGTAGATCTTCTATTTTCCAAATCCAGTTGACACAACAAAATCGTTTCAAATGGGGGGTCCGAGGCCTTTGTAGGGGTCCTTGCTAGCTAGGTCCTTGCCATTATAAGGTTTGAGAAGAACTGTACTAAAATAATATAACTAGAGATGTACAAATATATTAAACAACGACTCAGATCATTATCATATATCCACTTTAATAACCGGTGTGAGATGCTGCCACCGCCCCACTGTGCCCCCCAATGCAATGAATCAAACTCACCCGCCCCCCAACCCCAAGCTCATCGACTTGAATAAAAAAAGAAAATCACACACGTTGTAACTTGTGTGGGGGGGGGGGCGGTATATAATAATTATATAATCAACATTATAACAGGATAATTAATACAATTAGACGTGATCGTTAGCACGGCGGCTAAAGCAGCGTCCTTCGTTCGTTCTTTCTTACCTAGAAATGTGGAGCAAATCCTCCCCGGCTACGCCCAATGTGAAGCCCCCGTCTCCGGTTCACTGTCCCCGGCTACGATCAGCGTGAAGCCCCGTGTCTGAGCTGAGGTCTCCGGTCCACTGTCCCCTGGCTACTATATCAATCAACGTGATACAGTGTGTGATAGACAGTGTGTGTGCGGTGCGGTCTCCGGTGCACTGTCCCCCGGCTGCGACCAGTGACAATCCCCGCTCTCCTGCTCACCCCGCGGTAGGAACAAGAAAGTGAAAGGGTTCAAGGAATCGAACCAAAATGGAGCTGAGACCGGAGGAGGAATGTGAAAGAAACTTGCCTCTGGTGCGTGTATGTCTCTGTGTGTGCGTGTCTACCGTGATGCACACACTCTGTTCTGTTCTATCTGGCACCAGAAAGAAAGAACAGAGGTCAGAGGAAGAAGGCAGGGCGCTTTGGCAGTCACTCCCCTCTCTCTCTTTCTCTCTATTTCTCTCTCTCTTTCTCTCCACCTTCACTACCTCTCTCTATTTCTCTCTCTATATATTTCTCTCTCCCCACTCTCTCACTCTGTCACTCTATTTCTCTTTCAGTGGATGGATGGATAGATGGATGGATGGACATTGGACAATTGGACATGGACATTGGACAGAAGGCAAGAGGCAAGAGAAGGAGCAGGAGGGGGGAGGAGGAGGAGGAGGAGAGAGAAACTGAAAGGAGTGGATGAATAGCAGGCAACGACCAACAGGAGGAAAGTTGGTTTGTCCAATCGCATGGCCCCTGGCTGGGCTGGGCTTTATTCAAATCAGGGGGATGATGTCACCTTCCCCCTCCTTCTGAGCAGTGAAGTAGAAATATAAAAAGCAAAGTCCTTGATATTCAAAGTTTTGCTTCAGTAAAATACAGAGGTATTACAGTAATACAGAGGCCTCGAAATACAGCTACTTTAGTACCAAAAGTTTCATTATACCCGGAAGTTATGCAGGAAGGCCTATACTGAGTGTCAAAAAACTACTTTCTGGCTTTGACAGCCCATGCATCCAAACAGAGAAGTCCTATCTGATTGCATTAAACAACGTTAAACAATGTTAAACTCACTTTGCATGTTGCTTTGCCACTCAATGTGCCACTCGAATCGACTCGATGTGCCATTCACTTTAAGCATGTGCATACCCTCTATTCTCTCTTCTAACTATTTCAATGTTGAGAGCTCACACAAAAAAATATTTCACCCACTCTTTTATACATGTCCAGTTATATCAACCAGACTATAGTCTATACAGACCACTATGGCATTCAGGAGATCAGTAAGTTGAAAGCCTTGGTCTGTTGTGGAACACTATCAATATTTGGCTACTACTAGTATGGTGCTGAAAATTAACCTAAGGCTTGATGTTCTCAACAACAATCACATGAACATGCAATGGCGCATCTATCTATAAATGCACCATGTCTCTGTCTGTGTCTTGTAATCCACGTAACTCGAGAACCGTTTGCCCCACCGACTTCAAATTTGACACACGTGTTCCACACTCCCACAAGGACTCCGTGGGGTTCTGGACAGACAATTGCCAAGGCCATTTTCTGTGCCAGTTCGTGCCCACCTCTCCTGATTGGGTGAAATTAGCGACCCAATTTCCTTTATTAATTAAAAAGCTTCAGAGACAGAACAATCACTCAACTCAATAGCAATGATTACTATTAGAATATAGAGATTTACTTAAAAGATCACATCAGTGTGAAGTGAAGGGCGCTATCATCATACATCATCATCATACATCATCTCATTCTGGCCAATCACAATTTGCGTCCTCACTTTTCCGTCTTCACTTTTATGATCTTCAATGTTTGTGTTTACACAAACCCGGAAAGCTGGGCATTGGAGGGGCTAGCACTCCTCAATAAAAGAAAAATATATATCATAGAAAATATCATACATAGTTTTAAGTTTTAATCCTGCATGTGTTTAACCGGTAGTTTTGAAAACAACAAACAAAACAAAACTCAATATTTATTGCTTATGATCTATCCTTGTTATTCTTGTTGAAACAGGATGGTTACTGAATCAGATGAGATGTGCAGTATACTTATAACTTACAAGGCAAGATAGTTACAAGGGAGGCAGAATAGTTACAGAGGTATAGGTAGAACTTTTACATGATATGACAAGGGATACATACAAGGTTACAAGCTACAGTTCATACTGTAGATTGATAGTAAATTGTATTTTGTACCATGCTTTGAGAGGCTCCAAATGTGAACATTCACACCCTCTCAGAGCTACATTAACAGTCGATATTTTACAGTTATCCATGAATACAACAACGACTGTTCAAGCCCCCCCCCCCTCCACACCATGGTTGATTTTGGTGTCTTCTTTCAGACATAGTTTGTTTTCTGGGCGAGGGCATTGTTTCATTGCTTTACACAGCCTTTTGTCTGATGATGGGCAGTATACGCACAGTCTGGGTGGCTGGTGGGCATACTGCCGGCCTGTCTGTCCGTGTGTCTGCCTGTCTGTCTATCTGTGTGTGTATGTATACGTGTGTCTGTCTATCTGTGTGTCTGTGTGTCTGTCTGTAGGATATATGTGTGTCGTTCTGTCTGTGTGTCTGTGTATCTGTCTGTGTGTCTGTCTGTAGGCTATGTGTGTCGTTCTGTGTGTCTGTGTGTCTGTGTATCTGTGTATCTGTGTGTCTTTGTGTCTGTGTATCTGTCTGTGTATCTGTGTATCTTTGTGTCTGTGTATCTGTCTGTGTATCTGTGTGTCTGTGTATCTGTGTGTGTCTGTCTGTCTGCCAGCCACGCTGCTGTTCAGCCAGATCCCGGCAGCCTGCTGGTCCTGTCAGACATGAGCCGGGCTTTTGTGAACTGGTCTGTTCTGGTTGTGTGTCGTTGTACTGAGCCTTTGGTACTCTCTCTCTCTCTCTCTCTCTCTCTCTCTCTCCTTCGGACTGTGTGTGTGTGTGTGTGTGTGTGTGTGTGTGTGTGTGTGTGTGTGTGTGTGTGTGTGTGTGAGTGCGTGCGTGTGTGCGTGCGTGCGTGCGCGCGCATACGTACTTGTATTAGCCTTCTTGTGAGGGCCAAACATCCCCACATATAGTAGAAGTTGAGAGAAGTGCTTGTATAATTAGTTCAAAATGATTTAGGGGTGTTAGTCTTACAATTAGGAAAAGATTCAAGTAGAGGTTAGGATTAGGCATTTAGAGGTTAGGTTTGGGGGTTGGGGATAGAGTAACGCCTGATTTATATGTGTTTGTGTGTCGACTTCAATTTCCAGTACAATGTTGGTATGCCAGTAGGCTATGTAATGCTGCACTTCACAGCAATTAGTATGCTGTTATGTTTGCATATTGTCTGCTCTTGGAACCAGCTCCTTGTTCTAAAGCTGAAGAGTATGTCAGCCCAATTCTATTCACAACTAATGCTTTATCATCACTGTATTCTTCTCTCTACTCATATCTTGACACGTGATGACCAGAAGTGTGAGAAAAGGAACAATGAAAATACTATCACATACTATCAGAAATAAATTATATAAATGTTGCCTCTTATAGCAACTTCAAATTGCTTAACAATATGCAAGACGCCGCACCAACCTGCTCATCAGGAGGGAGCACAAGGCGTATTCATACTCCAGTTTTAGGTGATAAGGTGACCACCGAAAACTACAACATGACGTCACACTGCGTCACTGCTCACCCAAAGACAACTCTGTTATTACTAACCACCATTTTGGTGGTCACCTTATCACCAAGCAAAAACTGGAGTATGAATAGGCCTTCAGGGGACTTGTTTAAGGACACTTCCACACATAGCCAGGGGGAGTCGGGCCAGGCTACATCCTGAGCCACTGCATGGTGGCAGTGTGTGCCCAGTTGTTACTGATGAATACTAAGTGTGTGTGTGTGTGTGTGTGTGTGTGTGTGTGTGTGTGTGTGTGTGTGTGTGTGTGTGTGTGTGCGTGTTTGTGTGTGTGTTTTTGTGTGTACACATGTACCACATGAGTGCAAGTTTAGCGCGCGGCGCGCATGTGCATGCGTCTGTGTCTGTGTCTGTGCGAGTGCGTCACGTGCACGCGTACGCCGTGTGTGTAAGGCATCTGGCGACAGAGACCACACCTGATTGAGTGTTGGCTTGAGGCTGACGGGGGCATATTGGCAGGTCACTCACCGAGCACAACAAAGAGAGGAAGTTGAGCTTCTGTACACAGCAGTGCAGCGGCTGGCGTGGTAGTTGAGCGACAGGAAGGGGCTAGCCCGTGTATACCCGCCAAACACCCCTAGCCCCCCCCCCCCCCCCCCCCCACACACACACACACACACACACACACACACACACACACACACACACACACACACACAACCAAGCCCCCCACTTAGCTCACTGTCCAGCTGGACAAGCACAGCACAAAGGCGGCTGGCACGTTGTCAAGCTCAAGGTACCGGCCTTCGATTCGACCCCCCCTCATCATCACTTTCTGCATGCTAATGTGTCCAGTGTGGCAGTAGGCGTGGGCCCAATACAGTACTAAAACCTCAGTGTTCATTTAACTCTGAAAGCATTATACGCATGTAACCAAATGGACCCTTACAGGTCCATTTGGTTACATGTGTACAAATTGTGCACGCTAGCCAAAGCCACACACAAAGGGAAGGAGCTGGCATTGTGATTGTGAACAGCGAGAGGCACGCCTATCCTGCAAGATATAGGCCCACACATTAACCTCCGTCTCAGGACAGAAAGCAGTTATGTGCGTGCGTGCGTGCCGTGCACAACAACCCTTTTACCCTAATAGCCTAATTGGAGCGGTGTGCACGAATACCAAGCATACACATGGTCAGCACACAGCTACAGCCGAGAGCTCTCTCGCTCTCTTTTTTCCCCCTAAACCATGCCTTATTGGCATGAAAAAAAACATACGTTTAGATTATAGCCAAAGCAAAAGTTGAACAAAATGCTCAAAACTAAATAATGTATGTATGTACAATTAAAAGGGAATAATTGCAATTTAGGAAGATTTGTGTAGGCTATACAGTATACACGTAAGTTAGCTTGAAACAAATGGAAGCAATATTTAATGTTTTGCATTCACTTGGCATAAAACCTGTGGCACAAATAGCAGCACATTTTTCAATGTATGTATTTAAAATTGTGTACGAGTTATAGCAGCATTTCCACATGTGTTTTGAAGATGGATGCTCTGTTTGTTTGGCTGTACAGTAGCTCTATTAATGCAGACAGAACTATATTAGTGCAGGAATACACCCTGTGTCTCTTTCTCTCTCTGTCTCTCTCTCTCTGACATGCCAGCGCAACATATTAACATGCCGCATAACAAGCGCCACACGTGAAGAGAAGGCGTTCACAACACATGCAACACATGAAAGGCAGGCCTCCGGCCACCTCCCCCCCATGTGGGGGGAGGTTCATTTAACTCTGACAGTGTGACTCTGATGGTCCATTTGGTTACATAGTAGTACACTGTCAGACTTACAAATAGACAATCAACATCCAGGATTTGACTGGGGGCCAAGAGTATAGGCCTTAGAATGATACGCACACAAAGTAAGATGTATAGCACATGCTGTCCCCAGGGGACCCTGCTTAATCTGCTCTGAAACCCATGATGGTGATGCTGATGAAGATCAGGGCAGGCTGGCTATGTCCTGTCTGTCTGTCTGTCTGTCTGCCTGCCTGTCTACCTGCCTGCCTTTCTACCTGTCTGCCTGCCTGCCTGCCTGCCTGCCTGCCTGCCTGCCTGCCTGCCTGTCTGTCTGTCTGTCTGTCTGTCTGTCTGTCTGTTCTCCCTGATGAGTATAAGTGCTCGATCTTCTTCTTCTCAGCTCTGGTGGTATTGTGTCATAAATAATGCACACTGCACACCAAGGCTACCGGACAGCAAGGCCTGTCTATACCACTCCTCTATACTAGTAAGAGCACTGAGTGTGCACATCTCTGCTCCACCACCCCCCCCCCCCCCCCCCCCCTCTCTCTCCCTCCCATCATGCTTTGGCCACAGCAGTATTCCATTTGCGTTTTGCATCCTCAATTACACGCATTTGCCACGGTTGCACTGTGGCAAATGCTTATCTCTCTGTCGAGAGCGTGCACTTTATCTCATGTTATGAGATGTTACAGGGGTCTGAGGGGGAGATAATGGTGGGCCGAGAAAGCTGTTTACTTGAGTTACACTGTCTCAGCATTGTTCTTCCTGTTTCCTTTTGAACCCCCCTCCCCAGAGCGCCTGTACCCTTCCCATCATGTCTTTATTGCCTCTTGAGTCTGGACTGAATTGATTTCCTATGAGAGAGCTTGGCTGGCTGGTGGGTGTGCAACCTGGGCCTATTCTCCCTCTAGTGGTGCTGTGTGGCCATTGCACACACATTATGTCAATAAGATGCTGCTGAGCTTAACAACTTAAACCCTACTATACTAGTATGCTGGTGGTGATCCAACAACATTGAGGAACCGGAATCGGGTCCCTCACTTTTGGAACCGTTTCCGGGAACCAGGTTTTATCACACTGGAACGCTGAACCCTTTCTCTTTCTCTCTCTCTCTCTCTCTCTCTCTCTGACATGCCAGCAGCACAGCATATCATTAAAGGACCACTTCACCACTTTTCAACCAATCTTTAGGTTAGTGAGGTCCTCACTAATAATCATGATAAAATGGCCCTTTTTCCCTACTTAGTCTGTGTCTCATAGGAGGGCTGTGGGCAGTTCAGAAACCCGTCCACCAGTGACAT
Organism: Protomyctophum bolini; assembly: GCF_963924005.1. Lineage (NCBI taxonomy): Eukaryota > Metazoa > Chordata > Actinopteri > Myctophiformes > Myctophidae > Protomyctophum > Protomyctophum bolini. The sequence continues at coordinate 18,532,153 of NC_137872.1, read as the reverse complement.
CATCGTTCTTTTAAACAATATTTATTTTACAAAAATGTTTTTATTATCGTGAGAACGATGGCTTCCATTTTTGCATTGCAACTTTTCAGGACTAGAAAGCCTGCAGTTTCTATTAGCTTCGATTCCCCATCGATGATGTCACTGGTGGACTGGTTTCTGAACTGCCCACAGACCTCCTTTGAGACACAGACTGAGTAGAAATAAATGGTGCCATTTTATCATGATTATTAGTGAGGGCCTATTGGAAGATAGGTTGAAAAGTGGTGAAGTGGTCCTTTAACATGCTGCATCTTTGTAGGCTGAATTGAAATGGTTCTGGCCTTAGACACTTAAAGAGCTTAAAGTGCTTACTAAGAATGACTGAGAAGTGATAAGTGCTGCTTTGTGCTTTGCCAAAAGCTGACACTGGGAGTACCGTATATAGAGAGTGATGGCAGACCTGATGTTATTGATGACATCACGCTCTGACATCACAAGCTCTCGTGAAACCATGACAGGGTAGTTCCTGTCATGACACTTTACAGGTCAGACGAAGGTCGTATTTGGCCTCCATCTGACGTCACACGACAATGATCTTACGTGTGTTGTCAGATCAGAGCACGCTGGTTGCTTTATAAAGTGCTGTATTAAGTAGAGCAGGAAGTAACACTTCAGAGAGCTAATAGAGTTGTTGGATATTATTTAGGCTTTCAATGTGTAGAAGATGCGTTACGACAGAGAACAGTCCAAAAAGGAAACCAATCGTCCTTACACCACAGATAAGTGTTCAAACTAATCACAGAGTCCCACCTGAAGGAAGGAATGAATGTCACACAAACACAGAGTGTACACGACAGAGTACAGGATCTCGACAGTGACGTCGAGATGCAGGTAGACGAGGAGCCGAACGAGGCCGGAGTGCAGCATAGCATCGTCATGGACACCAACATCCTCATCGCTCACCTGGACTACGTGAAGAAGATCCTGTCCCATGGCCTCAGAGCCATGGGCTTCCCCGTGCTGGCGATCCCTCACGTGGTGGTCCAGGAGCTGGACTCGCTGAAGAACCACAGCAGAACGCGGGCGGTGCACTTCATCAATGCATGCCTCAAGAGCAAGAGCTTCTGGGTCCAGTCGAAGCAGCAAGCCGAGGAGGCGCAGCGTCGCCACGGCCTGACGGCCAAGAACAATGACGACCAGGTTCTGCAGTGCTGCCTGCAGTACCAGAGTCTCCACCCGGAGAGAGAGCTCATCCTGTGCACCGACGACGTCAACCTGCGCAACAAGTCCCTGCCGTCCGGCGTGAAGGCCCTCAGCAAGGCGGAGCTAGTGGAGGAGGTGGAGGGGTACGGACGCGACCCGCACCCCACACCAGCATCCACCCTCAGCGAGAGAAGAGGCGGCTGGCAACAGTCGGAGAGAACCGAGCCCCTAAATACGACAGAAAGGAAGGAAGGACGCGGCGAGGAGACGGAGGACAGGACCAGAGAGATCAGCACCTGTGTGTCCCTCATGGAGGACTGCCTGAAGGAGGCGCTGTCCGCCGTCCTGAAGGCAGAGATGAAGGCCGAGTACGACGACCTGTGGCACGAGATAGTTTACCTGAAACCGCCCTGGAGCCTTCAGGACGTCCTGCGGTGTATGGAGAAACACTGGATCGCCGTCTTCGGGGACATCTTCCAACGGCGCTGCAAAGTTCTGAACGGCCTCATCGACTTCTTCACCCCGGGTAATACGGTGAATTGCGGCACAATGCTGGTGGCTCTCCGCGAAGCTGAGACGTTGCTGGAGATGTTACAGTGTCGGTCCGGCTACGGCGACCGCATCCATACCGCCGTCTCCTCGCTGAACTCCATTACACTGCAGCTACAACCTCAGGCTAATGAGGAGAACGCAGCCACGCCAGTCGCACAGCACGATGCGTGGAATCTGTTTGAGCACTTTGACGCTGAGGCTGTCCCCATGGACGTCGAGTTCACCACGCGGGGCGACTGTCAGGGTCTTGTGTATGTTTCTCTTTGAGTGGTGCAACCACTCCAAGGAACAGCAATGTCCGTGTTCACCTATCTATGTGTGGTTAACCTATGTGACGTTAATGAGCACCAGTATGAGTACCAGTAGGGGCGCTGTTGTGCCATGCAGAAAGAGAGAGACAGACAGTGCTGCACTGTTGCCTGCTAATGAGAGAGAGAGAGAGGAGGGGGTGGGGGGGGGGGGGAGAGAGAGGGGAGTTGCACCACTCGGTTCACACGGGTGTAATTTTTGTATTGTCTCTGACAGGCCGGATGGCCAAAGGCCGAGGACTAGTTTACGCTCCCGTCCTGTCATTCTGTCTGAAGAGATAATCTTTGGCTTCATTGACAGATGGACATGAAACTTTGTACGCACACTCCCAGTTGGCCAAAGAAAGAAAAAAATGTAGGGTGACAGACCCGAAGTGTTTTTTATCAACCTCATTGCATATAGCTCTTGAACCGTAGATCACACAATGACTTTATTTCTCCCCTAGATTCCTTGGATCATGACACAACTCCTCATATAGGCCCTGGCCCTTTGTGCCTGCAGACTTGCGTTTTTAACTTTAGGCTAATTAATACTCACGCTAATTGGTACACATTATCTCCATAGTCATGGGATCAAGATGCATCAGTCAGATGTTTCATGTTCCATTGGGAAGTTTGCACGCCCTGGGTATGCAACCAGGCCTGGGCCGCCTGGCGGAGTCCAGGTCTAGTTTTTAACCACATTAATCCTAGCGCCCTGGTGTCTTTATCCTGTTATTTGCTTTATTTTGTTCCTTATGGGGTCTCCTGAGTCATCTACCACCCGACGCCCACGCTCGACAATATTCTGTCACCTTAAGTGACAAAATTGATCGGTCTGATTAAGCACTTAAAGGGCCACTTCACCCAACAGAGACGTTGGTAGCTTTTTATTATAGAGGGGATGCACATGCAGAAAGTGAGTGGAAAATCGAGTGGCAAAGTGAGTTAACGCAGTTTAATGCAATCAGATGGCACTTTTCTGTTTGGATGGCCAGAAAGTAGTTTTTTGCCATCCCGCCTGATGATGATGATGTCACGTGCATACCCTTCCAAAAAACAGAGCAATAATCGACACAGTTTCACATTTTCAATTTAATGTGTTGGAGTGTACTGTACTGGCTATCAGTTTACACAATGTTCTAAGAAAACTAATTCAAGATGCTACAGAGTAAAAACAAGCCCCACCTCCCCACTGCAGGGATAATACACTCAGCCATGGCATTTCCGGTTACAGTCAACCATTGGGTGTGATAAGACGTTAAAACATTACAAATACATAGCAGCTGAATAAATTCCATTTACAGTTAAGCGATACAGTACTACTGGGTTCTCAAACCCTTTTGAGAACCCATGGGGGCATTGGTTTTGGCATCCACACACTTGATTTCTAGTGCAATTACAAAGTCAAATACATGACAACAATGAAGAATTCATTGGTAGCCTTGAATAGGAATATTTCTGTGATTCCTACTGATTTGTTGTTTCTTCACCGTGGTTTAAAAGCTACGGAAAGTGTTTCTGTACACATTTACTGAAACATACAGATAGCCTTAATCTGTTAATAATTGTAATAATAATGCGCGTCTTACTTGTAATATTAATATCAATAATGAGATGAGATGAAAATGAGTTCACAGGCTGTGCTTTTCAAAAATAAAACTTAATGGGAAGGATACATTGTCCTTTGTCCGGTTGTCAAGTGCGACCCATGGTTTGAGAACCTTGAGTAGAAAGCGTAAATAATCATGTGACAAAGTGTCCACCAGAGAACACCAAACAAAACATTAAGTAGATAAGTGTACATAATGGCAGCTCCATTAATGCCTCCCATGTGAGACATCTCACATCGCTCCAAGCTAACAGGTCCCATATCTCTCTCAAGCCTCATTAAATGCGGTTTAAAGTGTAAAACATTCATTACATGAACGGTTGTACCTGGCAAGACCATTCATCAATTCAAGTACAGTAATGCCTCATTTCAATGAAATGCAATGCTGTTAACAATGAAGCACAAACACACGTGGGGAGGAATCCTAATGGATGCCTGAGGGTGTCCCCCAGGGGTCTATGCTCTGCTGTTTTCCCTGTTATGACAAAACTCTGTTATGCCCATATATGAAATCTCTCTGGCGAAAATAGTGAGCTTATCAGATATTTTAGCCAAATGTTCGTCCCCAGCATATGGGCGGCCGGGTGCATGCAATCTATCGACAGTGCATGTGTGTGTGCTGAAGAGATCACATTAGTGTCTGTATTGTCCCTGATATACCATATACAGTAGTACTGTAAAGCTTTATCTCCAGCAGCGGAAAAGTCCCTTTTCAGTTTAAACGTATAGCCTTCATAAGAGTTTACACAGTACGTCACAATGACATTAACACATTAACAAACAAAAGCCTTCTCTATGAAAACAGACAGAAAATGAATAGAAATTCTGGAGTCATTTTTAACTTTAGACTTTTTGTGTGCACCCCAGAGACCAGAGATTCAATAATTAGATTTTGTTTTGATTTTTAACCATGTTAAAAAACAAAACATGTTCCTGGTTCTGGTGACTGGTATTGTCCTCATAATGCGTAATTATAATTTATTTTTAATTACTTGCGCAAGCAGAGCGCGCAAGTATTATTATTATTTTTAAGTAATTTAATTAACACAGCCTCCTCATGCATTAGAAGGACAATATATCATTCACCAGAACCAGGGATGTGTGTTTTCAATGAGGCTAAAGTGATAAAAATGGAGAATGTATACTGGGGCATGTTTGATCAAATGAATATCAAATAACCATAAATATTGAATCAAGCAACTTAAAAACTGGGGTCTGGGGTGCACACAAAAGCCAGAGTAAAATGAGCCCAGAAGTGTTTATAAAAAGTGAAATACCCCTTTAATTCAGTTGTTGGTGGACCATGAATAAATAAAAAGAATTGCACTGCATGCTGGTTTTGTAGAGAGAGACATTTCTGTTTGGCAGCCGTCAAATAAACAACAATGAAATAAATACTGCAAGCTCTATCCCTTGACAGAGAGCTCAGGAATCTACAGCTACACTGTCTGTCTGGCACATCATATAAAATACAGACAGTAGCCAGTGTTTAGTCTAGCATGACGTGCAAAAAATGCACAAAATTATTCATACCACGCCTCGAAGCAGCAGTTTGACATTGTGGAAAAAGGCGTATTTTCCCCTGCAATGTTTTCACTATGAAAAAAACAAACAAAAAAGACAAAAAACCTGTCTCAGTGCATTAGCACATTGGTTCTCAACTTCAGCCCCCCGGGGACCACTAAGGGGCTCAAATGTACTCTTACTGGCCTGTAACGGAGAAAGTCCAATTTGGTTCCAATTGTACACTGTATCTGACTTATAACACTTACTTTACAGTGAAATGAAAATGGTTGAGAATCAATGAACTAAACTACACCGTAAGATCCTTACGGGTCCGTTTGGTTCCATTTGTACACAGTTACAGACCCGTGAGGGTCCACTTGGGACCGGGGTACCGGATGTTGAGAACCAGTGGTGTAAAATAGGGATAATGGTCCCCCACTTGTTTCCCTTTTTTCCGTCTGGCTCCCATGTTCAATGTCTCTGCAACTGGCTCAGCACCAGAGCAGATACACTAAGAACATTGTCGCTGTCGGGTGGAAACCTTGTATGTCCAAAACGGTTACTTTTCAGGAAATGGAAAAACAGAACCATGGTTCCAATGGAGCTAATGTGGTTATCATTTAGTCACAAGCTCTTGTTAATGCTTTTCATTGGTTCAATGTTTACAAGACGCACAGACACACTTTACTTTCACATCCCTATTTCTGGCTCATGTCATTATGGGTGAAAAATTTCAAATATTTTCAAGTAAAAGTATCCGAGCAAAAGCTCAGCCTTGTATGATGTCCCTATTTTGGGCAACATTTATTTTCAAAATAAAATTTAAAGTCGTGGAAAAGCTGTTCTACAAGCTCAGTTGTGAGCATGTACATTGGCTATTTTCCTACATTTGCGCAACACTGTTTAAAATAATATACTTTATGAAAAGACGATGAAAGTTGGAGATGGAATACGGAGATACAAGGTTTTGCCTTGACAGTGGCCATATAAACACAAACACAAGATAAAAAAATATACAAACTAAAAACAATGATGCTAAAATTATATAAAAGGCAGTAAAATCCTTTACACTGTGAAACATTCAAGTCAACAGAACGTCTATGTCCAGCATGACACAATGAAAGGAGGAACGGTTTTCACTGTTGCCTGTGAAAAAGCCATTACCAGCAGATTGGGAAAGTGGGCATTTCAGAGGAAGTCGTGGATGAATTATTCATATGGACGCTGGAGCAGGTAATAAGGCCCTTTTTGAAAGCACATTACGTTGTAGGCGTTCCGGACTGGATATTATTAAAATGCAAAGAATAAGCGACTCTGTGGTCCAAGGGCATGTGGCTGTGTCCTCAAGGCATGACGTGCTGTCATGGTCCCACTTGGCACGTCTGTGAGAGGCGGAGCACAAAATCTCATTTACAGTCACTGAAATGAGAGGGGAGTACATCAAGACCCCAGACACACACACACACACACATGCGCGCGCACGCACGGATGGATGGGAGGGGGCCGGTAAAACCAAAGGGTGCGGTTTTGTACGTTCGTAACGTGTCACGAACGTGATGCGCCATGAGCTTGTAGATTTGCTATTTAAGACAATAATTGAGGTAGCTAACATGGCATATGCATAATAATTGCATATAGTGATCGTATCACCATCAATGGGACCCTGGGACAGATTGTAAACTTTGGATCATTTTGCGCTCCCGTCTCCGCTGTGCCTCGACCATTTGCCCAAAAGAACACATTTCTCTCTGCCCAAGAAGAGCAACTTCTCTGCCCAATCGCATCGAGTCTACCGGTGCGATGAATGCAACCTTAGTTGTATCTTACAGTACTTATTTTCTTCTGAAGCTGCATGTACTTATTCTGAAGCTGTACTGCCTCTGTACTACTATCAATCTATCTACGCTGCCCTGCTGTACTGCCTCTGTACTACTATCAATCTATCTACGCTGCCCTGCATGCACACACACTTGATGAAGCATGTGCTTGCGTACAGTACATGACCATGCATGGCCAAAGACGTCGTCACTCACGTGCATATGTGCGCGCGCACGTACACACACACACACACACACACACACACACACACACACACACACACACACACACACACACACACACACACACACACACACACACACACACACACACACACACACACACACACACACACACACACACACACACACACACACACACACACACACACACACACACACGTATCTCTATAAATCTTGCTCACCAGTCACAGCAGCAGAAGAGGGAGCAGGTGGTTGGCTCTGGGCCTCTGAATTTGCCAGAGCTGGGTGTGTCCGTGCACTCTGCAATGAACACATGCAGGTCTGTGGTGCGCGTCTGCTCCTGCGACTGGGCCTGATACACATACACAACGAACAGTGGACAGCTTTGGAATTCAACATTTCTGAATTTAATCCAATGTAGATCGACATGATTTAACGTTGCCATGGATGATTTCAGTTAGAGTATTAGGATTAGTCAAACAATATTGTTCTATTGCTTAAATTGTAAATTGATATACAGAAGCATCTTCCAATAAAACCATAATGGACTCAGATATTTCATGAAATCTAATAAGGCCTCACTCTGCAATTTCTTCAAGTGATTGGCTGTATGAAGAACAGCAAGAAAATAGGTTTAGAATAATAATAAACCCAATATCATAATTCTCACAATTCGCGCTACACTCCCTCTGCCAACCTGGGGAGAGCAACAGACTGACCTCACATGCTTCCTTCAATGCAAAGCCGCTTCCTTTCACCTGACAGGTGGGAGTTCTTTGTCTTTGGCGCTGATGGAGGAGAGAACACGCCCCCAGCGCCCAAATCGTCCCCGGGACCTTTTATAGCTGTGCGGCGACATGCGTGTTAAATAACTACGTGACGACAACGTACCATGATGGTGTCGTAGGCTCCGGTGATGAGCGCGATGAAGAGCGACAGCACCATGTAGATGAAGAGCGAGATGAAGGTGTAGAGGTAGAGCTGGCTGAAGACCCACACCAGCGTGCCGCTGCGCTCCACCTCCGCAAACGTCACAAACATGTCGTCGCCGTTGATCAGCGAGAACAGACACTCGGACACTGTGGACAGCGAGCGGAACTGGGGGGGTGGGGGGGTGGGGGGAGTCGAGGTTACTAGGATTAAAAATGTAAGCATTACTTGCAGTGGTGGAAGAAGTACTGTGTCAAAATGTAGAAATACTCTGTTACACGTAAAAGTCTGGTATTAAAAATGTACTTGAGTAAAAAGTATTGGCATCAAAATATACTTAAAGTATCAAAGGTGAAAGTACTCATCATGCAGAATGTCCGATTACGCTAGTTTCCAAATGTATAAAATCCTTTGAAAATAGCAGATCTATAAATTTGTAAATACTGGAAATAGTTATTTCCCACCACTGATTAGAAGAAGGTGTTGTGAGTGCAGTACCTTGGCGTGGTAGGGCCCCAGTACGATCCAACCACAGAAGCAGTATCCCATGTAAATAGAAGGTGTTGTGAGTGCAGTACCTTGGCGTGGTAGGGCCCCAGTACGATCCAACCACAGAAGCAGTATCCCATGTAAATAGAAGGTGTTGTGAGTGCAGTACCTTGGCGTGGTAGGGCCCCAGTACGATCCAACCACAGAAGCAGTATCCCATGTAAATAGAAGGTGTTGTGAGTGCAGTACCTTGGCGTGGTAGGGCCCCAGTACGATCCAACCACAGAAGCAGTATCCCATGTAAATAGAAGGTGTTGTGAGTGCAGTACCTTGGCGTGGTAGGGCCCCAGTACGATCCAACCACAGAAGCAGTATCCCATGTAAATAGAAGGTGTTGTGAGTGCAGTACCTTGGCGTGGTAGGGCCCCAGTACGATCCAACCACAGAAGCAGTATCCCATGTAAATAGCGGCTGCACAGCAGCTGAAGCGGATCACGTTGGGAAAGGCTGCGCGCAGCGTCACAATCAGGATCTGTCACGTACACACACACACACACACACACACACACACACACACACACACACACACACCAACAACACAAGACACAAAGCAAAACCCTCAGTGTAAATTTAACTCCCAGAGTGTGCAAATGGAACTCAATAGCGCCCTTTTAAATAGGAGGTCCCCGGTTCGCCAACCTGCCCCGGTCTATGTGTCAAAGGGTCCATAAGCAAGAAACGTAACGCCTGACTGCTCCCCAGGTGCTGTATCGATATCACCCACAGGGTGAGTTAGATATCTTGGTTTAGTGTTTTAGTGTTTAGTGAATTAATGGCACCCAATAGTTATGGTAATGTGAACTTTGTGCATGCATGTGTGTGTGTGTGTGTGTGTGTGTGTGTGTATGTGTGTGAGTGAGTGTACGTGTTTGTGTGTGTGTGTGTGTGTGTGTGTGTGTGTGTGTGTGTGTGTGTGCATGCGTGCGTGCGTGTGTGTGTGATTCACTCACATTATATTTCTGGAAGAAGCTGAGATAGCGGATGACTCCCACCCACACCAGCAGAGTGGAGGTTCCCAACAGAATGGAACACACGTCATAGGAGGACAGATGCTACAATGGAGTACAGGTACATTTCAAAAATGTAAAAAACGGTATGGCATCAAAATATACCAAACTTTAAATGACTCATTATGCAGAATCCATAATGAGCCATTTCAGGATCATACATATCATGCTATTTGATTATATTTATAGTCTTTAAATGTTTCTAAAATATATAAAAAGAAAATTCTATAGTTTTAATTATGTCAATTATTATTTTTGATAGGTATACTGTTTAGGCTCTTGGTTTACCTGTGCTCCTATAGTTTACTGAGGCGCTACACTGTCTCTCTGAACTAGATGTTATGGGTTTACCTTGCTTACTGTAAGTCGCTCTGGGTAAGAGTGTCTGTTAAATGCCTAAATTGTAACGTATGTATGGATCACCTTGGACTCGATCCCGATCTTGATGAAGCTGCCGATGATGGTGAACATGTCACTGATGATGAGCAGGATGTACCAGCCGTTGATGAACTCCATCCTGTCGCTCCATGTGACACGACGAGACAGCCTGTGCCTGAAGAACTGCACGTACTCCTGGCGCACACACACACACACACACACACAGTGAACACACACCGTGAACCCCTTTGCAGAAGTTAGTGTAATATTTAAAGTCCTGCTTATTATTGTAGGCCTGTATAAGCAGTGTCATGAAGCACCAGGGCATGAATTCACTCGTTGTGATGCATTGTGAGCTTGGAGATCCACTGTCAGCTGTCCTTATCAATGATGGACAAAACCTCCTAACTCCACTTGAGCTGGATTTGGGTAAAGTGGTGTGCACGGTGTGTGTGTGTGTGTGTGTGTGTGTGTGTGTGTGTGTGTGTGTGTGTGTTCTTACGTGTTGCAGGACGACTCCTCTGAGAATGGAGCGGCCACACAGCACCAGGGACAGCAGGCAGACGAAGGCCACCAGCAGGTCAAACAGCCGCCGTGTGTAGCTCTCCGCTGACCAACAGGACGAGAGCAACAGAAACATTCATGGATGCTCCATCACACCGTGGCCTGGCTTGCCTGGTCTACTAGCTAACAACAAGCTAAAACCATGCCACATCACCACGCGTTTCTAGCTTGTTACCAACAATTTTAAGCTACCCCCTTCAGAGGTATCTATTGATCATTCCTTATTACTATTCTTAACTTTACATTATTGTTACTGTGCTTTTAACTCTTGTTTATCAATATCATATCCGATATCGTGGCTGTGGGTGGAGACCTCATATCTCCAAAACTGTTACTTTTCAAGAAATGTAAAAGAAACACCTGTCTTCTGATTACAATTTACAATTTAGGCATTTAGCAGACGCTCTTAATCCAGAGCGATTTACATTAAGCAAGAACAAAAAAGCATGGGAATACATCACATAAAAACATTTATCATGAAACATGCTTGATCCAATGGAGTTATTATTTAGTGACTGCTGACGAGCTCTTAATACCTTATATAATACCATTAATTAATACCTTTCATTAGTTCAATATTTACAGTATAAAACACACAGACACAGTTGATCACTTTCAACTTGTTGTCTATATTTTGGGCAATTTCCCCCCATAAATGTTCCCACATACACTCACCATGTCCCCTCACGTTGGGGTCTGTACACTCCTTAATAGAGGCATGGTTCTCCAGTTGGATCTTGACTTTGCCACTGTGAGCCTTGTTATCCATGACAATCTGGTGGCAAACATAAAGTACTGAAGAATATTTAGGATCTCATAATTATACTGTGTTGCAATGCCTTCGTGTCAATTGTGTAAATTTACATACAGTAGACCTTGTGGTGGACAGCTGCCTAGGGGTGTCGGCCTCTCAGGAGAAGCTAGGAGCCTAATTCCGGTCTATGTAAATTAGGGGTCTGTTGACGTAAAGGGACAGAGTGATTGAATCAAAGGACTTTGCTACTATAATAGATATGCACCGTGTCGACCCGCTTGACCAAATGTGGAAGGTTTAAAAAGGTGGCCTACAAGGCTATCGAGTCAGTCAGTCGGAGGCGCGAGCCTTGTGGGAGACGTGAGCCATGCACTCTGCTGCATGGCTGGCGTGAGAGATTGCTGTTGCTGTGTATGCTGTGTACTCCGTTTGAATAAACACCTTGGAACTTCTCTTCGTCTGCTGCGTGCACATTTCTCCTCTGTATGGTATATTATATACATCAGATGGTGCCAGAAACCGGTCGTGTTGGTGTGTTTATCACGTCAGATGTAACAGTACCAGCGGCTTTTTTTTTCGTCTAATTCGGTGGAGGGGAGTTTTTTGTGAGCGGCGACGGAAGAAGCTTCAGCGGAGCCGACCCGGCCGTGATTTTGTCCATTTCGCTGCGGGGATGATGACGGCGACCACCGCGAGGAGTGTTGTGCGACGGGGACCGGTGACGAGCCACCGGACGGGTGTCACGGGTGGGCTGCGGAGAGGTCGATGGAGCGGCGGCAGCCACACGGAGGCCTTGGTCATTCATCACGTCGGCGCGGGGCCAGCGATTGCGGGCGGGGATCGGTGAGACGCAGCACGGAGCAGCAGTGGCCGACTGACCTGCAAGCTGAGGGCCTTCACAGACAGGGGTCTGTGTTGACGGTGTTACTTTTCTTTTCGTCCCATCTCTGTTGTAAACAGAGTTGGGAGGGGGGAGAGGAATGAGGATGATGATGACGAGGACAGCGGGACAACAGCAGTGAACAGACTCTTGAACTTTGATCCGTGCAGCTGAGCGAACAGTTCGAGGTAAACTAGAATGAGCAGCATACAGAGAAGAAGTTTCCTTTGTTCGTACAGAGAAAAGATGGACTTTCTTCTCTCTGTTTAACAAATAGTGCGTCAAGTTTGTTTTCAGCATGAATTATAATAGGCCTCATGTTGGTATGTGTTTGTCGTATAATTAGATAAGTTGAGTCATTTAGCCTAATTATGAATCAATGAGGAATTTTCCTATGGATATGAAGAGATATGTGATATTATTGTTAAACTCTGGCGTGGAATGTGTATCTACTTGGATCACCAGTGTGTGATGTTGGTCAGACGTAAATCCGAGAGTGGTTTAGCTGGCATTGTGTATTTAACATTGGACAGCAGAGTTTAGTCGTAAACCACGTAGGTTATTACGTATCAAAAAGTGCTCTTAAAGGGAGTTGAAAGCGGCATATGTATTGTTTAATGTCTGTTACCTGTACTAATCATTTTTCCATTATTCATATACGTATGGATGTCTGAAAACCATGTTGGGGGAATTCTGTACTGTAATGCTGTTATTTTTTGGTTTCTCGAATGTATTGTCTAAGCTAAGGGTCAAGGGGGGTGTAAGATAATTATGGTTCCATATTTTTAGATGATCATCTGTGATGATCAAGGGGGGAATATGAAGAATATTTAGGATCTCATAATTATACTGTGTTGCAATGCCTTCGTGTCAATTGTGTAAATTTACATACAGTAGACCTTGTGGTGGACAGCTGCCTAGGGGTGTCGGCCTCTCAGGAGAAGCTAGGAGCCTAATTCCGGTCTATGTAAATTAGGGGTCTGTTGACGTAAAGGGACAGAGTGATTGAATCAAAGGACTTTGCTACTATAATAGATATGCACCGTGTCGACCCGCTTGACCAAATGTGGAAGGTTTAAAAAGGTGGCCTACAAGGCTATCGAGTCAGTCAGTCGGAGGCGCGAGCCTTGTGGGAGACGTGAGCCATGCACTCTGCTGCATGGCTGGCGTGAGAGATTGCTGTTGCTGTGTATGCTGTGTACTCCGTTTGAATAAACACCTTGGAACTTCTCTTCGTCTGCTGCGTGCACATTTCTCCTCTGTATGGTATATTATATACATCAGTACAATTTACAATTGCAATTTAGGCATTTAGTAGACACTGTCATGCAGAGCGACTCATAAGCAAACTCTAACGTTTGCCGGACTATTGGGAGGTTGTAATTATGAGCAGACCCCGCATAAACACAAAGTAAATAATCAAACCAATAGAGCGCAGAGAGAACAAAGTAGTGTTCTGTCTCAAGTCTGAATCAGCATGCTATCTAAATAACATGTCAGCATAGTACACACTCAGGGGTGACAAACACCAGCAGCAGAGGTAGAATCTCACCATGACAGTGAAGGTGTAACAATCTGGGATCTCATTGTTTATTATGGTCTGCAGGTTAATGGCCTTCAGCTGGAACTCTATGGTGACATTTATCAGCCTGGGCACACGCACACGCACACGCACACGCACACACACACACACACACACACACACACACACACACACACACACACACACACACACACACACACACACACACACACACACACACACACACACACACACACACACACACACACACACACACACACACACACACAGGCAATTAGAAAAGACACAAAAAATTCCTGAAAGACAACGATATTCATGACAGACAGAGTTGCATTTTAACCAGTTTTGACCTGAGACCTGTGTGCTGAGCAATGTCATTTTTTTTCTTTCTTTCTTTTTTAAATACCCCCAAAAGCCATGAGTTTTGCAATGACTCTAATGTCAAATGAGTGTGTCACTGTCTTGTTTTATTTAGCTTTTACAATATTCTGAATAGTTAGGTGTCATTAATATAAAAAGGATAATGTTGGTTGGTTATTATTTGAGAAATTGGGATTTATTATAGACATCTTTTCCTAACAACTACACGCACGCATGCACGCGCAGTCGTGCACGCACGCACAAAGTGCTGCACGTAACACATAGCAACAACGTTGTTCTAACTTGTGAAACTTGAGTGTGAAGTTCTTGTAGTCAGAGTTCTGGAGGTAGGAAGGGACAGGCATCGGCTCCACACCAACACACTCTGTGGAAGACATGAACAACACCATTAGACCAACCTGGTGCCCCCTGCCAAAGATCAGGAGTCTGTTTGGTGCTAGTCTACAATAGTGGTCCTCAAACCATTTCAAGTCAAGGAATTAAAGAGAGAGAGAGAGAGAGAGAGAGAGAGAGAGAGAGAGAGAGAGCGGGCATGTACACGTACATACATGCACCAATGTACCAAAGTGAAATATTGAAAGTTTCTGGAGACTTCTACCAAGCGACCCAAAGTAAATATGATTACTGGAACATTAGTGCAATGGATCTTGTATATATATATATTTATTTATTTTTAATTGCCAAAATAGCAAATGTAAAAGCTCACAGCGTGGCACGAAGTATATCTGCTATTTTTGAATAGCCAACTGTATAAATGTATGTAAGTGGTTACAAATTATTGTGATGCTATGGTAACTACTTTTTCTGGGGAACCCCCTTTACGACCACTGGGGGTCCCCGGACTGGACCCCACTTTGAGAACCAATGGTCTACACAAAAAATAAAAGTCTACATGCGCTCCACCGCAATGCTTTGTGAGCTTGTAGATTAGGATATTTTCACCATTCGAGTGTAATACAAGTATACGAAAAGTATATAAGTGTGTGACTGTGTTTGTGTGTGCACAAACACAGTCACACACTTGGGGGTCAGATGTAAGGAAAAACACTGCAATTATTTTTTTATACTTCCTGTTTCCTTGCATGTTCATTTAATTCTGAATGGTCCATTTGGTTCTATTTGTACACACATGGCTCCATTTTCGTCACCACTTTTCATTTTTTTTACTATTTTGCAAAACATTTTTGAATAGTTAAAATGGCCAGTTTACAAGCTCACAACGTGTCAATGTAGATTGGCTAGCTGAACTATTAAAAAATGTTTTTCAAATTAGTACAAAAAAAGGCAAAGAAGTTTAGGGATAAGGGATTTAGCGGTGACGAAATTGCAGCCCTCAGTCTCAGAGTTACAAATGGCTAAATTAAATACAGCGGCTTTCACTGAGTCACAGAAATGATGGCATGTTTTCCAAGTCACGTGAAAAGCACAGACGATTCCACATTTCCACTATGCCCCTAAAAGGCTGCAGTGCAGGCCTTGTGGAAGTTACTTTTCATTTCTGCCATTAGTCAAAGGATAATGATGTGTGCAACAAACAATTGGAGAAGCACAAAACAAGAGACTGTGGTAGTGGTGGGTGTTCTTTGTGTCCTGTAGTGACTCGTGATGGTAGCAGTCAAAGTTTTTTATTTAAGTAAAATCAACAATAAAACAATATAAAAATAGCAAAATAGCAGAGGTAATAGCTAAAACAATGGATTAAGTGGTTAATGTTTGCTTATTAACTAACCAGTTAACATAGCAAGTTTTCAAATACTTGTGGCGGAGTACAAATATTTGCATCTGATATGTAGTGATGTAGAGGTACAAAGTCCCTCAACATTGTACAGTACTTGGGTAAATTAACTCAGTTACTTTCACCACTGCATATAGTAGAAACTACTTCAGGCATTAAGTAAGTGGGTCATAGTTCTCCTGACGTATATGGAACAGCCACACTCTGACTCACACAATCCCTCACTTCCTCCGGGGCGAACGCAACGCTGCCGTTGGAAAATGCATTAAATTATGCTGCCGGTTTGAATGATAAACCACATGAACCCTAGCGTCCCTATTCTGGGGGCGAACATTCAGTGAGAATAGCACATCTACAAGCTCACAATGAGCGTTTTACATGTTGATCAGCTATTTCGGGACCAACAGATTGGTCTGTAGAGGAAAAAAGGAGTGAGGGGAAGTCAATGGTTCTCAAAGTGGGGTCCGGGACCCTCAGGGGTTCTTTAGGTTCTGAGGGGGTCCCCTGCTAAATTAGTTAATCTGCTATAGATCTGCTATTTTCAACAACAAAGAATTATTAGGAATATATATATATATTTTTTTAAGATTTGTTTTTGGCTTTTCTACCATTATTGATAGTGTCAAGTGAAGATAGACAGGAAATAGGGAGAGAGAGAAGGGGAGAGACATGCAGCAAAGGTCGTCATGAACGGGACTCGAACACGCAACGAGCTGTCAGGCCAAAGCTTATAATTATGTGGCATGCGCCTGGACCATTTTGCCAGCAGGCACCATTAGGAATATTCTTGAAACATTCTTTTCAGATGGGGGTCAGAGGCCAAATGGGTCATAGTTAGCCTAGGGGGTCCTTGACAAGATAAAGTTTGAGAACCACTGTCCTACGAGGATAATTTCTTTCTATTAAGTAGAAGCTAAAAAAGCACAGCGTAGGGTACTCGGTTGGGTGCAGGGCCATCCAGGTATAAATGTGGGTTTGGATACATTTCGGGGGAACATGGCCAACCCTAGACCGAGGAGTACGTCTTACCGGTGTCCACGTGGGGGTCGATGTCAAACGTGTCGTTGACGGGATCGATGCTGCCTTTTCGGAAGTACCGCTGGCACAGGGAGAGGGCGC
Organism: Protomyctophum bolini; assembly: GCF_963924005.1. NCBI lineage: Eukaryota > Metazoa > Chordata > Actinopteri > Myctophiformes > Myctophidae > Protomyctophum > Protomyctophum bolini. Next base: position 18,515,153 of record NC_137872.1, on the reverse strand, counting down.
TGCCGTTCACCCCGACCCCCAGCACATACGCATAACGTCCCAGTGAGATCTGCGGCAGAGCCATGTACTGCATGGGGGAGGGGTGCAACAGTTAATCCAACTACACCTTTTAAAAAACATATAGTGATTTTAAATTAATACAAGTAATAATTTTTTGAGGGGCTCGTTTATTCAAAATCTAAGATAGTGGAAATGGATCAAATTGTGTTCCAACTGAAAACTGAAATCACCAAACACTATAGCAATGATTACTATTATAGATATAATAATAATATAATAATATATAGAGCTTTAACATTTTACCCCCCAAAAAGGAAAAAAAGGCAACAATAAACAAATTGTCTGTTCTCTACGTCGTTCTCGTGTTTCCCAAACATTGGGTTGGGACTCATGTTTGGGTTGTGGAACCATATTTATACCTTTCGTTTCAAAAAGGAAAGAAATGAACGCTTCTCTGTTGATGTGTCTGTACAGTGATTATCTACCTGTTGAACAGTGTAGTTGATGTGGCTGTACAGCTGGCTCTGTGTGTGGACAGCCTGGGGTGTGTCATCCTGGTAGCCTTTCAGAAACAGGTGTCTGAACGTGGCCGTGTTCTCCTCCTTGAACGTCACCACCATCTGGTTTCTCAGTCCAAACAGCACCAACTGTAACGAGCAGAGGAGAGGTAAACCTTTCCACGGACAGAAGGGTTTTGTGTTTTCTAACGCCTTATCATAGACTAGAGTGTCACACAAAAGTATCATAAGGAGCAGATCTATTAGCTCAAAACTCACGATTTAGCGCTTAGAGGCTCACTGGCTATCAACATATAAATTCTCTTTTATTTGTAATCAGTGCATATAAAATATATATTGCCCCTCAAATGCTCCAGCCACTACAGTATAGTGAACTACTTTGTCCACGGTTATTATTCATTGTAATGATCAAAAATATGATGATCCGTCATAGCTACATATGACGTAAATTTGCATTTATTGTCAATGGGAATTAAGACGAAAAATCGACATTAGAGCTGAATATAGGAGGCTATCCCCTCAAAAATCTGAAATTTGCCACAGCCAAGGCCAAGTCGTAAGGGCACATTGTGACCCCCGGTGCTCTCTCCCTTCAATAAAAATGGAATCAAACCAATCCTGTCACTGTACCCTATACCTGCACGGTGACAATGATGATCTTGAGCAGCTGCAGACCCAGTTTGAAGGGCTTGCGGCCCTTGGCGTGGTACTTGTCACAGGGGCTCATGAAGAAGTACTTGAGCTTCCTCCTCAGGGCCTCCTCCTCTTCCTCCTGCTGATGATGGCCGCCCGCCGCCAGGCTGCCGGGACGGGGCTCCTCCCCATCGCCACCGAGCGCTTCCTGCTGGGACCCATAGCTGGCCACGGAGGAGAACAGCCTGTCTTTCTCTGTGTGGAAACGAGCCAGGGAAAAACAGAATAGATCTTTTTGTAGACTGATTTTAACCCATTAAAACCGGGTAAGCATTCTCCATGGAGAATCCATGGAGCAGTGCCCTGTAGGCCAGATGTAGAATAATGGTATACACTCCAGTCTCCCGTGTGGAAAGCAAACATATTAACCACTACACTAAAGGGATATATCCCTATAATCCGGCAGGGGAGATATTAGACTTTTAGGTCATCAGGCTGAGGTTGTGAGCCACTCTGCTACATATACACTACAGTAAAACTTACAACAGTAGAGAACAGTGGTTCTCGAAGATAGCAAATATACAATCTCACAGGGCATCACACTGCGAGCTTCTGCTATAAATATACAGTATATAGGCCTATAGATATATAATTATTGGGGTCCATATCACATGGGGGTCTTGGCAGGACAAAGTTTGAGAACTATAGTAATTTAGACGGCAATTGTAGAATCGGCAACAGATCTTAATGGGTTAATGTGTTTCTGCATGCAGATATACACAAATATTCTAATATATTATTATTAGGCTAACAAGATTATAATAGCTATAACTTGAATAGCCTATAAATAAAAATAAGAAAAGGGCATGGTATTTCTTTCTTTTAAACCTTGAAAAAAATGGTTTATTTTATTAGGAATGATCTATAGGCTAAAGGGAAGCCTCTATCAGAATAGAATAGTATAGCCTAAGTCTTATGTATAGGCTATTTTGTAGACATAGCTCTGTGTCACTGACATTAGATCATATGTGACAAGACACATTTTCATTCAAGTCTTGAATGAAAATTGTTGTCATATCTTGAATTTCAAGATGTGATGAATATAGACCAATTTATGGGATGGCCTGGGATGTATACAGGTTAACTACACTTAAATGAACAACTAAGATGTTTACATTGCTATCATGTAGGGCAGGCATAATGGATTGACAACAACAACAACAATAATAATAATAATAATATGGTAAACAAACCTGTAGCACAGTTATGATTTTCAGATGACATGGCGATGATCTGACGATCCAAATCCAATAATGATCACAAATATATCATCGGTGTCAGATGTTATAGCCTACATAACATAATAATAGCATGTTAATAAAATACGCTCAGTGTCACTCGCTGTATTAACGTGTTATAAATGACAACAGCATGTTAATAAACGATGCTCAGTGCGCTGGTGACGACCAGAACCAGTCGGTAAACATTGCGTTACACCGAAAACGGTGACCTGTCACCGTCCGCGACGCACGCACTGTTATGGTTTGCATTTCCAAGACACTTTCTGTTATGGAGTAACGGAATTGAACAGGTCACCAATTACTCTGTAACGGTCGATCGCTGCTTCCCTTATGGTCACGAGAACAGTCACGTGACAAACGTTTGCGGTTCTTACAAAGGGAGACCCCCCCCCTCCCCACACACACTGATACTGACACCCTGCCTTAATCACTTCTCTTAACCACCAAATACTTCCCTTTGGTCTGCCAATTTAACCTGTTTTGTGACTTTGATTTTATTGTGGTTTGTACGTTCTGCTGTTTTTTTAAAAAAATTTGTTCATATTGTTTTTTCCCCCCTAAAGTGATATGTGTTTTAATTGTAATAAATTGATTTGCATATTCAATGTTTTTGTCCTTAATGTACAGATGTTCTTGGAGAATGCCACTTATTATGCCCCTGGAGAGAAGGCATTCTCCTTCTCCTTCACATGTTTTCACATTGACTTTGTGTAACATTTTTTATATTTTGTAAGCCTAACTGAAAAATAAACAAACAAATACCCACACACACACACACACACACACAAATGTAAGCTATATTTGTATTGTGTATATATCGTGTATTCCTGTTTGCGGATGACTCGGCACTGCTGGTCTCAGACAGGAACAAACTGCAGGTTGAAAAGGCCCTCAGCTCTGAACTCGCACCTGACTCACTGATAACAAACTATCTTTACACACACTGAATCCATTCTATTTGGATCAAATATCAATCTCAGCAAGGCAGATGGCTTCTTGGTTAGAGTGGGTTATTGCGAACGCAATGAGCACTTACTATGAGACCTAGCAGATCATGTCTGTGTGTGTGTCTGTCTGTCTGTCTGTCTGTCCCGCTATCCAAATATGGAGTGTGTTGCATCAGCAATCACTCAGCTCCATATATGGGCACAAAAGGGGCCAGGTACCCCAGCTCCATATATGGGCACAAAAGGGGCCAGTGATTTGTTTGTTGTGGACCTGGCCCCTTTTGTGCCCATATATGGAGCTGCGCGTTCGCTTCCCGCGTCTTACTCGTATATAGTCACACGGAAAGATGAAATTACCTAGCTATAGGTAAAGGTTCCATCCTTCCATTCCCATACAGGATCTCCTCACTGGTCAACAAAAACACCTTGAAGACCCTAACAGGAGCCCTCGTACAAGGTTTCTTTGACTATGCATGCACCTCTTGGTACCACAGCACCTCAAAGGACCTAAAAACAAGGCTCCAGACTTCCCAAAACAAACTGGCCAGGCTACTACTTGGCCTCACTCCCCGAACCCACCTCACCCCTGCCCATTTTATGGGCTGGAATGGTACTGTGGCTTCACGACAGTACAGCATCTTGCAATACGTCTGGTCTACAAGATTAGCTACACGACCTAGATGCCCATGTTGCATGTACCGACCGACCGACGGACAGACGGACGGAGGGAGGGAGGGAGGGAGCAAGCAATGAGTCAGGAATAGACAGTAGACAGCAGAGAGAAAGTGAGGGGCGACAGATATGCCATGTCTGATTAAAAGAATGGGCCTCGTGTAGGCTAAAGGGACAAAATCTACCACAATAACTACAGTATTAAGCTTTTATTGAGGGGAAGTGGGAGGTAATTTGTTTGCCGGTTAGATATGGCTGTCATAAAATGTATTCCTGCTGTAGTGGCTATTTGTCAACAACAATAAAGTTCCAAAGGCCACTGAGGCACCGGGTATAGTGGATCTTACGCAGGGATAAATGAGTCGATGTCGAAACAGCTCTTGCAGGTTGGTGATATTTTATTGTTTTTCCTTCATAGACGGGTATGGCAAACATGATGGAAATAACTGCTTTGACCCTGTCACCCTGGTAAAAACTTGTGCACCTTCCCAGTGCCAAACTGAAATCTGGCTGAGTGCCTGTCTGATGACAGTTAAATCAATTCACCTGTGTACACCCAATTGCCCAATACCTTCAAAATAAAAGCTTTTAACTGGAACACAAATAAACTGAAATAATAATGCATACAATAATTCTACCAAACAAATCAACAAATAAATGTGAAATACAAGATAGTGAATAGCTCCAACATTCCGGCCCCTAATTGGGAAAAGTGTAGGCTACACGTCACAATTACACTAATTTCATAAAGGAGATATTCAACTTCTCCATCTTGTACTCTGTGGCCACTGAAAGAGAAACAGACAGAAAGACAGCATAGAAAGAACAAAGAATAATTGTCCATGGCTCTACACTGTGGCCTCCAACATCAGAGGGATCTTTGCTGCAGGTCTATTTAGGATGTGTGCACACAGTGGAGTGTCTTTTAGAGTTGTATTCCTTAAACTTTACTTTCCTCTTCTGGCCTTGGGGATGCTGTACAGGTTCTATGAAGGGCGCATCAATGCACTTGTCTTCCAGATGTTCCACAGAAACCCTATTATTTGTGACAACAGAGCAGCCAGTCTTCACTGCGTTGTCTCCACTACGAAGAGGTCCATTAATTACCCAGCCGACTCTTGTTCGGACTGCATAGGGTCCTTGACCTTGACTGTTGATCAGCTCCACGGGTTCAATCACTTTTGCTGCATTTGATCCAATGAGCAAATCAACATCTGCATCCACGTCATGAAGTTTTATTTTCCTCAAGTAGGACCATTTTTCAACATCCTCTTGCCGTGGAATGTTCACCCTCGACACTGGCATAGTCTGTTGAGTTAAAACGTTAGGCAGTTCAATGAAATAATTTGTGTCCATGCCAGACACTTTCAAGTCAGACAATAAGGTGGTGCTCACAATCTTCTTTTGACCCATTGTCTGCAATAAAATGCTGGCTGGCCTGCCACTTAGGCCGAGTTTCTCTGCCAGGTGAACAGTGCAAAAGGTACTGGAACTCCCAGGATCTAAAAGTGCATGTGTGTGCACAACTTTGTTATTCGTCTGACTTTTCACCTGAACTGCTACAATGGAGAAAACTGAACTGTCCTCATCACCGGCCCCAATGTGACCACATGTCTCAGGCTGTTCAGGTGTTACACTCAGTGGAGGGCTCACAGTTTCATTGAAGGATGTACCTATACCCTTCTGCTCAATGTGCAGGACAGAGGGATGCTTCTGGTGACACACGCTGCAATCCAAACGACTCCAACATGTGGAGCTTGTGTGCCCAACTTTTAAGCAACCAAAACAAATTCCATTTTCCTTTATGAAACTTATCTTGTCCCGATGCATCTTTGACTTAAACTGTGAGCATGTATTCAAAGAATGAGTGTTTTGTTGGCAAAATAAACAACATTTGAGGTTGCTTTCAACAGAAGGGAACTTTTTATCCATGTAAATATTTGCTTCCTTCACTGTTGTGACACTAGTGGCAAAAGTGCTTTCCCGTTTCCTTTGTCTTGAGTCACTTACAGTGGAGGTTTTACTACATCTGGTAGGTTGCAAATCTTGGATATTTCCAAAAATTGGATCAGAGGCTATTTTGACTTCTCTCTCAACAAAGTTCACAAGGTCACTGAACACTGCTCTGCAACCTCTTTTCTCCTGACAATCACATGCAACCTCTCTCCATTTTTCTCTTAACTTGTAAGGAAGTTTCATCACAATGTTTCTGAGATTGAATGGTGTGTCTAACTCCATGCGCATGATTTGATATGTTAAATGACAACATTCTCGGAGGAAAAGAGAATATGATTGCAGAGCTTTGACATCCTCTGTTTTAATGAGAGGCCAGTTGTGAATTTTGTCCATGTATGTGTAACCCTTTAGTTATCAATTACAGGGTACAGGACTAGTTACTAGGTTCGGAAGAGCAGTAAGCAAGAAGAATGATTTAGACCACAGACCATAGGTACAGTTTAGTATTAGCCCGATGGCTTGTATTACAGCAATAAAATAATAGAACGGAAGATACACAAGAAACAATGACAATAATCATACAAGACAATAAACAAAAGAAAACAACTGTGCTTGGACAGTTGAATGTCACAAATAAATACCTCCTATTAACTCTGCTCCCACAGGAAAACAGGTAAGTACTATTTTAATCCTATTTTAGTCTGTTTTAGTCCTATTTATTTACTATCTAATTTAGTTGTCCTTTTCAGGTTTTAAATCTAATCTAATGTAAGTAAATAAGTTAAGTTGTTTTTAAGTAACTTATTCCTTTTTTAGGTTCACAGTAAGTATCACTTTTAACCAAATGAAATGTAATGTTATGAAATCAAAATACTTTGTTATTTATAAATTCACCTTCGTTTCACCTTTAAACATAAACATAAACTTTTTAAACAATCACTATATCAACAATCACATTACAATTCCCATGAACTTAATAATAACCCATAAATGTCCATTAAAAGGTATTAAAAGTCCAATGAACTTCCCACTGTGTGTGACAGTAAGTATGGAAATGAATGTGTGTAGCTCAATAGTTCACTGAGAGTCCATCCGGGTGTATATATTCAGTGTTCAGTGTATTGTGAATTCACTGTACAGTATGTCCATCCAGGTATGGTAGGTGTGTGCAATGTGTATGCAGTGGAGGTGCACTACAAGTGGCTAGCACACTGAGAGTCTCACTGTGTGCTGCAGTGGTACCACACCACACTACCAAAGGCTCAATTTCTTATCTGATTTAAGGGGACAGTGGTGTTGAGGATCTTCATCCGTAGAATCGTGGGTAGCTCGCCAGAGTGATATGCCAATATCACTCGAATCAATCCAATCAAAGCAAAAAGACCTGACCTGTTTACAAAACAGGTCATATAATCACACATTAGGATCACACCATTAAAAGTTTAGAAACAAAATAAAACATTGTCTTCATCTTAATTCAACTACTAATAGTACATTTACAATTAGCTGGATATACAATTAAATCAAAACTGTTACCATGAAAGTTAGGCAGTGTAACATGGCTGCTGCTGCTGCTGCATGCAGTCAGTCAGTCACAAACACAGTAGTTCAACTCACCAAGTCAGTGTTCACAAAGTTCACACAATTAACAGGTTCCAGGATCAAACTTCTCAAAGGGATCAGCACTCTTCTCTCAAAAAGAGACTGGATCAATCAAAACTCTCTTTAAATGAAAATAATCTGTTCACATTCATCAAATCTTGTCTTTCCTCTCTGTTTGTCAAATTGTCTGCTCAACAGGCTTCTCTCTCCTGTTCTCTCCAGAACATTCTGTGCTCTGCAGCATGTCATTAGCTGAATCACATCACCTGGGCTGGTGATTCTCCAAAGTGCAGTCTATTAATTGAGAGACCTGATTGGTCAATTGGTTCATTGGCTTGTTCAGAGCACCTTACAGGGCTCTCATACTACACAAGTAGATGAATGTGAATACAGATAGAATATAAACCCATACATTGTACTCTTTATAGTAAAATAGTCTTGGACAAATCCCATTTAGTTTTCATTGTTAAAGCGCTTTTGTAGAAGTTTGGTTAGTGTATTTTAACCTGGTTTATATCCTAAATCCATTTATATTTAGATCTTTATTTTATTGACGTGGCTATTTTGACCTGGGTTACATATGCACAAGTAATTTTGTACTCATTGCCAAAATGTTCATCAAGAAGGGATTTGGCCATTTGGTATCCTTGTGCAGGTGGTAGCTGCTGACAACTCTTTACCAATTCCTTTGGCTCACCCATGGTGTACTGCTCCAAATAATGTAGTCGATCACTGGAGTTGTCAGTTTTTGCCTCGACACAACTTTCAAAGGCTCTAATAAAGGAATGAAATTCAAGAGGGTCACCCTCAAACACAGTTATCTCTCTCCTTGGCAGAGAGGATGCTAAAGTTTGCTGAACCAATAATGCAGTGATTTCATTCTGCCTTTGCATGATCTTCACAATATTATTCTCTGTGCTATTGTTGCATGACATATTCAAAGAGGAATCACCTCCAGTCTGTAGAACCACTTGTGTTTGTGCTCCAGCTGTTGCTGGTCTGAGGTCAGTCTGTGTTACAGTCACCTGTTTAGGTCTGACGGTCTGTGACGTTTCTTTAGGCCTGGCAGACACAGACAGGGCCTCAGGTGTAGATTCACTCAACTTGTTGTTTTTGTCATTTCCCTGTAGGACAAATTGACCAGTTTGTGGATTAAGTTGGCTTATCCTCTGAGCCTGGCCCTGGTTCCTTTCCAGATATGAGTTCATTCCATCCGCTCTTTTGGATCCACATCTTGAATTGAGTTCCAGAACATTGATTTTAGCATTGGTTGCAGCTAGCTCAGTCTCTAGAGCAAACTGTTCCTTTTCCTTTCTTAATTCCTCCTCCTTTGCTTCCAACTGATGTTTCCTTTTTAACGCATGAATGCGCTCCAAGAGTTCTGCTTTATCAGCCTCTGCCTTTATCCTTGCATATGAGGTGAATGATGCTTTGGATACACGAGAGTGTGTTCTGGTTTGATTATCCTTTGGACATGAAATGTTTGACAAGCTGTCCTCTGGCCTGATATCATCAGAAACCACACTATGAGCCTCATTCTGAGTCTCAACATTGTCTTTTAAATGTATCTGTGACATTGTGTCTTTTTCTCAACACACTATATTGTCTGGTTTACTGTAGTCTGAACTTCACACAACCGTTAAGATCGGAGATTTATGAATGAATGTTTCTAATTGCACAATCAAACATGCATCAAAATCCAACTCACGATCTGCTCTGCGGTAGTGAAACAACAAACTCAGCCACTCCAATAGTTAAGCTTTTTTCCAATAAAGCCGACTGAGTGTATACTATTTTCACATACCAATGTTTCTGGGTAGTTTTGTGCGACAATGTCCATTAAGTCGCTGCTCCTCCATTCTCTGACGTGTCTTTAAAATCCAGTGCAAAATCCAAACAATAAAATGTCCACTTCAATAAGGGCAAGTTTTTACTTTATGTAGTGGCTATTTGTCAACAACAATAAAGTTCCAAAGGCCACTGAGGCACCGGGTATAGTGGATCTTACGCAGGGATAAATGAGTCGATGTCGAAACAGCTCTTGCAGGTTGGTGATATTTTATTGTTTTTCCTTCATAGACGGGTATGGCAAACATGATGGAAATAACTGCTTTGACCCTGTCACCCTGGTAAAAACTTGTGCACCTTCCCAGTGCCAAACTGAAATCTGGCTGAGTGCCTGTCTGATGACAGTTAAATCAATTCACCTGTGTACACCCAATTGCCCAATACCTTCAAAATAAAAGCTTTTAACTGGAACACAAATAAACTGAAATAATAATGCATACAATAATTCTACCAAACAAATCAACAAATAAATGTGAAATACAAGATAGTGAATAGCTCCAACACCTGCCTATACCAATATCAGTATCATGTATCTTGTAGAGTTTAAAAACCTTCTACACACACACACACACACACACACACACACACAGTAGTATTTAAAAACACACTGCACTTGACTGCCATGTTCAGTTGGTAATAACCTTCTTTATTACCATTTACACTTATTTGTCATCAGAGGCACCTCTTCAACAAATCATATATTTTTTGGTATTACCTCTTTATCAGTGTTAATTCAATACAAAGAAAATCACTTGGTGCTCCAGTGCACATTCATGTCCTTAATAATAGAACTAACAAATTGCTGTATGTTAAAACATAAACAACGGGAAAAACAAATACTGGAATTAAAGAAAATAGAAAAGCTCAATACAGCCACTGTCAACACAGTCTATATAGATTATAAAATTGACTGGTAAACCCCATTAAAGACTAGATGGTTTGTCTTCATGAACCTACTCATGTCTACTATGGCATGAGGTCAAAGAAGCACTCATCACCATCATAGTAATTTAAGAGTAATCAATCCATTTTATTTGTTCAGACTCAGGGTCCAATAAACAGACAACATAAAACACTACATACATATTCTTTCATATAATCTAGAATAAGGAGGATAATGACGAGGATTAAAAACATCATTATCATTTTCATCATAAGAATCCTCCTCCTCCTCCTCCTCCTCCTCCTCCTCCTCCTCCTCCTCCTCCTCCTCCTCCTCATCATCATCTTCATGTTTAACCAAGTTGTCCAGTGTTACATTGCACTCCTCTGGTAGAATCTTCAGAGGGGAAGTACCACCGGTGTTGATGTATGGAAAGAGTTTGTCAGTGAAAGTGTGAGTGAAGGTGTGGATGTGTGTGTCAGTATCAGGATCGTAGAATGACAGCTTTCCTTCATCCCAGTCCAGCTGGACTCTGATTATCTGGGGTTTCTGCTCCAATGAGAGCTCAGTGGCTGACTCTGAGGAGTCTGCTCTGTATTTTCCTTCATTTAAACGAAAAGACCAGCATTGACCCACTCCGCTTCCCTTCCGTCGGTGCGACTTCGACAACACTCCTACTACCCAGTCTGTACTGTCTCCTACCTCGACATCCCAGCTGTAACTCCCTGAGTTGAAGCCCTCAGAACCCAAGACATGGCACCAGCGGTTAAACCTCTCTGGGTTGTCAGGAAGATGAGGAAGCAGTTCCAGCTCTCCCGTCTCTCCTTGTTTCACACTGGTCAGATCATCAGAGAGGATGAGATCTGTGTGGGCAGTGTTGGGGTCCAGACTGACAGGAGTGTAGGAGACAATGTCCTTCATCTTGTTCCAGACTCTGAAGGTCAGGTTCTTCAGGTGTTTTGCCTCATCTATCAGTGCTCCTGAGACCAACCGTGGGTCCTGCAGTGTGACCTGGACTCTTTCCATTGTAGTCTTGTAGTTCTGCAGGAATGAGATGCATCCACTAGTTCTCAGCTCCTCCTCTATGGATTTTATCGTGTCTGAAAGGGTCGATATGTCTCCGGTCAGACGCTTAATCTTCTCCTTCAGCATCCGACTCTTCTGCTGCCCTTCCTCCCTCAGTGCTTTGATCTTGGCCTCCTCTTCCTCTCTGAGGAACTTATGAAGCTTCTTGAAGCGTTTCTTAATCAGTTTCTCTGTGTGCTCGGTCTGGAAATGAATGTGTTCTGCTGTGTCATCATAGATTGTTTTAACTTTATTAAAGACCTTCAGTTGCTTCTTTAAAGGCGGCAGTGAGTTGTAGTAGACTTCATCCTTCATGTGATTCAGATCAACATCTTTGATGAGTCGGAAACCATGGCTTTTGTGTTTCTTAGAAAGACGACAAATCTCACACACTAGCTGTTGACATTCATCACAAAACATTTTATGTTCCATAGTATGCAGACTGCAGAAAACTTCAGTTCTCTTACGTTTTGCAGCTCTCTTCTTTAGGAAGGCCTCACACAGGTTTTTCAGAGCCAAGTTACAGGGTGGATCCTTTGAATCAATTTTGTTACAAACTGGACATTGCTTCATTTTCTTCTCTCTCCACCATTTCTGCACACAGTCTTTACAGAAGCTGTGGCTACATGACAGGATAACAGGGTCTTTATAGATGTCATGACACACAGGACAGGAATAATCCTCTTCTGAGGGAGAAGACTTGGAAGCCATTTAGTCTCAAGAGCAAAACAGTCTCCGACTTTGTTGCACTTCAGTCAATATCACCAGCACATCTTCAAAACCATCTTTATCCACCGTTGAACTGCAACAAAAAGGAAGGGGGAACATGATTTTAAATGCTGGATATTCAAATAAAAAAAACAGCACTTATAATTTGGATTCTCATAAACAATGCATCTTTCATAAATGTTGGATCTGGACTGGCCTCCAACATTCAGTTGAGCAGTTTTGTGATACCAGTGAAGTGGAAGAGGTCCACCTTGGTCAACACAATTATACTTGTAGGCCCATCATCAATATACATACACATCGCAGTCTCACCCCCTTCAGAACAACGAGGGCAGAATTTCCCATTAGTTTAAAAAAGTATTTATTTAAAGACCTTTAAAACTTCAGTGTTTAAAAAAACGAGCGATGCTCTATTTGAAAATAACAGGCAAGCTCACACGCATAATGATGCAATGAGACGTTAATTGTTGTGAGCTAGTATCTGCCATTTTTTTAATGTGAAAATTGGGGGTCCGTGGCCAAATTCATATTAATTTGGGGGTCCATGAAATTAAAATGTTTGAGAACCACTGCTCTAAAACACTAGAAAATAAGTGACCTGCCCTAGTCACTTATTTTGGGCTTGTTTTCATAGACCTGGTTGCTTGTTGAGTATCCCAATATTGGTAACAGGAAGAGAGGGCACCAAGGAGGAGTTAGCACAGCAATGCGATGTTAAGTAGGCCATGTTTTCCAAAAGGTTAAAAAAAAATGAAGTAAAGTATATTAATTTGTAGGGGGTAAACAAGAAGTTGAAGTGTACATTACATTTAGGTCTGATAATGATGCATGCCTTTATTGCCTTGCATGGTAAAAATCAAAATAATTGCATTACTTAAAGACCATAGACCCAGCCCACTCCACTGAGTGAATTGACTGCTTCTTCTAGCGTCATCACTTTACATTTCAGCCAAACTTAGTTTGGACAAACTAACCTGTGTCCCTAAATATTGTATCCGTTGGTCAGGAGGTATACAAGAGTGGGCACCTTAATCTAAAATTAGCCATTTTGTCCAAAATATTTAAAACATTAATAATTGAAAAATGTTCACAAGTATTGTAAAGTGCATACATAATGTGAACATGCATGGCACATCATTATCAGACTTAAAACGATCCTTAACTTCTTGTTTATGTCCAAAATGATTCGGTATATACAGGTTTTGTAGCAATTTGTAATTTTGTAGGGTTGCATATATTCCCATAGTGTGGTGTAGTCCTACACCAGCCATGCTGATGACCAGCACAGGTGTTTCAATTTGTCTGAACAGTTGGTCCACATGGCTACATTGGCCAGTGTAGGCCTACATTTGTTCAAGCATGGTCTAATCAGTATCAGTATACTTTGGATTACACGCACATATAATATATACAATTTTACATCGTCCCAGCTAACATTTCCCCGCTAGCTACCGCCTCCCGCTGTCGCCTTCACAGCGTAGCACGCCCGGGCTGGCTTGGACTTCCCCCCGCTGTCCGCGCGTCAAACGAGCGCGATCAGTTACTTTTTAATGCGATCGTGAATTTACAGCGATTTACAGTCCCTCCTCACGCTGACGTAAGGCTTGCCTCCCCCGCCCGTCTCTCTCTCTCTCTCAGACAAGGATGTGCATTATATGTATAAAATACATACTTTTTTAACTATTGAATATAATTAAGTGGATTCTTCTTCTACTTCTTCTTCTTGCGGTTATATTTATTATTATTATTATTGTTGTTGTTATTACCTAGCCTGGAGCCGAGGCTTTACCCGGCATGCATTGCAGTGTTGTTGTTTTTGTTGAATCGACGTACGGGGGTGGAGGCAGTCGCAGAAGACAAGACTCTCCAACAAATGCTTATATTAGTTCTTACACAGTTTTTCTCCGGAGAAATTCAGTTGAAAGGTCAGTGTATTTTTATATCCGATATCTACCGTGTGTAGTGTAATTGCCCGTGTTAGAATCGTTTCGATCTTTATCTGTGTATGTTTCCCTCTAGCTAGCTAGCCTAGCTACCTGGGCAATCTATTGTTTGGACGAGGGGATAAGGTTAGCATTAGCAAACGTATAACTCATGCTATTTTAACAGGTAACTTCTTATTGTGTTGATAAGTCCTTAAACACAATTATTCGAATTAGATAAGATTTGATAAGTTGCTTGTGTAGACTACATAAACAGCATTTAGCTGTAAATCACATTTTTTGTCATTCTTTGTTTTAGAACTTCTCCTATGGTACCACATCAATACAGCATGGGGTCTGTGTGTATGTCTGGTTGCATGCTGAATATAGCTGGTCTACAAGCTCGCAGCACATTGTGTGCTTGTAGATCTTCTGTTTTCATCAAATTGATTTTTATGTACATACAATGTTTACCATTTTGTTGTTACTGTGATTTCAGACACAGGACTTGGATCTGTTGGGCGTACAAACGGTAAGAACATTTCTACCACTGAATTAAGGTTGCATGCTACAAGCTCTCTTGCCTCAAGTTTGCTGTTACATTTGAAAGAAATTTGACTTGAATTTGATTTCATTTTACAGACAAGGTGACATGCTGTACAGAGCTGAGACATCGTTCTTTAATTTAAGGTAATTGTTCATTTTACCAAGGACAGAAAATTGGCACCCAACAATGTGTAACTGTGTACCATTGTTACCATCATAACATTTTAAATGACTGAGGTGTATTATGATGAGTACTGTGGCACTCTGTGCCACACTATGAGCTTGTAGATCTGCTATTTTTCAACAGATAACAGCTTTTAAAATAATGTTTAAAACCTATGAGGCGACACAGATGCGTCCTCAGGTCTAAATGGGTTAAGGCAGTGGTTCTCAGCCATCAAAACGTTATCCCACAATAATTTATTTAATTAATTCTGTGATTTCAGACGAACTTTCGCTGGAGGAAGACCTATCGACTTCAAATGCAACCTCTGCTGGAAAGGCTACCACCAGTCGGGTTTCCCTGACCCTCTACTATACGCAACATCCAGACCTCAAGGAACGCACCCAGCTTTCCGTGCTCGGACATACAGACATGGGGACATACATACATTGCTACGCTCAGAAACTCCTGACTCCACTCAGAAGAGAATTGGTGTTTTAAAGACTTAAGCACTTACACTTGAGAACTGATGTCTTCTAAATCCTCACAGATTTTAGTTAAAACATTTGCTGCAAAATAATATATATTTACAGATTTGTGCCACATTTTCACGATGTTTCAAAATTAGCAAATCTACAAACTCGTTTTCAACAGCTTACAGCTTTTTAAATAATGGTTAAAGTGGCTAAAACCAGGGGATCTTGGACTTCAGTGACAGGGACCTGGGGTCTGAGAGCCGGAGACGTTGGACAGGGTGCATTTTGGAACTTCTGCTGGCGGCCACCACCAGTCAGGCTTCATAAAGGAAGGAAACGGACAGGCACGGCAGGCAGCTCATCAAATGGTGGTCCGTGGCTCAAATGGTGAATAACTTTGGCATGAAAAGGGTTCAAACCCACCGCTATAGGGGTTTCCAAATGGACTCTTGAATGTATGCTGCACGATTTCTTGCTCAAAAGGTGAATCTCGATTGTGTGTTCTGTTTATTGCTGTGTAACTGTTATTGCAACATTACTGGGCCTACATAACTAACTCCACACAGAATAGACTTGGTGTTTTATAGAAATTAAACTTGAACTGATTCCACAAAATGTCTTCTAAATCCTCGCAGATTTTAGTTAAAACGTTCACTGTGTTTGGGCCACATTTTAGTATTAGCAAATCTACAAGCTTGTGAGCTTGTAAATCTGCCAACAATCTAACAGCTTTTAAAATTATGGTTAAAGTGTTTGAATGGTATGACTGTTTTCTGAAAAGCCTAGATGTTTCTGTATCATTGGTGTTCAAACGATTTACTCCAATCTGAAAATATGTTGTTCCAGGGACCGCGCTATGAGCTTGTAGGTCTGCTATTTAGTTTTATCCTGAAAATGTGCAAATCTTTGAATATATATTGTTTCAGAGCAAACGTTTTTAAACTCATCTTTGCTTCTGGGTAGTCCCTGGAACAACATATTTTCAGATACTGTAGGTGTCTGCGGCCAATTTCATAATATTTCTGGGGTCCTTGACATAACATAATTTGAGAACCACTAATATAGAAACATAGGTTTTTCAGAAAACTGTGGAAATGTGGACACAATCTTATCCAACATGTTCTGGTGGTTTCAGGAAAGTTGGTGTTTTATAGATTTTAGAAGCCAGTGGTTCTCAGAGTGGTCTTAAAGTGCATTCTCAGCAAAATGACATAAAAATCAACCACTTGTATTCTAAACTTGGTTGTTTACATATTTTTTCTATGTGCCTAAATGATTTCATTGTAACCTTTTTTTTTCCTAATAAAGAAACAAAATTAAGTATACATTTGCTGCTTTATTATGTTTCTATAAATATGTGGGAGGGAGGTGAGCATGGGGGAGGATCGAGGGGTGCGGGGTCATATGGGGGGGGGGGGGGTGTCATAAGACAGCTCCACGCTGTCCTGCTGCTGCCGTCGTAGCTGACGTTCGAGTCGCGGCAGAGAAGCGGGGCGCCGGCTACACGCGCGTCGGCGCGCACGGCACACGCTGATCAAGAACGACGCGGCCACATCGTGCGACGCGCCCGGCGGAGGACACGATCGGCGGCGCGCGGCGACCGCCTCCCGCAGGCGGCGCGCCATAACTTGCTAGCTGGGGTGGTGCGCACTCTTCCCGTTACCCCCAGGAGAAGCAAGCAGGGAACTTTTATAGTTGTTTAGATATGGACTTCTAGCCCTGAAACATGACTGTCATGATTATGAAGTACGAGCGTTATGTGAACCATGGCTAGGACTATATAGTATCATGTAAATATCAAAAGTTATTATCTGCCGACTTACCTTGAAGTTACACAAACACTTTGTTCCAAGATAGGATTAGGAAATGAGCCAGCAGTCTTCTACTTTGTTGCACTCCAGTCATCAAATCCTTGGTTGAACGGCATATATTAAATAAATAATCGTTCATATACATCATGCAAATGATGCAATTAATGGTAGAGACATATACAAACATACAGCAAAACCTCAAACCGCAGAAAGGAAATAAACATACCGCTATCTGAATTACAACGGAGAGCGAGGCCACTTCACTTGTTCACACAAGCCTTTACAAATCAGGAAATGGAGAAATGCAATATTCTCTTTCTATTCGTTCTATTTCAAATTTAAGCAAAAATAAACTTTCATTTTCACGAGCGTTTAACGGAGTCTCAGCCAGCCACTGAGCTATCTGTCGTTCAGTTCAGACAGAGTTCAAACAGTGTTGTTCGTTCTTTTTAAGCATGGCCAGAGGGCTATGCCAGAGGGTCATAGGTTGTGTTGTCATGTCAAGTGCCAAGTGCAACCACTTCTTTTGGCATACTGCCATCTACTGTACCGGAGTATAAATTATAGATTATTTACTTTACTTCATTAAACAAAATTATGAAAACTTCATTCATACTAGAAGCTGAATGCCAATACTAGATAATAACAAAACATATTATTACATTTAACAATTGTTAAATATGGAAGAGAAAAATATATTATGTGAAATAAATCTTATCTCCAAATATTCCACTGATGCTTTGTACTCCTGTAGCCTAGTGATCCTGTAGGTCTAGTAAAGTACGTTTTGAATTTCTTTTAGGGAAAAAAAAAAATGCTCAGGAATGAAAATGAGTGTCTTGAAACAACTTTATTATATAATTATTTGGCATTATATTAAGAATGACTAAATTGAACTAAATTGTTCCAGTTATCACGTTCAAGCTAAATATTAATAAATAAAAAAGACAACTTGCAGTTAGTGTAAGTTAAAATTGTTACTTAGGTTTAACTTTCATATTCTTGCCACTGTACGCTCTCTGTATAAGATCCTATTTGACTGTCAGGTTTTAGAGAGAGAGAGCCCGACGATCTTACAGGCGTATATGCAAAGACCTCAATTTATGTAACTTGGATAGCATTGTATGTAGACATAGCACTATAAAGTATATATGCATAGTTTCATTATATAGATATTCCACCGTTACGTTCTTAGCTTACGTATGATTCATAACTACTTTTTTATGCGATGTATTGCCATGCTTTGTGTTCTGGCTTAATCGCCTAAAATGCCTAAATTGTAGAAAGAGAGTTTAAGCAGCTATATGATTTTGCATCTTGAGCTGGCAGATAAAATAATGTAAATGGCTTCATGGTTACATTACATTAGGTCCTTCATTTCACTTTTTTTCCCCCAAACTTTAAACTTCATCACAACATTTAACATTATTTATTAACATTAGCATTAATTCTCTGAATATGATGAACACTATATTTTTTCTTTTTTGAAAAGGAATAGCATATCCTTTTCCTGGTCCAGGTCAGTTTTACACATCTATCATGGTGTTATAAAAAGATAAAGAAACAGTTGGTGCTTGATGCAGTGTGCAATTTTTAATTTCCTTAAATGAATGACAGACCAACTGTACAACCAGCTGTATGTTACTGCAAGATCAAGAATTGCTTCCACAACAAAACAAATTAGACATAACTGTATATTAAAACAAAAAATGCAATTCAATTCAATCTTTGTCCTCAAGACCTCAACCACAAGTTATTCTTTAGAGACTAGTAGGTAGTCTCTTCATCATCACAGGGATTCATTTGGGGCCCTAGGCTTAGATGATGGCAATTGACACTCCATAGCTTTTGCATTTAACCACAAATTGTGTTTTCTTGTCTGCAACATTACATCCATTAAGAACTTTTATTAAACACTTTCAACTTTCAAGCAAGCATTTTCACTACTTTTGAAATTGGATTTACAGTTAAGTGGTTAGTTGGTTGCTTCTTTTTTTGCCACACTCTAGTTTTTTGTGTGACGTCTATAAACAGCATCATCATCATGTCTAACTACATTGTCCCAGAGTCACACTGACCTTCCCTGGTAACATCTTCAGAGGGTGGGTGTGACTAGTGTTAATGTATGGAAAGAGTGTGTCAGTGAAAGTGTGTGTGAAGGTGTGTATGTATGTGTCAGTATCAGGATCAGAGAATGACAGCTTTCCTTCATTCCAGTCCAGCTGGACTCTGATTCTATGGGGTTTCTGCTCCAATGAGAGATCAGTTGCTGATTCTGAGAATTCTGCTGTGTATTTACCTTCATTTAACTCTATACTCCAGCATTGACCGCCTCTGTCTCCCTTCCTCTGGTACGTCTCTGCCAACACTCCTACTGACCAATCTGTACTGTCTCCCACTTCAACATCCCAGCTGTGAGTCCCTGAGTTGAAGCCCTCAGAACCCAGGACATGGGAGCCATAGTAATCAAACCTCTCTGGGTTGTCAGGAAGCCGCTGACTCTTTCCAAATGTCACACTGGTCAGATCATCAGACAGGGTGTATTCCGAATGGGCAGTGTTGGGGTCCAGAATGACAGGAGTGTAGGAGACAATGTCCTTCATTTTGTTCCAGACCCTGAAGGTCAGGTTGTCCAGATGTTTTGCCACATCTATCAGTGCTCCCGAGACCGGCTGTCGGTCCTGCGGTGTCGGCTGAACTCTTTCCATTGTGGTCTTGTAGTTCTGCAGGAATGAGATGGGTTCAGCTCTCAGATCCTCCTCTATGGTGCGGATTGTGTCCGAGAGGGTTGATATGTCTCTGTTCAGACCCTCAATCTTCTCCTTCATCATCCGACTCTTCTGCTGCTCTTCCTCCATCAGTAATTTGATGCTGGCCTTCTCTTCCTCCTGTAGAAACTTTTGAAGCTTTTTAAACAGTTTCTTCATCTGCATTTCTGTATGTCGGATCTGGACCTTTATGTGTCCTGCCATCTGATTATAGTTTGTATTAAGTTTATTGAAGACCTCCAGTTTCTCCTGTAAAGGCTTCAGTGATCCCTGGACTTCCTCCTTTTGGTCCAGTGCAGCTTCATCAACGGGTTGGAAGTTGGATAAATTATCAGTAAAACGTTTTTCAGAAAGAAGACACTCGATACACAATAGCTGTTTACTTTCACGACAGAACACTTTGGGTTTCTCAGCACATTGGTGACTGCGGGGATTGTCAGACCCTGTTGAAGTTCTCTGACGTTTTGCAGGTCTCTCATGTCTCTTCTGTATGAAGGCCTCACACAGGTTCTTCAGAGCCAGGTTACAGAGTGGATCATCTGTTGAATTTATTTTCTCACAAACGGCACATTCCTTTGTATCCTTCTCTCTCCACCAGTCCTGCAGACAGGCGCTACAAAAGCTGTGGCTACATGACAGGATAACAGGATCTTTAAAGATGTCATGACACACAGGACAGCAATAATCCTCTTCTGAGCGAGAGGACTTGGAAGCCATTGTGAAGTTACAAACAGTTGATATCACGTTCACGTCCACAGATCCACTGTTGCACTGAAATACATAAAAAATAAGTGTTCTCTTCATATCATAATGGTACAGAAACAATTGTGAATATACATTATTATTACAGTTTTTAGAAAAAGTTAAAGCTCTATTCTGATAGTAATCATGATATGTGTTTGTTCAGTAACAGGCTCTCCAGCTCTTTAATAAACAGAATACATTTTCATGCCAATTTCAGCAAGAGTGTACCCATGTATTAGCTATAGTGTACCAATTCAATTTTTGTCTCGTCGTTTTAGTGTCATCATCACTTCCAAGTGTTTATCGTATGGTGTACGTGTTCTCTCTCTGCACTCCATACAGCTCACTTGTGCAAAAGAATGTGTGCAAAAAATGAAAAAAAACATCAGGTGGTAAAGGTCCTATAATGATGCTTTTAGAATTTTCCTGACATTGACTCCAAAGATGGACCAGTGCAAGTGAAGTGAAGTGTAGACTGGAGGAGTCAAAGAATGTATTCATTATGGCCTTAACAGGGATCACACAAGGTTTTCCACTTGCTTTTGGAAACACTGGAGGCACTGTTTGTTTTAATTGATCTGGGGGCTGTCATATGGAGTGAAAATAGTCTGGTACTTATCTCTGTGTTTTGTTTGTTTTGTATATGGACGTATTGTGTCTGAATTCTAAAATAAAGTTAATCATCATCCGTCAAGGTTTTGTTTAAAATAATATAGGGAAAATCCATGTTGTCATGTATCATGCGACGTCCAGCATGTACATAGCTCAGCATTTTGTAAACAATGGTGATACATACAGGTGTTCCAACTCGAACACTTGGAAAGGTTGCTCATAAGCTCTGTAGCTCAAAAACACTTGTTTTGTTTAGTTTTTAAACAAAGCTTGACAGAGACAAAGCGATAATGCAAGCTGTCTGTGTGTCTGTGCAATATTGGTGAATCGTCGCTTAAATAGTAGGACTTATCTTTTTCATGAATGGGGCTTTTAGAAATAAATTACACTATAGGCCTACCTCGCTATCTGCATGGAACGAGTCCGAATGCGAGTCCACTTCACAAAACAAATCTTTATCAAGCAGCAAATGCAATATAGCCTTTCCAAACGTTTCAACAAAAAATAAAGCTTAGCTTCACGTGCTTTAACGGAGTTGAGAAAATACCACTGCCGCTCTGGTGATGACTGATGCACCAACAACTTATTTTGTTTTATTGCGGGTTGTTGAATGTTGCACAGCAAATTCAGCAACCATTGCTTTTATCCTTTACCATACCGCCGCCTACTGTACCGGAGTATGAGTAGGCCTATAGTACTCCAGCCAGCACATATTTTCTACTCTGTTTTGGGTAGTACTAGTGTTTATGTTTATCTATCTACAATGCAGGTTAGTAATAATAATAATAATAATAATAATAATAATAATAATAATAATAATAATAATAATAATAAACAACACATAGTAGGCCTATAACCTTTTTCATTTTGTTGGCTGCTGAATTCTGCAAACATTTCTCATTATTTAATGTTGGAATTCATGACTGTCAATTGAGTAATGTACTTAGTTACCTTAAACCACTAGTGTCTAGTGATTCAGATTCAGTGATTCAAATTGGGGTCCGAGACCTACTAACGTATAACAAACTGGGCTGGGGGTCCTTTGAAACTAAATCCCAAACCACACCAAAGGTTCAGGTCGGGACAAAACGTTTTTTTAAGGTCAACCACACCAATGAAACTACCTTAAAACAGTTTTGTCCCAAGGAGTCCCTATACCGGTGTGGTTTGGGCTTAAGACAAAATCCATAAAGTAAATCCATACATGAGTTGGACAAATGTTGTGAAATGAAAGGTAAGACAACATGCTTCACTGGACAACATCACATTCCCTTTATTGGGCAATAGCTTTTGCAACACATACTTTAATTTGAGTCCCCAAAGAACAGGGGAATAATAAATACACTCAGTGCACACAGCACAAACACAAATTCACATCATAGTGTCTCAATTAGACTTTAGTATAATAAACATATAGAAATTATGGTCAGGGACTTAAATATATCTTTAGCTTCCCCCCCCCCCCCCTTTCTTTTTCATTTAGCTAACTGCAGCTGGGAAAGTGTAGAAATGCAAACAATAAAACAGTAAAAAGTAGGATTACCTATCAAAGATGTCCTATGTTTTGTTTTGTGAAGTCTACATTATAAACACAAAATCCTACATCCAAGAATGACATATGGACAAAATGTTGACATTTAAAATTAAGACTGGTCACATTCACATTCCCTTCATTGGGCAATATTACATTCACTAGCTTTTGCAACATAATGTATATCATTGCCACTGTCAGGTGGAAACCTGTCCAAAACCGTAATATTTCAGGAAATTGAAGAAAAGAACCAGTGTTCCCATGCATTCAGTGCCATGTTGCTGCTGATTTAGCTACATTTGCACATTCATTTACGAAACAAACAAACATTAAACATTAAACACAACACAAAATGTAGATACAAGGTTTTTGCCCGACAGTGATATTTTCATTGCAGACCCCAGAGAACAGGGGAATAATGAAAACACTCACAGTGTACTACATTCTACAAATTCACATATTTGCCAACAGTACTAAATTTGACAATACTTTTTCCACACCAGCCAGCCATATTGACATAAATATCTGTTTAATGTTACTTCCTTCACAGGTGTTACTATAATGGTAATAATAAACCACCATATGCACTTAGTTGACAAGGGTCAATTAAGTAATTCGTATCAATAGCACAGACCTATTATTGAGAACTTAAGCCTAAAGAATTCACTTTGATGACATGCTATCATTATGTGTTTATAGTGTGTTAATCCTGATACGTCATACGTCATTGGGTGTATGTGCACATAGTGAGTAAACGCACATGTCTTCGATTTGGTGAATTTAAACCCGTAAACCTGTGACGTGACAATAAAGTAGATTCTGAGTATGGTTCTTATTCTTATTTGTACAGGTAGGTAAATGTAGTTATTTTTTGCATTTACTATGAAAACGTGCATTTCCCGTTTGTTCGTTGCGTCACCCACACCTCCACATAATGGTCATGCCTCGTGACATCATTGTCTCGATGTCTCCCTTTTGACTGATACCTGTCCATTTTTTATGCTTGATGTATTCTGTTTTAACTTTTATCTTTTGTTGTGAAGCACTTTGGTCAACTCTGGTTGTGTATAACGTGCTGTATAAATAAAGGTTGATTTGATTCAAACTCTAGATGGGCCCGCCCCAAAGTTATTAGTGCAGCCGTGCCCGGCAGCCGCGCCCCGCCCGACCCTACCTGGGCCCTCATCAAACCCTGTACACTCAAGACACTGCCCCCGCTGCCACCCTTAGATTTCCATATACTGTATGCCATACAGTATATGGAAATCTAAGGGTGGCAGCGGATGAGGTCAGATCAACATATGGAATGTCAGAACAGGTCAGCTCCATACAATGGAGCTGACCTGTTCTGACATTCCATATGTTGATCTGACCTCATCAAACCCTGTACTCATATATGGCTAGTACAGAATTCATTCCATATGTTGATCTGACCCCCCATGCCAAAAGGCCAGCTCTCGGCCAGCAGTCTGCCGTCACCCAGGCGGATCCGTGCACGCGACCTCGCCCTTTAGGGCTAGGTTGCTTCTCGCCCTCATATCAGGGCGTCTTACTGGTATGTTGCTATTATGTTGTCTCATAATCCGCAACTATGACTTGACTAATCATGTCAATGGGGCTGCTGTGAAAAAAGGCCTCATTAGCTCTACTGTACGCTCTTCTTCAAATCTTGAAACTTGAGGCAAAAGCATAGCCTTCACTTTGATTCGGTGCCACATTATTTACACTGACTTTAATCATGTGTAAAATCCACTGGCAAACATAGGCCTATATAATATAATACATAATAATATACATTTCCAAAACACTGGAAAAAGTAGGCTTTGTACACGTTAACGTTGAGATGTTTCTTGTTGATATACATTCAGTCCGTATTAATTCAGGGGGACAGTCATATAGTACTTTACTGTTTCTCCATGTCATTTTCCATTTGTACACTCTCAGAGTTAAATTAAACACTGAGTATACAGTGTAAATTGGGCGTCCCAGAGATAAGATATTGTTATCAAATGGGGGTCCCTAATAATCTAATAATGTATATCAATCGTTGGGTCCTTGAATTAAAAAAGGTTGAGAACCACATGCTGTACTTTTCTGAAAATCTGCCCTTATTCCTATAATGTCACACACAGACATAAAACAAAATGTGTTGGGTATCCACCTCAATCATATTGCACCAGGGGCTGTGTCAACAGAAAATGTTTTATGTGAGGAGGAGCGCTTTGGATGTTGCAGAAACCTCATATCGCCATATTCTAACCTTTTATGTTTATTTTTCTTCCATACTACAGCGTAATATGATTGTATGCTTGGTGTTGGGAAGAGGAGTGCTCAAGAGCATCTTTATGGCTGATTGGTGCTGGCAGCTCAAAAAAAGGCAGTCTTGTGAACACAAGCCCCAAAGAGTTACTTATAAGTAGTTAGTTCATTAGAAAGGGAGTAACGTGTACAAATGTTTCACGCAACAAAAATTATAAATATTTGTTGCGTGGAGGATCTGGAAAAGGATCTGGAAAAAAAAGTTTGAACTGTCAGGTGCAGGACTGACACACAGGACTGACACCCAGAAGGTGACATTAATAACATTTTCATATACTGTAGGTGAATCATAAAAAGAAAATAATATATCCACAGAGCTTTTAAAAAGTTGTGGAATCAACATATCACTTTTCCCAAAATAAATTATTTAAATTGTGAAATAATTTTAATAGCTTTGTCAGGTCCCAAAATATAGTTTTTGTCTGTGAGCTGACAGCCCTCCTCATCCACGTCGTTTCCGTCTCCGTTGAGGAAGGTACTTTTTTCTCTTGACAGGTGCATGGAGGCAGCTGATGCTTTACAGTCGTGCAAACTGTAGGAGTGCTACCTGATAGGCACAACTCAGGAAAATGAGGAACCTTGTGCAACAGATGCGTTGCAATTAGGAGTGTGGTGCAACATCTCCATTAGTGACTGACAGAATATTGTCTAAAGCACCTATAACGTTGTTGCCTCTAGTCACAGTCAAATCCTAAGGCAAATCCTTATTACCACTGAGGCTTTATTTCCCGGATGAAAACTGCACAGCATTTTCCTAGGAGTGGGAGCACAAGGTATGCCCAGTGCCACGCCAAGCTGCTGGAGTTTCCAAAAACTTGGTGCTCCCATTATAAAAACATGCACTGAGAGAGGACAAAAACATATTTTACAGTGCAGGACTGAGACTGCAGTGTAAAGGCAGGTAAATACTCTATCCGAATGGCCAAAATGTGTTGGGTAGGCAATATCTGCAAGACAACGTCATTCGGATCTTCTGTGGGGCCTGTCATATTTCAAACATATTTCAGTTTGGCCAGTCCAGGCAAAGTGAGAAAAACGTTGGACTTCGGTTAGACAATTTTGAAGGACTGTACGTATGCTCCTGAAGGCTTCTCACTGATATACCCTCAGATGTGATTCCCGGCGCTCTTCTCGGAGCTCTGGAAGGAGCTGATGTCCCATCGGAAGGAGCGCAGGGAGCGGAACGTGCTCCCCTTGAAGCTGGCGCGCCGTTTGGTGATGCGATAGATCCTCCGCAGGACGGCTCGCCGCAGCAGGATGTACACCCACGGGTCCAGGATCTGGTTCCACGACGCCAGCCTCACGCCCATAATCATCAGCGTCCGGTACGGGTCCCTGTCTGCGCCCAACGAGCCGCTGTAGGACCTCGTCACCGACATCAGACCGAAGATCTAACACAGAGCAGAGAAGACAAGAGTTCTGTTAGCAATGGTGGCAATGTAGAAATAATCTGTTACATGTAAAGACTAAGAGTACAAAAGTATTGGCATCAAAATATACTTAAAGTATACCAAAAGTAAAAGTACATTCATTATGCATTATGCAGAATGTCCCAGAATGCCCCGTTTTCTAATGTCTAAGATGTATAGTTGGGTGACAAGTGCAATATAGCTTCTAGTGTGTAGAAGTATAAAGCACGGAAAAAAATTACATACCCAAGTAAAGTAAAACTACCTCAAATGTACTTTGCACCATGCACATGAGGTTTGTCAGTGCTACTTGTCAACCAGTAGGTGTCCTACCAGACCTCTGGGTCTTAATGTTTCAATAGAAGAGTAGGGAGACTTATACATCTATTATAACTAGTGCATGTGCATCTATATATACCATACAGATTGGCTAAAATAGCCCCAAAACACACTCGCCCCGGGTCAAATCTGGTCGCCACCAGGTATTCCTAAATGTAACTTCAGTAAAACTATGCCTGAAACTAACCTTATTCCTAAACGTAACCTCAGTATACCTATATGCCTGGCCCTAAACCTAACATTAGGTTTATTCCTGACCTTAACCTCAATAAAACAAGAATACTAGAACCGCTGTGGGCTACCAGTCCATGAAAAAATGGGGGCAAGTGTGTTGGGGCGGTTACCATTTTAATAATTAAAATAAGTTTTAGATTGCAGTTTTAAAATGACATAGCATTTTAAAATGGCTCTAGGCTGTAAAGTGAGAGTTACCGTGATATGAAAAGATCCTATCCTGTTCAGACAAAATAATAAATTGTCAACATCTTGCAGTGACACAAAGCAGGGACCTGTCCCTTCTTATTGCAGTCGTTGTTTTGAATGTACATTTTTGCCAGATAGACATGACATGTTTATGGCCTGTGAGTTCAGAAACTATATTTAAGTCTCCAGTGTGCCATAAAAGTTATGTATTTTTCTTTCAGAAAACATACTATTAGTACTAAAAGCTGTGCCTGTCATGGTGAAATTTCTCCATTGAACTTCAGTAACAGAAGCTCAAATATGCTAATGTTGTAATGCTGTGCTAATGGCCTGGGGACTTCTCTCCGAGTGATTAAGTCTAATTCATTCCATCTGACAGAAGGAACCACACATTTAATGGAACAGTATCCACTCTTTGCATACATAATGATGTGTGAAATGGCAAGCAGATATAAAGTGCATACTTTATAATGGGTGGCAAAGCAATTACAATTTAGAGTTATTCAGTGTAGTATTGATTTTGTGTCTTTCAATTTAAATTTATGAAAATACTAAAATTACTTTCCTTTTGTTCCCAGGTACAGGTTTACACACAGTATCCATATAATCTATGGATACTGTGTGTAAACCTGTCTATCTATGGCATAGATAGACAAATATTTCTAAAACTTTTAATTTGGATTACGTTTTTACAGTTTTACAGGGTTTCTGATGTGATGGAACTATTCATACTTTCTTCTCTTACGCCTTCTAATACATGATTTATATTTGCTTGCGCAAATAGTCAATCAACAAGCTTCCAACACACTGCACTTCTTCTGCACATTGTGAGCTTGTATGAGTGACACCAGTGCGCAGTGTTATACTTAGTGCCCAAACTGCCCATGGTCACTACATATAAATCAGCCTTAACTACTTATGGACCCGAGTTGGCTCTGTGTCTGTCTTGCTATTTGTTAAAATAGCAGATTTCTGGCAAAGTTCCCCACAGAATAGCGGTTGAGTATCAAGTAAAAGTACAGTATATGAGAATAATTAGGCCCTTGGGCAAATTCCCATGCCCGTAACTCACCAGCAGGGGGCTCCAGCAGATGCAGGAAGTGACCATGATCCCTACTAGCTGGGCCACCATCTCTATGTCGTGAGATTTGGCCGTATGCCGGTGGGAACTGCTCTTCTTACGCAGCCTGGCTCTCACCAGTGTGATCCCACTGATGGTGTTACACACAAGGGCCACGGCTACTGAGGTCAGGCCCAGTCCAGAGAATAGCAGCACAAACGCCAAGTCCGTCCCCTGAATGGTGTCCCCCAGCACCCTGATGAAGCACCAGGTCCATGGGTACTGGTACGTGTAGGCCCCCAGACTGAAAAACGGCAACAAGGCCACACATAACGCCAGCAACCAGATGAGGGCGAGGGCCATCTTAGTCCGTGCCGTGGTCACCAGCTGAGCGTGGAGCAGGGGCCTGGTGACACCCAGACATCGCTCAGCTGCCATGGCGCAGCCCAGGAAGAGCGGGCACAGGCCGAAAAACACCATGCTGCCTCCCAGGAAGAGGCAAGAGGCGTCAGGCTCGTCCGGAGAGCTAGAAGCGGGGGCGCCGGCCACTGCGGGCTCACTCCTCGTGGAGTACAGCCGCAGAACCAGGGCTCCAGGGATGATGTGTCCGGCGAGGTCGGTGGCCACCAGGCAGCTGGCAAAAAGCAGGAAGGTGGCTTTGGAACGCCGCCGGTAGCGGTTGTAAGCCTTGGCCAGAATGATGAGGGCCACCACATTGGACAGGATGCCCAGGGTCATGGAGAGGCCCGCCGCGGTGGGGTTGCCACCGGGCTTGCGGCCGGTGACGTTGTGTGTCCGCACTATGGCCTCTATCTCGGCCTCCTCCACGCCGCTGGTTTGGTTCATGATGGCCGTGGGGCCGATGAAGCCTGAGGTGTTGTAGTGCTGCATGGCCAACATCACCGCTGCTGCTGCTGGCCGCCAAGCATCATGGGGGTCCTCGGGGTGAGGGGGCGCTGGAAAGACACCACAGATTGAATGTTGTATACAGCTATTTGAACTCTACCAATAATAATAATCACAGGGTTTGAGAACACAAAACGTGCCCTACATTCAACCTGACATACAGCACCGGACAAAAAAAAAGACCAGATATCAAAAGCAGAGGCATTGATTTTCCCCATTCCCCTCAGCAAATCTAAATCTGAATAATCATATTAGGTTAGCTTCATCTGCTCTGGTGTAAGCCTATCTTTATCCTAATGCATAATTTATTATGCTGTTGGATGTCACTCGCAGAGAAAAGACGATCTATGAGCTTGTAGATCGGCTATTTACGGGTAGTGGTGGAAGAAGTACTTCCATTTGTCGGCTATTTATTGCTGAAGTTATGCCTATTTTAGAGTCAGTGGTGGACGAAGTACTGAACCCCAGTACTAGTATAAAGTATACTCCTGGTCAAATACTTAAAATACAACTATAGAAGTGAAAGTTGCGCAGTCAAAATTTTACTCGACTTAACGTATTAGACTAGAGTGATTGCTTATAAAATCACTTACCGTATATATTCAAAAGTACAAGTAGCTACAAGTGAACTGTATAATATCAATACATTATTGTATTGTTTTTCAATGCATACAGAAGCCTAGAAACACCTATAAAAACTTCAGCATAGGACTGCAATTGAATCAACAAAATGCAGTAATGTATACTGTATCTTAAATTTGAACATTTTAATTAACGGGAGCTCTAACTCTGAGCAGAATAAAAAGGTGAGTCATTAGCCAACATTTGGAGTCCAAAGCCCTGGCCCGATAGCAAGAAATGTCAATCCAATTTTAGTATGCTAATTTAGTTTAGTTTACCCATAATTCATTATAGTTATAGCCTATATTGTTACTTGGCAGCCTTCCTTGTAAAGCAGTGGAGTTAAATGTACAATATTTGAAATGAAATAAAAAGGCTACTCAAGCTAAGCACAGGTTCTCAAAAATATTTTCTCAAGTACAGTACACAAGTAAATGTACTTTGTTACTGTCCACCACTGTTTAGTGTAGAGTGAATACAGGAGGGAGCCAAGAGAACCCTGGGGGACTACAGTCAATAAGTATATAGGTTAAGTTAAGCTATATCATTGTGACAGCTGCGACAGTCTTTGAGTCTGACTCAGCACCCTTGAGGTTAATATACATACAAGGAGCCTCATAGTTTTCCCTTCATTCAAGGAAGTTGTATAATAACAAGTCCTGACAGCTCCTGTTGACACTGAAACCTGCTGCAAAGGTATTCCATTATCAACTCCATAATCTATAACCAACCACTGGTTCTCAAATGGTTTCCCATATTATTTGGACGCAGACAGACCCCAGTCTGCAAATATAGTTTGTGCCATGGAGGGACCCCATACAAGATTTGTGTTGTTAATAAAATGTTTCAGAAATATTCCACATTCTTCACATTTTATAGCAGATCTGCAAGGCAAGCTCTGCACAACACAGGAGTTCACACATGTTGTGACCCTTGTAGAGTATTACTGTAAGTGGTTACACTTATTTTGATGCCACTTTGAGAACCACTGACCCAATGTGTGTAAGCTATTCTAGAGAAATCATGCAATTGACTGCCACTTCTGCTTTTCTATTGACCAAACTTCAACTGTGCAATACATCTCAATGATGAACACAGCATTGTACAACAAGGTATTTCATATTTGTTGGAGGAGAGCCAATTCAAAATTCTGCTAATTACTTTCTTAAGTATTGGCATTGACAGGAACAAAAAGAATGTTGGCCACTTGGCCGGTCCACGACATGGCACATAAAGGGAATGCCTTTGACTCACAGTCACACCCCCCCCTGTCTCATTTCTTCCAATTAAAGTGATCTGCATGGATTTCTCTCAGAAATGCACAA
The DNA here is from genome assembly GCF_963924005.1 of Protomyctophum bolini. Taxonomy (NCBI): domain Eukaryota; kingdom Metazoa; phylum Chordata; class Actinopteri; order Myctophiformes; family Myctophidae; genus Protomyctophum; species Protomyctophum bolini. The sequence continues at coordinate 18,484,024 of NC_137872.1, read as the reverse complement.
AGTAATATTCTAAAATGATACGGCAATGGTTTTGTGAAATTCAGAAACATTTAAGGCTATGGACCATGCAGAGGTATGGACCTATAGGGTCCAGAGCTATACCCAACTCAATTTAATATTATACTTTATTTGTAACCAAAGGTCAAATAAGGTATTTATATCCTACCTACCTTGTGAAGTATGAACTCCATGGACTTTGATTCTATAATAATAATGTAATCATAGCCATAGTAGGCTGTTTAAAAATGTAATCAAATCGAAATCGAGATTGACTGGTCCTCTTCAGTCTTCAGATGCATAATTCCAAACATGTTATGTGTCCTTCTCGGTCGTGCATGCTGCCAGTGCAGTGTTCGTAGGCTGCTACAACTCCGCTTACACAGTCTCTTCTGTCAGCACAAGCAGGCTGCCTTCAGGCCAGGCAGGGTTGCACAACGTGCGCGCTGCCTGCATGCCAGCTCATTTTATACCGGTCCGCGCGGTGCGTTATTATGGATACTACCGCAGCTCCAGGCAAACCCCGCCCTCGCTGCTCAGAAACCCTGATGGCACAGGAAAACCCCGCCCGTATGTTCTGATCTCAGTATTATCTCTGATCTCCTGTATTGACCGCGCGATGACGCGAGCGTCTGTGAGTGTGCACTCACTGTGCATTGATATTTCTGCTAAAGAAAGTCGCCAATAATGATGCCACGCACATTTTAATATTATGGAGTAGGCAAGGCATGGTCTTCATTGTTTCTCTTCTGGCTTGATTGCGATCCGGACCTCCTGTTAACCCCCCCTCCCAATGGAATAGTGTAAAATTTGATATTTTGTCCATAAAGTAATAAGTAATAGTGTACATATAGTACACACACTCAGCAAAGCAGATGGCTTCTTGGTTAGAGTGGGTGACAATATTATCACACGAAAAGATGAAATTACCTATAGGTTCCATCCTGGAGGCCAATCTTTCCGGTGATAAAATGGCCACCATTGACCAACGTAATCAAAAAGGTCATTCAAAGAACAAGATTCCTTTAAGGATCTCCTCACTGGTCAACAAAAACACCTTGAAGACCTTAACAGGAGCTAGCCCTCGTATAGGTTTCTTTGACAATGCATCCACCTCTTGGTACCACAGCACCTCAAAGGCCCTTAAAACAAGGCTGCAGACCTCCCAAAACAAACTGGTCAGGCTCCTACTTGGCCTCACCCCCGAACCCACCTCACGCCTGCCCACTTTGACAGGCTGGGATGGCTTAGGGTCGACGACAGAGTACAGCATCTTGCAATGGGTCTGGTCCACAAGATTCGATACACCACCAAGATCCATGTACCTGTCTAAATACTTCCTTAATGTAAACGAAGTCCACACCCACAACACCAGAGGGAGTGCAACAAACCATTTACCCAGATTCGGCACAAACAAGGGACTAAATTATTTTCTCTCCTATGCCACCAAAATGTGGAACGCCCTACCAACAGTCATTAAGACATGTGAATCCCTTGACTCCTTCAAAACCGCTCTCAAAGGGCACCTATGGACGGCTGCAATTCAAAACTGCCCCCCCCAATAACCGCAAAACCTCAACAAAATCCTTCCCCTATAGACAACCCCAACTATACCAGTGAAAATAATCCTCTTTGTGTGGAAGAAATATCAACCATTTTTATGAGCTACACAGAGGTGTTCAGTTCAACCCAGCTGCACGTGTCTCCAAGAAGCTCTCCAAGGTATATCTCACAACCCTGGCCTGAGCCTGCAGCTATCACAGCTGTGACTCTAAATAGTTATAGTGTGACTGTGTTCTCTTCTGACTGTCTGACATGCCCGGAGCAGCACTCATCTGTCAGGAAGATTTAAACTGGAAGGTGCACTGCAAAGACTAGTGGGTGTTTCAAACCGACTTTAACCACTGTGACGATGCATGTACACTACAGTGATGAGAATACAATAATCAAATAAGATGCTCTTTATGGGTGGATAGCCTGTACTAGGCCTCTGAGGTATGGGGGGTCTGTGGCCTCAATGCATACCAAACTGGGTGTCCTTGAAATGAGAAGGTTTGAGAAGCACTGAGCTATATGCATAGTGTCAGGTTACTGTTTTCACCTGCCATCATGCACATTATGACATTCCTCTGTCTGGCCCTTGAACCTTCACAGAGGCACTTTCTCTTTGACTGAAATGGAATGTGTGTGTGTGTGTGTGTGTGTGTGTGTGTGTGTGTGTGTGGCATATTGTTAGTTCCACAGAACAACGTGACAGGTAGTGCTTGAAGTCGAGGTGTGTCTGTTTATTACAGCAGGCTGCTGTGCTGCTGCTGTCTACCTGGGATTCGGACCCAGGTTCTCCCATGAGCGAGTCCAAACAGCAAACGCTCAGTCAAGAGGCGATCCCTACGTTGTGAGTGGAGATTATGAGCTCCAGGCAGTACTACTTGTCAACCAGTAGGTATCCCTACCCCACACCAGTCTAAATGTCTCTCCAGCTCTTTATTAAACAGAAAATGCATTTTCAGCTCAGGATACCAATTTCATCCAATCAGGATAGAGAACTCAGACAGGATACAGATTAATAAGTGGAATTGGAAGTGATGAAATTAGCAGAATTGGAACACTTTCAGCCTGGTGGAGAGTCTGGAGACAATGAAGCTGATAAATGGGTACTCTCTCTTGGCTGAATTTATTTTCTGTTCATTGAAGAGATGGTGAGACCTCTGTTACCTAACATAAAATAGTGCATTTTAACAAAAAAAAACTATTAACCAAAGAGGTTACTCTACCTTTAATGTTTGTGTAGGACAAAGTTTGTGTTTGCACATACATTAAGAGCTGGACATAGGCGCCCCTCAAAAAAGAAATAATTTTGTGTGGATATTCATTTATTATCACTGTATGCTTCATCTTGCAGTGCTGTTGCTTGCTGAAAATAAATACTCTCTGGCACTTGAGACTCAATTATGCAATGACTAAAGCCCTATAAGGAGGGCTTTAACATTGTATCAAACTGCAGAATCAGGCCAATCTATCAGTGGTCGCGGTTGTACCTCGATGCACGCAATCCCATGTCATTAATGACTCTGCTTGGGTCCGGTTTTAATCCCGTAGCCTATCCTCCAGTGCCTTGAGCTCAGCCTCCACCGCAGCTGGCAGGTCAGCTCCCAACTGCTGGGCGAAGTACGCTCTCAACTCCTCTGTCTCCTTCCGCCAGAAGGTCTTAGGCAGGTCGAACAGGGCGCCCATGTCCACCGTGCTGCCTAGACCTGACATATCGAGGCTGCCGTCCTGTGGCAACCAGCCGATGATGCTCTTCTTGGCCGCTTCGTCCTCACGCTCAGCTCCACAGCGCTTGAAGATCCACTCCAGCACGCGGGCGTTATCGCCGAAGCCTGGCCAGAGAAAGGAGCCCGTGGCAGGGTCCTCCCTGAACCAGTTGACGTGGAAGATTTTGGGCAGCTGGGTGGGCGCCTTGCGGTGCTCCATGCTCAGCCAGTGAGTCAGGTAGTCACTGAAGTTGTAGCCGAAGAACGGGCGCATGGCAAAGGGGTCGTGCATGATCACCTTGCCCTCGTGCTCTGCAGCTGCTGTGGACTCCGACCTCATGGTTGCACCAACGAACACGCCGTGACGCCAGTTAAACGTCTCGTACACCAGAGGGACTCCTTCTGGTCTCCTGCCGCCAAAGATGATGGCGTCGATGATAACGCCTTCCTCGCTTTCCCACAGGGGGTCGATGATGGGGCACTGGGAGGCCGGGGTGCAGAACCGGGAGTTGGGGTGGGCACAGGGAGTGGAGCTTCCCGGTGTCCAAGCTTTGCCTTGCCAGTCTGTGAGGGTGACCCCGCCCATAGGCAGGTCCAGACCCTCCCACCACACCCCTCCATCGCTGGTTTCACCAACGTTGGTGAACAATGTGTTTTTGGATATGGTAGCCATGGCGTACGGGTTGGTCTTGTCGGAGGTTCCCCGGGCAACGCCAAAGAAACCATTCTCTGGGTTGATGGCCCTCAGTTTTCCCTGGCTGTCGAACTTCATCCACGCGATGTCGTCTCCCACGCATTCAACCTTCCAGCCCACTAGAGATGGTTTCATCATGGCCAGATTTGTTTTGCCACAGTTACTGGGGAAGGCCGCTGCTACGTAACGCTTCACTCCCTGAGGGTTGGTGATACCTATGATGAGCATGTGCTCAGCCAGCCAGCCCTCATCCCTGGCGATGCGGGAGGCAATGCGGAGAGCGAAGCACTTCTTCCCCAAGAGAGAGTTTCCTCCATAGCCGCTGCCAAAGGAGACGATCTGTCTCGTGTCTGGCAGATGAGAGATGAGCACCTTTTCTGGGTTACAGGGCCAAGAGTTGACCATTGGAGCTTTGAGTGGCAGGGGGCTTCCGAGGGAGTGCAGGCAACGGACAAACTCCTCTCCTTCAGCCAGTTTGTTCAGGACGGAGGTACCCATGCGTGTCATGATTCCCATACTGACCACCACGTACGGCGAGTCTGTCACCTGGACACCATATTTGGACAGTGCCGAGCCCACAGGACCCATGCTGAAGGGGATGATGTACATGGTCCGACCTGCCATGCAGCCGGGGAAACGCTCCTCTCTGGCCTTCTGCCAGTCGCCCTCACTCATCCAGCTGCCCAGCTGGCTCTTGGCCCCTCCCCCAGGGATGGGGATGGCGTCCCTTTGGTTCTTGGTCACAATCACCGTCTTGCTCTCCACTCGGGCCACGTCTTTGGGGTCCGTGCGTGCCAGCCAGCAGTTCTCGTATTTGGGCAACCTCTTGAGCATCCCTTCCTTCTCCAGGCCGGCCAGGAGGCTCGCCATCTCCTCCGGGGTTCCCGTCACCACGTGCACACCGGCAGGCTTGCACTCCTCCACTGCCCCCGTAACGAACTCGGAAACACCGGGGGGAAGAGAGGGGATGGAAGTGAGGGATGGAACCCAGGCACTGGCCTCAACACCGCCCCCCGTTCGTATTACCCCCAGTAACAGGCACGACATATTTGGCAGTTAAAGAGATCTAGCCTGCTAGAGCATTGATAACCAACTAAGAAAACAGAGAGGAGCTGTGTCCATGACAGACCACAGCTCATGTGTGACTGATCTGCAGTGCTGGCCAGTGTCAGTCATCTGTTATGTGTCTACTGTATGATGTAGAACTCCAAATTTGGGCAATGTTTCAGTCCGACCAGAGCCCCATTGATTTCCATAATAAATGTGCATTATTTCAAAATGTATTAAAACCTAATACAGCCTATATGTGAAAACTGCTGGCAGTGTGCAGTATGTGGCTCTGGACAGAGAAACACACACAAACCCTCTTTTAGACAGGTAGACTCCTTCAGAGCCATGGCATAAAGGATTAAATAAAAACATACTGAAAATCAATACATTTTTGAGCGGTGCTCAAATCAATGGCAAAATAAATGACTATATGAATTATGACGTCATGTACTTGATAGTGGGTGCCCCAGATCAACTCATCAAAGACATCGCTCACTTCATAGCTTTCCTGTGGATCTAGGGATGACAGGCCGGTGGACCTGTCATTAGGAATTTACAAAATGTGAAGGATATTCACCCCACCCAGGCCTTCTATGGCCCTATACCGGCTGTGTGCACAAGATATTTGGCACTGATAATCAGTCCGGTGTTTAACTAGAAATGCACTCTGTTGAGGTTCCAACTTGTGCCAACTTGTGCCATACCTGGCCTACTTGTGCACAAGCAGAGCGCGCAAGTACTGCTACTAACTAATGTCTATTACAACTGCTGTTCTAAATCCTTTAGACCTGTTATTGACCTTGAAACGCTTAGTTACGTCACCATCAACAGCCAATAAGGGACCACCATTCTTAGATAGATAGATTTTATTTCGGTCCATAAAAGGATGGATGGATGGACACAGAGCAGTGTCAGAGCATGCACGCACATACACACTTCTACACAGCTCATCCCCTAGGTGCAACTCACTAAGATGTATGAGCATGTTTTTGACCACTCTGGAGAACTGTTGTACTCTGGACTGTTGCTATTGTCCTGAATGCTTGTATTGTTTCCTGTGAGCGTCTACACCCCTCATCTTTCCAGCCAAGACCACCTACTGACTGAGTGCTTCTAATGAATATGGAACAGTTACTGGAACACTTTAACAAGAATGGAACAATTATTCTACTACACCTACTATTGTGAGGTTATTTCACATTATTTGAGTATTTACATTTTTTATACTTCATCCCCACTACATCTCATCTACTTTTTAGGTTTAACTACACAATAATTATTTGACAGCTATAATTACTTTGCTGATTTACCGTAGATTATTACTGCAAACCAACAATGGATAACCATGCACGCCTGCATTTTGTTTCTTTTCATTTCTCAAATCTGATCAAATAACTATAACATTCCTGAGTACTTCTTCCACTGCACTCGTGTACTGCCAAAGTTACAAGAGAATAAACTTAACAGTGAATATTTGACTGCGTGTCACACAAGCACAGGACATGTGTTCTTGCTCACCCAGCCGCTGAGCTGGGTGTTCAGAGAGTGTCCGTTCCAATAAATGGCTCAGCAGAGGTGTAATGGTGCTAATAATGTTTGCAGCCTCAGCCTCATTTCATTAAGACCACTACATAACACATAATACCCACTGGGAGCTATCTTTAGCTGCCCAACAATGACCCCAAGGGCTATTACACAAAAAACATGTCGAGTTCAGCTCAACGTTAAGCAGTTTCAGCTACACTGATGATGAAAGCATGCACACAACAAACAAATCGGTGCTGTGGGTTGGAAACCTTGTATGTCCAAAACCTTTCATTATTATTATTTTCAACAGTCTACAAGCTCCTAATGTGTAGCATCGCACGCATGTTGTGAGCTTGTATATCTGCTATTTTCACTACTTTTGTGCATGACACTCATGTATAATGAAGTGCCTTACTTCATCATTAATTTAGATGGAGATACAAGGTTTCTACCCGACAGCAACGAAATGTTAAGAAGGGAATAGTTGTAATTGACTTGTTTTACCAAAGGCTCAAATCTGTTCTTATCACCCCATGAAATCTGTAGTCAACAAGAGGATGCGAGCGTTTACAGTATGTTGACGAGGATAATTACATACCCTCCCATTTACCATCAAGCCAAACACTGATACCACGCACAATTAGGCTTACAAATTAGGTAAATACAACATACTGTAAGAACTTCCATGTTTGATGCTTATAGACAGTACAAGTATCCAGATACATATTTCAATAACAATATAACAATAACAGTGTATTTATAAATACATTTATACAAAATAAAGTACAATATAACATTTTGCTTGAGTAAATGTTGTATTAGTAATCTAAACATGGATTGAAGCTAATAATTGTCTGTCAAATAATTGTAGTGGAGAAAAGTACAATATTTATCTCTGAGCTGTAGTGGAGTATAATATATTAAAGGTTTAGTACAGTTATCTAAATATATTAAAAGTGCAGTACTTCAGTAAATGTAATTAGTTACATTCCACCACTGCTTGCTATTCTTGGCCACTGTGAACTGCTGATACAGCTGTTATGACAACAATGTCATATTATATAGCCCCACATATGGGCCATTTAAACCCTAGCATAAGTGAGGGTGAGTGGGCCAATAAATGACACGCACGCAGGTACGCGCGCGCACACACACACACACACACACACACACACACACACACACACACACACACACACACACACACACACACACACACACACACACACACACACACACACACACACACACACACACACACACACACACACACACACACACACACACACACACACACACACACACACACACACACACACACACACACACACACACCAAAGGCAACTCAGTCTCAGGTCCAGTTGGTTAAGGGGTTAACATGGGAAATGATTGCCACTTCACAGTAAACTTAGAAGCCATTTGGTTTTAAGCTCTAAACATGATATTGATTCACTGCATGGACCACACTTTGGAGAGATGTGCATGTGTTTGGTACTTTTCCATTGTTTGCTACTAGTATTCATGCACTTCACAATGCTATTGCTAAAGAGCCTCACCCTGTCTCCATGGTGTCCAATTGGCAAGCGTCTGCGTCCATGTCTAAATATTCTCCAGCACTATGAGTTCATTCTAACTAACCCCTTCTCCTTTCCTCTTCACATCACATCCAGAACTGAAATACTTGCTGTTGGATTGACCTTTTAAATACAGGACACTGAGCTTTTGATTCAGTTCGATGTAATATTAGTTTTCACTGGGAGAAGAATGCTGAAGATGGAGGTGCCAAGGCAAGAGGAAGAAGAGGACAGCCAAATATGAGGTTCATGGATTTGTTACGAGAGGACATACAGGTGGCTGGAGTGACCGAGGAAGACCCATAGGACAGAAGCAGATGGACTTACTTACTTACGCCTATAGCCATACTTTGGGCATAGGCCACGAACAAGAGCTCTCCAGACATCCCGGTCCTGGGCCATTTTCTCCAGCTGTCCCCATGTGTGGGAAACAGATGCGATTTAGCTGGAAGAAGAAGAAGAAGAAGATGAAGAAGGAAACTATGAAACACAACATACAGTAAAAACAATTAGAATCTCCAAAAAAGATCCAAACCTCCTAACACACATGTCAGGCAGGCAGTTGTGGCACTACTGCTAAACCACATTTTTCCAATCTCTAAATGACGGTCCATTTAGTTCCATTAGTGCATCCTTGGAGTTTATACATACCCATGTGGTTCCTAACTGTCAATCATTTAGCTGTGGACCCCTAGAACCCCCCAAAGGAATCCTGGGGGTCCTCAGAGCCCCATGTTGAGAACCGCTGCTCTATTACTATAAGCCTATTATGTGTAAACTGGGATGCAGGGGCCAAATCAGAACCCTCTGAAATAAACAGTTTACTGAACGTTACTCTGTGTCCATTCACTCAGTTCAGACTGCATGTTGGTGTGGCCACATGCAGTCATTTGGCAAGAAGCCTCCAGGCAGGCGAAAAAAGACAATCTCTCCATTTACAAAGCCCACTTGAAAATCTCAGTGTTCATGGACCACCCATCTGACCACTTAACATCAGATGGGTGGGCCGTGTGCATTGCTAGACCATGTTTATTTATCCGGCTTGGATAAATGCAACTATAGTGTCACCTTTTTAATTTGTTCTGAAAACAATAATATATGACTATTGAGTATTGACATACAAATAACTGTCAGTTATGTAGAATAAGAAGATTAAAATACTGATTGATTGATTTATTGATTGACAGCATGATCCTTTTCAATTAGGACATTTTTAGGACGATTTTTCCAGAGGTGATCATGCACTCTCATAGAGCTGATTTAGGCAAAGAATATAACTTTTCCTCTGCCCACAGCTGGGGAATTACTGCTTTATTCAGTTTGACACCTGAAGTGGAGCTATTTCAAAACAATCTCAGGAACATGCAGTGTGGAGTGACTTCTGTTCCCAGGCCTGTCATATGACCATGTAGATTCAATATTTAAATCAGGTACACCCCTCTCCTAGAGTATTATTAAGACCATTGAACTTCTGGTACTGGCGACTGATCCTAGTAATGTGGGAGGGGCTGTTGTTTCAATTTCTTTCTTTCTTTTTTTCTTTCAAAATATTAAATGAAGAACCCAAAGATGTAGGGTGCATACAAAAAAGCCAGAGTAGGCGTTAAAATGAGAAGTGTTTTAAAGTGAAATACCCCATTAAAGGTACTGCTGTAGAAACAATATTTTGCTATTAAACTCACCAAACAGGACTTGTGATTGTAAATAAACCACTTAAGCAGGAGATAAGCAGGACAGGTACAATGCCTCCATGCATACACGTTGACAGTTAACAGGCCATGTCTGTTCATTCACGCTCCATTAACAAGACTGGGGGAGGCGCCCTATGTACTGGACAAGCTGACACTGTTCCCATCACACATGGAACGTCACTGCCAGTCCCAGCAGGATTTCGGGGACACATTTCAGCAAATAGGACCCATTACCTTATTTGTAAATGATGGCCAACACTGAGGGAGCGTTGTTTTATTTACCTCTCTTTACTGTAACTGGCTGCACATTAAAATCACCAGCGGGTATTTAACTTTCAGAACTTTAAAAGGGAACCAAATGGACCCTTACAGGTCCGTTTTGGTTCCATAACGCTATGGTTACAGTTAAATTAACACAAAGGTTTTTGTGTATATCAAGGTTTTGTGTGCCACTTCGCACAACACCGGTGCTGTTGAAATGAGTAACTATTTTAATATCACATATACAACACACACACACACACACACACACACACACACACACACACACACACACACACACACACACACACAAATAATTAAAGCAAATAAAAACTGAATCCCTGGCATGACTTCTGTAATGAGTTAGAATAACCACTGTATCTGTTATGTTATGAGAAGGCAAAGAGAAGTCAAACTTGAATGTACCGTAATGAAATTTGGGAGAGCTGCTACACAAGCTGTGGCTCATTTTATGGTCGCACCCTGTTTTTATACATGATTTATTATAATAGTACAGTAGACTACTGTAGTGGCATACAAATACATACCAGCATCTGCACCGTGACTGTTCTGACACACTCCTTTGCGATGTCTCCTCTGTAGAGAAATGTAAGGTTTTAGTCTTTATTACTGTTCTCTTGCAAACATATTATTTTCATTCAGCCCAGATTCTAATTGGACCACTACTCCCTTGATAGCTTTAAAGCTACAGACATTCCATCTGTATAATATTCATTGGTGGATAAAGCATTGTGTTTTTTCCACACTATAAAAGATGATTTAAGGTGAAAACGTTGAAAGCTTAGTCATTTGGTATGGCTTTAATTATATACAGTAGACCTACGGCTCCCTGTCTTCTCATGGAACACATTATTTTGTCTAAAGAACCATTTGGCTCAGCATTTAGAATTTTGTGAAAAACATGACTCCAGAATGACTGGATGAATATGATATGAAACGTATGCAGGATCTGTGCGGCAGGAACTCTACTTGCTATTAACATTACAATCATGGATTTTGTGTGCATTTGTATCCAAAACCACACAAGTTAAATTGAGCCCAAACATGGCACAGAAATTGGTCATGGGTCTGGGCTATCAGTTGTCTACTTTGTGTTGTCCGGAATTATTTAGAAATTAGAATACATTAATATCTGATGTTTGGCCCATATTCTGGCCACTGGAGTTCCCAGAGCCAACGAGAAAGATCACGTTGCACCATCTCCGTTCCCCATCGGCCCACAAACATGAGTCAGTGAGTCATTCCTGTCCACCCTCTCGTTTTCCAGAGTAAACCCTTATCTCTGCTGTCATCCCACTTTATATGTTCCCGTAAATATTATATCCCATTTTATAAAACTTTCCTATAAATAAAAAACAGGATGTTTTGTTGACCAACCAGGAAATCTTGAAGTGGTCAAACCGCAATATAAAAGTATTTTTGATGGTTTTGGAAGCTTTTGGTAAATGGTAAATGGTGCATTTATATAGCACCTTTATCTCAGGTGCTTTACATAGATTGTGCATTACATTCACCCATTCGGCATTTACACACACATTCATACACCGATGGCAGCGGAAACCATGCAAGGCACCTAGGTATACAGTGCACCACCACTGTCCAAAATAAGTGGGGCCCACTCTAGCCACTGTATGACAGCTGCTGCATACTGTTAAGACTAGCTGTCAGTTAGTCAGCTCAGCTACAGAACCAGGGCAAGAATTTCACGGGTGCCATGAAAGCCATGCAGGCTGCCATGCCCTCTCAGTTTGGTATTATGACCCTCAAAACCTATAGTAGCCTTTGATGCCCTGCCGGCACTGCTCCAACTAAAGTGTCTTGTGTTGTCCAAGTGTTATTGGGCAACATAAACACAAACACGTTTAAATCATTATTTTATTTGATGGCCTTGCTGCCATGCCTTTGTAGGGTGCTGGAGAATGTACAGCATGGGAAGAAGGAGAGAGGAGCTAGTGTTTATTAATAAAACTGACATTCAGGTTATGTATGCCGTGTCATTATAGGCCTTTGTGCCCTAAAAAAAAACTTAAAAAAAAACTAAAGATCTTCTTTGCCTGGGCCCCGCAGAGTCTCGGATCACCAATGGGTACACCCATCACACTGTGCGTATGTTGATGCTTGTGCGTAAGTTTTGAGTAAATGGAGCATGACTGTTGTTGATGCCTATATGTGTAAGTGTGGGGTTCTGGAAATGGAGCATGACTGTCTGGTGGTCCAGTCCGGACAATCACTGTAGTCCAGGCTAAGCCATATACTATACATATGCATATCATATTTAGAAAAAATATTGAACCAATGAAAAGTAGTAAAAAGCGCTTCGGACAAAACCTCTTAACTCCATTGAACCTCTCTCATGCAAGTAATTGACAATATATAAAGTCAAAAAACTTTGATGAGGCAATATTGCTTTGTTATTAAGGTTTTTTTCATTTCCTGAAAAATGAACATTTTGGAGAGGTGGTTTCTTCCCAACAGCAGAGATATATGTACTATAGGGATGTCTCGAATCCCGATCACGTCTTCTTTGCTCCTGATCCGATTCAGATCATTTGATTTTGAGTATCTGCTGATACCGATTTTTCCCGATCTGATATTTAGATTTTTATAGAACACTTGTACAATATCCAAAATCACAGACAATATCCAGTCTAATATCGTGATATGGATATAATATTGATACTAGCTAGGGATGTCCCGATCACGTCTTTTTACTCCCGATCCGATTCTGATCATTTGAAAACGTGATCATATATAAAAATAAAATATATATGCAGTACACTTTTAGCCTGAAAATTAGTGTCAATGAATCCTTCTAGAATGTTTTGTCACATTCTGCTGCTGCAACGCTGACAGAATATTAAAGCATATAGTAGATGCATCTTCAGAGCTTGTATATCTGCTATTTCAGCCGGACAGAGCATAAATGTGACAGGTCCTATACGTCACAGAGGTTTTGTAGACTGAATCCAGAAAATTATCAAAATCCTCCGGAAAGACATTACCGGAGTGCATTAGCTTCGTGTTATTCCCCCCCATTACAATGCCCTAAGTGATATCACATTTAAGTGTATTATGAGATGCCAGGAGAATGAATTTGGTGAACTGCAACTCAAAGTACTTTCTGAAATCAGAATATGTGTGTGCGTGCGTGATACACAGGAGTTTAGAGTTTCTCCTATGAATAAAGGAGGTTTGGAAAGCTGCCCTGTTATCTGAATATTGAAGCCAATAACGTAACAATCTCCAACTTTTAATTGTACATGGTTTATGGACGTGAAGGTATTGGGCCAAAATGTTGTGAGTGGCTGATATAACTCCATTAGTGGCTTCATATAATAACCAGTAAGACGCCTGAGGGCAAGAAGCGACCAAGGGTGTACAGTGTCTTGAATGTACAGGGTTTGATGAGGGCCCAGTTACGGCCGGGCCTTAATTTTCGAGTTCTGTTGAGAACTCTAGTTTCCGCCAGCTGTCGGGCACAGCTGCACTAATAACTTTGGGGCAGGCCCGTCTAGAGTTTAAATGGACAGTCATCAGTCAAAAGGGAGACATCGAAGTGGAAGGATCAACATATGGAATGTCAGAACAGTTCCTTTTGCAATCTCTTAATGTCTTCATATGCTTACAAGTTTGTGTAAAGAACTGAACTGTGTGACGGCCTGTCAGCCTCCCACTCTGCCAGTAGGCCTATGTGTCTGTAGTGGATGCATTGCAGGTACCTTTAAAAGCAGTACTCTTCCTGTTAGATTCTCTTAGCCTGGCTAATAAGCCAGACTCATATATCATTCGTGTCTGGCTTATTTGCCATGTTTTAGGCCTGGGCTATACCTTTGCAAAACGGATATTTCCGTCCTCCGTTTAAAAATAAATCCTGCCCATAGGACAGAGATATCTGAGTCCACACATGAACACAGAAACACATTGAACACAGGAGAAAATCACAGCAGGTTTCAATTTGTATACATTATATTTGATTTTATATTTACACTTGCCAAATACATGTAGGCCTATATGCCTATCATAATATATTTTTGAATGAAGGAATAAGTACCGCATTTTAAAAGCCACCTAAATTGTTGAGTGGAAGTGGAACATGTTTCTTTCATTGTCTGTCAGCATGTCAATGTGCATAAATCTTCAAATCCCGACTTTTCTCTCCATATTATTTAAAAATGATAGACACTTTCCCATTGCTCTGGCAAGTCCTTTGCGACTGGACATGACCCACTGTATATACTTTCTTCTCACCAACCATGCTATTCGAATTCGATGCGATTGCATTCACACACAGACACCTCTCTCTCTGCATCCTCTCTCTCTCCCTCCCCATGACCATGACCATGAAATGGAGAGCAAAATACGGCACGAGAATAGTTTCACATGCGGCTATGCACACACGCATAGACTTTTTGTTGGTGTACTGCGCAATGGCATTTGGCCTGGGTCCTTAAACGCTGTTTGCATGTGGCAGAAAGGCCCAAATGCACAAAATAATGTACGTTTTGCAAAAGATCCAAATACAGTAGGTGTAGCCCAGGCCTTGAGATTCTCTCTCATTCTCCCCTTGCACACATTGATTGTTTGTTTGCATCCATCCACCACCCAACACCATATTACACAGATCCACTCTCCTACACTACTGATTCTACAGACTAACACACTCCACCATAACCATTTTGTTAATTGATTTTTGACTTTATCTATAATTAATAATGTTTTTAAGATATCCGTGTATCTTTTGTCTGAACACGGAGCCAGGTTCATGGCAGTTGCCTTGCTGCTGGAATGTGCTATACAAATAGGCCTTGCCTTGACTTGCCGTGCATGATTCTGCATGATGTTTGATTGATGGAAAAATGTTGTGGGAATTGGGCAGCATGGCCAGGTTCACACTGAAGGACGAGGGCAAACATGGGACTCCAGACAGCGTGGCAGCCGTTTGGTACAGTGTGAAGTTAGCTATAGGAGCCAAGAACAAGAAGGAACTAGATTCATATCGCTGCCTAGAACAGAGAGACGCAGAGAACAAGGAAAATAACAAAGAGCAACCACACACTGGACAAGGATGTAAGTTAAAAATAGGTGGCTTTTACAGGTGGCAGTAAGCTGCCTCATCACTATATCTGACTGCATGCTGCATGTGAGGAGGAAACAGTCAGCGTTTGCACACTCCCAATGAACGACCGCATGCTATGAAAATATGCACAGGCACTTAACACTTAAGCTCTATTTATAGACTTTGTTGTATATCCATGTTGTACAGACAAAAAATGCTAATCTACCACACAACACGTTGTGAGCTTGTAGATCAGCGTTATATTTTGAACCCATTTAGACCTGAGACCGATTCAAAAAATCCTGACCTAAGTTTTCTGAAAAGCTTCAAATATTTATTCAAAAATTACAAAAACATTTATGTTGCTCTATACTGTAGCAACATTATGTCTATGTTTCTGCAAATGGCAACCAAAAAAAGCATATTTTTGGTTGCCATTTGAATCATTCTCAAATGCCACGGACATAAGACAACAAATGGAACCCATAAGAGAATTTGTGACATATTCTGGTGCTGTGGCATTGTTTGATCACCAAGCAGTTGGAAATGTTAGAGCACACATTATTGATCGGAAAGAGCGTGATAAACAAACTAGGAGTGCGATATTAACTATTGGTCAACGTGCCATTCCCTGAGGATGGGTAACTCATGTACAAACATCTCCCTTGAGCCATGGCAACAGAAAATAAGCCTACAAACCTGACGTCACACAGCCAGGCCTATTGCTATAGCTTCATAAACCAATATTATCTCTCACCACCAGAACTGGAACATGGCCAAGCCTGTAATACAAAATTAGAAGATGGAGCTATTCATCAAACCACCCTGTGCAGTCATTATTCCTCTCCACGGCTGACCTTTTAACAGTTTCCTGGGCTCTGCTGCAAGAGGCACACTGCAGTGCACAGCCAGGGCATTTTGACATTCACGTTGGCTAATTACTTTTTCATCTGATTTATAGCTCAATCGTAACTGATCTCCACAATCGCATTACCACTATTTCACACCTTGGCGAACCAAAGGGAAGTGGTAATACATTATAGAGGTTCAGATTGAGTACAAGAAATGATGGCATCTCTGAGTTTTGATGACGATGACTACTGCTACAGCACAGCGATGATATAGTTGTCATACATTTTAAATACATGAATTGGAGGAAGGTATAGAAGCACGAAGAATGTGATTGTGTCACGCCTCGCTCCTCTGCCTTTGAATTTGAGCATTGACTTAGGTCCACTGGACTAATATTTGGCTTGACCTTAATGGTTATGTGGTTGATTTATGTTCTGTATTTGCTTAAGTCAAGAAAGGAAGTTGTTGTTACTATTCTTGTTTACTAATACTGCAGTCCTTCAGTCTTATTCTGTTATTCTCTGTATGTCCAGTATTTTGAGCTCGTCTTCCTGTTCTGTTTGGTTTTCTGTTACTCTGTTGGTTTTGTGTATCTTATTTTGTAGTATGGTCCCTAGTGTTTCCTGTCTGCCTAGTTACTGTTCCCTACCTTGTCTCAGTGATGTGTCAGTGTTTTCACCTGTGTCCTCTTAGTTCTGTTAGCCTATCCTGTGATTGATTGTATTTTGAGTTCACTGTGACCTGTGTCTAGTTAGTCTTTGTCTATTTATATACCCCAGTTTGTTCAGTTCCTTGTCAGATCGTCATTTCATGTCAGTGTGTACTGTGTCCTTATTTTGCCTGCCCTATTTTATGGGAAGTTTAAGTTATAGTTTAATAAACATCCTGAACTGTGAATCTTGCCTTTTGGTCGTACTGCTTTTGGGTCCTTTTGAACGCACCCTGACAGATTGTGATGTTTGGAATTCCATCCTCAATTCCTCGGTGCCCACACAAGGATCCGGTGAATAATAAACGGCTAATAACAGCTAAACTGTATACAGCATAGTGAAGATCAATTATGCAAATAGTTTGAATGAACAGCTCTGTGCCTGTCACACATCATAATTGATTGAGAAATGGAGTTAGTGCGGAAGAAAAGAAAAGTGGCAAGAAAGGTGTAGATCTCTATCATAATTTCTCCAGAATGACAGATATTGTTTCACCTTTCCATCCGGCAAAGGCTGAACATGAATGAACAGTCTTATGGCTGATAATGAATCAACAGGCCTGCATATTTATGCTGTCGCTCCTGTTATATTTCCAACTTCCAATTTAAGGTTCTTATGGTTTAGCTTATGAATAATCTCTGACCCTACAGTTCTATCTGGAATGAACTGTCTGATCTGAGTGATCAGTGTTAAAATCTGCATGAAAGTAACGTTACGCTCAATATCTTTGCAGAAAATAGCTGATTTACAAGCTCATCACGAGTCATACTGTAATGTGGCGCGTTGTGAGCTTGTAGATATGCTATTCTCAACACTAGGGTTCAAGTAGTTATTGGTATACTCAAAGTAAGAAAAAAATTAAATAAATCAAAGGTGTAAACTGATAAAGTGCATGCAGATAGTATCTGTATGAAAGTCCTCGGCCAGGCCGGGCGGCCAAAGGCTGGACACTACGTTTTACTGCTGTTGGACCATGTGTTTCCGTCTGTCCGTGTGTGTGTGTGTGTGTGTGTGTGTGTGTGTGTGTGTGTCTGTGAACAGCGAATTTCCGGCACCATTGGACCGATTGGTGTAGAAACTTTGCACAAACTCTCCCTGGAGGCTAAGAAAGAACCTCTGCCCCAATCACATTGTTAGTTATAGTTAGCCTGCCGAAATAGAAGCCATTGTTCAGTTCTTGCATTAAACTCTTTTTCTTTTCTGTTTTTGTTTGAAATCATGTTTGAAATGGCCTGCCTATTGATGACTTTGGTCATTGGTAGGCAAGTTTCTGAAATGTCAACTGCCCTCCTCTGAGACACAGAGCAAGAGAGAAATGGTACCATCCTATAAACGGCATTAGTGAGTGGACTAATTATATGAAGATAGGTGAAGTACTATAGTGGCAGTTAACTGGAGTATCCCCCTCTATAATAGGGATCCTGTTTCCTTTTTGACTATTATCTGTCTATTATCTGTCTACTCTGTCTACCTGTCCTTATCATTTCACACTTACAGCTGTTGCTGTTACAACACCTGAATTTCCGCCACGGGGATCATAATTCATAACCAACACATATCCCAGCTGGCATGTATCCGGGTCCAGTGTAACTAGCCTTGTCTTCTTTTCCCAAGCCTGTACTGTGTACATGTGTGTGTGTGTGTGTGTGTGTGTGTGTCTGTGTCTGTGCGTGCGTGCATGTATATGTAGTACATCATGACAAATTTAGCATGGTGGAACTCATTGCAAAGGACAGAAATATCATGCATCCTCAGTGAGCATGTACAAACATTTCTGTATAATTCCATCCACGTTTCATCTCTTTGATAACCCAGACACTTTTACATCTTTGACAGCTAATACACCAGATGTGGTTGTGGTTGATGAAGAGTCCAGAGAAGTGTCTGCATTAGAGTTAGTGGTATTATAACTCTGCATGCACCTTTGACCTTAGCTTAGAGGAAGCCTTTGTGACCACGGTCATTAAATACCAACCACTTCTATATCTAGACTATTTGTTTTTATATTTGGTAGCCTACGTCCAGGACATACCCACTGGTTTAGAAGGTTTCAACAATTTGGCATGTTCTCAAAAAAGGCAATAATGATGGCCTTTTTTGGGAAATGTTTTAAATGCCAATGCATATCGGGTTAAAGTGGTTAAACTGATTTAACCCACTGATTTAACACTCATCCACTGCTATGAATGAACGAACAAACCTGTGGCTCTGGAACCACAGGTTTAGTGGTGTTGTCCACTGACCTGGTCCTGGGACCATTCATAGAGCTTGCCGGTAAATAGGCCATGTTTGGGAGGGTCTTTTCAGCAGTATAGCCGCCCTCATTACACAGGAATCCAATAAGTGACAGTGCTCTGGGCCCAGTGAGAACACACTGCGGTCAACACAAACCCCCCAGCATGGAGGGATTCAATGGCAGGTTGCGGAAAGCTATGTACACTCAAAAAGAGTGTCCCATGGCCATCTTGTCTTGTGGATTGTGGGCAGTGCCAGAAATTGATTTGCTGGTGTTGTAGTCCGTTTGACTTACCATGGAAGAAGATTGTCTAACTGAAAGAAAACTACAAATGAAAAACTCACCAAGTGGGAATATTAAGGAGACACATCACGATGAAATATCAATATTGCTTATATGATGTCATATGTTGTTTGTGCATAACAAACCTTCACTGACTGGGTTTCTGCACGTGAGCTTTGAAAGGTCTGATATTAGCTAGCCCACAGACACATTCCAAGAAGGGCCTATAGTGATTTGGTTTGCTAATTGTAAAGGTTCGCTAATTGAAATTGGGCCATGGATTGTATGGACTATGGATTGTATAGATTTGCCATTGTGTTAACAATCTATAGAAGTGACCATCTACTTAGTATGCGGTGGTCTAGACGAAGGGAACATACTGGGGATGCACATGCACGTGCATACCCCACATGCACTATTTGGATAATTATATAGGGTCCAGTCAGTCGAGAGATTCCAGTCAGTCAGTCGGGAGTTAAACAAGAGTCCAGAGTAAGAGCAGGGAGAGAGGCAGTGAGATCATGCAGGGTTCCAGATCTAGGATGGCTCTGGAGTGGACTGATCATGAACTAAGCTCTGGAGTGGACTAAGCTCTGGAGTGGACTGATCATGAACTAAGCTCTGGAGTGGACTAAGCTCTGGAGTGGACTGATCATGAACTAAGCTTTGTCCTTAATAAAATTATACAGAAATAAGGACATGCCTGGCCTCTCCAATCATTTATGCTACAAGGGTCAACAGTGCTTCCTGGACACTCAATAGGCTATACGAAGTAGGAATGGACAGAGGATAGGGAGCAGAATGTGATGGAAGATAGGAAAGAAGCATATTCTACATGCTTCTATCCTATTGGTTGATGACCCGATGAAAAGTTCACTAATGTTGAACTCCAGCCGATGATGAATGTGACACTTCAACGTCGCATTCATCGCCACGGCGGGAAGCTATTGATCCTCTCCTTCCCTCAGAGAAGTTTCAGACCTATATGTTTCACCTTGTTGCCAGATTTTGTGAGACAAACAACCAACCAGGTCCATGAAAACAAGCCCAAAAGAATCGACTAATCCACATGAGCACTTACATAAACCTACATGCAATCCTATTTTTTCAAGATTTTCTTTTTTTAAATAGCCGATCTACAAGCTCACAACATATCGCATTTGAAACATTTGAACACCAATCTTGTATGGGGGTCCCTGGCTGGCACGAAATATTTTCAGATGGGGGTCCACAACAAATACATTAATTTGGGGGTCCTTGACATGAACAATGTCAAAAGCAACTACACTTTAAAAACAAGCCCAAAAAAACGCAAACCGCAGCTACCAATATTTACAAGCAACTTTACAGACAACAGCCCAAAGTCACTTATATTATTATTATTCTGTTTTGTCCATTTTGTCCAACTCTGTTCTCTATCGGTCCCCCTACACAGAGCCCCCTTTTCTATTTCATAGTATCACAATATGACATGTCTCCAGTAATACTGGCATGCGTATGATGCGTCGCCAATGGCAGCGGCATAACCAAGCAGGTGTTTTGTTTTGTCAAATATGCAAAACTTCATCATTGCTCTCCTGTGTTCTAGAGTGTTCTCTAGCTGGGTTCATGTGGAAAGGAAAACAGAATTCCGGGATTTAATTTCAACCCACGATTGTAACGCAGCTGTGATTCTCAGGCAGCACAATTTCACGCATGTCAGATTAATACATTCCTAATAAAAACATATTTTTTCACATTCATGCAGGGAATTAGAGCACATGAAAGAAACATAAGATAGGACGCTTGATATGTGCATTTGCAAATCAGTTCTACAATTTGATTAAACACTAAAATCCTTAAGTAGCTGACTGGAGAGTGGTATAGTCTCTCGCTGTTTTCCCGAATATTTGACGATGGGATTCTCAGATTGGGAGAGTGGAGACCCCCAGGGGTCTACAGACTCTACACTAGGCCCGAGGGCCGAGCTCCTTCTGTCTTCTCCACACTGGAGATGTTGTGAGCTTATTGATCAGCTATGTATGTTCAGTGAATGTTTGCCGCAGGATGGAGACAGTAGCGCGCTCATGTAGTCAAATATTAAATAAAATGCCCGCGTGTCCGAACAGTCATTCATTGCTAGTTTGTCTTCATGTGTTTGTGCGTGTGTGTGTGTGTGTGTGTGTGTGTGTGTGTGTGTGTGTGTGTGTGTGTGTGTGTGTGTGTGTGTGTGTGTGTGTGTGTGTGACTGTGTGCGCGTGCATGCGTGTTTCTGACTGCTATCCTGTACAAAACCGAGAATGACCTCCTGTAACATAGGCACATTTAACATATGATGTAAAAACCTAACAACTCCTTCATATGGAGGAGACTGATGGACCAGAGTATTATTTTCATGGCTGATGAAGTGGGTAAGGATCAGTGGAACTACAGGTGGCTCCAGCTCCGCTCTGTTCCTGCACATTCCTCTTAATTCTGTCACTCCCTTAGCTATCCCTCGGTTGACCACACGCACTGAAAATATGCCTGTCCTCGCCTTTCCTGGCAGAGGGGCTGGAGGGTCTTGGAATGGGGAGGAGAGGAGAGGAGAGGAGAGGGGGGAGGAGAGGGGGAGAGGAAGAGGAGAGGAGAGGAGAGGAAGAACATTGTTCAAGATGAAACGGTAGGAGATTAATGTGCGTCAATTCACAGAGAAAGAGCCAAAACTGTTTGGTTTCAAGAATGAATGCAGCATCCGCCTTGAAGCTACAGCACAAGCAAAAGGAAGGAAGGAAACTGATTTTTTTAAACTGTTTTGATAAAAAGAATAACATTGACTTGTGCCCTTAAGACACTGGTTTGTGTTTGCCTGCTGGTGAGTGGTATGTGCGGGTGAGCGAGGACCCACATGCACATGAGCGTGTGGTTGTCTTTACTATATGAAAACCAAATCAACAGTCAATCAGCAGCCATATAGGCCATCTGAGTATCATGAAAATCATGAAATGGTTTATCATAAATAGGGTGTTACCACTTAAATTGGATTATCTGATTACCTGTCTGTTTCTCAAGCAAAATCTATGTGATTGGAATCCTAATCTGGATGTTTCTCCGCCATGGAGACAGGGTCAGACTAGTATTCTTTCTGTCTTCTCTATAGACTCAGATTGTCAGTAGTACTAGTCTGCATTCATGCAGAGCGCAGACTACTGACCAAATGGCCTCCCTTTGTGTGCATGTGGTGCATGTCCAGTTTTGGGCGAAATGTGAGTTAATTTATCAAACTGATTTCGTCAATTTGTACACACTTACGTGTAGGTTATCTGTGGCCTATTGTATACGAACCTTCATGAAGGTCCTTGAAGTTAAAATGTTTGAGATTGAGAACCATTATGTACGATGAACAGAAAAAGTGTCACCTCAGTTTGACAATGACTCACTAATGTAGTAAAGACTAACATTATAACACACCCAACTGGACATGCACACATGCATACAAAGTATACTTCAGGATAGGAAAAAGATATATGGTGACATTTAAAACAACATAATGGAGAAAACAGCAATAACAAGGACATGTAAATAAAATGTCCAAACATTAAAAGAATTGCCAATCTACAAGCTTACAAAATCATGGCACATCGGCTGAAGAATTACCAATACCAATGTCATAGGGACAGGACAGCGGGCCTTTGCAAGTGACTAGTAAACCACAGCTTCCTCTCGAAGTCACAAGTGCATGGTCTAAGAACATAGCAACCTACCGTGTGAAAGCACACGCACGCACACACACACATGCACGCATGCACGCACACACACACACACACACACACACACACACACACACACACACACACACACACACACACACACACACACACACACTATCACTCTACCATAAAAGCCCACATACAGATGCACTTTCAAGCACATGGGACTTTGGGAGGAATATCTGTACACTGAAAAAGCTACCAATATTTCACTGAATTTATTCACACAATGTTTCAGCCACATACAGGCAGCGCTGCAGATCTTCATCTGGGACTTTAGTACACAGTACACACACATACTCTAACTTAGGGTGCATTCGTTTATAGTGTACTGATCACCAATACAAACTAATATGTGAGCGCGCTCTTTGTGCGCATATCCGAACGCACCCTTAGAGTTAGAGGTAAATTCCACTTAACTGTTATGCTGATTATACAACTCTAATTCTCTGGAATCTACCACTCTCAAACCATGTTTAGATGATTTACACTGTTGGATGGCTCACAACCTTTTACATTTAAATAATAGCAATTTTATTTGGCCCTTAACCCTCCACTGCAATAATTCAACATAATCTTGTGACTTGGCTACTAAATGTAAAGTCTACAGCAGTACATTTAGGAGTGATTTGTGACACAGTGACAGTCAATCTTAGTTTTATAAGGCGGTCCAGTCCTGGTTTTAACAGCTAAGAGATTTCAAAAAAATTAAGACAGTTACTCCTGCTGATTTAAAAAGTAATCTAAAGTTTAATCTTCTCCTGTCTCGATTACTGCAACTCTATAATACTCCCCATGGTCTGGAGCACAGCCTGAGATCTTTGGACAGACTCTCCAAGTCTAGACTGAAGACAAAAAGCGATCAGGGCTTCGGGTCAGGCCTGAGAGGCCTCGATCATCAGGGACCCGATGTTGGAACCCTTTATGTTCTTATCTTTTTATTACTCTTTTATTGTGTTTCTTGGGCAACTGTATTATTAGTACAATGTACTCAAGCATGCAAACATGCACAGATACAAACAAACACACTAACATATGCAGCACATACACTGAAACAAATACCCTCAGGCACATAGGCCTACATGGTAATTTATTGATCTCGGAGGAATAATTCATCATGCTATATGCATTATGCTAATGATGTCCTGGGGAATAAAAGGTTTCTACAGAATTACGGAATGGGGAGAAAAATATTTAAATTTATAATATTTCATAATAATTCAAGTGCCACAGTGCAGAGGCTTGGAAATGCAATTTCTTAGCCTTGATATAAAGTGGTTAAACTGGCTGTAGATCAGATTATTTAATGCATAGATGTGAGATTTAGTCTGATTTAGTCAGCCAAAGGAGACAAACAGGAGTTTTAAAAGATGAAAATGGCAATGTTTTCATCATGGCCTGAAGCTGAATTATTAAGGGTGACTTTTATTTTCATTGGGTGGCTGGATTTTACTAGAGAGAAACACCAGCATTTGCACAACAGAGGAAATGTTTGGTTAGAATGGTTACGTACACTTATGTACATATGGATCAAATATGCATAACATGTTAAATATGAGACTCCAGAAATATTCATAGCCAAAAGGTCATGACTTCAGTCAATGGGCTAAAGCACCGGCTGCTTTGAAAACAGCAGTCTTGCATTTCCAGATGATTGGAGATTGTTTATGCAATGCAGTTAAAGAAAATAAGAAAAGAAAAACATTTGTTTCCACACAACTATTGCAACAAAATAGAGACTTGAGAGTATGAAAACAGTATCCTATAGTGGATAAAGCTTTTCCTAGGCTAAATAGGCTAACACAGAGTCCAGTTTTCTTGAGTCTGACAAGTTAACTGACTGGCTTCTCGCGGGAGAGTACTCCAGAGTCAATAATCCCAAACAGCCAGTATCAATACAAGTCGAATGGGTTTATTATAGGCCTACGTGTCTATAAAGAAAGTTGATGGCACTGCCGTGTTGTTGTCCAATCATTGGCAGGTTCCAACAGAGTTTTGGAAATAAAGCAATTTTCCGTGCCTGGCTCGGTGCCCTACACTGCCCGCCCTGAATCCATCAAAGTCACACACGTGAAAGCAAAGAAAAACAAAACATTATTTGTACTTGAGGAAGTAGGAGCTTTGGTCAAGACCTTGTCATGCTGAGTTTGTTTTCGGCAGTCTAAGAAAAGAGTGTTTTTTTGTCTTGTTCCCACCTGGGTTCTCACGGTGCTGTCGCTCTATAGCTGTCTAATTCACAGTATGCTCCGATGGTGCATGTCGCACGCAGAAAATAGCAGACCTATCCTTAATTCTCCTCTCCTCACAGTGGAAGTCTCATCTCTTTACTCCCAGGATAATTTAAATTAACTTTATCTTAAATGCCATTGACAATGAATGGACAATTTAGAGGGTTTGTGTAAACACAAACATTGCGTAACATACAAACATGGAAGACAAAGGTGAGCATTGGCCGGATTTTCTTTATATTATTTATTTTTAGATTTTCCAAAGAAACATTTTGAGACTGACAACAGACAGACTCAGATAAAGACCAAGTACATTGTAATAACATAAAATATCAATAGACGCATTCATAATATATAAAATATCACACGTGTGTGAAGTGAGGAGCACTCTTATCATCGTACATCATCATGACATAAAATAAACACTATTATGTTTGTTTAAGGCAAAATTTGCGGACGGTAGCCAAAAGCTAATAACATGCACAATGTGTTGCTAATCCTTTGCACATTAACGTCGTCCTCTAATCACATGTACTGTACATACCTGCTGCTAACATGGACCTACCAAAGTGTCACAACCTCACGTACATACTGCACCCCTACCGGTTTATTTGATATTGTAAATATTCAATTTGAGATCCACACTGGAGCCACACTGTTCCCATGTGGATCCGAGATGTATACAGTACAGTACATGATTGTTATTATTTTTAGCTGACTAAGTTGGACTAGAAGTTAATACAAATATGCACATGCCTTTCTGTTTGCTTGCATGCAAGTTTGCATGTACATGCAAAATCTCCAGTTCCCCACCAAGAGGCCCACACGTAAGCCTTTGCAGGTGGGCACACAAATGTTCTCATCCGCCACTATTTGTGCACGTGTGTCTGCAAGGCATGTGCATGACCAAAAGTGTATTTATATGTCAGTGTGGCTTGAACTGAATGTTTATGCTGCACAGAGTCCAAGCCTCCTATAAGAGCTTCATTCACCCAATACCAGCCAGTCACACACTAGCCAACCAGCTTGCTAACCAGCTGTGCTGTTAAGTACAGACTTAATAGAAACCAGATGATGCAGACCAGTTGTAGCCTGCATGGCTAATAAGCCAGACTCATATCATACTGTTGTGTGGTAAAAAAAATATTGCCAACGGCTGATTCGCGTCTGGCTTATTAGCCAGACGCTAATAAGATGTTCCCAAGCGGTGTGCCGTGGGGCAAGTCCAGGTGTGCCTTGCGGAGTTTTGTGACAACCACACATTATTATCACCGTTATTATAGCGATACAACTGTACAAAAAGTTATGAATTACCTTTTCATTTACTATACTAGACCGGGCACAAATCTACTCGGCAGCGATGCATGTCGGGACTCCGAAAGGATGATGCAGGGTGGCCACACCTCTGTATCTCTCTGTCCTTGGATATCCCTGGCGTCATCATCAGTATATGCCCATACACCAGAGAACACCAGCAGATAGAGAGAGCATAGCTCATTGGTTTAAAGTTATTAAGAGATTTAAACGCTTAGTAAGCAGTTCACTGCTTGTCCCTATATATGTAGCACACTCCTTGTGGGGACTTTTATACAGTAATGTGACCATTCTCATACTTTTTTCTGGCTTTTGGTGGGCGAGTATATCTCTACGTCGTCCTCAGACGAGCCCTCCTTCGGTGTCTCTAGTCATCTCGGTTCTCCATACATCTGGCCAGGTGCTTTCTGCACCAGCATCTTTCTTTAGTACATCCACATAGGTAGGTGTGGGACATCCTCTCGATCAATGCCCGTGTGTTGGTTCCCACAGTACAAGCTTTTTGGGCCAGGAGTTCTTGGTGTCGGTGGCAGTGGCCAGCTAGTTTCATCCTCCTTACTGCCATCTTCTCTGATACACTTGGTAATGCATCATACAGACGCTTGTTGGTGATGTGCTCGTCCTGGTTGATGTTCAGTACCACACATAACATTCTGGTATAGCACCCATCCAGGGATTTCTGTAGGGCTTGTGTTAGTGTCCAGCATTTCACAGCCAGAGGAGAACAGACTCCACGGTCGCAGAGAAGAAACTGATATTGATATGTCAGGGGAGGTTGGATTTCCACACACTGGTCATACCATTAAGAGCTCTCCTGGCAAGTGCTTTCCTCCACAGAAAGGACCTTTTCTGTGGAGCCGACCCATGCGCCCAGGTATTTAAAGTCACTGACCTCCTTTAGCGCAGTACCCTCTATTGTTGTTAGGGGCAGATGTTCTTGGGGGATGTTATGGACGCCTTAACAGACGACGTCACACTGATAAGCAACAGCATGCGCGCGCGAATCACGGCAGCAGAAGATCACCACCTCTCTTAAGATGCAATGGAAAAGTTCTAGAGGGCTAACTGTACTCGCGTGTAAAAAATGCCCCCCAGTGTGGAAGACGAATGTTTAGGATTTTTTATTGTGATCTCTCGCCCTTGAAATATATAATCCCTGGTTTCTGTTGTGTTTGAACAATAATAGCAATTCAAAACAGTTGTCCTCAAAACCACACCTCCAGTCGCTGTCATAGGAACGGGAGGTGCGCTCATGATCACGACAGCAGAGCCTGTTTGTGCAGGCGCACCTGCAGCCCATCAAGTATAATTTATGCTTCGTCCCGCAATGGTGTCGCTCACGCAAACCTCTACGCTCACAACAGTCTCATCTGAGATGCGATGTGAGCTTGTATATCAGCTGTCCTCTGTGCGCAATTTCTGTCTCCTAGGGTGCACCTCACTAGCCAACTCACAAGAGGAGATTGAATGGACTGAAACCAGCGCTCCCCAAAACGGTTACACACCGCCATTCAGAAACACCGCCATTCAGAACCCTAACCCTAACCGGGTTTCTGAATGGCATTGTTTCTGAATGGCGGTGTTTCGGAATGGGGGTCTGTTCCCCCCCAAAACAAACAGGTTTGGAGATGGGAATTGATTACATGAAACAGTCACCCGTGCGCCCAGTCCCAATGTTTGTAAACAATTAATTGGTCTATAGGTTATGACCTCTGTCTTTGCATTTAGCCTGAGGCAAACTTTAACGCGCTCCAACTCCACTCTGGTCAGGAGAGTCTGTGCCTGACTTACTTGGTCAGATAGCAGGCAGATGTCATCAGCGTAGTCCAGGTCTGTGAGGGTTTCCGCAGGGTGTCTCGTAGACCTTCTGGGTATGATTGTGAAGCCGAACTCCTGCTCCCTTCCTTTAATAGCTTGTCTCAGGGGCCCCCCATTGTGGCCAAAATATCTAGAATGCATATAGAGTAGATTGAATACAGTGGCATGGTCAGATGAAATTTTATCATCCAGATAGCGTTTCCACTCAGGTATAAGAGAGTAGGCCTATGTGCTTCCATGCACTCTCAAACTGTAAATGTCTTACCATACAGTAAATTAAGACTATCCTCATCAGATTGTGCATTCATTTTTGTGTTTTGGTTTGGTAATCTTCCGGTCTGGTGTAGATCAAAACTCTCTCTCAGGCGGCTGCTTCACAGTCGCAGCCTTGAAAGTAATTTGTCCGGGAAGTTGACGCAATCTTGTAATGCCACACTGGAAATAAATGAGTAAAGCCTCATATACCTCATTGTAGCAATTAATGCATAAAGCAACTGCCCTTCCTACAAACCCTTTTTTAAAATTATTTAATTATTTTTTATATATACATCAGGTCTTTGATCAGACAGGCCTGGAACATCAGGCACCTCACACACATTCTGCATTCGCTCTTCCATCAATCAACTCTTTCCATCTGGCAGTGTCCTCAGGTGCAGATTAAATTGGTTCAAAAACGTATTTATTTCTAATCTCATCAATCTCATCCATCAATTAACGCTCTATGTATGTGTCCCTGTCTGCCATGATGTGTGATTGACATCAGTCAAAACGGGTGGTCTGTGTTTGTTCATGATGCACTTGGTGTAATGTTTGGCTATTGTATCCTTATACTATCCAGTATATTAGGGGTGGCTGTATGTAGCTAGAGTGTTTCAGAAACTCACGCCCTTTGCTCTGCAATTACCTAATTTTGTTCTTATTAGCTTGCGGAACTTTGTTTCTGCAAGGAGTATGCTGCAGACCTGTGGTTCTCAAAGTGGGGCCTCTAGTCTGGACCCCCAAGGGTCCTTGAGAGGGCTGGGTTCCAGGGGTACCCAGGTAAATGGTAACCTGACGCTGCCAGATCCAAAAAGCTTGCTACACAAATTTGTTTCACAGCTTATTTGGATCTGGGATCGCGGAAGCAAATTCGATGACGGGGCTGTTCCTTTTTTTCAAGATACATGGTAGATGATTGGATGGGAGCGTCTGTCTATCACCGTGTGGGCGTGCAAACACAACCAATCATATCGACGTGTCTATATACCGTCACATCCGCATCCCGCCTTTAGCTCACGCTGATTGGTTCGGTACGAAGCAGATCTGACTCAGGGCTCAACTCCGTCAGAGATCCCAGATGAGTGTTGTGTTGGGGAATATGTTTCCGCAATACCGCCCTCATCTGGCAGCGTCAGGTTAGGTAAATGGTTGATACAGACCAAATGGACCCTTACAGGTCTGTAACTCAGAGAGTGTACATACAGGAATATGGATCGATTCCATGTCATTTCTGGGGGTCTGTGGCCTTAATGCAAACAAACTGGGGGTACTTTAAATAATAATAAAAATGTGAGAACCACTGCTTTAGGCTGCATTTCCAACATGAGCTCAGCATTATACAGTACTTTGCTCCTTAAACACAAAAATAAGTTAAAGAAATATCTCATGTCACTTGCTTGATGGTCATTGAACACTGTTTTCACTTGTTTTATATTTTAGTTGCATTTTATTATTTTCACTGTTTTTCTTACAGTCTTGTAAAATGTATTTCATATGATGTAATTGTAATGTATTATACTGTATGTGTGGACCCCAGGAAGAGTAGCTGCTACTAAGGTAGTAGCTAATGGGGATCCAAATAGAACCTGGGGGTTATTATTGATTCTGAATTGAATTTTAATTCACACATTAATCATGTTACCAAGATTGCCTTTTTTCACCTTAAAAATATTGCACGAATCAGAGCCTATTTGTCCTTGGACAATGCAAAAACGCTAATCCACGCCTTTGTTTTTTCTCGGCTTGACTACTGCAATGCACTTTTTTCAGGACTGCCTAAGAAAACAACTGACAGATTACAACTTGTCCAAAATGCAGCAGCCAGAGTATTAACTAGAACTAAGATGAGAGAACATATTACTCCCGTTTTGGACTGCACTGGCTTCCGGTTGTTTTTAGGATTGATTTTAAAATTATTTTACTTGTCTATAAAGCTCTCAATGGTCTCGCACCTTCCTACCTACATGACTGCCTGACTAAATATGTCCCAAACCGCCCCCTAAATGGCAACAAAAAAATACGGGGAAGCAGCTTTTTGCTTCTACGGGCCGTCGGCAGACTCGGCATGGAACAAGCTCCCAATGTACCTTCGTCAGGCAGCCTCTGTAGACATTTTTTAAGCTCAGCTCAAGACCCACTTCTACAACATTGCTTTTAATTGCTTTTTTTTTTTCATGTTCTCACCGTATTGCATTACTGCTTGTTTTTTAATGCCGTTGCCTTGCTTTTCTTTTATTCACCATTGTTCTGTAAAGCACTTTGAGCTGCATTTCATGTCATGAAAGGTGCTATACAAATAAAGTTTTATTATTATTATTAAATATACAATAAAACACCAAGCAGCAGGGCCACCTGTCCACCCATATATGACACAAGGCAAGTCACTGAAGTCAGAACCCTTTCTCTAAAAGTCTAGTTTCACTCACTTTCAACATACACAAACTCTGGACACGAGCTTGGAGCATGTGTTGTCTAAACAAAATTTGGAATGAATCGTGAAGCTGTAAATTGTTTTGTCGGAGCAGTATTTCGAGCCACTGGTGGGATCTGAATGTTGCGAGAATACTTTCCAACACCACCATTCAAGAATGTTGTTTTATAATAAACAACACATCTAACCCGAAACGTGCTTGCTTGTGCAAAATGTTGAAAGACTTTGGGGAAAATAAATTAGACCAAGTGGGATAAAACCGGGGGGGGGAAATTGGACACTGGCATCTTGAAATAGTGGCGGCCAGGGTTAATGTGGTTAATGTAAGGCCGTAGTGGACTAGTGGTAAACCATTTGATCACAAAATGCACAAGTGGTCACAGTGAAAGCAAATGTTTTCTGAGCATAAACAGTGCGGATGCACATAATGTGACACACAGATATGACCCACCAAGCGCAGAGGTCACCAGGCTGGCACAGTTGACAGTCCCCAATTCAACCACGTAAACAATCCACTGATACCATCTCCGTCTGTCTTTCTTGCTTTCTTTGGAAAGTCAAAGTGTTTACTTTAACATTTCCCCTAATCGGCATATCACTCATCCAATCACCTGCTGCTATTTCCTCTTGACCTTGTGGTCTATGGTGGGCCCTCCTCCTCCTCTTGGGGGAGCATGCACTCACTCATCACGCTCCACGGCCCACTAGGGACAATCAATCTGGGAAACGGACGCACTACAAGTAGCCTATTTTGGTTTTGTGTGCCATGGGACAGGAGCTGAGCTCCTTTGTTAACATGCAGACCTTTTCAAACTTGACAACATAAACATTCTAAATGGGGCCCCACTTTCTTCCCTGTTGCATGTCAGGATTATGAGAGGAGGATGAATCGGTGTCATCACGTAAACATCCATGAAACGCCTCACGGAGAGACAGGCTATGATGCTGAGCATCGAACAAAACAAAAACATTATTAAAGCTGCAATCCGGAACTTATTTAAATTAATTCATTTGTATTATTGCTACATAGCTAGTTTAGTAGTTCTTTCACACACAGTTTGTTGCAATTCTGTGCGGTTCAACGACAGTAATGTAGTGTATTGATATCCGTCTGTATAGTTGTTATTGTGATGTCTTGCTATGTTGTTTAGTGTTTGTTGTTGAGGACCGCAATGGAAATAAGCCGAAAGGCTTTGTTTTCAACCTCGGTGATGCTGACTTGTATGTCAAAGTCAAAGTCGTACGATTTGTCACACATGTTACCGCAGTGAATTTTGTTCTCCGCATTTGATCCATCTGTCAGAAAGGGCTCTGTGCTCTTTTTATTATCACCAAATTAAATAATCAATAGTTTGTACTTTTTTGTACTATAGTAGATGTGCAGTGGTTGCCGGTGGTCTCCTCTTCCATTAAGACATTATTAAAAGCTAGTGTCAGGTACTGTAGGACACCTACTGGTTGACAGTAGTACTGCCAGAAGCTCATAAGCAGTATCTCTGCCCACCATGTGGGGAATGGGGATTCTCTTTAGCATGAGCGGTGAAGATGTGGTCTGGAGACACAAGGTTCAAATCTCAGAAATAGGATAGGTGAAGTTACGGATATCGGCTATGTATGTAGAAGAAGCAATTTCTGCAAAATTACTTTTTCAAAGTTTAAAAACATATATACATATCTGTGGGCCAGCCAAGACACGGCACACAACAGCCCTGCAGTTTTGCCCACTGAATGCACACACACCCAGTAGTGTTTGTAAACAAGAACCCTGTCGATAATTCTAGCTAATATCAATGTAGCTGCCCCTCGAATTGTGAATGAAGACGAAATTGGATGGTTTCAACAGGTGTTTATTTCTCTTAAGAAGCACCATTCGAACACCGTGAAAACTATAAAATGGAATAAATAAATACTTTTAGAATCATACATTTCATAGTCTCTCTCTCCCTCTCTCTCTCTCTTTGGAGAAAGTTGGTTAAAGTTACGGTCAATTATAAATTAAATGCAGCGATACAAAACTCAATTAATGCAAGACAAAATGCACAAAACCACATATAAGCCAAAACTGAATACCGAAACAAAATACAATACAATTAAACCATAACGCACTCAAAAGAAACAAACACTCTTGTACCTCACTCTGCTTATCGAGGGTGCTGGAAAGGCCACCTTGAGCTTCATACAAAGAGTCACCACATAGCTGGCACTTTGTACACCAAACCATCTGACGGGCACTGTGGATAATATAAATGGTTCAGCTACACTTCTTGATAGTTCAACATGACCAAATAAACAGTGTAGCCTACAAGCATTTCAATAATATCGAATCAACTGGGCAAACAAGCCAAACATGAAGTTGCAAACATATCATACCATGTGGCTCGATCTGCTACAAACACTGCATCTCTCTCTCCCTGTGTCACTCTGGCTGAGTGTGGTGAGTGGTTCTGAGGTGGGTGAAGCTAACCGGCTTCAGCTGTGTTGGTAACAGGAAGTGTCAAAGTAAAAATAAACCAAAAGACAGGAAGTTTCAAAATAAAGGTAAACCAGAATGAGCAAAGTAAATAAGAAATTAACTTCAAGAAAACATTGAAGTTAAAACAAGTGTCAGGGACACATACAATCAATAACTGAAAAACAGTGCTGTAATCAGCTGGGTGCTTGCAGGACTCCCAGGAGAGCAATCTTAGGTGGAATTAACCCAGTCTGATTGAAGGTTGTTATTGTGAGAATGTCATGTCAGGAATTAATGAGTTCGGAGGTCCCAAAAAGTGGAGCTCACAACACCACGCAGCCAAGGCTTTCGCATAAAGTGTTGTGAGCTTATCGATATTTCCAGCTATTGACTGATTTCTTTATTAACAATTTGCAGAAATACAAGGTCTGCTAAAAGGATTTAAAACCCAAGAAAGCCTTTGGCTTGTTTCCATCGGGGTCCTTCATATTCAATGCATCAGAGAAAGGTTTCCCCACAATAACAGAAAACAGAAAAGACACTAGCCTATTATATAGAGCCCTGAGGGACTCCGTTCAACCACTGAAAATCCCCATATTATGGGGGTTTTCAGTGGTTAAACAGACTATGGTCTGAGGCCAAGAGGCCATGCTGTTCTGAACACAAAGACGAGAGACACACCTGTGATTGTGAACCATATTTGTCCCCAGTCAATTATGGTCAATCAGGGTGTTCCAGACAGAGCAGAGCACCCTCTTCAGCTCCCTGCTGAGAGGAGGACATGCAGCACACTCAGGCATGATGCCACCACCCGCGTCAGCTCATCCAGGTCCCTGATGTACTCTGCCCAGAAATAACATCCAGTCAATTATGTCTTAACAATCTCATGTTTGCAAATCAGTGCAAGAAAATCATTCATAATAATAATAATTCAAAATAATTTCATGAATAAATAAATAAATCACACTCGTGTGTATTAGAATCGGAATCAGAATCACTTTATTTGTCATTTTCCTATGTACTTGCATAAAAAATAACATGAAATACCGTTTCCCCTCAGTCACTAGCAGTGCAACATAAAACATAGAGCCTATTTAAAAAACATATAAGCTAAAAACTAAAACAAAACATTAAAGTCCATAGACTTGGCGGGCACGAATTACATCATAATTTACCCTAAACAAATATTAAAAGTCCTTTCAACACATTCAACATTGTTTAGTAACTTATTTTTGATATGGTGACCAATCAAACTGTGTTTGAGAATAAATACGATTGTGTTCGTGGGCACACAAATAGATGGCTATTGTTTATCCACAGCTTTCTCCTGCCTTCCGTTGTGTTCCTGCCAATGCCGTTTGGTTCATTGTACACTTGAACAACGTGAGACTTGAACATGACCTTGACACAGCCATTCAGTGAATGGATCAAACAAAGGCTGGTGAGGTGTGGTTGCTAGCAGTATGTCTCTGACGAGTTTTGCTACCCTGCAGCCAGTATTCATGGCCTAGCAAAGTTGAATGCGTGAATGTGAGTGAATTGTTCACAGAGTTGTATCCAGTCTGGCACTTTCTAGACTACTCTAGATTGTCTAGAATCTAGGCAATCCACCGAGGTTTCTGATTTTGCTGCAGGTGAACTGCTATAATTCTGCATGTTTCACAATGACTACAGAGTATACGGACATGATACTGACCATGATACTAAAATGATAATGACCATCATACTGAAGTTGTCAGTTATCATTACAGTGTACAGTGTATGGAGCCTGGGGTCCATTCAGTTACATTTTGAGTTAAATGAAACCCCCTCTCTTAAAAGTGATATCAAACTCCATAGAGATCTATGTGAGAGCATCCTGTGGCCAAGTGTTCCCCGATGGAATGCCTGTAAAATGATCATACCGGCATTAATAAATCATGTTCACAGCTTTTGGCAGCATGTCGTACTTTTCCTGTTAATGGCTTTAGGCTGTTTGCGTTTGTTTACCATATGTTCTCCAAAGACATTAAAATATTGCTGCACTTACCTGAATAATTGAGTTAGTCATTATTATTGCGTGTTATAAGTCATGGATATTTGGATTTCTGTAAATTAACCTTTTCTGCAACCACAGTTTTTTCAAATGAACCTGCAGTCCGTAACCTTATCCTGGGATTCAAACACTGCATGAGAGACCACATTTGTTTTACACTCTTCTAAGACAGAATCCCAGCTTGGCCAGGGGAAATGTTGTGCGTATGAGCTTCAGGCAGTACTAGTACTTGTCAGCTAAAAGGGCTCCTGCCCAGTGGTACATATTTGCAAGTTTTGGATTGCAGCTTAATTTAGGCCTACTTAAGTACTGTACTTGAGCACAATTTTGAGGTACTTTTACTTTACAGTACATTTTTGTTTACTTGATCCTACATCAAATGTTGTACTTACTCCACTACAATTATTAGAACACTTTGCTTATTTACTTTGTAGTTTTGGATTATTATTACAAACCATATTTGAGGACCACCATCTGAACATTCGCTTTACATGAGTTTACATGAGACATACCACCTTGAAACTTTTCTAAGTATAAATCTAGATAAAAGCGAAGAAAGGAAAAGATCTGATGATATATGGTGGAATGGTCTATTAAGAGTATGTACTCCGGGTTGGAAGTCATCTAGAAACCAAGGGAAATGAGAGTACAGTCTGGAACAATGCAGGCTGGACAAATGTAAAGCTTTCAAACAAATCCTCCAAACATGATAAAAACCCATCAAACAAGGTATCGAGGAATCCCCCTGGAAAATCCATTTGCAAGTCTGTATGTATGTATAAAGTGGAAGCACTTTGGACATCCAAATGCATTTGCCTGAATTTGAGAAATAATATCGCGTCCATGTCCTTATTGTTGTCCTGCATTTGTTGTTACTAGTGGCAGAGCTGTGTAACATTATTTGCCTCTTCTCTGGGTCAGTTTACACTTCTAAAAGAGACTTTAGTCTCAATGTGGCTTTTACTGGTTAAACAAAAAAATTACACAACTACACACTATTAGTGGGAGTGTTAAAAAATAGTTAGTACAGATTAAAGTACCCAGTTGTTCCTTACTTAGATTAACTTTGTTGTTAATTTATACCTTACAGCAACATGTAGAAAAAACACAGTCAGTGCCAAAAGTATTTTTTAGGTGCACGGCCAAACAATATTCCAAGTCTCCAACACATCTCATGCTCACAGCTCCCTCTGTGAGGTGAGACCTCAATCCGTCACTGTCTTCACACCACGCAATCCAAACAGAGTCAAATACAAAACTATTTCCTCCAGGACTTATTACTATTGTTTCTCAGCCTAGGGGATGGATTTTTCCATTCCACGATCTGTTGTACTCGGAGAGACCTTGTTTTGGCTTGGAGAGTGACTTTGACTTTTGGGAGGCTGTCTTTGACTTTTTGGGAGGGAAGCCCTAGCTTGCTCTTTCCAACAAATGCAAAATGTCCACAGAACACAGTGCAGGTGATAGCCAGTACAACCTGTCATCACAAAACTAATTTCAGTAATTCACCATAATTTAAAAAAGGCTGTGCACCATAGTTCAGTACTTTTTTATGGCCTTGAATGCACAACAATTATTTCAGTTGGCAACATAAAAAAAACAATTATGTCCGCCATCTGGATATGCACACATAACAACGTTGCTTAATTTGTTTCTTTCGCTAGTTGGTTCGCTGGTGTTCTGCAAGACTGCAATTGTGTAATGCCTTTTTTCCAAAGTACTTTACACTGCATTTACATTCACTCACCAACAGAGGCAACCATGCTAGGGGCCAACCTGCTCATGGGGACAGGTCAGTGTCTAATTCAAGGACAATTTGCAGTGGTGGAGAGTAAGGGCTGTATTTTGTGTGTCTTAAGTACCAAGTCTTATTACTTAACTTAAGACCTGGAGGTGTTAATTAATAAGACCTGGTACTTAAGACACGCAAAATACAGCCCTGCCCTAAGTCTCTTTACTCAAGTCACACATGGTTCCTAGTTTGACTACTCTACTGTTGTGGCACAATTTGGCAAGTTTGATGCGGATCAGAGCATCCCAAGTTTGTGGCGTCCACCAATTAGGAAATATAGTATAATTTCATATGTATTTCTGCATGTGTGGTATTGCTACTTTTACATGACAAATATGTACTGATTCCACCAACGACACTTTGACACAAAGCCAGGAGGAGCCGGGGATCAAACCGCAAACCATGCGGATCCTAGACTGCCGGCCGCTATACCCACTATGCATCTTAAGCATGTAAACAAACAAGCATTCACAACCTGCATAAACTCTGTTTATTAAACTGTAGGAAGCAGATAACAGGGGCAAACAGAAGGTGTATTAAGAATACTCATATGTCATGACAATAAACACGTACTTACCAACAGGCCACACTGTCTGTCATACTTCATTGTTTTCTTCTTGTCCGGATAAAGAGAAGGAACAACATGGCTGATTGTGGGAACCTTGGGTTGCAACAAGATTAGCACATGAGATAAACATAAAAGGACCTGGCAGTTTTCCCTCAATCGCTTCTCTGTGTTCACTGGAATGGTGAGAAAATTATCCAATGACAGAAAATAACAGTTTACCTTGTTGATGCAGATGTGTATTGGTCCACAACTCTCTAAATTTTTAAATCAGAGCAATGCGTGTTTAAAGCCAAACAGATCAATCCTCTTGAGGGCTACCGCTTGTGCTTCTTCAAACTTTCATTGTTTGCATGTCTTTTGTTGAAGGCCTGGACGAATATAAAAGCTGTATAAGCGGCAGCCTCGACTGAACCCAAATGACAACAACAGTGTCGTGTTAGTATGCTAAACACAATCCTTCATACAGAGTTCACTTTTCACCAGTTTGTGGGCATTATATTATATTATACTATATTATGAATGGCATTTCATTTTGTGTAGGACTGATGAACCTGAATCCCCAGCAGGTCTACATGGGCATCTATTGCTTCAGTGGATATAAGCAGTGCCGGTTCTAGGCCTTTTGAGGCCCTAGGCAACATATTATACAGAGCCCCCCCCCCCTCCTGCTTTGCCACGCCGGATAAAAATTGTAAATTTGCCATGAAAATGCTTCAATCTGGTGCACTTTGAGATCAAAATTAAGAAGCTAGGTGGGGGCCACATATGTTTATAAACAAATCCCAAATGTTTATGAACAAATCCCAAATGTTTATAAACAAATCCCAAATGTTTATAAACAAATACCAAAATGTTTATAAACAAATCCCAAATCCCATGAGACTTGGTCCTACCCCCCCGACCATGAGACCTACTACAGGTCAACTGGTAGTGGTCCTACCCCCCCCATGAGGTTACAAATCCCAAATGTTTATAAACAAATCCCAAATGTTTGTAAACAAATCCCAAATGTTTATAAACAAATCCCAAATGTTTATAAACAAATCCCAAAATGTTTATAAACAAATCCCAAATGTTTATAAACAAATCACAAATGTTTATAAACAAATCACAAATGTTTATAAACAAATACCAAAATGTTTATAAACAAATCCCAAATCCCTTGGTCCTACCCCCCCGACCATGAGACTTACTACAGGTCAACTGGTAGTGGTCCTACCCCCCCCATGAGACTTACAAATCCCAAATGTTTATAAACAAATCCCAAATGTTTGTAAACAAATCCCAAATGTTTATAAACAAATCCCAAAATGTTTATAAATAAATCACAAATGTTTATAAACAAATCACAAATGTTTATAAACAAATACCAAAATGTTTATAAACAAATCCCAAATCCCTTGGTCCTACCCCCCCGACCATCAGTGCCGGTTCTAGGCCTTTTGAGGCCCTAGGCAACATATTATACAGAGGCCCCCCCCCTCCTGCTTTGCCACGCCGGATAAAAATTGTAAATTTGCCATGAAAATGCTTCAATCTGGTGCACTTTGAGATCAAAATTAAGAAGCTAGGTGGGGGCCACATGTGGCCAGTAGCCCATGTAAGGGATACATGAAAAAAAAAAATCTTCTCCCTGTGACGAGGCCCCCTCAGTGGTTGAGGCCCTAGGCGACCGCCGACCGCCTAGTTCGCCTATGCCTAGAACCGGCCCTGGATATAAGATATAAGGTAATCAGATCTGATTACCAGAGAGCTCAGGTCACCAGTTCACCTGTGGCCCGCACAGTATACGTATTTCAGTCAGACAACTCACGAATAGATTTAACCAATATTTATTGTAGAATGAGAATACAAGTGTGCATAATTATGATATTTGACTTTGCGTTCGGCTCTGCTGCATTTTCTCCCTGTTCGGCACAATCAAACACCATCATTACACATTAAGAGCAGGGAGATAGATATACAATAAAACCCCCCATGGGGAACATAAATAACAGAGCCCACCTGTGGTGCTGGGGTGGTGTTGGGAGCAAACATCACATAACAACCGGGAACCAAGCAGAAGGAAGGCAGGAAGAGCATGCAGACTACTAGACTAGTGACTTGAGCTTAAGTAGCCCGCCCAATTGGTCAGCTGACTGCCACATCAGCGAATGACGTGTGGGACTTGCACACACTTATACACCCACATAGAAATTCAGCATGTTAACCCCTTGAGTATAGAATGCACCTTTGAGCACGGCATGAACTCCCTTGAGTATGACTGACTGAACTAACTCTGCAGGCGTCGTCTCATGTGTTGGAGTATTGTTTGGCTGTGCACCTAAAAAAGCCAGTTCTACATGTTGTGTCCCTATGAGCAAAGTACTAGCCTTAACAATTCTCTCATGTTCTCTGATAATGATGCATCTTTGTCTCCACCAGGCCGAAGGCATGGGGAGAGTATGTTTTGCACTCTGTCCGTGTGTGCGTGCGTGTGTCCGTCCTTCCTTCCGTCCGTCCATTACCAGCTAATCTCTGGCACCGTTGGCCCGATCCATGCCAAACTTTGCAAACACACTCCCTGGATGCCAACAATGAACCTCTGCCCCAAATATTCCTCAACAGCCTGTTTTAGCGCCACCATGAGGCCGATTTAGGCAAAACACATTTCTGTAGATTACACGTACACATTTTATCCATACCATACATCATACAATTCAGTATACACTATCTCCATAGTCATGTGATCAACACGGATCTGCATCATTTCCCATCTTCCATCCTGATTGGCTAAGATTGGCTTCCAAAGCTCACATGATTGGTCCGTTTCGAACAAAATGCTGCACATGTCCTGCTCATCCATAATTCTATCCTCAGAGATGCTATGAGTGATCTGGCTCTGCGTTTCCTCAACAAAATAAAGAAAATTGTTGCAAAAAACAAACAAACAAAAAAACATGTTTATATTACTCCTAAACATTTTGCCAAACATCACACACACTATATCCTCCTGGTGGCAACTGTGCCCAGAAGGGCACTTTTTCTAGTTTAAAAATGTTGCTGTAAGGTTAATATTAACCGGACCAACAAGGTACTTGAATCTGCAGTGAGCACTCATCATGACCATTTGAGTAGCCATCAGTTGGGTGAAGCTAGAACAGGATATATGTATAGGCTATAACACTCATTATAACACTCCCACTAATAGTGTGTTGTTTTCTAATTTTTTTAACCAGTAAAAGCCACGTTGAGACTAAAGTCTCTTTTACAAGTGTGAACTGGCCGAGAGTAGAGGCAAATAATGTTACACAGCTCTGCCACTAGTAACAACAAATACAGGACAACAATAAGGACAGACAAATAACATTTGTAGGCACAAACCACTACCTAGGAAGCTCAAGGAGAAACAGGAAAACCCTAATAAAATTACCAATAAAAAACTATGATAAAAACTAGTATGCTCCTATAACCCACGCAGCGACATGTTTTCTCAATTTCAGGCAAATGCATTTGGATGTCCAAAGTGCTTCCACTTTATACATACGGACTTGCAAATGGATTTTCCAGGCACACAAAGGTCAAGAATGGAACCGCATTGTGTGTACATCAACAGTGTGTGGAACCATAATACAAAGCTGTCTAATAATTCAATGTGTTGTGGGTATCAGTGCCAGAGTATCTAACCCCCCTCAGACCACAAATCAACCACAATCATCAGTGCCGGGTTCCATCCATCTTCTACGATCGTCTTCATGATAAATGGCCTGTAACTTTCCATGTATTCCTTTTGTGGTCAGGCTGCGTCCCAGGCAGCCTTCCCGCTAATCCACACAGCTGCGGGGCCTCACCATGGCTGACTGCTGTGCATACACACACACACACACACACACACACACACACACACACACACACACACACCATTTCTGACACGCTCAGAGTTCAAACTAACACAGAGGAGTTTGCGGTGTGAAAAACATACAGTATACAGCGGAGTCCTAGGATTATGGTGGGGGAAACCTGGTCTGGCCCAGCAGTGTCTGTTCATGAATGAATTAAATGAGACAGGAAGGAGTGAAAAGACCCTTTAAAAGTCCCCTTTTAAGGAGTTGAACCCAAGCAACCAGAGTTAATTCACAAAAAGCCACAATTATGTGTCTCGTGTTACTGCATGGACAAGTAAATTATTTTATAAACAAAAGCCCACATTTTATCCATCAGAACTAAAGGCGTGCTGGTGTCTGACCGGTTGGTGTGACGCCCACACAAAAGCTAAATGTCCCGAGTTCAATCCTGGCTCGAGAACTTTGTCACATGTTTTGGATATTTCAGGGTAATAAAATGCTGATACGTCCATGAAAAAAACATAACTGAAACAAGTTAAAAAAGGTACGTACGGTATAAATAATGAAAATAGGCAGTCTACAAGCCAGGGAGCCATTGTATCTTAAAGAGCCCATTGTACCCTATTACCCCACCAGAACATTGTGCTGACAGTACGCATGGTTCACTTTACTAGAATACCGTCACATGTGGAAACCTTGTATGTAAAATAGAAAGAAATAATAGACAATAGTAGCCTAGAAGGAGTCAGGATGCGGTGTGAGCTTGTAGATCGGCTATTTTCACTCCTTTTGTGTGACATTGCGTGTACTTCAAAGTAGGGCATTCATCTGCAAAAAAAACGAAAGGTTTATATTATGGAGACACAAGGTTTCTGCCTGTCTGTCAGTCTGTCTGTCTTGTGTCTGCATCTCTGTCACTATCCCCCATCACTCATATTAGTATCATGGTCAGTTTCATGTCAGTATCATGGTCAGTATACCATATATATATGATTATGTGCGTGCGTGTGTGCGTGCGTGCGTGCGTGCAACAATGACAATTTTAAAATGTGGTTTATACAAAACAATGAATTACCTAGGTTAAAGTGCATATATTATACAGTGTAACGTAACTGATAAAAAAAACAATGGATGGATGGATGGATGGATGGATGAAAGAATGTCAACTGTATACATTATTGAAAATGTCACTGTCATTTACTTTCCTGTGTCAGCCAATTACTTTTCCCCCCATTCCGCTGCTTACTGAAGATGATAGAATTCCCAAACAACTTTTGCCTACGGAACTTTTTCAGAAACCTGCAGTGTAAACAGCTCGGAGGCATTTCTCAGCAGAAACATATAGTGTAAACACCACAGAATAATAATTCCGAGACCATATTGTTGCTGTCGGGTAGAAACCTCGTATCTCCATTTAAACTTTGTATGTTTTTCTTCATCACTTAATGCCCTACTTTGTCGTACAAAAGTGTCCAGAAAAAGTAGTGAAAATGGCCAATATAATAATTTCACTATTTCGGAAAATGTTCGTTCAGTTTCTATAAAATTAACTTTTGTATCCATCCGACAGCAACGATCATATTTTAGTCCCAGATGAAGTGTTCAAGTGATGTTTATCATCACCCACAGAGCTGCATCGTTTTGATCTCCCACGTCTCGTTCTATTTATAATGAAACATTTCCG
The DNA here is from genome assembly GCF_963924005.1 of Protomyctophum bolini. Classification (NCBI taxonomy): domain Eukaryota; kingdom Metazoa; phylum Chordata; class Actinopteri; order Myctophiformes; family Myctophidae; genus Protomyctophum; species Protomyctophum bolini. The sequence goes on along the minus strand of NC_137872.1, from coordinate 18,440,687 downwards.
TTGAAAGTCACAGCTATGGTATGCTCTACGCACAGCTATGATTGTCATCCTTTTTAAGACCGGCAGTTTGATATTGTCACTGTCAGGGAGAAACCTCTTATCTCCATATTTTTACTTTTTGTGAAATGAATTAACGTCCTACTTGATAGACTATATGGTATCACAAAAGTATCAAAGTAGCAGATCTGCTTGCTATTTTTGAATTTGAATGCTGAAAAGTAACGGTATAGACATATGAGTTTTCCACCCGACAGAGACGTTATACATGCATGTATCAGGCCACGCACAGTCGCACACCCATTTGATATTTCATCTCTGGGATCCCATCTACAGTACACATGGGTAGCCTACTGCACCCATGCACCCCCTAGAAGTAACGTACTGTACGTTGGACACCCAGTAGCAGTAAAGTACCCCCCTCTGTTTTGTCTGCTCCCTACAGATCCTTTGTAATCTAATGACCGAGTATGTATGGGCCTTACACAGGATGTCTGTCACTGTGAGGTAGAATAGTACATCATGGAACGATCCCTTCATGTAATTTTCCATACATTCAGCTCATTCTCCTAAATTAGATTGTTGTTTAATCAAGAATAGCAGGTGGGGAAAATCACAGTGTGTGCTGAAAAGAATCACACCTAAATCTGTACTTGGGCTAATTTTGTTGGGTGTTGACCTGACAAACACTTATGTGGTCAGACAGTAGTGCATGGACTCGTTGAACTAAAGTGCCTCATGCCAACTCTACAGACTTGTGTAAATAAGACACAATCCGGAACTTTATTGTTTTATGAATACAAATACAATCCTAACAAATCTGGATGGAGGTGGTCTCTCTCCATTGAGACATTTAGACCCAGGTGTCAGGTACTGTACCTACAGGTTGACAGATAGTACTGCCTGAAACTCACAAGCCCAATAACTAGCCAAGCTGGTATTTCCTACAGTGGTGGGGGTTTGGTCTCCAAAATGTATGTACTGTATTAGGATAGCATTGAAACTTTAACGTTATATAAGCTTGTGAGACCAAAAGATTAAGCAAACTTCAAGATTTTTATACAGTATATATACTGTAAAGAGAGTTAAAGACTTGACAAATCGAGTGGTAAAGTGAGTTTAACGTAATTTAATGTAATCAGATAGAACTTTTCTGTTTGGATGCATGGGCTGTAAAGGCCAGAAAGTAGTTCTGTAGTTTTGCCACTCAGTAGGCGTTCCCGCATAACTTCCGGTATATGATGATGTACATTGTCAGGATAGCAAGATGACTGAACCCAAAAATGCAGAGCCACAAACAGAAAGATTCAAAATCCAAAGATTTATTGAAGCCCAAGACATTAAGGGTCACAAACAAAAGGTAGCTGTAAGCTAGCTCAGGAAACTCAGGAGAAACATTCCAAACCTTTCAAAAGTACAAAATAAACTAGGAAGACCCAAAAGGCAAAACTGAGCTGTACCCCAAAAACGTTGGGTACAGCTCAGGGACAATGACAAATGTTCTGAGTGTTTGTAAGGAGTCCAGTTATATAGGGAGCAGGTAAATGGGCAAAGTGTTCACAGGTGGGCTGATGAGGGAGTTGGAGACAGGTGAATGAGACTGCAGAGTGGAAGGGAAAGTAGGAGTAGCCAGGTCTGACACGTCTGTGGAGAGCCAGACCTTGACATATGTCACAACATATACCCTACAGTATATACAATAATGAATCAAAATGAATAAACTGAATGAGCCTGACATTTCCAGTCGGACTGTGACCTATACTCGTCCAGATAGTGCCACCTGAGATTGCATTAGAGATTGGGCAAAACTATAGTTAGCAGCACCTGCAGTTTCATTTTGTTCTGTGCCCCCCCTACACTGTGAAATCCTGAGCATGCATGTGACTCAGACGCAAAGTAACATCCAATAACTTTCACCTACATTTGATTTTCAATTGCTATGTAGAGAATCTGAATCATCGGCATTTGAACAGATATTCTTATTTGTTGAGGTCATGTCTAGTAAACTACTACAAACACTGCCTGGGTTAACACCTCAACAAATACGCTTTTGTATTTCTGAGAGCCTGAGTTGGAAAGGCCAGAATACTCCTTCAATGAATCACAAACTTTGATGGACTTCACTGAAGAATAATCTAGCACATCAGTGACACGTAGAAACGTCACAAGCCACAGTAGTGTAGCCTGGCTATAAAGCCAGACAGACGCACACGACAGTGTGATTTGAGTCTGGCTTATTAGCCAGGCTTATAGCTCAACTGTAATGTTGTGTGAGTGTGAGTGTGAGTGTGAGTGTGTGTCAGCAAATGAGACAGATTACTATGAAAGACAGCATGAGAATTCAGACCAATGCCGAAAAATTCTTTTTTCATCTAAAGGTGTTTTTAAAGCCTAATTTTAAACAGATTCCATGTTGTGATAGCCAGGCTACAGTAGATCAGACAAGACCAGGCAGACATGATGTCAGCATGACTATGCCAGTGAAAATGAGCAGTAATGAAGACAATATACTGGACAAATGTTTTTTGTTATTTTTTTAAATACATTTTCATCATGTTTGGGAGGGATTCCTACAATGGACAAAATGTGTTATGCAAGTTTCTTGACTCACGTTTGATGCTGCAAGTGTTTTCTATGAGCGCCCTCCAACAAGTGTTCTCATCTGGCCCAGATGACTCAGTCATATCCATGAAGCATATGCTTGGCACCATATCGTGGATTAAAAATGAAAGGCTGCACTTGTAATTCATGGCCTCTGCAGTTGGAGTCTGACCCGAAAGTGTTTACACACAGGAATGACTGTACGATGGAACAAGTGGAAACATCAAGATGTCTTGAAGTTCAAGAGGAAAATAGATTAAACCGATTAGAGTCAGATCTCATCATCCAGTGTTATAAGCTCACCGGCTGCATGAGCTGCAACATTCATGTCCTACCTGGAATTCAAACACCCTCAAAACCGTTGAGCTATAAGGGAGAGCTCATTTGGAAAGGCGATATATTTCCATTTGAATAAAATGCAATATCTCTTGTCAACCAGGAGTGGTCCTACCGATCTACTGTAAATGTCTCAATGGAAGAGCAGGGAGACCAACTACAACCACCACAGCTGTGTTAGTTATATAATGCTATATTACTTAATCCTCTTTGTCCCAGGTGGGACATAAGGCCTTAACGATCTTCCTCCATCGGGACCTAGCTGTCTTGTGCTGCATGTCGTGCCTCGCCCCATGTCAGGTTCATCTCCTTCAGCTCGGCTACCACAGTTCGGCGCCAGGTTAATGCTATATTGTATTAACATACCGTTACATATCGTCTCTGTCATGTGGAAACCTCAACCTGTTACTTTTCAGGATTCAAATTCTCGAATAGCAAAAGTAGCAGATCGACAAGCTCAAAATGTGCCGCGATCTGCTACAAATAAACAGATGTAGAGGTTTCTGTCCGACAGCGATCTGCTACAAACAAACAGATGTAGAGGTTTCTGTCCGACAGCGACGATATAGATAGGTTAAAGTAGCAGTTTATTCACAGACAGACAGACAGACAGACACACCATTACAGTTTGCAGCTTTAAAATGAGAGTAAACACATTTTATGTATTGTATAGGATTACAAATACAATACCAAGCAACGTCATAGCATGGGACAATTAATCTGATCTACACAAGATGTAAAATCTCACAATGAGCTCATCTTTCACAGTCAGCAATCTTCCTCACAGACAGGTTGTGAAGAGCAACATCCGCCGGCAAAATACAAAGTTATAAATAATGCAGGTGCACATAATGTGCTCCTCTTGAGTGTCGTGCATCACTAAACCGTTCAAACTGCCGGCAAAAGTCATTGTGAGTTTGTGCGATTGACCCTTCGATTGATTCCCGATAAGATTCCCGGATGAAATTGAAAGCTATAAATAAGAGATGGTCCCTCCGTGTACACAAACCTCAGACAGGCAATTAAAAACAGGATCCGGATGAGGGGAGACTACGGAGCGGAAGAGGACGCACAACTGAGCAAATAATCAAACCCAAAGTGCAGGGATTTCCCAGAACAGTCTGGCACAGTGGTTTCTAACTCTGGGCTGGCCATTCACCGTGGTGGTAGAAGTACTCTGATTATTTTACTTAAGCAAAAGTATCAATATACCACCATATAAAAGATAAGTACAAGGCCTGTATTCACCATTTGACTTGAGTAAAAGTAGAAAAGTAGTGTCAAAATTGTACATGAGTACAGTATATACTGGTAAATGCTCTCACTTTCTTTCCATCACTACCATTCACCACACGACAGGAGATATGTAGACCTTTGGCACAAATTCACAAGGTCATACAGTACTATGTACACCTTATCTGGTGTTGTGAGGGGCTTATAGGGGAGCTTTTAATGTGTAAACTCTTCATTGGGTTAATTTGCTGTGTCTATCTGCATTGGGGGAGCAATTACTATTGATCAGAACGTGGTTCAGGAGGGCTGCAAGGAGAGCGATAAAATAAATGCACTTACAAGAAAAGATAGCGTGAAGCCACATTAAAATCAAAAGATAGCGTGAAGCCACATTAAAATCACAAATTTAGATTAATTGATCAGAATCAGACTTTCACATTTGAGTGCTTCTATTTTGCCATGTGCAATATATTTTTTACATAATACTATCGGGGGAGTTGTTGAAAATATTAAAAAGGATTACACTGTAAGTTCTCAAAAACATATAATATAGTTATAGACTAGTTAATTCTAAAATAAATTAATTGTGAAGCGAACCAAGTGTGCTCTAAGATCAAGGGTCTGCAACCTTTTTGACGTGAAATGCCATTTAATTGCATAATTCTTTCCCCCTGCCCTACCAACCGATTCAGTAGTGTAGCTCAGAATCTGTTCTTGAGTGATCACACAAGGGACTGCAAGAGTCAATTCTTATAACATATGGCAGGAACACAACATTTTTTTAATGGAATTTGTACTGAAATCATTGCCTATTTGTTTCCACCCACTTATATAACCTAATCATAAATATTATATTTTCCTTCTGGGAAACATTTGCAGCATCTTGGTGTGTGTTGTTAATGTACCATTATATTCTCTGTTCAGACATGGAGTGCTTCTGGGGGAGATCAGGTGATGCACAAAGCTGATCAATATCCTGTCCTCTCCCTAATGCTAACTCTCCATCTCCACTCGCTAAAACAGGACAGAGTGTAGAGGGCCCAAGGGGCTGAAAAGTGAATAATGTTTTTTGAAACGTTTCTTCCACTCAACATTTCACATGACTTTTCGGCCCATGCCAAATTGACTCCAAGGAAAACACATTGGACAAGAAGGAGCCCCACAGTGAAAATCTCTTTTAAAACATGGAGGGAATTTCCTGTAACGGAGAGTTCAGAGTGGTACCAGCATCTATTCTATCGTCAAGCGGTTCCCAAACCTTTTCCATGCCAATTAAGGACCCCAACATAGTCATACTGGCAGCAGCCTCATAAATATGTAGTTCACCTAAAATCGTCTATCAATTACAGACCCCAAGTTTTTTTTGTTTTTGAAACATTCCTGAGCCTATAATTTGATGACCATTTCATCGTTCATTAGGAGACTATATTGCACTTTACTGTACATTTGAAATAAAAAATGCTACAATACAGAATAGAAATAAAACATTTACATAAAACAATCTTAAAAAAGAAAAAACACACACACACACACACACACACACACACACACACACACACACACACACACACACACACACACACACACACACACACACACACACACACACACACACACACACACACACACACACACACACACACACACACACACACACACACACACACACACACACACACACACACACACACACACACAAAAAAGAAGCAAGGGGGGCAATGAAAACCTATAAAGCTAACCAAATCCTCTCTTGAAAGCATCGACAGAATGTGGAACTCTTTAGCTGGCCCGGGAGTGAGTTCCACAGCAGTGGGGCAGCTGAGTAGAAAGCTTGCGGTCACCCATGCATGTGGAGCTTGGTTGGGCCGACTTTGATAATGCCATGCCCAAAACAGTGAGGCTATAGATTTTTCATTGGAGGAGCAGTGGCTCAGAAGGTAGAACGGGCGCTTGGGAATCGGAAGGTCCCCAGTTCAATCCCGGGCTCCCCTGTGCCACTGTCAAAGTGCCCTTGAGCAAGACACTGTAACTGTTCCTGTTGGTGCCTTGCATGAATTCCTCTGCCACTTATTGCATGCACCCCTGGGGGTGATGAAGTCCATCTATCAGTGGAAATGATATTATCCTGTCCCAATATACTGTAATATGATACTGTAGGCTGGACCTCACTGGTGCATCATGCACTGTGGTGTTTTAATCATGTCATATTGACGTGTGTAATGACATCAGGCGGGGAGAAGACAACAACACAATTAAATGGGGTCTGAATCAATTCCACAGCACAGCTGTGGTGCTGAAGATATCGTTGCCCTCACCGTACAAAAGTGTTGTGCTAAAGTAGCGACTATAGCAGATCTACAAGCTCACAATGTGTCGCATCGCTTCACATTGAGCTGGTAGATCTGCCATTTTCACAATTTTGTGAAACATTTAGCAGGTTAAAGTTAAAGTGGTTAAGTCTCTCTGTGTTTTTTAACCAGTAAGACGCCTGAGGGCGAGAAGCGAGAAAATGGGACCCCTTAAATTCTGACACCTCCGACCAACTCTTCTCCTTGGAGCCAAGGAGCATGAATCAGAATTTACGAGAAATGGTTGAAAAGCATTTTCAATGCACTCGGTGGAACAAGTGACAATAATGGAACCATTAAAAAGAGGCTTGGTGAGTTGCTAATGTGCTGCTCAAATGCGCCACGCCAACGATCATCACATGCACACTTGGCACTGGCCTCGGCCGGGGTCAATCAGCATGATCAGCCCGGCGTACAACAGATGGCCGCTTATACCTTAGAAACCTGGATACGGACCATTCACTCCAAATAAGGGTGCCATTTCTCTACAGGAGCACGAACAAATGCATGTGATTACACAGTGCAATAATAAGGGGCGGCTGACGGTTGGCATCACACTAATTCTAATTGTGCTAGGCTTCAGTATAACTAGAGAGGTGTCAGCTCATTGATGGGGTGCAGGTGAACCGTGGATAGCTCTTTTTCTTTGTTGAGTTCTATCACCCTATTTTCTGTCTGTTATATATCACTGTGTAGAAAGGCGGGTTTAGGTTTATCCACATAATTTAATTACCCTGACCGCCTTGTAATTGGTCTGGAGCAGGGTCATGCAGTAATACTCCGCTCGGTTGAGGGAGCAGGTTGAGGGAGCAGCAATAGTAGTAGTAGTGGTGGTGAGCATTCTCTCTTCTTGGAACAGCCCTGCAAGCTGCACCTATACCGTCCATGATCGCTCCAGGGGCGGCCTTAAGGATCGGGAGGCCCCGTTCATGACGTCATAATTTTAATTAATTATACAAAATTGTGTGTATTATCGGACTTCAACGCATGAACAGCATATAGCACAGCCAAGTAGAAAAATACACAAAAGCTGGTTGATTAAACAATTTGACTTTGTCTTGAAATTAGTGTACGGTATAACTGGGAGGCAGCATACAGTATACAATGATGCAATCGCAACTCTCAGCGCTGCTAGTGCAGTGAGTGCACACACTGGGAAGTGGGAACAATTACAAACAACACAGGTCAACGTGACATTGACAGTCAAGTGGATGTACAGGATTAGGCCGAATAATTGACAAGGCTGATTGGAAGGCTGCAATGCAATGCAATATTATTACTACTAGGCCTACTACTACTACTACTTTTTTACAAAAAAAAAGGAGGCCCCTGGATGCTCAAGGCCCATTTCAATTGAAACGATTGAAACATATAAGGCCGCCACTGGTCGGCTCACGCCAGTACAAACGGCCCAGTGATTGCCTCCCATAGCTGCAGAAAGCCAGTGTGATATAACACCTCGTACCACTGTAATGGTCGTCCCTTTTATGTTTATCACTGGCAACTGCTGTGAAGTTTGTCCCAAAACATTGGTGGGAAGGACACCAGGCCCAAGGAACTTTAATTAAGTCTGAGGTGCATGGCCCAGGGACAGGGTCTCTCGTCACAAGGGGAAAGGCCTTGCTCCACACAGCTGGGCATGCAGGTCTCCTCTGAGCAGTGTCAGCACTGGCGACTGACCAGTTGGCCTTGACATTGAACCCGGCTGGCTGCATGGCTTTGCCTGACCGTGTCCTGTCTGGCTGCTAATGTGAAAGCCTGACATTGTTATCTCTCTAAACACTGATGCTGAAAGGCTAATGTATTTTGAGTCCATATAGGCAGGCCCTTGGGATAATAATCAGACATTACTTACACTACCCCTAAGTCCCTAACCCGCCTAACCTATCCCCTAAAGCACACATGGAACCCACGGGTGGCCACGTATGTCGGACTATTGGTATACGTCGGACTAACGGACAGTATGCCCCCAGGGTCCCTATAGGCGGACGAAAGAGAGAAGCTGTCAGTAAGGGCCTGATACTTGGCCTTTGGCCTGGCCTAGGCCTAGCATAGTGTTCTCTTGGGGGGATCATATATCTTATGTTAAAGTTATCATAAAACTTGTCATATTGCACTTAACAACACGTAACATCACAGTCAACTTCAGCAATAACACTGTAAAAGGTAAACACATGAACCCAAGCATTCACATCCTGGACATGTCATAATAGGCAAAATAGCAAATTTGCAAGCTCACAACACATCGCAACAGGGGCCTCCAAGGGTAAAAGGTTTGGCTTAGCTGACAGGGTCAGATGTTTAGGGCCTGACTCACACGTGCACAACAGGTTGATGTATAGCTGATGCATGAGACTTATTGACTTATCGAAAGGTGTGAGTGAAACCTAGTGCCTCACTCACACCTTTAGCATACAACATTGATGCATGCTAGATGTAAACAAAGGGTAAGTGCCAATGCCTTTCCAATGGAAGTCATTGGAAATTAATTGCGAGCTTGCATCAGTCAATAGTCTCATGCATCAGCTATACATCAATCTGTTGTGCACGTGTGAGTCAGGCCTAGGGCTTCACTCACACCTTTCGATCTAGCATACAACATTGATGCATGCTAGATGTAAACAAAGGGTAATGCATTTCCAATGGAAGTCACATGATTTGACACAACATTTGTGCATGGCTTTCGGCTGTGTTTCGACTGCCCCCCAAAAATGTTGTCAATTAAACCATGTGACTCCCATTGGAAATGCATTGTGAGCTTGCATCAGTAAACAAGTCTCATGCATCAGCTATACATCAATCTCTTGTGAAGGTGTGAGTCAGGCCTATGAGGTCGCTCACTAAGGCCCGACTCACACCTTTGCAACAGATTGATGTATGGTTGTTGTATGAGACTTATTGACTGATGCAAGCTCGCAATGCATTTCCAATGGAAGTCACATGGTTTGACACAACATTTTTGTTGTACGGCTTTCGGCTGTTGCGACTGCCCCCCTCCCCCTCATACAACAAAAATGTGTCAAACCATGTGACTCCCATTGGAAATTAATTGCGAGCTTGCATCAGTAAACAAGTCTCATGCATCAGGCATCAGCGATACAACATTCTGTTGTGACCGTGTGAGTGAAGCCTAAGCCACCTCCCTGTAGTTTAACGGCTCAGAGGCTATGGGGCTGGGCAGTTCTCTGCATTGTAGCAACCAAACCATGGACGTTGGCCATGGCAGCTTCTTTCAATAGGAAACTTTTATTTGTTGCTTTCACAGTACACAAATTGGCTGCAAACTTGCTCCCCCACTCAACAGAAAGATGTGAGTTTCCCCAATGCAGCCACCATCGCCTAACAGAAACCCACACATGAAAATAATTAACCGAAATTAAACACACACAAAATGAACAACAACATTAATCACAATAAACCGTTCTCTAACGTAAATAAACAATAACTGTGTGCCCTGTGGCATCTCCTGTCCAGCGGCACAGCCCGGATGCTGCAATATAATTACATACCGTAATCTTTCTCTTGGAGACACAAAATCAACAGCAGCTTGGTGCAGCACCAAGCATGTGCAAGTCAAGACTAATTCTATGTGTAGTACGTAGCCTACATGGAAATATTCTTGACACAGTGACAAAACTGAATACAAAATTAGATGAGCGGAAGGGATGTTGTCTCTATACCACGATATTCACTTTAAACAAATGTGCTCTCCTGAGAAATAAAAAGGACAAACACTTCAACCTTTCTCTAAACAAAATGGTGTCTTTGGCAACTGCCACAACCAAGGCCTACTGTAGGATGAGGTCAGAGAGAACAAAACCTAGAGAACACGGGGGCGAGCGTTGCGGTCGAGAGGGTCCGTTTAAGATGGAAATCAGAGGACACCGAAGGTTACAGTTGGGCCATGGCTGAGTCACACGCTTCATCCATCCTCAAACAAAATTTTGTTTAGAGAGGAAAAGTTGATCAGGACTTCATAACTGTGCCATGTCTGACTGGGAAACCCATGGAATGAACTGCCTGTTTCCAGTTAACATAGAAACACCGTGCCAGGCATGTTCATTTAAATGTGTTCAGAGTCAGCCTGAGAGTGAGAGCCTTTGGCTGGAGTTAAAGTTTATTCCCCCCCCCCCCTTTCTGGTGGGGGGGGTGTAGCAGGGGACAGGAAATGCAGAGAAAGGGTAGGGGAATGACATACAGCCGGCTGGGAATCGACCCAGGGACTCACTGTTTGGATATTTTGCACCCCATGTGGTATGTACTGTATGTGGTATGCATCCTGACCACTTGGCTATGGGGTCACCCCACTGCAGTCAGAGGAACACAGTTACGCAACAGGGATGTCTGATAGAAGTATGAAGGGAATGTCATGTTTCCCAACTGCTTGATTTACAATGACATTGACGTGATGACAGGTAAAATAGACAGTCAGGAACCAAAGCCAAAGAAAACCTCCACACTCGGTGAGAGTGTTATGTACAGTATGTGACAAAGCCAAGGCTTTCTCCTTTGGGGAGTCCTCAGGTCTTCACCCGTCCAGATCAGAGACAGTATAGATAAAAATGCTGAGGACTGCACTCTCTTCAGGCTTTGCCTTCTCCCGCCCGTCCTTTGTGATGAATTATCTCCTGGGGCTGTTGCCAGGCAGATCAACAGATCTATAAAACATACTGGCGCATCGCATTGTAGCATTTGTCAATGCTACAATGCATTGACAAATGCAAAGTTCCTGGTCAGAGAACATTAATGAAGAGGTCCTTCGTTAATGATTTTTATGTCTGTCTGTGTACAGCTAACCCGGCACCATTGGCCCAAACTGTGCACACACACTAAAAATGTTCAAATCAGCCTCATGGTGGCGCTATAACAGACCGATTTGTGTTTTTACCTAAAACTGCACTGATCTGTTTAAAACCTTGTATGCACACTCCTGGGGCCAAGGAAAAATCTTTGCCCTGCATTTTTCACATTTTTATAGCGCCATCAGGAGGCTGACATTTTTGATAATATTCCTTCAGATTATCATCGATAGCAAGTGTGAAGGAAGTGGGGAAGGGGCCCGGAAGTAGGACGTGTTATTCTGTGTGCATACTGTATACTCTTGCTGTCAGAAGTTGGGGCCCACAGTACGAAGAGGTCATGCCACCAAAACAATGCAATGAAGGATGCCGACCAGAAGGCACGAGAGAATGGCATGGGCTCATCAGTCATCAGCTAGCCTCGGAAACCCAGAAGTTTATATTTCCAGGGAGAAAAAGGGACCGAGTCCACTTCAATTCGGCATAGAGTAAAACGTCGATCACTCTCTTCTGATTTCTGATCGTCTGCACCTTTGTTAAATTGACGCACACACGCACGCACGTACACACACAAACTCCTCTCTCTACATGTCTCTCTAATTCATTTGTCTCATGTTGCACAGCTGCGTCTAGATTCTCCCGGCGGATCCTGCCTATGCCATAGAAAGCATAGGTGGACCCCAGGCTAGTCATCAGCTGACCCATGGGGAGTGGGGCCATGGAGGGCTGGAGGAGCTCACAGAGATGGTGAAGACTCTTGTCCGGACGCAGAAGACCAGAGACCAGCAGATGGAGAGAGAATCCTCTCAACAGGAGCAGAGATGGAAGCTCCAGCAGCTCCACCTGCAGGTCAATGACGTGAGACTATAGTCTGGAGTCTGGACGTGAGGAGGAGGAGGAGCACCAGAAGGAGATGACACATGAGGAAGAAGAGGGGGAGCAGCACCAGAAGGAGATGAGGAAGAAGAGGGGGAGCAGCACTAGAAGGAGATGAGGAAGAAGAGGGGGAGCAGCACCAGAAGGAGATGACACATGAGGAAGAAGAGGGGGAGCAGCACCAGAAGGAGATGACACATGAGGAAGAAGAGGGGGAGCAGCACCAGAAGGAGATGAGGAAGAAGAGGGGGAGCAGCACCAGAAGGAGATGAGGAAGAAGAGGGGGAGCAGCACCAGAAGAAGATGACAGATGAGGAAGAAGAGGGGGAGCAGCACCAGAAGGAGATGAGGAAGAAGAGGGGGAGCAGCACCAGAAGAAGATGACAGATGAGGAAGAAGAGGGGGAGCAGCACCAGAAGAAGATGACAGATGAGGAAGAAGAGGGGGAGCAGCACCAGAAGAAGATGACAGATGAGGAAGAAGAGGGGGAGCAGCACCAGAAGGAGATGAGGAAGAAGAGGGGGAGCAGCACTAGAAGGAGATGAGGAAGAAGAGGGGGAGCAGCACTAGAAGGAGATGAGGAAGAAGAGGGGGAGCAGCACCAGAAGGAGATGAGGAAGAAGAGGGGGAGCAGCACCAGAAGGAGATGAGGAAGAAGAGGGGGAGCAGCACCAGAAGGAGATGAGGAAGAAGAGGGGGAGCAGCACTAGAAGGAGATGACACATGAGGAAGAAGAGGGGGAGCAGCACTAGAAGGAGATGAGGAAGAAGAGGGGGAGCAGCACCAGAAGGAGATGAGGAAGAAGAGGGGGAGCAGCACCAGAAGGAGATGAGGAAGAAGAGGGGGAGCAGCACCAGAAGGAGATGAGGAAGAAGAGGGGGATCAGCACCAGAAGGAGATGAGGAAGAAGAGGGGGAGCAGCACTAGAAGGAGATGACACATGAGGAAGAAGAGGGGGAGCAGCACCAGAAGGAGATGACACATGAGGAAGAAGAGGGGGAGCAGCACCAGAAGGAGATGAGGAAGAAGAGGGGGAGCAGCACCAGAAGGAGATGAGGAAGAAGAGGGGGAGCAGCACTAGAAGGAGATGACACATGAGGAAGAAGAGGGGGAGCAGCACCAGAAGGAGATGACACATGAGGAAGAAGAGGGGGAGCAGCACCAGAAGGAGATGAGGAAGAAGAGGGGGAGCAGCACCAGAAGGAGATGAGGAAGAAGAGGGAGAGCAGCACTAGAAGGAGATGAGGAAGAAGAGGGGGAGCAGCACCAGAAGGACATGAGGAAGAAGAGGGGGAGCAGCACTAGAAGGACATGAGGAAGAAGAGGGGGAGCAGCACCAGAAGGAGATGAGGAAGAAGAGGGGGAGCAGCACCAGAAGGAGATGACACATGAGGAAGAAGAGGGGGAGCAGCACCAGAAGGACATGAGGAAGAAGAGGGGGAGCAGCACCAGAAGGAGATGAGGAAGAAGAGGGGGAGCAGCACCAGGAGATGTGTCCTGTTAGTTAGTCCCTTAGCTAGCCAATCGGGTCTTCATTGTTTGTCGAGTTGACACCCGTGTCCTGTTAATCCCCGTGTCTACATTTAAACCCTATTCAGTGCGTTTGCCAGTTTGTAACCTCCTGTTACGGGTATGTCCTGTTCTAAATCTGTGCATGTATCTCAATGTGTTCGTGTTTCTAGCGTTCGGAAGGTTTGAACTCTGCATTTGGGTCCTAAAACCTTCATCTTGACAAGTGTGTTTTGAAAAGAAGAGAAGTGCTTTGAAAGATGAAACAGATTTGTCTGGATGGGCTCCTCAGCCGAGGGTCAGACTAACTGTGTTGTCACGCTTTGTGAGCACAAATGGTTGGCCAAATAGTGTCGTGGACACTTTATTCACCCAGCCATGATAGATGTACTAGAGGTTTTACTGATATACTCCTCAATCATTTGTTATAGGTTAGATCAGATGCCACTGCACATTATTGACCTGCACTTAATCCTATATATACACACACACACACACACACACACACACACACACACACACACAGTCATTTTAATGTGTGTGTGTGTGTGTGTGTGTGTGTGTGTGTGTGTGTGTGTGTGTGTGTGTGTGTGAATAAAGCTTAATGTAATATTTAATGCAAAAACACAACTAAATGCATCAAATTGGCTTTCTACAGTGTTTATTAATGTGGATATGCACAATGTACTTTATTTCATGATTAATACATTATTAATTAATGCATATTAATTATTAACCGCTTCGTACCTGAAAACCCATATGATAGAGGGGTCAAAGTTGAACAAAAGTTGCGCTAATATTTTAGAAATAGGTAAATAATACAAATGTTAGTTATGTGAATTAATTTACTTGCCCCCCACAAAATAACCGGAACTACTTAATATTGACCAAAACCAGAGCAGAACTCCCACCACGGGACTCTGGCAATCAATTAATACAGTTGCAACCACTATATGGCAAGTATTTCATACAGCTTAAGCTAAACAAATCTGAACTATCCCTTTAAGCTGAGTGACTGGTGCTGAATAGGTAAGTATTGTAATTATGTATACATTTTTTAACCCACAGTGGGAGTGAGTCATTATTGCAACAGGTCATTTCAGCCAGGGAAGCAATCAGTTGAAGTAGGCATCCAGCTGTGCTTCTAACAAGCATGATGCACGCACGTACACACACAAACTCCTCTCTCTACATGTCTCTCTAATTCATTTGTCTCATGTTGCACAGCTGCGTCTAGATTCTCCCGGCGGATCCTGCCTATGCCATAGAAAGCATAGGTGGACCCCAGGCTAGTCATCAGCTGACCCATGGGGAGTGGGGCCATGGAGGGCTGGAGGAGCTCACAGAGATGGTGAAGACTCTTGTCCGGACGCAGAAGACCAGAGACCAGCAGATGGAGAGAGAATCCTCTCAACAGGAGCAGAGATGGAAGCTCCAGCAGCTCCACCTGCAGGTCAATGACGTGAGACTATAGTCTGGAGTCTGGACGTGAGGAGGAGGAGGAGCACCAGAAGGAGATGACACATGAGGAAGAAGAGGGGGAGCAGCACCAGAAGGAGATGAGGAAGAAGAGGGGGAGCAGCACTAGAAGGAGATGAGGAAGAAGAGGGGGAGCAGCACCAGAAGGAGATGACACATGAGGAAGAAGAGGGGGAGCAGCACCAGAAGGAGATGACACATGAGGAAGAAGAGGGGGAGCAGCACCAGAAGGAGATGAGGAAGAAGAGGGGGAGCAGCACCAGAAGGAGATGAGGAAGAAGAGGGGGAGCAGCACCAGAAGGAGATGAGGAAGAAGAGGGGGAGCAGCACCAGAAGAAGATGACAGATGAGGAAGAAGAGGGGGAGCAGCACCAGAAGAAGATGACAGATGAGGAAGAAGAGGGGGAGCAGCACCAGAAGAAGATGACAGATGAGGAAGAAGAGGGGGAGCAGCACCAGAAGGAGATGAGGAAGAAGAGGGGGAGCAGCACTAGAAGGAGATGAGGAAGAAGAGGGGGAGCAGCACTAGAAGGAGATGAGGAAGAAGAGGGGGAGCAGCACCAGAAGGAGATGAGGAAGAAGAGGGGGAGCAGCACCAGAAGGAGATGAGGAAGAAGAGGGGGAGCAGCACCAGAAGGAGATGAGGAAGAAGAGGGGGAGCAGCACTAGAAGGAGATGACACATGAGGAAGAAGAGGGGGAGCAGCACTAGAAGGAGATGAGGAAGAAGAGGGGGAGCAGCACCAGAAGGAGATGAGGAAGAAGAGGGGGAGCAGCACCAGAAGGAGATGAGGAAGAAGAGGGGGAGCAGCACCAGAAGGAGATGAGGAAGAAGAGGGGGATCAGCACCAGAAGGAGATGAGGAAGAAGAGGGGGAGCAGCACTAGAAGGAGATGACACATGAGGAAGAAGAGGGGGAGCAGCACCAGAAGGAGATGACACATGAGGAAGAAGAGGGGGAGCAGCACCAGAAGGAGATGAGGAAGAAGAGGGGGAGCAGCACCAGAAGGAGATGAGGAAGAAGAGGGAGAGCAGCACTAGAAGGAGATGAGGAAGAAGAGGGGGAGCAGCACCAGAAGGACATGAGGAAGAAGAGGGGGAGCAGCACTAGAAGGACATGAGGAAGAAGAGGGGGAGCAGCACCAGAAGGAGATGAGGAAGAAGAGGGGGAGCAGCACCAGAAGGAGATGACACATGAGGAAGAAGAGGGGGAGCAGCACCAGAAGGACATGAGGAAGAAGAGGGGGAGCAGCACCAGAAGGAGATGAGGAAGAAGAGGGGGAGCAGCACCAGGAGATGTGTCCTGTTAGTTAGTCCCTTAGCTAGCCAATCGGGTCTTCATTGTTTGTCGAGTTGACACCCGTGTCCTGTTAATCCCCGTGTCTACATTTAAACCCTATTCAGTGCGTTTGCCAGTTTGTAACCTCCTGTTACGGGTATGTCCTGTTCTAAATCTGTGCATGTATCTCAATGTGTTCGTGTTTCTAGCGTTCGGAAGGTTTGAACTCTGCATTTGGGTCCTAAAACCTTCATCTTGACAAGTGTGTTTTGAAAAGAAGAGAAGTGCTTTGAAAGATGAAACAGATTTGTCTGGATGGGCTCCTCAGCCGAGGGTCAGACTAACTGTGTTGTCACGCTTTGTGAGCACAAATGGTTGGCCAAATAGTGTCGTGGACACTTTATTCACCCAGCCATGATAGATGTACTAGAGGTTTTACTGATATACTCCTCAATCATTTGTTATAGGTTAGATCAGATGCCACTGCACATTATTGACCTGCACTTAATCCTATATATACACACACACACACACACACACACACACACACACACACACACAGTCATTTTAATGTGTGTGTGTGTGTGTGTGTGTGTGTGTGTGTGTGAATAAAGCTTAATGTAATATTTAATGCAAAAACACAACTAAATGCATCAAATTGGCTTTCTACAGTGTTTATTAATGTGGATATGCACAATGTACTTTATTTCATGATTAATACATTATTAATTAATGCATATTAATTATTAACCGCTTCGTACCTGAAAACCCATATGATAGAGGGGTCAAAGTTGAACAAAAGTTGCGCTAATATTTTAGAAATAGGTAAATAATACAAATGTTAGTTATGTGAATTAATTTACTTGCCCCCCACAAAATAACCGGAACTACTTAATATTGACCAAAACCAGAGCAGAACTCCCACCACGGGACTCTGGCAATCAATTAATACAGTTGCAACCACTATATGGCAAGTATTTCATACAGCTTAAGCTAAACAAATCTGAACTATCCCTTTAAGCTGAGTGACTGATGCTGAATAGGTAAGTATTGTAATTATGTATACATTTTTTAACCCACAGTGGGAGTGAGTCATTATTGCAACAGGTCATTTCAGCCAGGGAAGCAATCAGTTGAAGTAGGCATCCAGCTGTGCTTCTAACAAGCATGATGGAACACCTATTGATTGATTGAATTCTTCTGATTGTGATTCTGCTTGGTCAATGGTCAAGTATGTTATTTCAGTATATTGACAGCTGAGCTTAATAACAGCCCTGTTGTCAAGCACCTGCTGCTTGGTTTTGTGCTGTATCCAATGCAGCCCTGTCAAGGTTAATTTCTCAACAATGTCCCTCTAATGTCTCTAACCGACCCAGTGTGGGGTTGGAGTTGAGGTGGAGGGAGAGAGAGAAGAATAATTTTCATAAAACTACAATACTCAATGACCTTCATTTTCACGTACAAACTTTTCCCTACTGGGTATAATTCAAAATGGTGGGAGATCTAAAGAACAGAGGTCATAGGTCATGTGCCACATTGTTCCTCATAAGGAGATGCATATGTGCAATGAAGTTTCCTTGCTGTAGTAGTTCAAACAGGGCATGTGTTATAGGCTACCTGTTCAAAGTTTACATTTAGTTATCATTGGTCCAAGATGCTCCAGAATGAGTCCAGATAGATTGCCTGTAAAGGTGAATATGCAACAGTTTCACTAACACAGATTGTAGAAAGCAGATTTGATACATTGGACTTGATTATTGTGCATACAAAAAAAAATCTCAAACGATATATTTGATATGAATTTGGGGTTTTCGGGCATGAAGGGGTTAATTTACATTATTTAATTAACAATGCATTATTCGTAAATCAAATAGAGAAAATGAGAAATAAACTTTATCTGACGAAATCACGTTCAGCCAAAAATCTGCCTTCGGCTCCTGGACTACATTGGGATAAAATGCAACTTCAATTTAGAATAGAAGTGTTTGACTGTCCCAAACTGTGCGTACTTGTGTATTTATCATCTGTACTGATGTGCAGCTGCATTGTTGGCCTGTGTTATGCTGTTATTACACGATGCTCAACAGTACGTCCAGTTGGGGACGCCTACTGATGCCACAGGGATCCATCTTTGATGTCCGTTCAAAGATATAATATACAACCTTTTCCTGCTGTTAGACCTCAACTCTCCTTGGTTATTTGTTGACACAAGTGTGGAACATAATTCTCTCGAGATTAGAAACAAAATCCCCCAGGATAGAGAGAGGAAGGAAGAAGAATCGCAATGGAGGAACGGCTAAAACAGGCTCCAGATTTGTGACCTGTTAAATCAGAGCTTCCCAACATTTTTGTTTCACAGACCAATTTTTAAGGGTGGTGCGTGCATTTATTTTTGTTTTACATTTCACATTTTCTATTGCATTTCAGAAATAGAAAAATAAAAGATTCCATTAAGTAAAAAAGTTAAAATGGAATGTAGATCGGCTATTTTCACTTATTTGGAAACAGGGCTTAATTGATTATTTGGACCGATGGGTCTCAGACACACAGCTAGGCCTGACCATGGTCAGTGGTTGCGTGCGAGAAAGTATATCTCTAAGGGATTTAATAGGGTCAGGATAGATGCAGGATTAATATCTAATTCTTACTCCAAATATGGAGGCAGAACGAAGAAGATCATGATTGATTATGGCTGATTGAACAGGCTGGTTTCGCAAGGGGCTTTATAACCCGAAAATAGCAGACTTACTACTGTACCAGCTGAGCTTGTAGATCCGCTATTTTTGGGATGCGACACAGTCGTACGAGGAGCTGTAATTCGGGCTTGAAAGTGACACGATTCTCCGGACCTTTGACATTTGTTGTCAGCCTCTAGTGTGTAGCTTACTTTAGTCAGATGTGGAGATGAACTTCTGTAGCCTGTTAAAAGGATTGTTGGCAAGTTATTGAAGGGTCTGAGATAACATAAATAACTGTACTGTATGATAGTCTTGAACCATTTTCAACCACTGGTGTCCCTATTTTGGGCATGTACAAAATAATGTCCAAGTATAAAATTGTATCGGATCGGGAGCAAAAGAAACGTGATCTAATATATATATATATATATATATATATATATATATATATATATATAACAGATCTAGTTGCGAGCTTGTAGATTGGCAAGGTTTGTAAATACATCAAAGATGCATTTATAATCCATTGCTAATGGATAAAGCCTTGATATGGAAGATCAGGTGGTCTCCAACATCAGAGTGTTTCAACCCTCGGGCAGTGATTGGCCAAATCACTGCCCCTCTCATCCAGGCTTCCAGCTATAGACAAATCCACGGAGGGGCGCCCCGGGCGCAGCAATCACCGAAGTGCAACCAGCACCAACCACAGCATCAGCCACACCCGGCCAACAGGGCACCGCATCCATGGAGCAGTGCCCTGCCGGCCAGGTGCAGCCAACCAGCTCCGACCACACCCCAGCAACCACCGTGCCCAGGGCAGCCCCCCCAAACCCCCCCATTGTCCTTTCTCTTATGACAAAATAATGAGATTGATGAAGATCTGTATAAGTCTAGTCTAATAGCAACCACATTCATTCCCAACTCATAGAACACTTATTTGTAGTAAGCGGACGGAAATTAGTGCAATCAGGCCTACATACGGTTGTCAGCGAATCAAAAAAAAAAAAAAAAGACTCTGTACGTAGCCCCCCCCCCACAAAACGTTTTCTTCTTTCTGTCCTGCCTGGCTGCCACTGAGTTGTTTAGACATTGTTGGTGCTATTCCTAGTTTATGTTATCAACTTACGTGTCAGATGTCAACAGCTAAATGATACACACTGGATACACGCCCTGCACATTCCAACCAACATCTGTAAACATGAGCATTATAGTGATACTGGCAAGCAAAGGGAAGCTGTGTTTGTTTGTTTTGTGTAGTGTTAGTTGACACTGTACATCCATCATCATGTGTAGAGGATCCACATACAGTAGCACAGCAGAGAGACGGAAGGGAACCATATATGAAACATCCCGGGATTCCATCTCAGGGCAGCTGCTGGTACATGTGGTTCAGTAGCATCCATGGCCTCTGCCTGGGCTTCTAATATGATCTATAATAGTCTGAAGTATTTATTTTTCTTGCGATGCTCTCAAATGATGAAAAGATTAACCACTTTAACACTGTTACACTTAAGAAATAGTCAGCTTTGGGTAGGGTGACCAGATGTCCCCCTTTGCGTGGGACAGTCCCACATTGTGACTATAGTGTTCAAATGCCCTATAGTCCCCTAATAGTTGGCTTTCTGTTGTAAAGCTCTCATTGCCTCTTTCCTGCAAAATGTTGCCTACTATTAAGTCTGTTAAAATGAGAAATATCGCCTAAGCTACGGTACCAAGTCAGCCATACTACCCATGACCAAAATTTGCATGTAAAACCAAATGTGAGATCAGAGGGGTTTAATAATAAAATGATAGGCATTATTAGGCCTATCGAATATGACATCAACGCATTTGAGTAATAAGTTGCTAACACCGCCAGTCCCCCCGGTTGGATATAAGAGGCAACCTTCTTATTATATTTTGTTTACTTGTTAGAATCAAAGGTTTTAAGTAATAAGTTGCTACCCCGCCCCCCCCGTCCCACACAAGTGATACTTCTGTCCCTCAAATGAACACTTTGGATCTAGTCACCCTAGCTTTGGGGGAGCTTGTTTTTCAATCAAGCCTTTTCATTAGCCTACATGGCGACCGACTGATCGCTCTTTCATTGGCACCTAAAACATCTCCAGTTGCTCATTGTAAAGTCTGATGGGGAATTTCCTGTCGATAGATAGACATGTGTCGTCCTGGTCTCTAAACTGCCTCCCCCTAGCTGGCCATGGGCACCTGATGGAGGGCAAAGGAACTAGTTGGAATAAAGTGTTCCGTCCACGCCAACCGGAGGAACTACCCCCCCCACCCCACAGTGTCAAGTGAAAAGAGAGACTCCTCATGCATGGAGGGAAACATTAGGTCAGCCCGTTGCTCTCCCCAGGGGTTGGCAGAGGGAAGGCGTGATCAACCGCACAGAATGCAGCCTACTGAGATGATAGGTCAGTAGACAGCTACTGAGAGCATTCAATGCTCTGATTAGGTGGCACTAGACAAATGACACTGGGTGAAAAAAATGGGTTGCAAAAATCGTGGGAATAAATTGTGGCGTCACCAAATTTGCAACCCTGAAACGGATATTTTCCAGAAAAATATAAATGAACAATACAAGTCAAACGTTTTAATCTGGCCCATTTCTGCCCATGTAAATGACTCAGTAGGCCAACATGCAGCTGGAGGGCAGTGGCGCCAACACGTAATCGCAAAGAAATAACGCCCAAGAATAACAGGATACCGTTTGGTGTTGGGTGGAAAACTCATATGTCCAAAAACTGTTATTCTTCAGGATTCTAATAAAATAAAAATATATAGACAAAATAGCAGATCTACCTTTTTATCACTTTTTTTTGCTACTTTTGTATAGTATGATGATGCAGGGCATTTATTTAAGTTTGAAGATGGAGATACGAGGTTTCTGTATGAAAAACAATGATATGCAAACTAGGAAACTAAGTTGTCGTTAATGTTGGGCTGCTGATCTTTATCTTTAATTTGCAGGGACAACACACAGAATTGGATTGTAACTTCTGACTAAACATGTGGCTGTTCCCTTGCTTTCCCTCACACCATTTAAGCACAAAAGAAAGGGAGAAAAGGCCTGAACCTAGAAGCCTTCCTGCTTCGAAGGGACCAATGCAAAGACTTGCTGTAGCCTACTGAACTTCTATCATCTATTCTACTCACTGTATAGCTATTGCCTATCAGTGGTTCAACTTAATACATAATATGGGCCGCGGACCCCCTTCTGAAAACATTTTGTGCCAGCCAGGGACCCGGGACCCCGTATCATAAGAGTGGTGTGTTTAAAGATGTTAAAAAAAAATCCAAAATGTTCACAATTTCAAAATATTTCAAAAGTAGCAGGTCTGCAAGCTCACAACGTGCTGCGATGCATTTTAAGCTTTTAGATCGTACCCCTCAAGGACCCCTGGGGTTCCCCACACCCCACTTTGAGAGCCACTGACTGTTCTATAGCACAGAATGAGTAATGATTAGCAGTTTGACAAGTCGATAGTCGTAATCGTGTCATGCCGTCCACTGACATAAATCAATAGGGCTTGAGGGATGTTCTTAGACTCTGTCAAAGAACATCTATCTTTAAAAGATTCAATACCCATATGTACACAGCCAACCAGGAGAGCTCATTAGCTTCACTGTTTACGTGAAGATGTCAGGTTGCTCCTTGGGTTAATAAGAATCGATGTTTAAGTGGCTTCTCTGGTTCCAGGAAAAGTTGGACACAGGTCTCCACCAGGATATGATCGTTTGTGACGTAACAGTATATTCGTAATGTTATAAAGATGAATGCATGCTGTGTTTTTAAAAAATGGCTGGCATTCATTACATGACAGATCCGGCGTGAATTGAGTACATAACTATAAAGTCACTTGTGTGATATTTTGATCACATCTGAAGCACTAATAATTAAATGCACCAACTTCCCAATTGTAATTGTGGGTTGACGGGAGTCAACCCACAGAGCCGATCCTTTTATGCGCCAGAATGAACTAGACTAGACTAGACTACATTCAGACTAGACTATGTATAAATAAGGCCAGGCTTAGCTTCTTGCTTTGCCTGCCACCTAGAATGCCTGAAAGATAGTATGCCTTCAAAATACAGGTTGTGTCTCATCTCCCCCTTCTGGACACATTATGCACTTACACCAATACAGTATGTAAGCTACACATGCTCTACAAACAGCCATAAAAGGGATTTTTTGTTGGGGGGGGAAGACAGTTATGTTTGGAGGAACATGAGCTATGGAAATCACACCTGTGAATACACTTTATTTATATTTATCCATAAGGGTTTGCCTGTGTCATCATCATGCAGTGGGGTTTTTTTTCTCTCTTTTTTCCATTAGGACTTTTAACAGGGACACACCCACGCTGCACCCAACACCTCAAACATGGACACTAGAAAAGTGGTCCTCCAAATTTTCATATCTAGAACACCCAGATTGACTTATATGGCCACAGGCCCATAGGCCGTATAGCTGAAGATATGTACCAGGGACCCCATGAAGAAGATTTGATAATTTTCTTTACATGAAAGTAATGCCCCATGGCCTTGAAGGAAGATTTGCGTTAGTCTTCATATCAAAGTCTCTAAATAATGTGACATAGTGAGCTTGTAGATCGGCCATTTTGAATAGTCATCAAGCAGATATATATTTTTAGTTTGAAAATTTGAACTCTTCAAAAATAGCAGATCTACGACCTCATAGCACATCACATAACACGCTATAAGCTTGTATATCTGCTATTCTTTGAAGTCCGATAACACCCACTTCGAGAACGACTGCTCTAGAAACTAAAACACCACTGGATCTGACAGAGAACCTTTTAGTTTGAGATCTTCAAAAATGGAAGATCTACGATCTCATAGCACGTCACATAACGTGCTGAGCTTGTATATCTGCTATTTTCTAAAGTCCAATAAACCCCACTTCTAGAACCACTGTCCACTGGCTGCACTAGAAACTAAAATACCACTGGACCTAGTGGCCAGAGGCCACATGCCATATCAACTCCAACTCAAGGAAACATAAGTGTCTTGAGTTCGTTAGCCAACCTAGTTCATCTGGTTCTCACATGTGATGACACTTAGGCTCATCAAGGCTTCAGGGAGGGAGAGGAGAGTGGTGATATAAAGAGAGGCAAGAGAGAAGACACTCAGGACAGAGAATTAGGTGACAACTGGGAGGAAATATGACCAGGGGTCATCAATATGTCCCCCTTTGTCTGTGGCAGACTTGGCCTTGTCCGTGGCAAATTAAAGATTTTGTTTTTACATATCATCATCATGTTTTTATCATAAGTGCAAATTAGTGTGCAGGTTTTCTTCAGCATAGGTTTGCCACTGATTTACTATGACACTATGACACTTTATAATAATAATTAGAAAATACTGTTCCTGAAGAAAGAGTGAGGGCTCGAATAGCTATGAGTCCCTATACGTCTTCAGTATTCAAGTTATCCCTCTGTCTTCCTATTCCTATTGATTGACCCACATCACAGCCCAGTGGGAAAACGGGCCCGGGCAATATTTGTTAAAATGTTTTATGTGGATACGCCCACCAGTTCATTAAGTTTGCCTTGTTTGCCTAGTGGGTGGTGATGGCTGGTTATCCACCTGAACTGAAGCCGCACCCACAGCTGTGGTTGTATGATAAAGTAAAAAGTCATTAGCACGCTTGACTGAGTCTCTTGATGTCTTCCCTATATGGGAAGACATCATTGCACATAACCAAACCAAGGGGTCTAATGAAGTAAACATAAACACATGACAAACTGGAAAAAATACAAAAATCATGTCACTCCATCTTTAAATTACAGTGACGAGAGAGATTAAGATAGAGAGAGAGTTAGAGAGAGGGGCCAGTGAAGTTCAAACTTCTAATTAATTAAGAGCTCTGGCTGAGCTTCACAATGGAAAAGGGCACCTTTTCAGTGATAAAGCAGAGGAAAACAAAAACAATCCTCGGGAGCTCTGGAAACTACTAAACAACCAGCTAGGCTGCTCAAATCGAACGACACCCTCATCACTGACAAACTTGATGTAGACAACTACTTAAACATCTTCTTTACAAACATTGCAACAACACTGCAAACTGCCCTCCCACTCTGGGGCCTGGGCGCTTTGGTGTAGAGCACATCCAAACCTTCTACAAAAACCTAGGTGTTTGTAAAGATGATTTTAAGCTGACAATGGTAACAACTGAGGAGGTACTTAAATAACCGAATGCCCTTCAACCCCACAATTACACCCACTGGCCATGACAATATGAATATTCCCTCCAAATTTCTCAGACACTCGGCCATCTCTATAGCTCCAATCATCAACCATATAATACACCTTTGGTGAAACTGGCCAAAGTAACCCAGCCCCCTGCACAAGAAAGCAAATTAGACCTCGGACAGGAACAAACTGCATGTTGAAAAGGCCCTCAGCTCTTAACTTGGTAGAATTTGCACCTGGCTCGCTGATAACAAACTATCTTTACACCTGGTGAAAGAATTGTATGGTTGTAAGAAGGGTATTTGCTGGTTGTATATCACCCTTACACCAGTGTGCCTATTAGAGCACCAGGCCCAGACTGGCTTGTGGTTTCACATGGTATATATTTATTGAGGATGACATGGAGTGATGATTTTAACTGCACAAGAAAGAAACGGTATAACAGTCAGTAGTGCAAAACTTGTACAAACTTGGGCATAACAAACAATACGCAAAAATGACAGATAGAAAGGAGCAAACTTACATATTGTACAATGTACATATTGCATCAACTTGTGGCACAACTGTCAGGGTTCCCACAGTACTTCTCTGATAGAGGGCAAAATGTTTGTGAGGTTACCACCTGGGCCTATAGGCCAGCCGCAGGTGTGCCTAACTAGTAATTAGTATAGGGCCCCACCCACCACTACAGGAGGAATGAGGTGATCAGCTCCCACTCCACCCCACTCTCAGCTAGAGAGTGAGGGGATTTCGTACACCTGGGAAAAACTGAATCCATTCTATTTGGATCAAATAGTAATCTCAGCAAGGCAGATGGCTTCTTGGTTAGAGTGGGTGATAATATTATCACACGAAAATATTACCTACCTAGGTTCCATCCTGGAGGCAAATCTTTCCGGTGATAAAATAGCCACCAACGTAATCAAAAAGGTCAACCAAAGAACAAGATTCCTATAGAGGATCTCCTCACTGGTCAACAAAAACACCTTGAAGACCCTAACAGGAGCCCTCGTACACCTGTAAGGCCATTAAAACAAGGCTCCAGACTTCCCAAAACAAACTGGTCAGGCTACTACTTGGCCTCACTCCCTGAACCCACCTCACACCTGCCCACTTTGACAGGCTTGAATGGCTTAGGGTTGACGACAGAGTAGCCTACAGCACCTTGCAATGGGTCTGGTCCACAAGATTCGCTACACCACCAAGATACCCATGTACCTGTCTAAATACTTCCTTAATGTCAACGAAGTCCACCCCCACAACACCAGAGGGAGTTCAACAAACCATGTGCAACCCAGATTCGGCACAAACAAGGAATAAATTCATTTAGCTCCTATGCCACCAAAATGTGGAATGCCCTACCAACAGTCATTAAGACATGTGAATCTCTTGACTCCTTCAAAACTGCTCTCAAAGGGGACCTATACGGACGGCTGCAATTCGAAACTGGCCCCCGTAAAATCTGAATCCCCCACCCACCCCTAGCTGTCCCCCCTCACTGTGTATGTTTCTTTTCCCTTTTTACCTCCTATGATGATTTCCTTTTGACTATATAGTTGTGTATATTCGTACGTGTCTAAATGTTTTGATGAATTGAAAATGGTGGGCCCTATTGTAAACAAGTGTAATGCTTTATGGTGTCATCCACTCACTGTTAACAGTTTTTGTATTGAGTTGTACTTGAAATATACGGTACTGTAATTCTGCAAACTGTTAATCAATCAATCAATCAAATTAGCAAAGTCTACTTCCTGACTGCATGTTCCGTTATGTAATAATACTAATGTTCTTCTAAAGTCCTTCCTTCATGTCTATTCTTTGTACAAAGTCTCAACACTATATGCCAAAGCAAATTCCTTGTGTCAGCCTCATACCTGCCAAGTTTCTAATTCTGTGTAGATTCTGATATGTTTCCCACCCTTTCTTCTGTAAAATAGGGATGTTTTTTTTGCTCCCGATGATTGATTTTGAGCATCTGCCGATACCGATTTTTCCAGATCCGAAATTATATTTCATAGAACACGCTTATGCCATATCACAATAGTAGCCTACAATAGAGTGTATGGGCATGACATCATCAAACCCGGAAGTTATGCAGGAACGCCTACTGAGTGGCAAAAAAAAACTTTCTGGCCTTGACAGCCCATGCATTCCAAACAGAAAAGTCCTATCATTAAACAACATTAAACAATGTTAAACCCACTTTGCCTGTTGCTTTGCCACTCAATGTGCAATTCACTTTAAGCATATATGCGCATAGCCGCATACCCTCTATATTCCAAATCACAGACAATATCCAGTCTAATATCATGATATGGACATAATATTGATACTATAGGGATGTCCCGATCACATTTTTTGGCTCTCGATCCGATGAAAATTGTGTGATCGGCCCTGATTTCCGATCACCCGATCCGATTGGAACAACCCTAATTGTAAATTTACAGTATGTAAACACATGGGCAGTTACATATATGCCTTTAGGATGCCTTTAAGATTCAACACTGAGAACTAGACCATGTATGGAACTTTGCACTATTTTGTGCATATTTTGTACTTTTATTTAATTGTTTCACCAGTGTTAATAAGTGTGCGTTACAAGTAGGCTTGAACTGACACAAAATGCACACCTGTGTGTAAAATTGAAATCACATTTATTGTTTGTTCAGGAGCTGATTCAACTTGAACCTTTTTGTGTACAGTTCACCATTCTTCTTTTTCAACTCCTCTCCCTTCCTCCTCATTTCATTACTCTTTTTTTTAAACACACATGCACGCACGCACACGCGCACACACGCACACACACACACACACACACACACACACACCCCAGCAGATCAGCCAGTCACACTGGCTATAGGGGGCGTAGACACATTCATGCTTAATTTATACTCTGTAGTCTGTAGTACGACGGTGTCGTGCGCTGAATATAGCGTATGTACTGTACAAGCTCACTGTGAACTTGTACATACGCTATTTCCAGCATGCGCCGCCGTCAAGTGACTCGGCATAAACCAGGCTTCAGGGGGGGAAGCACAAGGGATCTGTCCGACCACTCACACAGCAACACACAAACTACTAGGCCTTCTATGTGAAACGCTGACCGAGGAATCAAATCTCAACGTGCAAAATGGTCCCCTTTAAGGCCCATTTCTTCTGTTTGTTTCGTTTGTTTTTAGAGTCCTTCGACGCCAGGACGTTGACACTCACATTTAAACACAATCCCACTTTCTTATGGGCTACTTTTCAGTCGCTTCTCATCAACTCTCGCAAACAGTCTTTATACCAGCACCAATGTTTCAGCTTTTAGAGAAGAAACTAACTAAGTACAAATGAAAAACAACTAAAGATTCACCTTCCAGGACTGCAAATACGGAAATGCACAGAGCAATAAAAAATACATAGCCTCAAAAGTTTAAATCAAATCACGATAAAAGGAATTAAGATCACTTTTTTTTTTCTTTTTTTCTTCCTTTTCTTCTTTTTCGTCCTCTTGTAACTATCTGGCTAATAGAACTGCTGACCGGCTCTACTAGCATCAACAGTTTCATAAGTACATGTAGTTATATAGGATTAATATGGGATACTGCAGAAAAGTCCTTTTTCTGGGGATATTCGCTTGGATCAAACAGTCATGTTTTGCAACACGTCACGTGAAACCGCTTTTGAGAGTTTCTCCACTTCCGGCGGGGACCCTCCGCCACTATTGCCTCGGCATGAAAGTTGACGAGAAAGCTCACCTGAAAGCAAAAAATTAATAAAGGAAAAGAAACTCCAGTTTGCGAACAGAGACGATGCACGTTTGTGAGGCTGGACTTGGGGCGGGTGGGTGAGTGGGCGTCCGGTGCTTTCGTAGAGCCCTGCTAGACATTGAGAGCTGGGGCTGTCGTTTTATGACACAAAGACAAAACCGGGCATAGTTTTGAGTCCATGTTTACATTGTGCAATAATAATCCAAACTAATGATTCTCAATGTGAGCTCCGGGGCCCCCAATGGGTTCCAGGGGGTCTCCGGTTAAACAATGAGGAACCAAACTGACCCAAGACTGTACAAATGGAACATAGTTCTATTCGTACCAACCAATGCATATGAAACTGGGGGGTCCTTGGAAAGAATAAAACGGTTGAGAATCACTGATCTAAAACCTAGTAACAACAGGTTTGTTTTGGCCACTTGGTTAGTCTTTAAAAGCCTCTACTGGGTGGCTGACGCAGTGGACACACACTCCACCACTATGCTATTAGTCCTAATAGTCCAACAGGACCCTCACAGGGTGGTTAAGTGGGGATCGGGTGGGGTAGCTGTGCAGGGTTCTTCCTCCGGGGCGAGGTCCAAATGTAAACAGCTTTTACAGCGGCAAAGACCAGGAAGTAAACACTCTCTTTGGCACATCCTCACAGAATGGATGCAGATGACGTAGTTAGGGCTTGGCCATATGGACAAATCATCATGATATGTCTTTGACCAAATGCGGCAATATCGATGTTGGAATATCGTATTGTGACGATAATGTGTTTTCTTTCGTTTTTGGACTCATCACAACGCATTGCAATGCAACGTGTTGTGAGCTTGTAGGTATTTTCCCTATATACTTTTGTGTGATTAAAAGTCATTTAAACCAGGACAAGAAAACACTTATCCATATCACAATATCCAAAATCGTAAAGGATATCTGGTCTCATATCATGATAGATATAATATCGCTATATTGCCCAGTCCTAATATATGAACATTCTGGTTAGACCAGTGATTCTCAACCTCGTCTGGATCAGGGCTTACTTCAAAATCTCTAAAGTGTTCGCGGCACTGCACGCATTTTCAGAGCATGATTAAGGTGTCAAAGAAAAAAATGACATTTTTGGGGGGGTGTTTTGCCAATTATTTGGTGTCCCACTTGCAATACCCCCGCGGCCTATCAGTGGTCCCTGGCCCACAGGTTGAGAATCACAGGATTTAGACTGACTGCAGACAACTTGACTTCAGCTGAGGGGGGGGGAGGGGTGGGGGTGTATCGTCTCCACAATGTTTGTCTTTCCCTTTACAGCACAGCGACTAATGTACATCTCACTATGTGTATGTACATACAAACTACCAAAAAAACAACGTGCACAGTCACAAACGCAACTGCGCACTCGCATAAAAGTGCACGGTATTGACCTAAACGTCACACATTCCAAATATATTTCTTTTAAGGTTAAAAAAATTCCTAGCTTACCACATTCAGATGTGTAATAAATAAATTAAAAAGAAATGATTTGGGTCACATTGAAAAGACAAGGAAGGGGGAGAAAAAAATGGCAAACACAAAACTTTACATTGGGGGCAAACTTCATGGTTTTTCTGTGGCCCCCGCTTTTCCCGTCCATAAATAGAGATTAAGAAGGGATTGTGTGCCATTCAAATAGCAGCAGCCCTGTGTGTGTGTGTGTGTGTGTGTGTGTGTGTGTGTGTGTGTGTGATGGAAATCTTTTTTTTTATCCTAGAGTGTACAAATGAAACCAAATGGGCACTCGCGAGTCCATTTGGTTACATTTGTACTCTCTAGGATTAATTAGTCTTCATAAAATCACAAAAGATTCACATATCATAAAATATGAAGTGATCAATGGCACAGAAATCGGGGGAATAGGCCATAGGAATATTTCTTCATACTTGATTATGTATGAATGTGTGCATATATAATATCAACAGATTTAGTGCTTTTAGCTACATTCAGGCAACAGGAATTTGTTTTAGGGGGAAAGGGGGAGGGACAGCTAATTATCTGTCACCTGTAATATTACATCATAAAGTGAACGGGTTGGTCTTCCCTTATAGGGAAGTGTGTGCTTCCACTTCCTGCTCCGTTAACCAATCGGAACTCGTCTTTGTCCAATTCTGCCCGGCTCATTGGGGCATTTTTAGATAAGTGCTCAGTGACAACATCTAAACATCAAACAATGAGTCCAGAAATGTGTGGTTTTGTCTCTGTTGTAGCAATGGTTCAATACCGTTGGAAAGCCAGTTGATTTCCCTTTTAAATGGTGCCCCAGTTGTAAGGAACAGGCATATGTGGGACGAGCAGCAACACAGTGGAAGATTTTTGCCAAATCTTCTCTGCCAATGCCAAACATCTTATTCTACTATGGCTATTGACTATTGTCTGGTGTTGTTTGGTGGATTGGATTATCAGTAAAAGAAAGAAACGAGACATACCATTGACATTTGGCAACAGAGACGTAATCTACCAAACACAAATTTCCTATGTTATTGTTCAATGTTTTACATTAAAAAGTGCCGTAATATACTTTTTTTTCCTAAAGTGATTTAAAGTCTGTACAATGAGACTAACGGGATTTCCCATAATGCACTGCTTCATTTCAGTCATGACCTTCTGTCTGAGGCTGAGGCCTCCCTTTTTTAAAGCACTTCTAGTAGAAATGGGCGTGGCCTCACAGGCCTTTAGTAAAGCACTATTTAGAAAGGAGGGGGGGGGTGAAATGGTCCTGGACGGGGAGGGTTAAGGTTTTGGGGGAGGGGGTTAAGGTTTTGGGGGAGGGGGTTGTTTCAATAAAGTTTAAAGCACCTTGACATTCAATATAAATAAAATAAAATACAAATCACCACCTAAGAAAAGGACAATAGCCTCCCAATAACCTTGGACCGCATCTCTGGCCCACAGAGAAGCCAGACGGCCTTGCTTCCCATGGTAATGGTGCGGAGTAACAGTCTG
Organism: Protomyctophum bolini; assembly: GCF_963924005.1. Taxonomy (NCBI): domain Eukaryota; kingdom Metazoa; phylum Chordata; class Actinopteri; order Myctophiformes; family Myctophidae; genus Protomyctophum; species Protomyctophum bolini. The sequence continues at coordinate 18,408,627 of NC_137872.1, read as the reverse complement.
GAAGAAGGGGCCTCGGGGATGATCCCTGGAGGGGCATTGTGGACCCCTCCTCCTTCTTAGAACAAAACAAAAACACATTGCAAAAGGCCAAAGGAAAGACATGGATGGAAGAAGAGAACCGTAGAAACGTTTTGTTTCCTTTTCTTTACGGGTAAGACAATGGAGCGTTGCATTTAAGCCTGAGTTATACTTGGCTGCGCGGGGACGTTTCGCTTCCCAAATAGCCGATCTACAAGTTCACAACATGTCGCGTTGCCAGTGCTTCGCAAAGAGACCCCCAGTGGTCCTAGCAGGGGTTCCAGGGCTTCTCAAAGAGACCCCCAGTGGTCCTAGCAGGGGTTCCAGGGCTTCTCAAAGGGACCCCCAGTGGTCCTAACAGGGTGTGTGTTCCAGGGGGTCCCCATGCAAGTTGGTAGTTAATATAACATCACAATCACTTTAAACACTTTGTCTTTAACCATATTTATACCTCGGCTATTAAAAAGATGGCAGATCTATGAGCTACGAGGCAAAGTGTGGTGAGCTGCTATTATCTAAAACAAATTGAAAAAAATAAAATAAAAAAAAGGTTAACACAAATCTTCTCTTCTCTTCCCTCCTTCCCTTTCAGGGTCCGTGTCCAAATACATTATTTTGAGGCTCCTTGAAGCGGAAAACCTTGGCGAACCACTGACATCGTGACACGTTGTGAGCTCAGCGACCGGCAGATTCGGGGCGTGCGACACCAGCACGCCACTACCACCAAGTATAAATCAGCTGTTCTACACGGCCGGGGCGGGGATTATGACGCTCGTTGTGGGGGTAGAGATAGGGGTCGGAGGAGTTAACAGAGCCCGCTGCTCCGCGGCCACAACTGTCCGCATGGCGGCCGGAGCCAGAGGCGTGGGAGAGGAGGGGGCGCTCACACGGGCGGGTGCCGCCATCAGGACCAGGGCCGGAGCTGTGGCGGCACTGAGAGGGAGCGTAGGCGCAGGAGGGCTGGAGGTCAGGACCGTCGTGGTGGAGGCGCTACTGGAGCTGCAGGTGGACGTGGAGGTAGAGGTGGAGGCCGTTCCCGGTAGCGCCACGGGGGCTTTGGGGCGCTCCCGTTCCTCGGCAGAGGAGGAGGGGGCTTTGGGGCGCTCCCGTTCCTCGGCAGAGGAGGAGGGGGCTTTGGGGCGCTCCCACTCCTCGGCAGAGGAGGAGGGGGCTTTGGGGCGCTCCCGTTCCTCGGCAGAGGAGGAGGGGGCTTTGGGGCGCTCCCGTTCCTCGGCAGAGGAGGAGGGGGCTTTGGGGCGCTCCCGTTCCTCGGCAGAGGAGGAGGGGGCTTTGGGGCGCTCCCACTCCTCGGCAGAGGAGGAGGGGGCTTTGGGGCGCTCCCACTCCTCGGCAGAGGAGGAGGGGGCTTTGGGGCGCTCCCGTTCCTCGGCAGAGGAGGAGGGGGCTTTGGGGCGCTCCCGTTCCTCGGCAGAGGAGGAGGGGGGGGCTTTGGGGCGCTCCCGTTCCTCGGCAGAGGAGGAGGAGGGGGCTTTGGGGCGCTCCCGTTCCTCGGCAGAGGAGGAGGGGGCTTTGGGGCGCTCCCGTTCCTCGGCAGAGGAGGAGGAGGGGGCTTTGGGGCGCTCCCGCTCCTCAACCGAGGAGGAGGGGGCTTTGGGAGCGGCAGGCTTGTTGTAGTTCATCTTGAGGATGTGCTGCTGGAGGTGCCTGATCCAGTCCTCCTGCACCGACAGAGGCCCGTGAAACTCCACCTCGCAGAACCTACACACACGCGCGCACGCGCACACACACACACACACACACACACACACACACACACATTTAGCCACCGACCGCCATTTGACATTTCTATTACTGGTGATATATATTTATACAAAAAGTGTGTGTAGCGGGGCTAGTTACAAATATATTACAAATTATATTTTTGGGCCAAAACAGGGCTTTTGTTAAAAGGCTTCTGAGCATTGCTATACAGTGTTTGTTCTTTAATAGACAGAAAATACTATTTCAAATTGGTTGCCAAACATTAGCCAATCAGGAAAAAGTAGGCCTACCCATTTATCAGTGTTCCAGTTCCAATTCTGTCTGCTAATGTCACTTCCAATATCACTTGTTTAATCTGTATCCTGTGAGTTCTCTCTCCTGATTACAGACATGGAGACTCCTGTTACTGGACAATCATTCCATATCAATGAATACTATCAGAATAAATCTAAAGCTCTATATAAGCACTCAATCACACATCTGTATATTGTTACTGTACTAAAGCTCTTATCTCCATATTTTATTTTATCGTAAATTAACGCCCTACTTGATCATACTACAGCGTCGCACAAAAGCATAAAAAGTAACAGATCTGCAAGCTTGAAGCGCCATGCGAAGCACCGTGTTTTGTAGATCTACTACTTTTGCTATTTTTGAATTGTGAATGCTGAAAAGTAACAGTTTTGGACATACAAGGTTTCCACCCGACAGAGACGATAGCCCACCCAGCCCGCCGCTCTCAATATAGTGCATTACTGTACTTACAGTACATTAAGAAAAAGTAGCAATACCACTCTGTTGCTGTAATAGGTCTCCCCTGTATTAATAATTTGACTTGGCTAAAAGCACATTGGCATCAAAATATACTTACAGCACCAAAGTAAAAGACCTCAAATTTGTCAAAATGTGTCAAACTCTTTTAGAAAATAGCTGATCTACACGCTCACAAGGCTGAGCTTTAAGATAAAATGGGGCATAAGTGGTTAATGTATGTTTTGTATTATCAATCTAAATCTGCAAAGTAAATAACTAAAGATACAATTTTAGATGTAGTGAAGTAGAAGTATAAAAAAGTATAGAAACAATAGGCAAATAATTAAACCGATATAAAAAGGGGGGCTTTAAAGTGTTTCAATTGGCCAGCCAAATGGGTTACCGGCATATAAGTGATATTGCACTAATTGTATATAATATCAGTTCTTGATGTAACTGTTTATCACCCAAACTTGTGAAGGCTAAGTTGATAAATAAGTCCAAAAATGTAGTTACTGCATTGTGGCTTTGTACGGCTGTACAGTTCTTGCGTGAATGCACTTTCCACCTCCACTGCCTCCACTCATGGCCTCCCTTCAGTCACCTCTTTGAGAAGCGACTAGCTTAATGGCACATTCATTGTCTCCACCCCAAGGTGGAGACAACCACCTTGGGTCACTCACCGGCACTTCAGGGTGTAGAACTTGCCCACCAGCTTGACCAGGGGGTAGGCGGGGGGCTTGGGGACCAGGGAAGGGATGGTACTGCTGCGGGGGGGCTTCGGGGACCCGCTGTCCCTCTCCTCTCCATGTTTCAGGGGCCTTCGCTCGAAACCTAGACAAGAATCGCAGAATAATTAATTGGGTTAAAGGTAGGGTATAAGTGACATGTTTTGGGCTCAAAACAAAAGGTTTTAAAGCACTATATTCTGATGGTATTCATTGCTATAGTGTTTGTTCAATAACATCTCTCCAGCTATATAATAAACAGAAAATAAATGTTCGAGTGGGTTGCACATTTTCAACCAATCAGGAGAATGTACCCATTTATCAGCTTCAATTGTATAGATATAATCTCATTTCTTTGTCATCACTTCCAATTGCACTTGTTTATCCTGTATGAGAATGAGTTCACTGATTGGATAACATTGGTATATCCTGAACTGAAAATGCCTTTTCTATTCATTAAAGAGCTGGAGGGAGTCTCCTGTTACTGAACCAACACTCTATAGCAGGGGGTTTCAACTGATCGTGAACCAGGGACCACCACCCTGACTAAGAATCAACCTGGGGACCACTGTTGGGATGGGTTATGGGCTAAGAATAGTGCTTTCGTAACACTTGCTATGCAATGCATCCCATATCTATACAACCACTGTTTGTCAAACGATGGTCCACGGACTACTAGTGGACCAGGGCATAATAGGCCTGCAGGTGGTCCATGGGAAAATGTTTGAAATATAAATAAAATGCCTTTGTTAATGTATTAAAATATGTTTAAATAATACACAATTTGAAATTAGATCATGACTGTTAAGGGCTTGATTCCATTCATTGCATGATACTACGTGCAACAAACTATATCAAGCACAGGCATTATTTAACTGAAATATACAGGGGTTTTTTGTTATATTTTCTTTTTTTTGAGAACCACTATCTATTCCTATCCCACGCCCGGTTACCCTTATTCCATTGTCTTACTTTATCCAACCTTCCATTAAACTCAGATTAACGGATATACAGTGCTGATAGATGACACATGATGAAATGATTATATGGGCACATTTCCTAATAATGATGACTCAATCAGGCAAGCTGGAACACTTACCCTTCTTGAGATTCTAACTCCCTTTCTTAACATCAGACTTCCCAGTAACTGATAACATTGACGCAGCTCCATGTAACAGTGCACAAACTTTTAGTGCACAGTTCCGTGGAAGAAAATACTAAATCTTCACTTTGCTACATTACTAACTGCAAGTTGTAGACCTGCCAACCGTGGGATATTGACATGCGTACCAACATGCGCAGCGCAGCAAATACAGTGCCCGCGCAAAGCCCGGTGCGGTCCCCCCGCCACAATGCAATATTAGTATAGGAACACCAGTTGAAAACCCCTCTTCTATAAATGCTTACTATAAGAATATTACAGTTATAAGAACAGTTATTTTAACAAATTAATATCTTTTACCCTACCTTTAAGTAGAATTTTATTTTTAATTCATAGTATAACTAACAGTGAAATAAATACATTTTTCATGAAACAATTAATTTACTGCCGTTGTACAAACTCCCGAATCAAACTCCCAGACTCCCAAACTCCAAGAGTCAAAAGTTCATACATGCTTAATCAGTGTTCACTGTTCACACACAAAGCACGATAACTACAGTATAACAAAAATGTGTCATTTATTTTAAAAATCATTCTAACTGAAGTGGATGGCACATCATGGCAGAGTCCACACCAAGGGCAGGGTGTCAAGGCATGGTAGATCATCTCTTTGTGAGGCATAAGGCCAATCTGAGAGGCAACGGCCTCACTGTCAATATTGGTATCTGGCCTGCTTTCTGTCTCTTCCTTTCTTCTCTTTACACCTTTCTTGAAACTGCAATTATGGAACTTGTATGACAAAGAATTTGACCCAGTTTTCTCTTTATTTATTTAAAACATTTCTTTATGGAATGTGTGTGACAATATAGCCGAGTTGGGTTTGAGTTGATGTACTCACACATTCAAACTGCAGGGCATGTGCAAAAATGTGAATATGCACAATGCTTAGTAGCTTCTAACACAAAAACATTACAGTACATCTCTGTCGGGTGGAAACCTCACATGTCCAAAACGGTTACTTTTCATTTGTTTCATTTGTTACTTTCATAATGCTTTTGTCTGACACTGTAGGGTGATGAATTAGGGCTTTAATTCACAAAACAAACAATACTGTATGTTAGAATATGGATATAAGAGGTTTCTGCCCGACAGCAAGTACTTTATTGATATCTTTATTCTGGACATGGCAAGGACATGTAAATGTAAATAAAGCACTTTGTTTTGGAGCTCTGCTGCAGAGTGAGAGTATGGAAGTGAGAGAGTGAGAGACCGATGAGTAACTGACTGAATTAAACTCCAGCTGAAATGGCATAAGCTAAAACACACTAGCTTCGAACGGCGCATGTGAAAACATCAGACCATTTATTGATTATATACACCAGTGGTGATAGATGTGTGCCCAGTGTTCTAAAATAGAATATCCTGAACAATTGTGAAGAATTTTAAATAATCGTACAAAAATCCTCTTTTATGGGGGTGGTCGGCAGAATTGGGCGTCCTTGGCCAAACACACATCAAAATGTTTTCTAAAAGGTTAAATAAAAAGAGATCTTTCATTTCAGGTCGACTGCAGCGGGAAAAGAGAACACGTAAATCTCGCTCACCTCGGGGCAGACGGACGTTGAGCTCGCTGCGTGCGACCTGCGCTTGAGGCGCGAGTGTGCTGGATTGACGGCCGGGGCTGGGGATCCTGCCGTGGCCCGGCCTGGTGGCGGAGGAGGGAACCTGAAGGTTGCTACCGCCGCCCCCGACGCCCACTTCTGTCGTCCTGGAAGAGCCCTGGCTGGCACCGAGGCCCAGCGGCTGCACCAAGCTCAGAGCCACAGCAGACCACGGACCCGAGGAAGAGGACGACGAAGGCTTGTGGGACGACGACAAAGAGAGGATGTGGTCGGGGTCCGACGTCGAGGACAGAGGAGAGTTGCTCTTCTGGGAGACAGAAGGAACATAATGCAGTTTGTACCGTGCTACAGTACAAACTGTGATGTTGTACTGTAGCACGGCCTGGTTTAACAGCCTATCAATGTATATGCCTAACAAACTGTATAGCCAAATTAAGATCCAAGCTAAAATTGTTGGTAGGCCAGTTGAGGTCGTGTTACGTTCCTTTAAAGAGGCCCAGACTTGCGAAGAGTATCTCTTCTGACCCCTTACATGTTTTAAATGATGAATATCAACTGTTGCCCCCCATGAGGCGGTTTAGAGTCCGTACATTTAAGAAAAACAGACTAAAGAACTCGTTTGTACATCAATCTAATCTAATTGCTTCTAAACCAAAATCGTTAAACCAGTGGATATGTTCTCGTTCCTGATTGTTTCTGTCTATCATTTTGTAATGTACGTGGATTGTAGCTTTGTAGATTTTGTAGCGGCTACAAACATCTGGCGTTGCTTTAATATTCATGTCGCTGGCGTCCAGTGAAAATGAACTATAACGCAAATGTGTACAAATGAAGAAAATGGACCCTTACGAGTCCAATTGGCTTAATTTGTATACTCTCTGAGTTAAATAATCACTGAGGATTTTACTGTGTACATCAGGGTTCCAGTAGTTTATCTCTGTGAATATCTTTTTAATGTCAGGCATCCCAAGTTTGATATGCATTAGGCCACATACCCCCATTTAATACAGGGTTTTTTATTTTTTTATTTTAATCTCTGGGATCCTCAAACTGCAGTTGTAAAATCCTCAGTGTTAAGCATATGCTGAAAACGAGAGCAGCATATAACACAGTTTCAGTGCATACAGGCAGACCTGTATAATCAATTCCACATTACAGGCGGATTTGAGTCGACTTCAGCAGAATAAGAACACATTCACAATAAGATGACAAGGACATCTTAAAGGTAATGCATTCTGTATGTGTGTCACATCACGGCGGAGGGAGTCAGGGTGACAGTGACGCAAATGCACCAGAAACTAAACCAGCGGGGAATGGAGAGAGAGAGAGAGAGAGAGAGAGAGAGAGAGAGAGAGAGAGAGAGAGAGAGAAATTGTATATTTGTCTCTATCAACGGCGCACCATAATTTATCTGAAGATGAAACATAAGCTGCCAGGCACCCTGGTTACTATGGCAACTATCAAGTCAATAGCCAACTAGTTCTGGCATCTGTCCCTGCAGCGATATTCCGTCGCTGTGGGGGAAGAAACCTTGTATCTCTATATTTCAAGATTTGTTTTTTGGGCTAAATTAATGCCCTACATTGTTGTACCACATTGTCACAAAAAATAGCAAGAACAGCCAATCTACACGCTCTCAATCACAGCACGTTGAGAGCTTGTAGATCAGCTATTTTTGTTACTTTTGAATACAGTTTTGTAAGTGGGTATGTGTGTCTGTGGGTAGCAAAAAAAAGCTCAAAACGTTTTGAGCTTGTGAATCTGCTATTTTTGATACTTGTAGTAGATGTTGTAGTAGTAGTATGATCAAGTAGGGCATTCATTTACGAAAACACACGTACAAATATGGAGATAAGAGGTTCCCCCCCCCCCACATTTCCTGAAAAGTAACAGTTTTGGACATAGGAGGTTGCCACCCCGACTGACGATATTTGCAGGGTGTTAAGATGCAAGGCTTTACAGTAGAGCTGGAGGCTTGTTAGACAACACAAGACACAAAATGTCTGTCGAGGCGCCAGCAGAGGCGTTTCATGCTGCCTGGTGCGCGCACAGAGCCGTGCTCGGAGCTGACAATGCCGTTAAGTAAAAGTAACATAGTCCATAATGTGACGAGTCAAGGTTATACTATACTGTATATAAGCTACTGCCAAGTCTTGTGGGCGGAAAACACTACATTAATGGATGTTTAGACCTTCTGTAATACAGTGATTCTAAAGCTTCTTTTAATTCAAGTACCCTCACAGTTTGATTAAGTGCACTAGGCCACGGGCCCCCATTTCATAGGACTTGTCTCTCTGGGACAGCAATCTACACAGTAAAATACACAGTCCATTTGGTTCCATTTGTACACTCTTTGAGTTACAGACCTGTTACAGTACGTTTTAACAGAGGGAATTTTACGGAAGTGCATTATTTTTCAATGGGACGCGGCAACTACTGGCGATAGCAGGCGAACAGGCGATGGTCGAAAAGTGGGCGGAGGAACGTTGGCTGAAAAGATGAAAATAATTCATCTTTTCGCTGACGTCATCTGGCGATAGTGGCCGATTGGGGCGATAGCCAATGAAATTCAAGTGTCGCTCGCCGTTGTTCTCCCGCTGTTAAAATGCACTGATCTACAAGATCGCACATGCATCCCATATCAAATAATTCCACCTCTCGTCGAGGATGAGCACGGATCTGTCCAGTGGTTGGTGGGACCAGGGGTCTATACTTGGCCCTCAAATTTTATATATTAACTCATAAACACATAATTAAACTCATAAGCCTCTTTCCGCTGAATGTTAGAATGTGAACACTAATGTTCCAGTGGTGACGGCTAGCAACAGATGAGCGTCCCTCACCTTCTTGGGGGTGGAGCGGTTCCCCTGCATGTAGCTGCGGTGCATCTCCACCACCTTCTGCGGCCTGCTCTTCATCCAGGCGCTCAGCGTCTCGATGGGCGAGCCGTTCACGCACCACTCCGTCACTCCGAACTGCCGCAGGTGGGCCCGCGCGTGGCTGGCCAGGGCCTTGCGGTTCTCAAAATAGAAGCCGCACAACTCGCAGCTGGCATCTGGAGAAGAGTTTTTTTGTTTACGCCACAAGGATGTAGAATTGCGTGTGTTCATTGAGAATATTCATGCATGCCCGCAGTGAGTGTTTTTATTTTTTACCACTAAACCCTATAGAAAAATGCGTATAGATAGATAGATTGTTCAGTTATTTTCCTAATTTCCTTTTCCTATTATGATATGCCCAGAGCCGAGCTATTGCCCATTGGAGTCACTAGCGCAGGGACAAAGATCACCCCCCAAAGACATCCTCCTCTGAACATGGAAAATTGTGTTCGCTCTGCAAAGGTGGTTTCGAACCTCTTAAGCTCTACGGTGGTGGGCAGGTACACTACCCCTGCACCACCCACCCAAGTGCCCCTGATGGTTCACGTGGTTAGTATAAATGTTTTACAAATATAAAAAGCCCACTGTACCTAAATCTTAAACCATATAACCAAATGTCATATTAACCACCTAATGTCTTACCCTGATGCCCGGCTCCGTGCTTATCGGGGGAAGACTTCCTCTTGAAGGAGTAGTCGTGCGGCAGAGGGGAGAAGGTCTTGATGTGATGGGATGGTGACTGGGCGGTCTCCACAGGATGGCTGTCCTCCGACAGAGGCCTCTTCCCCAGCTGTGACACCCTGAAGAACTTCCCCGAGCTTGGGCTGGCCGACGGCCCCAACAGTCCCCCCAGGCCATGCTTGTGGAGCCTAGACCATTTACAAAAACAGTCAAATCCCATTTTAAAATACCAAAAATAACCAATCTATGAGAGCTTGTAGATCTGGTATTTTTGTCCATTTATTTGACTTTTTTTATCTGGTGTATTCAGCAGGATACAGGACATTATTTTAGCGGAACAGATAAACATGATAAATATCTATGGACAATCCCGGACGTATGGTCACTGTACCTTGACCCCGAGTGCAGGAGGCTCAGGGGAGATTTGCGGTATTTAGCTGACTGGTAGCTCGAAACCCGCTGGCCTTCCAGACTCTCCCAAGCGGGGCTGCCACCTCCCTGGCCGGACTCCTTCTTCACTCTCTGGTCAGATGGAGAGGAGGTGCCTCCTCTCCCTTCTCGCTTGTGCATAATCTCCCTCAGGGTGTCGATGGGCGAGCCGTTGACCGACCACTCCGTGATGCCCATCTGGCGCAGGTGGGAGCGGGCGTGACTGGACAGGCCTTTGCGGTTCTCGAAGTACTCCCCGCAGAACTCACAGCGGATGTCCCGTGTCGGTTCGGCCTCATGGGTCATGGCTGGGCGACGACCGTAGGCGAGAAGAGAAGAAATAGAAGAGTGAGTAAACAAGTTGTTTGTCGTTACAAAACAAAGAATCAAACTTGAGGACAAAATACTTGAGTGGATGACCGCAAGACTGCAACTATCGATTATTCCCTAGTAGCGATTATTATATTGATACATTTTTCGATTGATTGAATAATGAAGTAAGTAGGTTTTTTATATATTTTTTATATTCTAGAAAACAAATTCTAGACGATTGTTTAAATAATCAACTAAATTGATTAGTCACTTAAGCCCTACTTGTCATACAATGGTCACGGTGTCACGCAATAACAATAGCATATCAACAAGCTCACAGCGTGTCACCGCACGATGCCTTGTGAACTTGTAGGTCTGCCATTTTTCTAACTTTCCCCACCAAAATAGATTATTATTAATCTTTTTTGTAATAATCGTTTAAATCAATTACAGTTGGATTAAGTGTTGCAGCCCTAGATCAGCGGTTCAATGTGCGGGCCGGGGACCACCAGGGGTCCTTGACAGGGGTTCCAAGGGGTCCCCAGCTAAATGATTGATACTTCAAAACCAAATGAACCCCTTTTTGACTCTGTAATTCCAGGGAGCATACTTATGGAACCAGGATCCGTTTGGTTCCATTCATAGAATTTCGTACACATTTCAAGGACCCCCGGTTCGAACATCAAACCGGGGGTCCTTGAAATGAAAAGGGCTGAGAATGGCGGCCTGAACGCACCTAGGTTAAGGGGGAAGATGCTGTCCTGGCCGCTCCAACTGCAGTTGAGCGGCGCAGAGGCCCGTCCTCCCCCGGACCCCCCGGGTGACATGGTGACCTCTAGCTGCATGGGCTCCGGCTTCATCTTGATGACCAGACCCCCAGAGGGGGACGAGGAGGACCCCGGCCTGCTGGCACAGGCGGTGGGCTGCGGCGGTGGGCTGGAGGGCCGGGCGAAGCCGAAAGGAAGACGACCAAGGAGCGTGGTGGGGGAAGGGGAGGAGGAGAGGGGGGGAGGGGAACGGGCGGACGCAGCCGACGATGGAGAGGGCGGCGTCTTGTGCCTAGAGCTGTAAGGATGGTGACATTGCTGCATTTAGTTGACAATTAACTGTCACACAAATAACTGCGGTTAATGATTGAATTGGAGAATTTGTTTGCATTATATATTTTCTGTTCGTCTTTTAGGCTTTGTGAATAAAAATTGCACTAGACAGCTATGACAAATAAATAACCTATACTGTACTTATAAATAACAATATACAAAATTACTGACGATGACCATTACCAATAATGAAAATAAATAATGTACGTATGGCCAAAATAGGCAATATATTTGATAACTTTCAAACAAAATTTTACCACTTTGGCACTCTATTTTTAGAGAAACTTGTACTATACACCTAAACTCATTGTACTATACACCTAAACTCACTGTACTATACACCTAAACTCATTGTACTATACACCTAAACTCACTGTACTATACACCTAAACTCACTGTACTATATATACACCTAAACTCACTGTACTATACACCTAAACTCACTGTACTATATACACCTAAACTCATTGTACTATACACCAAAACTCACTGTACTATACACCTAAACTCACTGTACTATACACCTAAACTCATTGTACTATACACCTAAACTCACTGTACTATACACCTAAACTCATTGTACTATGCGCACTGCTATTGTCCAACAGATTCATTTATCTAGGCAAAATAAATTGCGATTATCTCAGATATATACGCGATCAGGTGATTGATTATGTAATATTAGTGCCAGGCCTACTTATGGGGTTTGAGCGGCAAGGCGCAGGGCAGGCCCCGCCTGGTGATCACCTCCCTCAGGGTGTCGATGGGCGAGCCGTTGACCGACCACTCCGTGATGCCCATCTGGCGCAGGTGAGAGCGGGCGTGACTGGACAGGCCTTTGCGGTTCTCAAAGTACTCCCCGCAGAACTCACAGCCGATCTCTTTAAGAGGTTCACCTGAGCGGAGGACACAAATTGGAAGTAAATGCATTTGGTTCCTTTACAGGAACCAAATGGACCTTTACAGGTCAGTGAGAATCACAGACCTACATGACAGCCTGAACGTACAAATGGAACCAAATGGAACCCAATGGGTCTACTTGATTCCCCAATTGTTTTCCTTCTACACAAATCACTTCTCTGAATATAGACGATCTTTAAGCTCTCAAAACGAACTAACCTCTCTGCGCTGTTAAAGTGTAGACCGGCTATTTTCACGTATTATAAGGACGTATCCAGAGTGGGAACGCTAGGGTTCATATGGTTGATGATTTATGATCATGCAAAACGGGCACGTTTAGCGTATAGCACTCACTGTGTGGAAGTGCCATGAGCTCGCCGCTGCTCAGGCGGAAGACCTGCATGGCGGAGGACTTGTGCCGCTTGGTGGGTGGATGGCCGAGCAAAGACGAGGCGGACGAAGAGGTGACTTTGGATGGCGAGCCCCCCCTCGACGTGGTCATCTTATAGAGGAGAGGCGAGGGGGAGGAGGTGGACGTCAAGAGGGACGGCGGGCGCTTCGAGGAGGCCAGCGCCGTGACGAGGCCCGGTGTTTCGACGGAGGCGGGACCGTCGGCCTGCAGCGTGTTGACATTGTGCTTGAAGTCGTCCGTGTGGATGAGCTGGTTGAGGAGGTCTATGGGGGACCCTTTTGACTCGGAGTACTCCACCCCGAAGTGTCGCAGGTGGGCCCTCGCGTGGCTGGACAGGCCCTTGCGAGTCTCGAACCAAGCGCCGCACAGCTGACAAATGATGTCTTTGTTGGGGTCCACCTCCAATGCTGCAGGAAAGCAACACATCTAGTTAGCACAATAGAACCCTAAAACTACTTACAGCAGTGGTTCCCTGACATTTTCTGGATCAGCATTCCAAATATCCAATTCTGTGTGTAGTTTGCATGTTCTCCCCGTGTCCCCTAGGGTAGATACCCTCACAAAAACATGCAGTAATCCTGGTCTCTAAAACTACCTCCCCCTGGCCAGCCAGGGCACCTGATGGAGGGGAAAGGAACTGGTCGGAATAACGTGTCCCTTCCACGCGCTACGTCCGGCTGGGGAAATTCCTCTGTCAGGTGAAAAGAAGCAGCTTGGACTCCTCATGCATAGAAGGAGGCATGAGGTCAGTCCGCTGCCCCCCCCAGGTTGGCAGAGGAAGTGTAGCGCCCAGGATTACATTAGATAATTGGCACTGGGTGAAAAGAAAACTGGGTTACAAAATCGTGGGATAAAAATAAAAAAAAACAAAGAATTGTAAACTAGTTATAGAATCATAAACTACATAAATAATTGAATCATAAACAAGTAATCAAATCTTAATTTAGTTGTAGTTACCAGCAAACTAGTTCCTTTACAAAAGGTTCAGAATCTGGGTCTTGCCTGTACTTTTTGTTTTTTAATTATGTTTTTATTTTGGTCATTGTGTACAAGCATAATGAACAGCTTTACATCATGTGGTCAAGTGCATTAGATTAGTTTGTGCTAGTTTCTTACAGGTATGTTCTCAATGGTGTGTGTACAAAGAGGCTCTACGCACACCAAAGTCCTTGTGGCGGTGCCGACGCACGGGAGAAAACTATATAGGAGATCTTGAATGAACAAGAAGGTGGCCGCACACACCAATAGCCAGAGTACCAATATTTATTCGGACAGCAGGTAAGACAACATGTTGTCTTACCTGCTGTCCGAATAAAAATAATAATAAAAAATAATAAAAATGTTCTCAATGGTGACCAAAGTTACAACATTCTATTTCTTTTTTTCCTCGAAAGAAAACAAAACAGACAAGAAAAACAAAAGACAAACGCCTGTACTTTTTAACCTTTATTTATCTTTTGTATATTGTAATTGTACAACATTTCACTCCTTGTACCTAAACTAGATGTATCATAAATTAGTTATAAAGTGTGAGTTCTAATCTAGAGGTCCCCACCTAAACTGTAGGAACCAAATTAACCTTTACAGTAATGCTGCACAATTCTTGCTCAAATGTGAAACTCGATTTTGAATTGAGATCATGATTCTCACACAATTCTCATTTTTTCCATGGAAATATTTATTGTCCTTGTTTGTAGTTGCTGAACAGTAATAAATTCAAAATGTGGCACCTGGAGCGAACTACTATGGCTTTAAACAACATCAAAGAGCTTTACTTAAACCTCTCTTAGTCCTGCATACCAAACTTGGGTGTCCTTGAAATTAAAGGGTTTTGAGAACCACTGATTTATAGACTTTTGGCTATTTGTGCTATTTCTGAATTCCACCATTGTACAACATAAAGGGCCATTGTCACCGACCCCGAGCGCTATAACTATAATTATGTCGTTCACCATTTTCTTTGTTATAATTATGGTGTGGACTCATCCACATGAGTTGTAACTAATTCATATGATATATGAATTAGTTACACTACAACTATAAATATTATTTATAGTTATACTATAAATATTATTTATACGGTAGTTATGTGCTTGGTGTGAACAGCCACTAATATAGGGGTATCAGACCAATCGAATTAGTCGATTATAAAAAATAAAAAAAATCATAAACCCTGCTTCTTGATAAATCGATTACCTACATGAGCAAGATTAAGCTACGGTTAAGGTTACTGGTTCGGTATATATTTCCAGTGAATTGCCCACTAGCCCTAATGCAAGAGTTCAACATAAGCTGGGAGGAGAAGTTCCACTTACTGAGGTTGAGAGGGGCGTCAGACTCCTGCGGTGCCCAGAACGGTTTGGTGGTGGCGATGGAGGCTAAGCTCTTGATGCTCTTGTGGTCCGGGGAGCGCATAGGCAGCAGAGAGGATATGGGGGCTTTCCTCACAACGGGGGACGGGGAGGCGGGGCGCAGCGGGGCAGAGGGGGGCCGGGGGGATATGCCGGGGGACGGGCAAGGCGTGGGCGTGGAAGAAGAGGAAGACGCGCCCTTCACAGCCTTGGCCAGGACAGATAGATGGAGCGGCTTCTCTTCGAAGTCCTGCGGTTCCGCCTCCTCGTTGTTGTGCATGGCGGTAGGGCTGTTGGGAAATGTTTAGCTGACGATTCATTGATTGTCATACTCGTACAAGTACATAGCGATTAGCGATTTCATTGTGTTTTGGGGCACACTAACACTGGAACATTTACAAAGCCTTTTAGGCTTTGTAAATAAAAATTGCACAGGGCAATGACATATAACTTCAATATACAAAGGAATGATCCGTAGCAATAATTTAAATGAATAATGCACGATGGCATAAAAAAAATGGCCGTTGTGAGGTTGTAGATATGATATTTCCGCTATTTTTGCACACTCTTCAATCCAACAGATTAATCCATACAGCTGAATGGAAATGATTTCCAACGATCGCGCACAAATAATTGTGATTATCTCAAATAATTGTGATCAAGTGATTATGTCATCATCGTGACAGGCCTACTTCTTGGCAGACGGTGGCCGGGGTGGTGCAAGCGGCGGGGTGAAGTGGCCGTCCATGCCTCGCTCCTTGGCGATCTGGTAGAGGAGGTCGATGGGCGCGCCGCTGCTCTCCGACACGCTGATGCCAAGCTGGCGCAGGTGGGAGCGGGCGTGGCTGGACAGGCCCCTCCCGGTCTCGAAGTGGGCGCCGCACACCGTGCACTTCAACAGGTCAGGGTCTGTGATGGAGGGAAACGCAGAGCAGCGGCATGAAGAGAGAGATGCAAGGCAACAGGCAACAGGCAATTTGTACTTATTTTTTGTGTAATTATTTCGTATTAACTTAAACTGCTCTTTGTGTCATGAGTACAACAATAAAGCGGCTAATTTCTTCCCTGAAACAAGGTTGGTTTTTCACCGATACATACAATCATCAACAATCATCAACATGAGGCATCACTAAATTAATACTGTCTTTGATATTCGCCAATGCATTTTTGGATGATTTATTTTCCGCGATCCCGGACTTTTAGTTTCACAACAGTGTCTCGCACTGGAAATAGCCGATCTACAAGATCTTCAGATCGGCTATTTTTGGTGCCAAGTACAATCCTCTTTCCCTCCTGACATGGTCAAGGCAGATGGCCATCCACCCTAGAACCTGGGTCTGCCACACATTTATTCCAGTTAAGGGGGAGTTTTTCCATTGCCACCGTCAAATAAATAGTTTGCTCAGGGTGGGATAACGGGGGTCTGCTCATAATTCCGACCTCCCTTTATTCTGACATCCCAATAGTCCGACAAATGTTAGGTTAGTGTGAGGTTAGGGGTAGGGTTATTTATCATGGGGCTAGTCGGCCAAACAGGACGTCGGAAACATGAGCCATCAGAAGAATGACATGGCACTGGACAATGTAGGGTCAAGGCTCTATAATTATGTAAAGTGCCTTGAGACAACTGCACTATAATAAAATTGACTTGAGATGAACTGAATACATAACTCTGGCTTAAGTTTAACGTTCCATTCAGCACACTTCTGAATCCTTCGCGAGAACCTTTTATTTTTATTTTTACGGACGGTTCGCTTATTGACAGCTATGTTAGCTTGTTGCAAAGAAAGCAACCGGTTTGCATAACAGAAACAGGTGCCAGGAGGAGTTCCCTCATCTCAACCTCGGTGCATCTGTCTCCCCTGAAATCAAACAATGGCAGCATTTTGCAGTGGGCCACCCCCCTCCCCTCTAGTGTCTACACACACCGTCACCCAGTGGGCCACCCCCCTCACCTCTAGTGTCTACACACACCGTCACCCAGTGGGCCACCCCCCTCACCTCTAGTGTCTACACACACCGTCACCCAGTGGGCCACCCCCCTCACCTCTAGTGTCTACACACACCGTCACCCAGTGGGCCACCCCCCTCACCTCTAGTGTCTACACACACCGTCACCCAGTGGGCCACCCCCCTCACCTCTAGTGTCTACACACACCGTCACCCAGTGGGCCACCCCCCTCACCTCTAGTGTCTACACACCGTCACCCAGTGGGCCACCCCCCTCACCTCTAGTGTCTACGCACGCCGTCACCCAGCTTGCGGTAACACGAGCACACAGCTCCGAGGTCTTCCCTATTAGCACCTCAATACGTCCGTCTGCCCCTGAGGACGTCCCGAGGGGCACCCCTCTGGCGTTTGCCGTTCGGCAACGCTGATCCGAGGTCAGTTGTGTCACTGCTTTACTCAACGAGACAGATCAGTGCTGGACCGTGGCAGAAAGTGATCCACTGTCAGTCACGCCTCGATCCCAAAAGGCTGAAATGCATTAATGCACTCACCTTGGCTGCATCAATCAATTATTTTTTCAATGATTATTGATTCTTTTTTGATTAAAATCGAGAAGTGCGTTTAAAAAAAAAACATGTAGTATACTGTATATATACGGCACACACACACACACACACACACACACACACACACACACTATAGGCTACATATAGAGTATATAGCCTATCAATTCAATTAACCACGTAAGCATTAACTTATACTTTCTCACACAACGGTGTCATGCAAAACAATAACAGATCTACAAGAGATGCGATGCATTGTGAGCTTGTAAATCTATTTTCAGTATTTGTTTTTTACTTATTTTTTGATAACTATGATGACAAAACAGGGATCGATTATGAATGGATTATTTTATCAAATTATCAAAACATTCAACCGATCTGCAGCTGCATTAACTGTTGCGCTCCTGAAGTGCCCTCACTCACCCTTGGTGTCTGCATCATCCTGGTCCCTGGGAGAGGGGTGGTCCGGGTCCTGGCTGAGCGGACCCTTTGTCCCTGTGTTGGAGCTCAGACCCTCCTCCTCCTCCTCTTCTACACCCTCCTCCTGAGGTTCTGGTCCACACACAACCCACCACCACCAAAAGAAAGTGTAAAATGCCCAAGCCACTTATTATAAACTTCTGTTGCGGTAGGAATTTGACTTACATTAGCTAATCACCTGTAATGCCGGTATAGGCTACTGTTAAGAAGGAAGGTATATGTATTTAAACTGCAGACTGCAAACAAAACAAATCCCTTTTGCATTTATTATTCATATTGTCCAGTGACCTATAAGTATAGGCTAGTCTGTACATAATGAAAATGCAGGATGAATGTCAATCTATAGCCAAACTGTGTGAGCTGATTTAGTAGCCTATAGTCATAATAATAACAAGAGCCATATTCACAACCTTCCGTATAGAGAAATAATAGGCTAATCATGAAATAAACTCAAGTAGATAAAAGACACCCCATCCTTGTGTACAAGCAAAACATGGCTCTGACAAACACGGCAGTCTTGGCGCGAGCGACGCTGGCTGCATTCCTGGGACAAAAGTGCCATTTTCTGCGACAAATCGGTAAATCAAAAGAGACGTGCAGACAGACAATGCTTTTTGTCTGGTGGGAGGGCGTCTCTGCGCTTGTCACTTCATCTCCTGACTGTAAAAGAGCAGCGCTACTCTGACACATCAGGGCGCAGCGGCGCTATATAAAAACATCACTTATTATAGGTATAGGTTACGATACAAACATTGTCTTCTTATTTATTTTTTACGAAACAAAACTAAGTTATTAAAATGCTACGTTGAGTTGGCATCCATTGTGCAGACAGAGGGAAGCCCGTATAAAGCTTTTGAGCAGCTCTCTAGTCCGAACACTTCGCAAGTAAAAAGTGACACTTCGATTTTTTTAGCCCACTTTTCCAGATCCGGATAAGTTCTGGTGATGATCGCTTTATACATCACTTTCGCTGGAGACAGCACGGTGATGTTGGCGTGACCATGCGCGCTATTACGCTATTATAACAACACGCACAAATCTACATGCACTTGAAAGCACAGCGCGTCCTCTATCAACAATCAAAGGAAAGTAAAATGGCGAGGATTGGGGGAACAGTAGGTAATTTTAGAGATCCCGCAGCGTTGAGAAAGAGTGGACGTCATTCCAGACGCGCACCAGCACAATCACAAAATATAGACATTTGGTCTAGACAAAGCCAAAACAAATATTTCCAAACATCATCAAAAAAAAATTGTCGCGCATGCGAAATGTGCAAACCTGGTGACACACGCCAGTCGCCAACACACACTCTCACACAGTCACACACACAATGACAATCCGGCTATAATTACGCTTTTAACATGATTTTTCTTGGGCGCGACATTCTTTGGAAAAGGTGTCATAATCTGTTTGGCTGTTTTGTGTCTGGCTACAATAATGTGACAGACGGCAGGAGACGCGCACCAGACAGTGCAACAATGTGTGCTTGCTTACGTGTGTGTGTGTGTGTGTGTGTGTGTGTGTGTGTGTGATCTGAGGCGAGGGGGGCACCATGCAGCCGCGGTCCCAGTGCTCCCTACTCACCGGTCAGCAACCGCAGTGCATCGGGCTCCCCGGCTGCTAAAGCCAGACAGTTTTTCCGCTATTGTTTGGGTCTGCGGGGAGGTGGAAGCAAGCAGCCATTTTGCCCCCATATGCACCGCTAAAGCTATAAGGCGTGACCAATCGAGTGGAGGCGGAGGTTAGTGGAAAAGAGAGGAGACGTGCACTCCTGTGTGCCACATTAACCCATGTGGGCACATCAGACAGTGAGGAGGGCGGGGGCGGTTTTTTTTCTCTCTCTCTCTCTCACAGACACAGACAGACTACACACACACACACACACACACACACACACACACACACACACACACACACACACACACACACACACACACACACGCACGCACGCACACGCGCACGCACACACACACACACACACCACAGGACCACTGCCACACTCTGAAGCCACTGTAAAAATCCATAGCTCATAACTCTGAGAGTGTGCATGCATATGCACATCATGTAACCAAATGTACCTATATTAAGTGTCCATGAATAAGGTTAAGGCTACATTATTTTGCACACTCTCAGATCTACTTACTGACCCTGCAGACCTGTAAAGGGTCAATTTGGTTACATGTGCAGTGCACATCACTATGGGTCCATTTGGTTCCTAACTATCAATCATTTAGCTGTGGACCCCCTGGGCATCGAGGGGGTGTGGGGGATATCACATAGCTTATTTTACAAAGGACTACACGCTGATTCGACACCACAAGCGTATACGTGCACACGTGTGCGCGAGCGCACACACACACACACACACACACACACACACACGTACACACACGCGTATGTACACACACACACACACACACACACACACACACACACACACACACACACACACACACACACACACACACACACACACACACACACACACACACACTGATACACACACACACACACACACACACACACCACAGTAATATTTATACAGGACAGTATGCAGGTCTTTTGTATAGCATGCACCCAGGCCAGGGTAAATCCATTCGCACCTGCGGAAATTATAGCCAAACCCAAATCTCCCCTGAAGCGTGCCACTACTACTGTCACTCTCAATTATTTCTTTACAGTCACATGACAAGTGAACTTAACAGTCACAACACTCCTTAAGTGAAATAACCAGCCATTCCTATTTCACGTAAACACGTAAATTTAAGCAACAACCTTTCCAGACATGTTTCATACATTTAGAACAATACAACACTGCTATTGTGCGGATGCGTTACAGCAGTGGTTTTCTTTTTTTTTAATCAGTGGTCCGCGGACCACCAGTGGTCCTTGAGGGGGTTCCAGGCAGGTGGTCCCCAGCTAAATGATGGAGAGTTGGTAATGGACCCTTACAGATCTTTTAACTCTTGAAAACACATGTGTTACAGCAATAATCTGTAACTTTCATGTCCTAACCGGGAATTGTATTGCACTTATGAGCTTCAGGCAGTATTAATTGTCAACCAGTAGGTGTCCTACCCAACACCAGGGTCTACATTCCTCAATGGAAGAATAGAGAGACCACCTCCAACCACTGCAAATTTGCTACACACGTACAGTATTAACATACTTATACCATGTGGTTCTCAAATTGGGGACCTCCTGGGAACCACAGATCGGTTACACTAAGGTTTTAGTCATTCAAGTAAGTTCCGGATAGCAGCTCCAATAACCAAGAAGGATCAGGAACGAGTACATCAGAGGGATAGCGCATGTTAAATGTTTTGGAAATAAAGCCGGAGAGGTCAGACCGAGAAGGTTTGTACAGAGGAGGGACATTGAGTATCGGTAGAAGGATGCTGAGGCCTATAGAGGAAGACTAAAGTAGAGATTTATATGGATGAAGTTAGTTGGTGTGAGAGAAGAGGAGGCAGAGGCCTGGGTGAGCTGGAGCCAGATCATTCGCTATGCCAACCCAGGGAGGGCTCAGCCGAAAGATGGAGAAAAGAAGAAGAAGAACAGAAGCTTACCTCGAGGCTCTTCAGTGTGGTTTTCACTCATCCATGTTCGAGGGGATGCAGAGACCGCGGCGCTCTGCACGCTCTCTTTCTTGACCTGCTCCGTTTCCATCTCCTCCTCCTCTTCCTCCGCCTCCTCCTCCTCCTCCTCCTCTTCCTCCTCCTCCTCCTCCTCCTGGGCGGGCTGCTGGGAGCAGGGGCTCCGCGGGGGGGACGTGGGGATTACCAGGTCAGGCCGGCTGGAGAATAATTCCCTCAGGATGTGGATTGGCGAGATGGTCACCTCCCAGTTGGTGATGCCAAAGTCGCGGAGGTGGGCCCTGGCGTGGCTGGAGAGGCCGGCCCGCGTGTCGAAGCCAGCGCTGCAGAACTCGCAGCGCATCACGCTGAACGTGTCTGGGTCGAAGTTGGCGACTGAGGAGAAGGATGAAATAAAAAAAATACTCTTACAGCTTTACAATTATGATGTGGTAGTTATAGGGGTACCTCCCATTTCCACTAAGGGAAACAAACAAACAAAACCAACCAAAATCTTGTAATCTATCCAGTTATTATTTAGTCTAGTTAGGAGGTTAGTCTAGTTAGTCTAGTTAATACTTTTCACTGGTTCAATATTCATAAAATTCACAGACAATTCACAGACTAACCACTTTCAACCGACATGGGTCCCTATTTTGGGCATGTCATTATCGATTTCTAAAAATGTTCAAAAGTAGTGAAACTAGCAGATCTAAAGCTCACAGTGCTTTGCATGACACTAGCTGTCATATCAAATATGAAATATGAAATATACGGAGATACGATATTTCTGCCCGACAGCGATGATGTTATGTACCACTCACATTCACATTCCAGTAATATCATAAGGAGTCCTGTGATTATTATGGCACAATGAAACCTATTCACATTATAGCCCGAGGATAATTTGCCGACCTTTCTTCTTCTTCTTCTGATAAGAGAACTTCTTCTCGATGGCGTTGACCTCCTCGGGGGAGATGAAGTGACGCACGTTGTAGCTGACGCCCACTCTGTTAAGGTGGCCCCTTACGTGATTGGCCAGCCCGATGCCGTTGTGGAAGCGCTCGGGGCAGTAGGGGCATTTTCTCTCCACGCTCTTCAGGGAGCCGCTCTCTAGTGGTTGGCACAATATCATTTCATTGATCATTGATTACCGTAATTTCAATTAGCCGTTTAATTGTGTTTTTGGCATTGAACAACGGAGTATAATATGAATATTACATTCATGTTTGCGTTTTAGGCTTTGTGAAAAGAATTGCACGGGACATATTATGACAAATAAGAAATTATTGACAATAATAAAAATAAATAATGTGATATGGCCAAAACAGGGCATATACTGTATCTATATTTGATAATTAAAAAGAAAGAAGTGAAAGAAGTTCACAATGCATCAGTATCAATCACAACGGTATCATAATCATATAATAAATAATGGCCAAAACAAGCCATATACTGTATTTGATTTGAAAAAAGAAAGAAGAATTGCCGATCTAAAAGCTGACAACGCATCACATTCACTATCTTTTAACAGATGAATTTATACAGATTCTCAAATAAAGTTCTAGTTGGGATGTCTCCTGGGCGTCTCCCTAGTTGCATGTCCCACTGAGAGGAGGCCTCAGGGCAGACCAAGGACCAGATCCCCATCTGGAGGGGGTTACATATATCTCCACGCTGGCATTAGAATGTGTGGCTAATGTTGCCCAGGAGAGAGAGGTCTAGGATTCTCTGCCAAAACTAACTCCGTGATTGGACTCCGGATAGGCGGATGAAGATGGATGGATATCATCTCTATCA
The DNA here is from genome assembly GCF_963924005.1 of Protomyctophum bolini. Taxonomy (NCBI): domain Eukaryota; kingdom Metazoa; phylum Chordata; class Actinopteri; order Myctophiformes; family Myctophidae; genus Protomyctophum; species Protomyctophum bolini. Next base: position 18,385,250 of record NC_137872.1, on the reverse strand, counting down.
CTATCAGGTGAAAACCTCATAATGTCCAAAACTGTTACTTTTCAGGATTCAAATTCAAAACCAGCAAAAGTACTGGATTGGAACGCGTTTTGAGCTGCGGGTCTGCTATTTTTGATACTTTTGTGAGACGCTGTAGAGTGTAGAATGATCAAATAGGACATTCATTTATGAATAAAACACAAAAAGTAAGAATATGGAGATAAGAGGTTTCTGCCCGACAGCGATGATTTGTTAAATAACTGCGATCGGTTGATTATGTAATTATTGTGACAGGCCCATACCGCTCTCCTGGTCAAAATCGTCCTCGTCTTCGTCCAGGATGCCCTGCTCCGCCAGGAAGCGGCGCAGTTGTTCGTCATCGACGTCGTCGTCGCCGTTGTCATTGTCCGCCGAGGCGGCGAGCACTCGGCTACTTCTCCGCAGGATGTAAACCTTTGGGTCTTCTTCCTCAACATCTGAGTCTTCCTCCTCCTTCACTTTCTTCTCTTCGGGAGATGATGTGTCGCTCTGCTGTGCTAGAGAAGAGCCGTCTAACACAAGACATCTATGTTATACTGCCAGGGAACCGCAATTCAGCTTTACATTGCTTGAAGCTACACAGCCAAGTGTTTATTTAACAATACAACTTAAGAGTCAATTTTTACACTTTCAGAGTTTGTAAAGACTTATAATTGGTGGTGTATGATAGTTTCTTTGTTTTAAAAAAAAGTTATTTGTTTAAATGTTTTTTGTTAAAACCTTGAAGCTCTACATTCTCTGATATTAATCATTGCAATAGAATAGAGCATCAAGAAATCTAATAATCAGAAAATACATTTCCAGTTTGGGATACCAAGTTTTATCCAATCAAGAGACAGAACCCAGATCAATTATCAATTTAAATGTTATAGTTCTCTAGTTCCAATTGTGTCAACCACTTTCATTTTGCATCATTAAGACTGGATACTTGGCTTTAATAATAGTCTTACCGAGGTGGGATCTCGCTCTTGTGTGTGGCCTCAGTCCTGCAGGTGAGTCTGTGTGATTTAGGCTGAGCTCAGAGTCCAGAGGCGTCCGCTGGCCTTCATGCAGTGTGTTTCCCCTCTCAGAAAGGCTGTTGTTGCCCTGTCTGGGACGCAGCTGGACCAGCTCGTCCCATTCCCCCTCTCTCTTGGTGGCTTTCCTGTTCCCAATGCACTTGAAGGCGGGGCGAGCCACAGCCACATTTGGCTTCTGGTGCTCCAGAACGCTGTCCTCCGCGGCAGTGATCCCATGCTGGCTTTTCCCCTCTGGAAGACTGGTCCCGGACCCCGAAAGATGGTCAGAATCCGGGAAAGAGTTAGAAAAGGCAGGATCCGTGCTGGATCTGGAGTGTTGACCCATATCGTCAGGCCATACCCCACTGACGGAGGGCTGCCCTGGGTGGCCCGTGTTCTGGTGTTGCTTTAAATGCCCACGGACCAGGGAAGTGGAGGACAAGCCTGATGGAGAACCAGCACGGAGGGCAGACGCCACAGACGGAAACCTAGTCTGCTTGTCGGGGGAGGTGTGAGGTGGGACTGGGGGAGGTTTTCTGTTGTGGGTCTTGGTATGGTTGGCCAGTGCTTGGGAAGTTCTTGTGCTGAAGTTGCATTTGGGGCAGACGAAGCGACGGCGGTGGGAGGGGCCGGCTCGGGGTCGGGCCGGGGTTGGCGCCATGGTGGGCAGAGGGGATGGGGAGGATTCTGAGTCCAGAACCGCGTCCAGGTCCAGCGTTGCACCCGGGCCCGGGGCTCGGACGGGAGTGCTCACTAGGTCAGTGTCTGGTCCTTTGCCTGTAGCAGGTGGGACATTCTGAGTTACAGGCTCCGTCGCGACACTCTCCTCTCTCTGCAACTCAGCCACCTTCCCGGTGTCGTTCAGCTTCCCGATCTCCTCCAGGATCTTCTCTCTGGACTCCTGGTGTTTCCTGTGGTGATCGGCCAGCGCCAGCCCATTGGGCAGGTTCCATCCGCACTCCACGCACCGAAACCGGACACTCTTTGCCAGACGGTCCCTCCTGCCGGCGGCACCGCTGGCACCCGACCCGCTTTGGCAATGCTCGGTCATGTGCTCTTGCAGGTGGACCTGCTTCTTGAAGTAAATGCTACATTCCACACAGGTGAAGATCTCTTTTCCCGGTGCCGCGGCGCCGTCTTCTTCTTGGCCACTCTCTCCAACTTCCTCTCCCAGGACGCCTTCCTCTTCCAGCTTCACCGACCCGCTCCCCACTTCCGCCCTCAGGTCCATCTCCTCAAAGTCGTAGTCCCCGCCTATAAGGTTGTCCCGATCATGACATTTTTACGGTTAATTGTCATACAAATAATTGCAAATTAACAATTTAACTTTAAGTTACCATTGGACATTGGACTAGAATTTCTGACATTGACATTTTTGTTTGGCTTTTAGTCTTTGTAAACAAAGATTGTACAGGACAGAAATGACAAATAATTATATCCAGGCCATATATTCTTTATTTATATTAATATTAATTGAATAATTCCAATCATTTTCCATAAACAGCCGATCTACAGGCGCTCAAACAGTGAGCTTGTAGATCGACTATTTTCACCATGTTTCAACATGAATTTATACAGATGAGCGGAAACGATTCTGACAATATCATGCAAAGATAATTCAGATAATCTCAAATAATTGCGATCAGGCGGTTGTGTAATACTAATTGTGACAGGCCCTTACCCCCGGCGTCTTCGCCCAGCTTTGCTGCCTCGGTGGTGGGTGGAGACCTCTGAGGAGGCGCCCTCATCCGCCTACCCGCCTCGGGCAGTGTGCGCTGCCAAGTGCCCAGACCCGAGAAGGGCCTGAGCAGGGCCCTTTTCTTCTTGCGGCGCTGGATGAATGTGCAGTGGGCCCAGGGGGCCGGAGGGGGGCTCTCGGGGTCGGAGTCCCCCGGGAAGGTGTACACGTCCCTCTCGGAGTCCTTGGCGTCCATCCCCCTCTGTGTTTTCACGTAATTGTCATTGCCCCCTCTCTCCTCTTCCTCCTCATTCGCTATTTGGCACCCTTCCTTTGGTTGGACTTTGGTTGGAGGCAGAAACGGTTCAGCGCTACTCTCAGATACATTCCACGCTTTGTCGTCCGCCGCTGTGAAGCAAAAAATAAAAAGGAAATGGAAAATAAAGATTAGCCACTTTGAACCTGTCCCTATTTTTGGCATATCATTCTGGATAAAAATAGTACAAAGTAAATACAGTAAAGCTCTCAATGCGTCGCCATGCAAAGCGATGTGCAAACTTGTTGATTGGCTGTGTTTTGCCACACAACACCATCTATATGACAGTGGTTTTCAACCCTTTTCATATCAAGGCCCATTATTTATTCGGCATCTGAGCCACGGACCACCATTTGATGGGATTCTAGCCTCTCAGAACCAAGACTTATATTTAGTTGTCGTTGGATAAGATTTTGTCCATAATTCCATGCTGTATTGATGTGGTACCTGACGAGGAATTTACCATCACCAAAAGCTCATTGGAATACATTTAAATGAGCCTATAGTACCATGGTAATTGAATACACTAAATTAGTCTAGACGGGCCTTGGAACACTGTAACCATGCTGTGATCTGTGGGCAACATTTGGCGGTTGTCACTTAGATCCTCTCCACTCCTCCACCTCACAACCCCCGTCTCTTCCTGTCCATGTTGGGAGAGCAAGTCCCCCCCCCCTTCCCGTCTCACCTGTTCCGTCCCACCCCCCCCCCCCCCCCCCTCTTCCTCTTCCTTTGTGTGTAAACAAATGGTCCTTTGCTTTCACCTCCCCATCCTGTCTGCTCTCATTCTGTAGATCCACCTTGTGGGTGGGGCTAAGACTGTATATAAAGTATAGCTCTGTGATTGAATGGCTTATGCTTCTTGGGAGGACCGGCCTGCGAGCCAGTGGCATCCGTGTATACTGAGTGCACGTCAAATAAAGATCTACAAGGGAAGTTGATGTCTCATGCGTTTAGTGTCAGAAATTCAGCCATATCAGTTTGGTGTCGAGAAGTGGGATCCTGTTGTCGTCTAAAACTCCGGGAGATCAAAACTGACTGATTTCAACAAACGGACAGATCTACAGAAGAGTCAAATGCTGAATCTACGGAGTTCAAAACGCCAGGATTTAAAAAAAAACCTGTGACTACACTGAAACGGTGAGAACCTTCCAGATTAAGTGCTAATTCTCATATTTTGAAAAAAAAAAAAAAAAAAAAAAAAAAAAAGAGAAAAGAGAGACCTTGTTAAGTCGCAGCCGAAGAACCGTGCTTGCCAGAGACGCAGCCAAAGAACCGTGCTTGCCAGAGACGCAGCCAAAGAACCGTGCTTGCCAGAGACGCAGAACCGTGTTGCATTAAGAGAAGTCGCAGCCAAAGAACCGTGCTTGCCAGAGACGTCGCAGCCAAAGAACCGTGCTTGCCAGAGACGCAGCCAAAGAACCGTGCTTGCCAGAGACGTCGCAGCCAAAGAACCGTGCTTGCCAGAGACAGTATTTCAATTTGCATTAAGAGAAGTCGCAGCCAAAGAACCGTGCTTGCCAGAGCAGCCAAAGAACCGTGCTTGCCAGAGCAGCCAAAGAACCGTGCTTGCCAGAGCAGCCAAAGAACCGTGCTTGCCAGAGCAGCCAAAGAACCGTGCTTGCCAGAGCAGCCAAAGAACCGTGCTTGCCAGAGACGTCGCAGCCAAAGAACCGTGCTTGCCAGAGACGTCGCAGCCAAAGAACCGTGCTTGCCAGAGACAGTATTTCAATATGGGAAACAAAAAAAGTGCCCCTTCAGCCACAGAAAAGAAAGAGATGGTTGCAAAATATGAGAAGAAAATTAGTAAGAAAAAGTCAGTAATGACCGCCACAAAAAAGTATTTTCAGTGTGGATGGAGGAAGAGACAACTGGGAAATCATATAGAAGAACTTCCAAGGACACAGAGCAGACCACTGGCTCCTCAGAAATCTCCTTTGTCTTCACAGCAGGCACTGACTCTCGACCTGGGCTACATACAAGCCAGTCAATGCCCAGACGGAGAGGAGACGGTGCCTGCAGGAGCCCACGCGGACGGTCCACAGCCTTCAACCAAGAGGAAATCGTCTGACATCGAGGTGGGGAGAACAGAACCAAAACCAGCAGGAGCAGAGCAGCCAGCGACAGACGTCGACGACAAGGGGACGACTCCTGTGCACAGCGCAAGAAGGCTCCTGACTGCAGGGGCGGACCTTTTCGGGACCGGAGACGGGCCAGCGGCAGACGTCGAGGACGGGGGGACGTCTCCTGCGGAGGCCCTGAATCCTACCTGCACAACCCTAATCGTCAAAGCAGCGACGGACGTCGAGGGTGTCAAGAATCTACTCGTTCAACAGGCGGTGGGAGAGGAGTGCACACTCATACGCCCAGAGAGGATTCCGGCAGGCCAACAAATGAAGGAGAGGATGACCAAAGTACCGGCAGTTGCATTCCGTAAGTTTTTACACGCACTGTCAGAGTTGGCAGGAAAGGAGAGGTTCACGCCTCCATTCCTTAAATCTAAGGCCAGAAAGATGCCTTTATTTTCCGATCCCGATGGAAAGAAAAACAAGGTGAAATGGAAATGGAAAGACACTTTTCGGAAGTCTGCTAAAAGTAGCAGCATGTGACTTGCCCACCGCCTCAACAACACACACACACACACACACACACCCCTATCAGAAGATGGCCGCCGATGCCAGGGGAAAAGGTGCCCCATTGCAGCTGTCAAGGAGGCAGTGGGATTGATCTGTGTTGTTAAAACAATTGTATTGTGTAAATTGTGTTATATAGAAAATAACATTACCAAGTACAAAATCTCCTAACCAAAATCAGGCACACCGAAGATGACCTGACTCATAGGATGAAATGGAAAATAATGTCTATACCATGTTAACTTCTTTCCTTCAGTTAAGGTAGGTAGGTGTAAGGTGTGAAAATCGACACCTGCAGCATGCCAGTTTGTTGCTAAAAAAAAAGCTAATGCAATACCTGGAAAGAAAATATTGTTTGGAATATATGATGTTCTCTGGGCTATTTGTTATGTTATAGTTTGCCGTGCTAAATCAACAGGGTACTGTATTAGTATCATTTTTAGGGATTTCTTGGATCCTTTGTAAATTAGATAAGATTTGGATTGTTAAGCCTACAGGATTTTCTTATTAGTCAAAATATATAGTCTCCATGTAAGTGATAAATGAGCTAGCGATTGAGTGCACATCAGTGATTTTTTATCAGTCTAAAAAAAAAATAGAGGAGTATGTGTAGTTTGTCTATAAATGTGGGGACATAGACACTGCACAGAACTTTATGGAAAGTATTGCTACAATTGCTAGGAAAGAAGCACAAAGTTCAACAAAAAAATCGCATTGTGTCATCCCTTTGCTTAAACCATGCTTACAATGTATTTTGTTCAAATGTATTATGATGTATTATTTTGATATTGATGGAAAATTCAAATTATTGTTTAATTAAGCTGTTGTTTTAATTAACAAGAGGAAGGATTTGACGAGGAATTTACCATCACCAAAAGCTCATTGGAATACATTTAAATGAGCCTATAGTACCATGGTAATTGAATACACTAAATTAGTCTAGACGGGCCTTGGAACACTGTAACCATGCTGTGATCTGTGGGCAACATTTGGCGGTTGTCACTTAGATCCTCTCCACTCCTCCACCTCACAACCCCCGTCTCTTCCTGTCCATGTTGGGAGAGCAAGTCCCCCCCCCCTTCCCGTCTCACCTGTTCCGTCCCACCCCCCCCCCCCCCCCCTCTTCCTCTTCCTTTGTGTGTAAACAAATGGTCCTTTGCTTTCACCTCCCCATCCTGTCTGCTCTCATTCTGTAGATCCACCTTGTGGGTGGGGCTAAGACTGTATATAAAGTATAGCTCTGTGATTGAATGGCTTATGCTTCTTGGGAGGACCGGCCTGCGAGCCAGTGGCATCCGTGTATACTGAGTGCACGTCAAATAAAGATCTACAAGGGAAGTTGATGTCTCATGCGTTTAGTGTCAGAAATTCAGCCATATCATACCATAAGAGACATAACAGGCAAACGTTGATCAAAATAACCATTATTTTACATTCTCAAATTGTAAACTTTATTTTGTAATGTTGTTACAATAATAATAATAATAATAATAATAATACGTTTTGGTTTTATTTCACGCTCTCAATAGTTAAAGATCTAAAAAGGGTCAATTTGGTTACCAACTCTCCATCATTTTAAGGCTGGGGACCACCTGGAATCCCCTGAGGGACCGCCGGGGTCCCCGGACCACTGGTTGAAAACCACTGATATACAGTATGAGAAGGTGTAAAGTGTCAAGAATAGCACTTACGTTCCATAGCGCTATGCTGAGATGCCTTTGGGTCCTCAGTGTGTGTGCTCCCATCGTTTTGGCTCGGCCCCTCCACAAGGCTGGGTTTGTCACCGTCACTACGGGAGGGCTGTAGTTTTTCAGGTGCTTGGTCACCCTCACTCTCCGGTCTGGAGATTCATAAAAGAAGTGACATAATTATAAGGTCCAAATAATGCCATCATATACCAGGGCAATTACATTACAGTACACCTCATAATATGAGTACCGTCCGGTATTAGTATGTGTATATTATCACAATGTCTCTAACATGTGGACTAACTGGCCTAAAGAGTGTTGCTGGTTCCATCCCCTACACCGTCAGGACAAATCTGGGCAGTGAATAAGCAACACTGTTCCCTCCCTGTTGAAATGCACTTTGAGCAAGGCATTTAACCTAGGATGACCCAGTTTGTCTATGTTTGTCCCGTGTACTCAGCAAACCCACCAGGATGAGAGCTGGATATAGGAATGCCTAAGATTAGTGATAAGGCATGAGGTGCCACAAAAGAGAAAGCTCCAAATTCTTATAGTAATCCCTTTGAGTGTTTGTTCAGTAACAGCGCTCACCCCACCTCTCCAGCTCTTTAGTAAACATAGAATACATTTTCAGGTGAGTTACTAAAGTCAGGAGAAAGAACCCCACAAAGAACATTCATCAGCTTCTGTTCCTGTTCCAATTTTGTCATCACCTCCAATTTCACTTGTTTTCCCATAGGCCTATCGGTATGCTCCATGAGTTGGTATGCCGATGTAAACATTTATTTTCTGTTGATGAGCGCTGGAGAGACAGGGTCAGGGAGAACACTGTTACTGAACAAACACTACACCGCATGATTATCTCTATGGGGAATATAGAGCTATTTAATACATATTTTAACAAACAATATCACTTATACTCATAGCACCCAACACCGTCAGCCATCCATCTATCCACAGCCCATCTCACCTGAGTCCAGAAGAGGGGGATCCTGGGCTGTGGGCAGCCAGACCATGAGGGTTAGAAAAGTGCTGTAGCTCCTCATCTGACACATGCACCACGGCACACAAACAAAACACAGTGAAACATACGGAACATGCTCAACATACAGAGAAACACAGAGCTCTCTGACTCATAGATACAGACAGCAACATCCTCAGTGTGTATATAAAGGTACTGTAATATTTTTTGTTAAAATAAGTGTTAAATAGATCGATATTCTTTCTGATAGTAATCGCTGCTATAGAGTACTGTACTCTGTAGCAGTGATTACTATCAGAAAGAATATCGAGTGTTTGTTGAGTAACAGGGTTCTCTAAATCTCTCCAAGCTCTGCAGTAAACACAAACACTCATCCAACAGGACAGAGAGATCGCATACAGGGTAAACAAGTGAAATTGGAAATGAAGAAAAACGAGTAGACAAAATTGCAACACTATAAAATGTAAGCTGATGTAATGGGCTCTTTCTCCTGATTGGTTGAAATTGGCATCCCACCTGAAAATGTTACTGAACTATTGCAATTGAGCTATAAACTTTTAACTTTTTTGTTTTGTTTTAACCAGACACATTACAGCACCTTTAAAGCAGTTGTAAGTAATTTGCCTTGGTAAAAAACATTTTTTGCTAAAAAGTTAAAGCTCTATGAAGCTTCAGCGAAGCTTCAATACGGAAGATCTTTTCTCTCACACTATCTTAAATGTCTCACACTACGTCACTTTGTCTTTCACACGCTATCAGAACCTTTCATTCATGAGCACTCCTAGAGCCAATCAAACTCTTTCAATTTGCAGTCAGCCATTCAGGCGTTTTACAAATCACTACCTCTGAACCTGTCATTCTCTTTTCAAGACTATGGTTAGAGTTTGGGGGTTACTGTCGGATTTATGGGTGTCGGATTATTGGGACGTCAGAATAACGCTATGCACCCCACCAGCTCCACATGTTTTGTTTGATATGCTTTCAACCTGATCTTTCCTTATTGAAATATTAATTTCTATAGAATTATTCATTAACAGAGCTCTCTCCGTCTGTTTAGGAAACAGAAGATACATTTTCAGGTTGAGATACCAATTTTATTTAAATGAGGAGAGAGAACCCCAAAAAGTATAATTTTCAATGTAATAGTAGTCCAGTTCTATTTTGTTTTTCCTATTACTTACACTTTAGCTTTTTTTTGTCCTGTATGCTGTGTGAGTTCCCTCTCCTGATTGGATGAAGTTGGTATCCTGACCTGAAAACGTATTTTCTCTTTACTAGAGATGGCGAGACCTCTTTTTATTGAACAAACACGCGATAGCAATGAATAATATGAGAATATAGAGCTATATTTAACACTTATTTTTGACAGAAAATAAATATCATACCACAACTCCCTTGGTTCCATTTTGTACATTCTCAGAGTTAACATCAGATAACACTGAGCATATTAATTGTGTATAGGCTGTATAACATTTTAAACCCATGTCCAATGGACAACAGTAGTATACAGTAGCAACAATAACAAGTACTGTCGTGTTAAAACACCAACAAACTGGAAATGGTAAAATGGCACCACATATTTGTTAGGTTCAGTCTAGACTTGTGTAGCCAGATCAGATGATCTGGCATCTGGGGAAATCTAAAGTCAATACATAGTGGGGCTGTAAATGTCACCATTCTTTAAATGTTTTGCTTTTCACCTATTATGACAAAATAGGGATTTATTAATAATTCACTTAAAAGTGAGTAAGTACAATTTTGAGGTATTTCCAGGTCTCAGTACTTTTACTTCTACACTCAGAGGCATATTTTGTGCTTTTACTCCACTGCAATTATTGGAAGACTTTAGTTATTAATTATATTGTATTACCTATTACAAAACATACGTTGCTTGTAGATCTGCTATTTTCAAAAGGTTTTTTTTCAAAAGCATTTTATACATTTGAAAACTTGAGAAACAGGACCTTCTGCATAATGAGTATACTTTCTACTTTTGGTACTTTAAGTACATTTTGATACCAATACTTAATTAATTCCGGACTTTTGTAAATAAGAATTTCTACATTGCAGTATTGATACTTTTACTTAAGCTAAACATGTGAGTACTTTTTCCACCACTGTGTTTTAAATGGCTATTAAGCCTGTTAGTATTAACGTTGTTACCATCTAATGTTTCTTTCTCAGAGTCAGAGTCCCAGGCGAGGGAGGATGGAAAGGCTGAGGGTCTGAATGTCCTCTGTGCAGTCCTCCCTGGATCTGGACTAGCCAGGGGTCCCCGCGTCTGCTCCGACACCCCGTCTCCGGCCAGGGGTCCCTGCGTCTGCTCCAACACCCCGTCTCCGGCCAGGGGTCCCTGCGTCTGCTCCGACACCCCGTCTCCGGCCAGGGGTCCCTGCGTCTGCTCCAACACCCCGTCTCCGGCCAGGGGTCCCTGCGTCTGCTCCGACACCCCGTCTCCGGCCAGGGGTCCCTGCGTCTGCTCCGACACCCCGTCTCCGGCCAGGGGTCCCTGCGTCTGCTCCGACACCCCGTCTCCGGCCAGGGGTCCCTGCGTCTGCTCCGACACCCCGTCTCCGGCCAGGGGTCCCTGCGTCTGCTCCAACACCCCGTCTCCGGCCAGGGGTCCCCGTGTCTTCTCCGACACCCCGTCTCCGGCCAGGGATCCCTGCGTCTGCTCCGACACCCCGTCTCCGCTGTTGGACCACAGGCTCCTGCCGTGCATCAGCTCCTCCACCCCGTTTGGAGAACATGATGCCTGCTGCTGACAATTGAAAAGCTTTTAACCATGGCTTTGTCTGGGCGATGATGATAAAGACAAAGAAAAATCACATTCATATGAAGTGAGGGGTGCTCTTATCATCATCATCATACATAATCTCATTCTGGCCAATCACAATTTACGTCCTCACTTTTGTCATCAATGTTTGTGTTTACACATGGCCTTTTGACCAGAACTCAAAACTATAGTCATAGGAATCGGTAGCAAAACAATGTTTGTGTTTACACAAACCCTCAAAGCTGTACAATCAATGAAATAATTAGCTATTTCACAAAGCTTCTGGAATGTCCATTATGATGTATTCATCGTGGATGTCGGGCAGAAACCTTGTACTGGATCTCCATCCATATTTCAACGTTTTATGTTTTAAAGTTTTAAATGATGCCCATCTTCATCAAACAAGTGTGTCATGAAAAAGTAGCTGAAATAGCTCCTCTACAAGCTTGTATATCAGGATAGAGGGTATGCGATGCATAAAGTGAATGTCAAATCGAGTGGCAAAGTGAGTTTAACATTGTTTAATGTCGTTTAATGCAATTAGATATTACTTTTCTCTTTGTATGTATGGGCTGTCGAGGCCAGAAAGTAGTTTTTGCCACTCAGTAGGCATTCCTACATAACTTCCTGGTTTGATGATGATGTCACGCGCATACCCTCTATACTGGGGGTCTGTAGTCTAATTGCACAATTTATCAAACATTGGGTCGCGACCCATTTGTGGGTCACGGACCAATTCTTATGGGTCACGACTCGAGTAAAATCCAATTTCTTTTGACTACATTTAAAAAATATTTATCTGTAGGCATATCTTTCAAAAGATTTTAGATTTTTTTAATAAAAAATAATAATAAAAATAATCGTGTAACTGTTAAAACAAACAAACAACAAAAACAAAGAACTCACATGAATAAAAAAGAATAATAATTAAGAAGTCTAGTGAAAATTGCTGATCTACAAGCTCGTAGATTGGCTATTTTCACTAGTTTGAGTCACTGGCAATTGGCAAACGTCTAATGTCTCTTTTGGGTGCCGACCTAAAACGTTTGGGAACCACTGGTACTCTAAGGCGGATGAAGGGGTCCTTGAAATGAAAAAAGATTGAGAATCACTGCAGTGGAGACTCAATCAGTGGAAGACTCTGCCTAGATTTCCAGGCATGCGTACCTGTAATGTGTGATTTTGGGTGGTAGGGGTGGAGGGTGGCCCATAGTTGGTCCCTGGGGTGAGGGGCTCCCCCTCTGGCTCCATGGTCCCCCCAGAGCACACGGTATGGGGGTCCCCACAGGTGAATGGTTCGCCTACATCTTTCAGTGGCCTCTTCTTCCACTTCTGGGGTACAAACATGCACACATGCATGCACGCACAGGCCCGCACACACACACAAAACCCAGATAAGTGTTTCTTCCTTAGTTGAATGGTTTCATTCAAGATTACTTTTTATGAGAATATAATTTCTTTATCAGTGATGGCTTGTTGCGACGGTAGGTCGCATTTACTATGAAAACCTGCATTTCCGTGTGTCACGTCACACCTCCATATATGGTCACGCCTCCATATACTCACACCTTGTGACATCACTTCTCCATCTCCATATATGGACCTGTTCTGACATTCCATGTTGATCCTTCCTAACCCATCCTTCCTCAAACTAAGTTATTAGTGCAGCCGCACCCGGCAGCCGGCGAAAACTAGAGTTCTCAACAGGCCCGAAACTTAAGGCCCGGCCCTACCTGGGCCCTCATCAAACCATGTACACCCAAGACACTGCCCCCGTTGCCACCCTTAGATCTCCACATATGGAGCTGACCCGTTCTGACATTCCATATGTTGATCTGACCTCATCAAACCCTGTATAGTCAAGACACGCTCCATACCGTATATGGCCAGACCTCATCAAACCCTGTACACTCAAGACACTGCCCCCGCTGCCACCCTTAAATCTCCATATATGGAGCTTACCTGTTCTGACATTCCTTATGTTGATCTGACTTCATAAAACCCTGTACACTCAAGACACGCTCCATATATGGCCAGTACAGAATTCATTCCATATGTTGATCCCATGCCAAATCCCATGCCAAAGCGCCATCGCTCGTCCAGCAGTCTGCCGTCACCCAGACGGATGCGTCATGCAACCTCGGTCGCTTCTCGCCCTCAGGGCGTCTTGTACTGGTATGCATTGTGTGTGTGTGTGTGTGTGTGTGTGTGTGTGTGTGCGTGCGTGCCTGCATGCTTAGCTTATACTGTATATAGACTATTGTAAAGTAGAAAACTTGACTCTTCTTGAAAGATTTGCCAGAAGCCACAACTGAATTTAATATGGCATACAGGCTAAAATCATTTGTTCTCAAAGTTCTCAAATTGAGCTGGGGAGTGGGGACCCTCTGGAACAGGCTTCATAGGGGTTCCAGGGGGTCCCCAGCTCAATTATTGATAGTTTAAGTTTAAGGAACCAGAGGTCCGTAACTCCATTCGAGTGTAGCCTAGTTATTATGGCGTGTCCGTGAACTAAACGCACAACAAAACTGGGGGTCCTCCTTTACTTATAATTTAAAAAGTTTGCAGAACACTTATAAATCACAAAATCTGAGATCTGCCTCTTAAATACAGGGACAAGCGGGCCTAGTCATAACCGTGTCATTAAGCGTGTGACGTGATATGCACTCTGTGACAGATATCTGACCAGATTTGAGCAAGGTCTGACCTATTTTCTCATTCTTAGCATGCTTGTGTGTTCAAGTGCAAATGAAATAGGTCGCTCAAATGGTTACATAAATAAAAGTGGCCTTTATTATATTCAGGCCCATGCCCTCTCTTTTTCTGACCCTCTGGAAAGCATGAAAAATGATCGGGACACATCAAGGTGTCCTATAAGGGCTACGGCTACCCTCTTATTATTATTGGAACTGCTGCCGATCGATTCATTGTCAGCTGACCCGTTGCAAGAATGTATAGCGTAAATGCTTTTCAAATTAAAACGCCCGATAAGCGATGTTTATTTATTTTTCTCGTCTCCTTTTTCTCTCTGCCTCTTTTTCTCTTTTTTTGCAAATACTCACAGAAATCGGCCTGGCTTTGCGGATCGCAGTAAAAAAACAATGTTTGTTTTATGCAGCGTCCGTCATGCTTCCAGAACGCAGCTGTAGCGTTGAGCTTTGCAGACGCATGCGGGCGGACTTGTGAAGGTCTCCGGCGTGTGTTAACTTGGTCATTCGGTGTTCAGGCAGCTCCTGCATGGAATGGATCTATCCCGTGAAGAGGATGCCAGCCACAGGACTCCATGTTATTTGGCTTGCAGGCACGCCACGGCTACGTACGTAACGTCAATGGGGGTGGGGGTGGCGGTGGGGGTGGGGGAAGAGACCCTCCGCCACTGCCAAGTTCATAGACAGATAGTGTAGCGGCAGAATAATGGGAGGGTATATTTCTATTTCTTAGCCTATAACTCATTGATTTAGCCTATGTAGGCTCAACACGGGGGTAGTTTTTATGGAATGTATAGTAGGCCTATTTAGCAAACTTATTTATTAGCTAACGATCTTGACGAAACTGTTGAGAAGTATCCTGATTGATTTGCATGGCAAATTGGCAACTACACTTAAAATCAACGTGAACTGATGTTGGATTGTGATAGCTATAGGCTAGATTAATATTAGAGATTATGTTTATTTAGATAACCAATTAAATACATTATAATAATAATATTCTAATAATGAAAGATAATAATAAACATGTGATCAGTGTTTGGTGTTAAAATATTTAATTGTTTTTAATCAATTCACCTTTTCACAATTTTCTCAATACTAAATTAATCTATCATACCATAATACTGCTCAATTGAATGCATATGGCGCTCTCTAGTGGATGCTGGACGAAATTGTTTCTACTAATGGTGCTTCCCAAGTCGGCCTTTCACAAGATGTCATGAATGTGAGTGAGTCAGTGAGACAGTATTTAGAACAGCAGTGACACCAATATTTTAAATATTTATTACTTAAAACTTTGGTGTGTCCAAGGCTCTTCGTGTGGTGAACCAGGCTTGTTATTCATTGACTTCCTGTCAATACAAAAAACAAAAACAAATTACCATCAGGAATGCATGCATGCCCAATAGATAAATACACAGAATATAATCCTTTTAGTATGCAGTGGTTCCCACATTTTTCTTTTCAGCTTGAGACCCAAAAGAGAAAGTTGTGTTGTGTCCCCAGGTGTCTCCCGGTACCCAATACCAATAGGACACTTTAAAAAGGGGGATATTTACTCGTGAGCCATAAAAACGGTTGCATGACCACCAAAAACTCACTCACCCCAGTGTTTCCAGCCTTGGATCTCTCTGTAGAGAGCGTCCCCTGGACAGGTGGTGTCCACAACCTGTCTGTGACCTTGAATGGTGAAGTTGGCCACCAGTTGACCGCCGCCGACGGCACAGGAGGTCAGACGGTCTCTCACCAACTCCATGGCATGCTGCGAAGGCAGGCTGGAAGAATAGTCACCGATGAACGGAACCCCGTAGCCTTTGTCGTTGTGGCCTTTGGTGTGGGCACCTTGCCAATTCCATCCTCTCCCCATGTATATATAACCATCACCACCGGCGACAAAGCTGAAAGGAGACAAAGATTTACATAATTACAATCTCCTCTGCCACCTGTGAGGACCAGCTTTTTGATTGATTTAAAGACATTGAAGCTGAATGAGCCTTGATGGGTGACATGACGAGCTCCTGAGACTATAAAACACTGTCAATAAAGTGTTTTATTCTATTCTTCTGTGTGCTATGTAGGTAGGTGTAGGTTTAAAGTAGTTACTTTACATTCCAAGTAAAGTCTGTTAATACCATCATTATGTTGCCTCCTGGGTTTGGTTTTAGTCCTTGAGTTACCTCTGTAGTGAATACAGGTAGTAGTGAAAAAAACAACTACTTAGGTTGAGAATCAGTGAGAAGGTTGAGAATCCGTTTTTAAATTCTCTGGGAACAATATCTACATTGTAAAACCTCACTGACATGTCACTGATTTAACTCAAGAGTTACAGGCCCACAAGAGACACATTGGGTTCCACAACTGTCAATCATTTGAGAACCACTGTTTCTACCTGTATCCAATGTCGTCCCAGCCTCTTTCGTCCTGATGGTATCGCTGCATGGCCCTCATGTTAGCAGAACACTGGTCAAAGGTCAGACAGGGCTGGCTGGGTATGGCGGTGTGGTGGATGTAAAGGAAGGGCAGAGGGAGGGAAAGGAGTGTCGGAGTCCCTCTGTAGGGCTTTGCACCCCACATACACCGTGGAATGATGGCTGGGCAGTCTGTGTGCGGGTGTGCGCGCACACACACACACACACACACACACACACATTTGAATTATTTTATTTGGATCTGCACAAGTGGCGTATACAGAATAGACTCAAACACTGGTCAGAATAAGGTTATACATTGATTATATGGTCCAACCAAGCTGCTGCACATGCTTAACACACAGAGGGAAAAGAAGAGAAAAAATAAATATATATATATATATATATAGCACATTGTTGACATACTATATACTTGATACTACTAGACAGGATGTTTGTTTTGGGTTTTTTAAGCCACCTAGGGATAAATGAAACAACGCCTTCTCCAGACAGACAGACTGCCCATAGTAGCTGAGACAGAACAGTATTTAGCCAGCTTTTTTGCATTTGTTTTTAGCAATCCGCCCAATTGCACACACACACACACACACACACACACACACACACACACACACACACACACACACACACACAACACAGTTACCTTGCCATGATGTAACTCCAACGGTGGCCAATATAACAAATTGTTGCTCCATTTATTAGAAATGGATCATTCAAAATAGGCTCCTCATTGACTTAAATTGCAATTGCACAGCTCTCAAAGTAATTATCTTAGCATGTGTCCTATTACTTAGTTGTGAAGTTGCAAAAATCTGGACCTTCGACTTGACTTTGTCTGTTCTGCTGTGAGACCTGACCTACTGTATGTGCAACATGGCTGCTTTAAGCCTACATTTTAGACAGTAAAAACCAAGGAGCTGTAGTTTATTCAAAGAACACTCACAGGTCTAGTGTAAACAACTGCTTTGCACACATAGTTCTATCTTTCTGTACCGTTTGTCTGGAGTAACCTTGGTGTTATACTATATAGTTAAAGCTTGATTGTGCATGTTGGTAGAGGTCTGGGTTATCTAGTTACTTTGCCATGATGTAACTCCAGATATTGGTGAGACATCTTGAATTGCTGCTCCGTTGATTAGAAAACAAAATCATAAACCAACATAGTCTCCATATTGAGCTACATTACGCAGTCACTGCATCACAGTGTGAAACATATCTCAAAGCCACACTTTTAGCACACAAAATGCAAACAAAGAGGATTCTGTGACATTACGAATCCTGACTTTATGAAAATGTCACATTTCTGTTTAGTTTAACATTTGTAGATCTGGATCTGCCTGCATGGATCAAGTTCGGATCATCTTCCCAATTCAAATTTCAACTATTGAAGACAGCTCGCCATGGCAAAGTAACTACACACTCAAACCACTTATAACAAAGTGTAGTTTTGCTTAAAATAAACACGGTTTATGGCACATCAAATGTGATTCGTTACCCATGTATTTGTGGACAAATTCTTTCATCCCCTCATTCACCACGATAGTGAGTCCCTTCTCCTCCATCACGTCCATCTTGGGTTGTCCTGCTAGCCTCCGCTCCAGGGCTGTAGAACTCACTACCTGCCTGGCCAGGATCGGAGGTCTGACCAACTCCTGGAAGTTCTCCCTGCGACGCTGGCTAACATGGACCGGAGTGGTGTCCATGCGTTGGCAGTAGTATGAACTCAGCAGGCTGCTCAGCTTGACGGCAGGCCCTCTGGACTGGGTGGAGGAGACCTCCATCCCTACAATCACACCATCCATACCTCCATTGACCATGGCGGTAGTGATGCGGGAGACCGGACCAGAAAGGTTAAAGTTGACGGGTGTGGAGATGCTGTCCCAGCAGCCATCTGGGCCCAGACGCTGGGGGGTGATGGACTTCTGGAAGTCCCCAAAAGAGAGAGCCAGGTCTCTGGCCAGCGTGAGGGGGTACAGACCCTCAACGCCGCCCGTAATCTTGGAGAGGAGTCCGACTTCGATGCCCAGGAGGAGGGGTCTGAGGGCGACTGTGGTTCCATCTGAAGTCAGGACGACTCCCTCTTCTCTGCCATCCTTGGTCACCCTGTGGTGTATCGCCCCGTCAAAGTAATCTGAGAGACCAGCCTCCATCACGGCTCCATCAGAGGACGAGCTACCAAGGAAGTGTTGAATGAATGTGTCCATCAGCCCAGCTGCCCTGCGCAGGCTTCGCAGCACATCGATGGGCTTCAGACCCAGGTTGGCCTCCTCCACTTCCTTTATGGCCTCGATGAACTCATTCATGTGCCAGTTACTGGGAAAAGCTAAGAGATGAACAGTGACAATACCTTACTTGACATGATTTGTAAGACAGTTCTAACTCAGTAGAATGTGTAGTGTTGATTTACTAAGTCATACTGTGTATAACCTTTCCAATGAAACAAAATATATAATCTTTCCCTGAGATATTTATCACAAAATTACCTAGGCAGAGAAATGTAACACAAATGCATGCATTTATGTATTTCTATGTTAATAAATACAGTTTCTGACAACTTGTTACGTTCCAAAAGATTCTCGGTGTTAGAACCTTGCAGCATTCCTTTTTGAGCAGTAGGCCTACTTCCATTTAGAGAAACGGCATAATGACAACGAAACAAGGTGTCACCAAAGATATTACTAAAATGACTGTTACACAGGAATCAGATTACTTTAAATGTGAAAGTGTATACCTATTACTCTTTATACCCATCTAAGCCCCCTTTTTTCTTTTTTTTACAAAATAGGAATGCAAGGTTGGAAGGGGTTAAAAGTGAAATTAATTATCCTGAATTAACTGAGTTGTTCCTCTCAGAATGTGTGTACAATTTACAGTAATTGTGAATTTGTGATGTTACAGTACGTGTGTATGTGTATGCGTTGATACACAACTGATATATAACTGATCATAGATAGAAATCAACACCCTGGAATCCTCCCACTTACACCAAAACACATTAAGGCACTGGTTCTCAACCTGTCACAGGTTGGGCCCACAGGATCGTGAGCATATTGGAAGTGGGCCCCCAAATAATTGGCAAAACACTCAAATTATATTGATATACGTTAATATTTTTTAAATTATGTAAAGAAAATGATGGTATTCTTTAAATAAATAAAAACTTTTATCATTGTGATACCGATAGGAGCTGAAAGTATATACTGTATGTTGATATTTGTTCTTCTGATCCAAGCCAGAACACAATTGATTGAGGCAGAGAACCACTGTGCAAATAGAAATCAAAACCACGAAATGCTGAGATTACTCAGATTACTGAATGACACAAAGTCTTGTATGATTCCCACCCCTGACCCCACATTACTACAAAACTATGTTTTGAGACCATCATACATTTCATAAGTATGACAAAATATAAAATAAATAAATATTGTATTTACCATCTGTGGAAATACTGGACAAGACCACAAGAATGGTGACAGACCATATGATGTATCTCTCCATGTTGTAATGTATCCTATCCACCCAGCAACACTTTAAGATGCAGCTGAATCAAATGTTCTCTCATTTTAAACACACAGAAAGAGGTAGTTACTAGTTCCCCACTGGGCATTGGGCAATGTGGGAAACTGGCACCTGTAGCAAGCAAAGGATTATGTTTGACCTTACATGCCCCAAGAACCCTGGGTATAATATGATGTTGACACAGCTGTCTTTGACAGTAATATACAGCCTTTCAGACATTCTCTAATATATTATATGTTTTTTTTCCAGATGGATAAGACTCAATAAAGTATAAACAGATAATAATAACTAAATGGAGAAACGAGAACTCCTACACAGGGAGGAAGTGAAACTGTTGGTGGACCACACACAACCTGGTCCTGAATGTCAACAAGACAAAGGAGATCATTGTCAACCTCAGACGGAACAAGCACAGTCAAATCTCACTGTTTCGGGGATATTCGTTTGCCTCCCGCATCTGAAAACACTGTTTCGGGGATATTCGTTTGCCTCCCGCATCTGAAAACACTGTTTCGGGGATATTCGTTTGCCTCCCGCATCTGAAAACACTGTTTCGGGGATATTCGTTTGCCTCCCGCATCTGAAAACACTGTTTCGGGGATATTCGTTTGCCTCCCGCATTTGAGAACACTGTTTCGGGGATATTCGTTTGCCTCCTGGATCTGAAAACACTGTTTCGGGGATATTCGTTTGCCTCCCGCATCTGAAAACAGTGTTTCGGGGATATTCGTTTGCCTCCCGCATCTGAAAACAGTGTTTCGGGGATATTCGTTTGCCTCCCGCATCTGAAAACACTGTTTCGGGGATATTCGTTTGCCTCCCGCATCTGAAAACACTGTTTCGGGGATATTCGTTTGCCTCCCGCATCTGAAAACACTGTTTCGGGGATATTCGTTTGCCTCCCGCATCTGAAAACACTGTTTCGGGGATATTCGTTTGCCTCCCGCATCTGAAAACAGTGTTTCGGGGGTATATTCGTTTGCCTCCCGCATCTGAAAACAGTGTTTCAAGGACACCCGTTTGCCTCCCGCATCTGAAAACAGTGTTTCAAGGACACCCGTTTGCCTCCCGCATCTGAAAACAGTGTTTCAAGGACACCCGTTTGCCTCCCGCATCTGAAAACAGTGTTTCAAGGACACCCGTTTGCCTCCCGCATCTGAAAACAGTGTTTCAAGGACACCCGTTTGCCTCACGCATCTAAAAACAGTGTTTCAAGGACACCCGTTTGCCTCCCGCATCTGAAAACAGTGTTTCAAGGACACCCGTTTGACTCCCGCATCTGAAAACAGTGTTTCAAGGACACCCGTTTGCCTCCCGCATCTGAAAACAGTGTTTCAAGGACACCCGTTTGCCTCCCGCATCTGACAACAGTGTTTCGGGGATATTCGTTTGCCTCCCGCATCTGAAAACACTGTTTCGGGGATATTCGTTTGCCTCCCGCATCTGAGAACACTGTTTCGGGGATATTCGTTTGCCTCCCGCATCTGAAAACACTGTTTCGGGGATATTCGTTTGCCTCCCGCATCTGAAAACACTGTTTCGGGGATATTCGTTTGCCTCCCGCATCTGAAAACACTGTTTCGGGGATATTCGTTTGCCTCCCGCATCTGAAAACACTGTTTCGGGGATATTCGTTTGCCTCCCGCATCCGAAAACAGTGTTTCGGGGATATTCGTTTGCCTCCCGCATCCGAAAACAGTGTTTCGGGGATATTCGTTTGCCTCCCGCATCTGAAAACACTGTTTCGGGGATATTCGTTTGCCTCCCGCATCTGAAAACACTGTTTCGGGAATATTCGTTTGCCTCCCGCATCTGAAACACTGTTTCAAGGACACCCGTTTGCCTCCCGCATCTGAAAACACTGTTTCGGGGATATTCGTTTGCCTCCCACATCTGACAACAGTGTTTCGGGGATATTCGTTTGCCTCCCGCATCTGACAACAGTGTTTCGGGGATATTCGTTTGCCTCCCGCATCTGAAAACACTGTTTCGGGGATATTCGTTTGCCTCCCGCATCTGAAAACACTGTTTCGGGGATATTCGTTTGCCTCCCGCATCTGAAAACACTGTTTCGGGAATATTCGTTTGCTTCCCGCATCTGAAACACTGTTTCAAGGACACCCGTTTGCCTCCCGCATCTGAAAACACTGTTTCGGGGATATTCGTTTGCCTCCCGCATCTGACAACAGTGTTTCGGGATATTCGTTTGCCTCCCGCATCTGAAAACACTGTTTCGGGGATATTCGTTTGCCTCCCGCATCTGAAAACACTGTTTCGGGGATATTCGTTTGCCTCCCGCATCTGAAAACACTGTTTCGGGGATATTCGTTTGCCTCCCGCATCTGAAAACACTGTTTCGGGGATATTCGTTTGCCTCCCGCATCTGAAACACTGTTTCGGGGATATTCGTTTGCCTCCCGCATCTGAAAACACTGTTTCGGGGATATTCGTTTGCCTCCCGCATCTGAAAACACTGTTTCGGGGATATTCGTTTGCCTCCCGCATCTGAAAACACTGTTTCGGGGAAATTCGTTTGCCTCCCGCATCTGAAAACACTGTTTCGGGGATATTCGTTTGCCTCCCGCATCCGAAAACAGTGTTTCGGGGATATTCGTTTGCCTCCCGCATCTGAAAACACTGTTTCGGGGATATTCGTTTGCCTCCCGGATCTGAAAACACTGTTTCGGGGATATTCGTTTGCCTCCCGCATCTGAAAACAGTGTTTCGGGGATATTCGTTTGCCTCCCGCATCTGAAAACACTGTTTCGGGGATATTCGTTTGCCTCCCGCATCTGAAAACACTGTTTCAAGGACACCCGTTTGCCTCCCGCATCTGAAAACAGTGTTTCAAGGAAACCCGTTTGCCTCACGCATCTGAAAACAGTGTTTCAAGGACACCCGTTTGCCTCCCGCATCTGAAAACAGTGTTTCAAGGAAACCCGTTTGCCTCCCGCATCTGAAAACAGTGTTTCAAGGACACCCGTTTGCCTCCCGCATCTGAAAACAGTGTTTCAAGGACACCCGTTTGCCTCCCGCATCTGAAAACACTGTTTCAAGGACACCCGTTTGCCTCCCGCATCTGAAAACAGTGTTTCAAGGACACCAGTTTGCCTCACGCATCTGAAAACAGTGTTTCAAGGACACCCGTTTGCCTCACGCATCTGAAAACAGTGTTTCAAGGACACCCGTTTGCCTCACGCATCTGAAAACAGTGTTTCAAGGACACCCGTTTGCCTCCCGCATCTGAAAACAGTGTTTCAAGGACACCCGTTTGCCTCCCGCATCTGAAAACAGTATTTCAAGGACACCCGTTTGCCTCCCGCATCTGACAACAGTGTTTCAAGGACACCCGTTTGCCTCCCGCATCTGAAAACAGTGTTTCAAGGACACTCGTTTGCCTCCCGCATCTGAAACACAAACACAAACACACACACATTCTCTCGGCACAGCGGCTCGAGCACTCAACACAAACACACACACATTCTCTCTCTCGGCACAGCGGCTCGAGCGCTCAACACACTAAAAAAGCAACTTGCCAAATATTGATCTGTTTGGGCTCTTTATAGGTGTCCATGAACTGTCAACTGTTATATTTGTCTCCTTGTAAAATTAACTGTCATTTGTGGATTCAAATGAAAAACTAAAATTGTGTGCGCGTGCGTGCGTGTGTGTGTGTGTGTGTGTGTGTGTCATTAGTATACACACGCAGCATACAGAGAATCAAAACATGGCTCCTACTTTGAGCAGTCTTCTAACCGATGTCGTCATCAGTGTAAGATGCTGCAGGATCTCATCATCTCATCCTCAAACTCTGCAATGTTGTCATTTGGACTCTGGGGTCATCAGCAGGATATCTGAAAGAAAGAAAGAAAGAAAGAAGCTTGTGACTAAATAACTACAATATAGGTCCTCTATAGCGCCACCTATACTGTATTATCTGTATACCAAAGGAATCAAGTTCGACACACGTTTTGAACAAGGTCAACTTCTCCCTCTTCCGCATTCAAAGCCCACGCACGCATGCTGCCGTGTGCGGTGTTCCCCTCTGGGGGTCTGCGGTTCCCCGGGGGCGTCCCCTGGGGCGTCCCAGCTCACTGCTAAACTGCATATCACACAGAACCAGAGAGGCTCCCCATTGTTCCCCATTGAAACTCTGCCGGAGGGGTCTGGACAGACAGTGGGCGATCATTGGCATGCGCGGCCCGCCGCGGCACTGAATATTAAACCATTTAGGCCTGACAACTGTCTTCTAAATCATGATGTTTTTAGATCAGTGGTGCTCAATATTTCATGTCAAGGATCCCCAAAAAGTAGTTGGCCGCCGATCGACCCCCATCTGAAAATATGTTGTTTCTTCAGGGACCCAACCAAAAGCAAAGATTTGACTTAAACTTTGACTCTGTTAACAATATTAAAAAACAGCAGATCTACAAGCTCATGGCGCGGCACACAGGTCCATTGTCCACCAGTCGACCTTGAGGCTTAATCAGGAGTTGTAGTAGCCACAGGATAATCTAAGCGGTGGATATTGCTCTTGTCTTCATGTCTTTATGTAATTGTCTTGTTCTTTGTGTTATGTCAAATGTGTGACGTATATGTGTTCTGCATACTTGGCTGCTGTGTCGCAAGACAAATTACAGTGTGAACTGACAATAAAGTACTATATCATATCACTCGGTATAGATCTGCTATTTTTCAATAGCTAAAATATATAGCATGATGCTTAAAAACACCAAAAGGGGTTCCCGTGCTGAATGGGTTAAACCAGAAGGGTTCCGTGGCGCACATTTGTAAGAGGCACACACTGGAAGGGGGGGGGGTGCCTGTCACACCCAGAATAATTAGCATTTATTTAACCACACACACACACACACACACACACACACACACACTATCTATGCCAGGGGTGGGCAACTGGTGGCCCGGGGGCCACATGCAGCCCCCACCTTCACTCAATGCGGCCCTCATGTTAATATCAGAATACATATTGATTTCAGCTGTTACAATTCCAAACCCACTTTAATTACTTCATTATTGTCTTTGAGAGAAAGTTAACATAACTATAACTAAATGCATTTGAAATTCAATAAAAAAAGGTTACTTTTCAGGATTCCAATTCAAAAATAGCAAAGAAATATTCAGGTTTTCAATTCAAATATTGCAAAAAATAGCCGATCTACAAGCTCAAAACGCGTCGCATTGAGGCGCGTCAACGGGTGTCAATTTCTACGACAGTAATATGCACTGTGGCCCCTCTGGAATGAGTGTGGAAATATATTGGCCCTATATGCATCATCAAAGTTGCCCAGCCCTGATCTATGCTATATACAAGGCTAAAGGTTTTGTTTAATTTTAACGTAAGCCTATATATATATATATATCATATTTAATGTTCTCAACCTGGGATGGGAGTCCCTGTACAGTACAACGTGTACACAGAGCTCAAGACTTAAATCAACACTTATAGGATTTTACAGTGAACTTTGGGGTCCCAGTCAGTCAGAGAATAAGAAGAGTTGTATCAGATGGGGGTAAACCGCTATAGAAATCACTGAACTGTATTAATCCATTTTGGGTGGGAATTAACCCCTTTTGGTGTTTTAAACATTATGATATAATTTAGCTATTGAAAAATAGCAGATCTACAAGCTCATGGTTCGCGCGCTATGCGCTTATAGATCTGTGTATTTTTGAAAAAGATCGAAGACATAGAAACATAGCTTTTTCAGAAAACTGTCAGGATGTATAGAAGACATTTTTTGAATCTGATCTCAGGTCAAAATGGGTTCAAATGGGGTAAATCACAGAGTTACAGCACTAAAGGACCAATGCACACAACTATACCGTATAGGAGTTCCTGCTGTCTTTACTGATAAACAAGCCCAAAGTAACAGCTTGAACAGATCTACAAGCTCACAATATTAAATATAAAAAAAGGTATTAAAGTTAAATCTGACTTGCCTAAGCCTGCAGTGCAGATACGCTGTTATATGGAATTTTCAGAATAGACAAAATTATTATATATTTTTTCAATACAGAATGAGATCATATCGACATATCCTTAGTTCCTGACCTGCAGTATAGCTGATAGCTAATATTACTCAGATCTAGTACTCCTTACAAAACACAATAATATTATATTACTTGGATTCAAAAGAAATATAATACTACATACGTAATTTTGCTACCCCCACCCGCAAAAAAAAAACTGAATCCAATTCATTAGAATAATCAGTCACCAATATCAGCCAAGCTGAATAACCAGTCACCAATATCAGCCAAGCTGAATAATCAGTCACCAATATCAGCCAAACTATTTTTCTGCTGCAAAATGTACTGTAGATATCTATATAAAATAAAACAGCAATCTCTAACCTACTACAATTTTTTTCTTTTACATATTAATAATATTAAAGTGTTTTCAATAGCTAAAATATATAGCATGATGCTTAAAAACACCAAAAGGGGTTCCCGTGCTGAATGGGTTAAACCAGAAGGGTTCCGTGGCGCACATTTGTAAGAGGCACACACTGGAAGGGGGGGGGGGGTGCCTGTCACACCCAGAATAATTAGCATTTATTTAACCACACACACACACACACACACACACACACACACACTATCTATGCCAGGGGTGGGCAACTGGTGGCCCGGGGGCCACATGCAGCCCCCACCTTCACTCAATGCGGCCCTCATGTTAATATCAGAATACATATTGATTTCAGCTGTTACAATTCCAAACCCACTTTAATTACTTCATTATTGTCTTTGAGAGAAAGTTAACATAACTATAACTAAATGCATTTGAAATTCAATAAAAAAAGGTTACTTTTCAGGATTCCAATTCAAAAATAGCAAAGAAATATTCAGGTTTTCAATTCAAATATTGCAAAAAATAGCCGATCTACAAGCTCAAAACGCGTCGCATTGAGGCGCGTTTTGAGCTTGTAGATCGGCAATTTTTTTCTACGACAGTAATATGCACTGTGGCCCCTCTGGAATGAGTGTGGAAATATATTGGCCCTATATGCATCATCAAAGTTGCCCAGCCCTGATCTATGCTATATACAAGGCTAAAGGTTTTGTTTAATTTTAACGTAAGCCTATATATATATATATATCATATTTAATGTTCTCAACCTGGGATGGGAGTCCCTGTACAGTACAACGTGTACACAGAGCTCAAGACTTAAATCAACACTTATAGGATTTTACAGTGAACTTTGGGGTCCCAGTCAGTCAGAGAATAAGAAGAGTTGTATCAGATGGGGGTAAACCGCTATAGAAATCACTGAATTGTATTAATCCATTTTGGGTGGGAATTAACCCATTTTGGTGTTTTAAACATTATGATATAATTTAGCTATTGAAAAATAGCAGATCTACAAGCTCATGGTTCGCGCGCTATGCGCTTATAGATCTGTGTATTTTTGAAAAAGATCGAAGACATAGAAACATAGCTTTTTCAGAAAACTGTCAGGATGTATAGAAGACATTTTTTGAATCTGATCTCAGGTCAAAATGGGTTCAAATGGGGTAAATCACAGAGTTACAGCACTAAAGGACCAATGCACACAACTATACCGTATAGGAGTTCCTGCTGTCTTTACTGATAAACAAGCCCAAAGTAACAGCTTGAACAGATCTACAAGCTCACAATATTAAATATAAAAAAAGGTATTAAAGTTAAATCTGACTTGCCTAAGCCTGCAGTGCAGATACGCTGTTATATGGAATTTTCAGAATAGACAAAATTATTATATATTTTTTCAATACAGAATGAGATCATATCGACATATCCTTAGTTCCTGACCTGCAGTATAGCTGATAGCTAATATTACTCAGATCTAGTACTCCTTACAAAACACAATAATATTATATTACTTGGATTCAAAATAAATATAATACTACATACGTAATTTTGCTACACCCACCCGCAAAAAAAAACTGAATCCAATTCATTAGAATAATCAGTCACCAATATCAGCCAAGCTGAATAACCAGTCACCAATATCAGCCAAGCTGAATAATCAGTCACCAATATCAGCCAAACTATTTTTCTGCTGCAAAATGTACTGTAGATATCTATATAAAATAAAACAGCAATCTCTAACCTACTACAATTTTTTTATTTTACATATTAATATGTAATAATATTACAGTTTTTGGTCAGTAATACCTCTCGTCCCTGGGTAGAATAAAGATAACAATAGAGATTGATTCTGAATAATATTATAATCAAAGTAACTTGTTTGAATGCCCAACACTGTAGCTAGCTGTGGGAGTGGGCTGCTCTACTCTGCCCCCTGTGGGTCGAACAGCAGTGATGCATCCTGCTTCCTTAACCACACCAAAGGGTCACCATGATGACCCTTGGGGTCCAAACGGTTGCAAGGAGCAGTGTTGTTTGGGCAGAAGATTTTAGTTTTAGTTTACATCACTGCAAAGTGCTCCTTTAACCCATTTTGGACTGAGGTCGATAAAAAAAAAGGGTTCTAAATCCTATTTTTTCCTGAAAAACGTATGTTTCTATGTCAGTGGTCCTCAACCTTTTTCATGTCAAGGACCCCCAGAATTCTCTATTGGGCCACGGACCCCCATCTCAAAATATGTAGTTCCAGACCAGGGACCCCCCCAGAAGCAAATATTTTAGTTAAAAATGTTCGCTCTGAAATATATATTCAATGATTTGTGCCACATTTTAACGATTTTTCAAAAATAGCAGACCTACAAGCTCGTAGCGGCCTTTCTGTGTGGAGTTTGCATGTTCTCCCCGTGTCCGCCTAGGGTAGGTACCCTCACAAAAAACATGCAGTAATCCTGGTCACTAAAACTGCCTCCCCCTGGCCAGCCGGGGGGCCTGATGGAGGGGAAAGGAACTGGTTGGAATAACGTGTTCCTTCCACGAGCCAACCAGGGAAACTCCCCCCTGTCAGGTGTAAAGGAGCAACTTGGACACTCATGCATGAAGGAAGCATGAGTTCAAGTCCGTTGCTCTCCCCTTGTCCCCCATATATGGGGACTAGGTTGGAGGAGGGTGTGTAGAGCCCAGGATCACATTAGATGATTGACACAGGGGTGAAAAATGAGTTACAAAATCGTGGGATAAAAAATAAATACCTTACTACTGAGCTAAGGTTGGGATCTCTCGGCAGTAATTCTCAGGCCCTTGATTTAGGGCCTCTGTTACATTAGTTTTTCTTTCAATCTTAGACTATTTTTAAATCCGATAGTGTCACACACTACACAGGATAATCTTATCAAATTGATTTAGCAGATAATCTTAACCCGCTCAGCACAGGAACCCCTTTTGGTGTTTGAAGCATTATGTTATACTTTAGGTATTGAAAAATAGCAGATGTACAAGCTTGTGGCGCGGCACTGAGTGCCACGCTGCATCCTTGTAGATCTGCTATTTTTTTTAAACCGTGAAAATGTTGATCTGCTATTTTTTTTTTATCGTGAAATTTTGGTGCAAATCTTTGAATATATAATTCTTTCAGAGCGAACGTTTTTAACTCAAATCTTGACTTTGGGGGGCGTCCCTGGAACAACATATTTTCAGATGGGAGTCGGAGGCCAATTACAGATGATTTTTGAGAGTCCTTGACATGAAATAGTTCTAGAACCACTGATATAGAAACATATTTTCAGAAAACTGTCAGGATTTAGAAGATATATTTTTTAGAAGCCGCGTCTAAATGGGTTAAAGGCATCACACACACACTACAGAATTCTATGCAGATTATCAGGTTTACCCAAAGACAGCATTATTCCCTTGCAATAGTTTGCTAAATCAACAGATGTATAAGAACTATGGAGGAGTGCATCAACATGAAAGGTGGATCATATAGGCCTATAATAATGATCAGCATATCAAAGTCATACGATTTGTCACACACGTTACCGCAGTGAAATTTGTTGACCCATCTCTTGGAGCGGTGAGCCGCAGCCTAGGAGCGGTGAGCTGCAGCCGTGCCGCGCTCGGGAATCATTTGATTAGTAGATTTGACCCCCCCAAACCAACCCTTTGATCCTGAGTGCCAAGCAGGGAGGCATTGGGTCCCATTTTTACAGTCTTTGGTATATGAATCAAAACATGGTTCCTACTTTGAGCAGTCTTCTAATCGATGTCGTCATCAGTGTAAGATGCTGCAGGATCTCATCATCACATCCTCAAACTCTGCAATGTTGTCGTTTGGACTCTGGGGTCATCAGCAGGATATCTGAAAGAAAGAAAGAAAGAAAGAAGCTTGTGACTAAATAACTACAATATAGGTCCTCTATTTAACACAGCTTATCTTTTCTATTTCCTGAAAAGTTCAATTTGGACACACACACCTTACACTCACACTCACTGTGTGTGTGTGTGTACTGTGTGTGTGTGTGTGTGTGTGTGTGTGTGTGTGTGTGTGTGTGTGTGTGTGTGTGTGTGTGTGTGTGTGTGTGTGTGTGTGTGTGTGTGTGTGCACGCCGGCTGCATGCAGAGAGCAGTGAGACGAGCCAGCTTACTGTTTTAAACATATAACCACGCACACACCCGTTGTAACTGCCATCGCTAATGCAGTAGTGTTCTGACATGTTTTGGCCTCCCTCCTTCCTAATTATGGGACAACCCATCAGGGTGTACGCCCGTAATGAGACGTACCCATACCTGGGCCATAAGTTCAACATCGCTGGCGAGTGGGGGGAGCAAGTCAAGGAGCTCACTAGAGAGTTTCACCGTCGACTCGACCTGATCGATCTGTCCCCCCTCCCTATAGTCATGAAGCTCGAGGCTGTGAGAGAAGTGGCCCTGGCGAAGATACAACACCTATTTGCCAATGTACACATCGCACAACATGCACTGAGAGACATGACAAATAGAACTGTTAAACTGCTAAAATGGGCAAAAAACAACGGAAATGTGTTCACCATCAAAGCAAGACTGTAAGTATTACCAACCAAGTACAATCTGTCAATCTGGTATCCCGACACCCACACTCCACTCTGTATAAAACATCATGATTCTGAACAACACCTAGAATCCATCGCACATAACAAATGGATGTAGTGCATACAAAAACTCGCCACGACCGGATTGTTGACCTCCTAGTGTCTGATGCAGTTCGAAAGTATGTGCCATCTAGTGCAGCAATGTATAAACATTCAAGAGTGTTACCAGATTGGTTTAGCTGCATGCGATGTCTTTGCTAACATCCCGAATACACCTGATGTTGTCTTTGTTGACACCAGTCACAAGGAGGTCCTGATTCTGGAGGTGGGCTGTGTCTTTGATTTGTACATGGACCAGGCATTCCAAGATAAACATTCCAAGTATCAACCATTACTTGGAAGTATAACAAACCTGGGGTATCGCTGTAGATTTGCCATACTGATATTCGGAAGCCTGGGCCATGTGCATAAACTGACCATGAGTGGCCTAAGAATAGCTGGCATGACAAAAAGCAAAGCCAAACAACAGAGAATCAAAACACGGTTCCTACTTTGAGCAGTCTTTGTCGTCTCAGGATCTCATCATTACATCCTCAAACACTGCAATGTTGTCCTCTGGACTCATCAGCAGGATATCTGAAAGAAAAGAAAGAAAGAAAGAAAGAAAGAAGCTTGTGACTAAATAACTACATTATAGGTCTTCTATTTAACACACAGCTTATCTTTTCTATTTCCTGAAAGACACACACACACCTTAGACTAGAGACACACGCCAAAATCTGCCATTGAGCCCCATTATAAAAGTCTCAAATTTGAAAGCACTATATTTCTAAAACTATGACACCTTTCAAAGATTCCTTTTCAGGCAAACATGTCCACCGTAAGATGAACTTAAGTAGGCTAGAATGGGGTTGGAAGCAGTGTTGCCAACTTAGCGGATTTGTCGTCATATTTAGCTTCTTTCCAGACCCCCCTAGCGACTGAATTAGTGAAAAGCTTCTGGCGAGAAATCTAGCTTTTTTCCCCTGGTGAATTGGGGACAAATCGTGTTGACAGGCGCCAGATATGCGCCAGAGATAAAATCTTTTTTTTTTTTTTCTCAGCCTCAAATCCGCGAAATTGGCAAAACTAAAAGTGGTCGGCGCGTCTGGTCTGGCTCACAGGTCACAGCAGGCTCAGTGGCTTCCTCGGCTCGGTTATGTGCACACTGCACAGACTGTCTACCAGTGCTTCCTCCTTTCTTGCTCTGCCTAGGCGAGTGCGCTCCGGTGCGGTATTTCCGAACGCGCCCCTCGAGCTCGACAGAGCAAGAAAGGAGGAAGCACTGGCAGCTCAGTTTAGTCTGCTAGTAAAAAATAAAATACACACTCGGATGCATAAAGTATTAACCTTCTAATTCCTGTATGGATCGGAACAAAATAGCGTTCTAAACATTAGTTAAATTGAGGTATGTTTTTTTTTAATATTACAATGAGTTTAAACGATGTGTTATCAAATGAAGAGATGATACAAACTAAGTGCACTAAGGGGCGCCTAAAAGTCGCTAGGGACGCAAAAAAGTCGCTAGGGGCGGCGCGCGCTACGCGCGCGCATATCCCACCCCTGGCGACTTTTCGAGGAGCCACTAGCTACTTCCGTTACTGGAGAGTTGGCAACACTGGTTGGAAGGTTTAAGCTTAGAGTATATATACAATAGAGAAGACACCCAGAGGAAATCCTGAAGCGCAATGGACATAGTGGCCGAAGAAGGTATTGCAGTTTGGTAAGGTTTTGCCCTCAAACACATGAACGCGCACTAGGCTCCGCCCACTCCAGCAAGTTTCAGCCAGCTCTCTGAGCTCTGCCCCAGAGCGGAGCGCTGAGAGACAGACCGCATTAAAACCAGGAAATGTCGCATCAGGACTTTTGCTCATTACTTATTATTCTGTGTATATAAAATATAGATAATTTGTCTAATCTCTAGTTACATCAATATTGTTCTTGTAAAATAGTTGGTTTGTGACCAAGTATTAAGATTATAAAGATCGCTTATGTCATTTTGACTGCCAGGACTTCCCATTCACTTACCATAGGCTTCTGCTGTAGAACTCCCGAGTCCGAATTCTTTTTTTTTTTTTTTAAATAGCAGCTGTACATGAAATGTTAATGTTGATTTAGCATCAACATGATTATTTACCGATATAAATACATGGTTTGATAACCTACAAGTAGGCGAAACTCATTTTCTGCCAGGCGTATGTCTCTCCATTTACCCCGTCTTCAAGCCTCCATCCCTGGGCAGAGGTTGAATGATTGACTGGTGGTCGTGGAGCTCTGTGCAGTGCCGTCTCTTTACAGTCTAAAATCAATAGTTAAATTATTCCATAACACTGAAAATGATCTTCCAATTAAAATCAAATTATGGTTAAGTGTGTAAATTACATTTATTCTGTTTGGACAAAGTGCAGTTAAGAAAAGGTGGAGATCAAGGAAGAATTTCTCTATGTCACATGTGAAGTGTAAAACTGGGAATTTCACCCAAGGAATCCATGATGAAGTGCTAAGATAACCACAATAATAACCCAGATTCGTATTGATGTGCTTACCGAGATAATCAAAATGCTTTCATTTTAAACCAACCTCTGAATTAAAACATTGGGTTCTGCAAAAGTCACAGATCAAATTGCAATGATTTTTAAAATAATCTATTATTCACACTGGATAAACAACAGTGGGACTGGAATACTGTACATCCAGTTTTGAGACATATTTCCTATGCACATATATGAACCTGAATGGCATATAGAATAGCCTACGCAGCATTTATTCTGCATATCAGATATTGGAATATGTTCATATTGTCTAAAGAACCAAAAACAATATCTGTCTGGTCAAGCAGTAGATCATGTACGATTTGGTATTTTTGTTAGTAATATGTCTAAAAAGTCATTGCTCATAGTGGTGCGCAAATTGGCATGACAAGTGTCAAAGTGCTCTTTTTTAAACTATATTGACATTCTTTTTCAATTACAATTTTACAATTGTGACAATATTGTCACACTTTAAATATTATTTTGTTATATAAATATATAGTTTGTATTACATTTGTTGGTTGTCTGATACATATTTAATATTTATTATATTTGCATTCATAGTGCTACAAGTGCTATGAAAAAGAACCCATCATTTATTGTATTTTGGCATTTTATTAGAGATCTGTAGCATTATTATTTAATAGTTTAGAGTGGTGCTGTGACCTTGCATTTGCCATGAAGGCTTAAAGTGTTCTTCAGAGCTAAAATTGTTCTACATTGTCATTGGTAAAGTGTATTTGTAAAATGTATGTAGCCTATATTTTCACTTTCTTCTAAATGTGAATTAGCAAAAGTATAAAGTCCCTTTAAAAGCAAATATTCAACTGCAGCACTGCACCACACAATAACACAAGTTGGAATGAACTTCAGTTTATTGCATTAATATTATATTATATGGTGTGTAAACAGTTCATAGAGGTGTATAAAAATAACGAATTTAAAGAATCAGATACATCCATGTTCTTAATCTATTCAAAATGCTAATATGATAAAAAACAGCAGACGAGTCTGCTGCCAACATAGCGATGCGCGTTCACCACGAGTAGCACGCACACGCACACACGCACGATGCTAGTTCATGTGTCGGTCGTCGCGCGTTCATGTGTTTGAGGGCAAAAATCCAGAATGCACAGGGCTCCTAAACCGGAAGGAGGAGTGGATTCGCCTCATGCGCTTCTGAGCAACTCAATGCAAGTGGACGGGAGGAGAACTTGGGTGTCTTCTCTATTGTATATATACTCTAAGGGTTTAAGTATGTAGGACTAGTAGCATGCCAAAGTTTGTGCTATTGCCATAGAGAATGCATTGGGCGTTTAATAACTCTTACATAACTCAGAAACTACAAAACATTTCAAAGTAAAAAGTTCCAGACACACACACACACACACACACACACACACACACACACACACACCTTAGCTGGTATAAACAGTGAATGGACAAATCTGTGACACAGCATGAATTCACAAATAATTACCCTCCGTCATGGACTATAAATACACACGGTAAATAAATGTGTATATGTGCATATATATATATATATATATATATATATATATATATATATATATATATATATATATATATATATATATATATATATATATATATATATATATATATATATATATATTATCATTGCGGTAATTATTATTAAAGTTTTATAGGTTTTGCTTTTAATTATATGGACTGGACTGTCTTTCAGTATGTATTATCATCTGGTGACCAGAGTTGTGTTTGTTGTCGGCTTGTCGCCTCGGTGGAGGAATTCAGAGAAGAGTCCGTCTCCCGCTCGTAAACAAACCATGACATTTAATTTCACTGAATTATATATATTAATATAGACTCCTCAAGTGTCCGCTGTAAAAATACGACTATAAATTGCCGTTTAATGAAGCACAAAAGCATACAATTCCTTACCGTAGAGCCACAGGATAGGCTGTCGGTCCGTCCATCATCTTCAAACTAACTTATTGGCGCTCTTTTTTTAGTTTAGCAGCGACTGAACTATAAGCTACACGCCAAATTAACAACAGCTGCTGCTACTTTGCTCTAATTACACCGCCAGACAAACCTCACCCACACACACCCACACACACATTTCACTGAACTACCGGTATTATATATATATTAATATAGACTCCTCACTCCTCAAGTGTCCACAGTAAAAATACGAAAAAGCATATAAAGCACAAAAGCATAATAAATTCCTTACCGTAGAGCCACAGGATAGGCTGTCCGTCCATCATCTTCAAACTTATGGCGCTCTTACCGTAGCAGGTTAAATACAATTCACTTTCTGAATGTGAATGAATACACGTTGGTCACCTAAACGACCCAGCAATGACGAGCCTAATAACTAATAACTTAAGAATTAATTTTGAAGGAATATTAAATATAATGTCCTTGTTTGTGAAAAGCAGCGACTGAAAGCTACACGGCAAATAAACACAACAGCTGCGGCTAATTTCCTCTGACAAACCTCAACCAGATTCATCTAATAGGAGAGTAGCGACCATAGGGTAGCGACACGCTTTGATCTCGCCCTATACATTGACACGAAAACGCGTATTCAGGGCGGAGTCACCACCCCCCGGGTAAACTGTGATTTGCTCTCGTTCACTGCAATGCAATTTGCGGCATTTCCAAAACAATATTGCGCAGAGTAGCAACTTATTTGCAATGACATACGTTGAAAGATCTGTTGCCCGTGGACAAGGCACGCTACCTCCGCAAGTTAGATATTATCGGCATAGATGTTTGTCCGTATGTTATTAAGGATTGGAAAAAGTTGCATTGGCAGCCATAGAAAATTCTGCCAGGGTAAATGTGACTCCTTTTTAATTGTAAAATATGATAGACCTATGATAGACCATCAGTTATTTTAATTTACTTGATGTTATTCCTTCCTCGACTCAGTCGACTGTAATAAAGGAACATTATTTTTAAACAGACTTTTTGTATATTTAATTTCACTATTATAAATACAAGTGGATGAAACCATTTTCAGGTTGTGATACCTATTGTGTTGTGATACCTAATTATTTAGCTGGGGACATGGAGTCCTTACAGCGCCACCAATAGGTGGATTTTTGAAAATGACTCAAATCATGAAGGCAGTGTGCAACGTGGAATCTTTCACAGACTTTCATACTAGGCTGAGGAATAAGGATTATATACTCTATTATAGGCCTACTGTATATATAGTACAGGTAAAAATCTCTCTCTCTAGAGACGGCTCGCCCCAAACCGTGGATTGGGATATCCGTTCTCAGGCTAATGTTTTCAACAAGCACAATTCTACTCAATCACTTTAAATTAATTAAGTGTCAATCAGGACTGAGTGAAAACAGCATTGTATTATAAGGAGGCATAAAAGACTGGGTCTCGCTGTATTACTCAGGCTGCACTGCAGTGTCTATTCACAGGCGCGAACCCACTACTGAGCGGCACGGGGGCTTTGACCTGCTCCGTTTCCGACCTGGACCGATTCACCCCTCCTTAGGCGACCTGGTGGTCCCGGGCTCCCCCAGGAGCACCATATCGATACCGAACTTAGTGCGGACACCCGATCGACATAGTCCACAGCAGCTCAGAACTCCTGAGCTCAAACGATCCGCCAGCCACAGCCTCCCAGTAACTTGGATTACAGGCGCACGCCACTGCACCCGGCGAGAAGCAAAGACACTTCTAGGGCTTTTATCTTTGAGAAAAATTACGTCATCGGTAAGACTGCAGTCTACACTGCCATCTAGCGGTGAAAATTTGAATTGGTCAGAAGAGAGAAAGTTGTCGCCAGAGTGGAGTAGATACTTTCTCATTGGAATGGAAAACTAGCGGTATAAATCAGTTCCTGAGAATTCCAGTAATGCAGCATTGCCACTGCCACTAGACTACACCACTCTATAACACTGTCTAAACACTAACTGTAGACTGTAGTCAAAGCAGGCTACACAAACCCATTACCCCACTGTTTTTTAAGTGAAAGTTCCTCAATTTTTTTTTTGTTGCTGTTAAAGTATTGGACTTTGGAATAGAGATAAATGCTTTTTGCATTGAAACCACCTGAATGCACTGTATGCATAGACTGCAGGTAGGTTTTCTTGCGACAGTGGATAAGTAGAAATGAGCATTGACTCACAGTACTTAAATAAACTTTATTCATTTAAAAAAGGTCAACAACCTTGATGTTTGACACACCATGCAAACAGATGACTTCTGGATCAATGGTATAGTCATAGTAAAGTGCTAACAGCTTTCAATATGCCATCTTGTGAAACAGTCATCAGGGGGTGGGACTCTTTTTCGGACGCTGGGACCTGATGGGGCACATTTTTCAGCACCAGCTACTACTAGTAGGGCGGGGTTATATAACCATAACCTCACAAAAACTATGCCTAAACCTAACCTTAACCCTAACCTGTAAAACAAGCACCCCCTCAGCACCCATCGACTCCCAGCATCCACGAAAAAGGTAGTTCCATCAGGGGGTCAACCTTAGAAGAAGAATTTACATCACATCAGTAATACCAGCAAATCAGTACCCATTGCAATTCTATACCCACATCCAGTGAGTTTGACCTCATTACAAATGTTTTTTTTTTTTTATACTTGCTGCCACTATTGTTAAACAACCAAATTTATTTATTTAAATGAACAGCACAATGAGAATAGTATTTCTCAAATTCATTGTATATTTAGTTTTGACTGCAAAACCATGGGCATGCTGCCTGTCACTCTGTCCATAAATTAGCTGATGTATATTTGTTGTTTATTTGTTGACTAAGGCTAAGAATATTGGAATGCAGAGGACAGCAAAGTTCTAGGGAAGGTTAGAGGTCCACTCATGAAACCGTTGTCACAAAATGAAGCTCATTGTGTTAAGAAATTAATATGAAACATTAGCTGACTGAGTAACTTTACCCATTTTAACTCAAAATAAGGAACCATTTTCAGGGTATGTGGCGAACAAGAGTAGAAAAATAGCACTTTTTGAAGTCGAAAAAAAACTTGTATTTAAAGTATAATTACACTACACACAAGTCTACAAGTTCAGTGGTATATTTCCCGGTGAAAACCAGACTTGCTACAGCATTTCTCATGCTGATTCTCATTTCTTATGGATCGGCAAGTTTTGACGTGTACATGAAGCATTTCTCGGATGCATCTATTTGCCCACGGTGAACGACTGCAGTCCAGTGATGGCTCTGCCCAGGATCAGAGCATGGATGTCATGTGTACCTGGAAAACAACAGAATCCATCATGACACACTGGTACAACATGCAGTAGTAATGTACGTACGAGTACGTGCGGAGTGATATCATGCAGACCTAGGGGCTGCATCATTCATTATCATTTTCAATATATTTATAAATCCTAAATAAATCTTATGAAGCATGTTTTTACAGCATGGCTCTGTAGGACAGTGGTTCTCAACCTGTGGGTTATCAGGATTTTCAGGAGGGGGGGAGGATTCTATAATGGAATTCAATGGGGCTCGGATCTGGGTCATCATGGATATGGAGACGTCAGATGACTGCGTGAGTTGTCTGGACTTTCGGGGTGAGATGTCTTCACTTTCCGTTGTGAGTTCTCCGAGAGAACTCACCCCGGAAAGTGAAGACATCTCACCCCGAAAGTCCAGACAACTCACCAAAAGTGAAGACATCTCACCGGGGTGAGTTGTCTAATAGACTTACTTACTGACTGAATTACATCTGAATAGCAAAGCTATTGATTTGACGACGACCCCCCCCCCCCCCAACAACGATGATGATGATGATGGCTACTGCTAATTAAATATTAGCATGTGAGAAATTACAATTCAGCCATCTAAGTAAACAAATTAGGCAAAGTATATAAAAGAGCTCCAAAAGTACATATTCAGTCAGACAACTCACCAAAAAGTGAAGGCTATTTTCAGAGCGATAATGGCTCCCTACCTTCATAGGTGTTGACGGCCTCCAAGTTCATGACGTGGCGGATGATGTGGTATTCGTCTGCGATGCCGTTCCCTCCCAGCATGTCCCGGGCCTGCCTGGCTATGTCTAGCGACTTGCCACAGTTGTTCCTTTTCAGCATGGAGATCATCTCTGGGGCCGCTCTGGTGGGACACCCCCACACACCCCACACACCACACACACCACACACACACACACACACACACACACACACACAGTGTCATATACTGTGATCAGTCATTTTTGTCGAGAAGGCAACGCCTGGATAATAATTAACTCTCGTCTGGTAAAGAGCAGTGTTCATTTTGGTGACTAAAACTATGAAGAAAAATGTTTGTCGACTACCTTTTTTTAATGACTAAAAACTAAATAAAAGCTAAGGTATGATGACAAAATCTGAGTATGTATGTTAGTCAACAAATAAAAACTAGACTAAAATGTCAGCCAGTGGGGACCAGTCAACCGTATTCGGGAACGGTTCAAATGAAACAGACTCAGGCCTCTTTTAGACGGCGACCATCTCCAGATAAAACAGAAAAGTCCCGTTGCGTTCTAATTTTTGATTGACCCTTTACACGAGAACGCACACTTTATGAAAACGCTATAATGTCGCTAGGTGGTGGTAACGGGCTGCCAAATAAACCAGTCACCCACGTACGAAAAGAAGAACCAGGTAGCCCCCCTTTGCGCAACCCTATTGGGGTTTTGAATGACGCTTCAGACGACAACGGGGTTGTGGCCGTCGCTCGTTGCCTGCTTTGCATGCAGGCAGAGAGCGCCACGGAATGGTTATATATTTTATAAAAACATTAGGCTACATAAACGCTGCTGCCACCTATCAAGGCATTTTATTTACATCATGGTTTTACATTCACCATCGCTAATGAGCGGCGCTTTGTAGGGAGGCTTGTTCATTGTAGGATATCATGGCTCTGCATCAATGTAATAAACATATGCGTTGTGAGCCAACATGAGCCATGATGTCATAAGTAAAATGACATAATTGCGGATTCCCCGTTTTGCCTGTTTACACGGAGACTGGAGGAAACGTTGTTTTCAAAGATTTCCACTTTGGAATGTGGTTTCAGTTTGTTGCGTTTTCACCTCCTGAAAACGCCGTTCTCTTCTAAAGGGACACCAGCAAACGATACTTTATTTTGCCGTTTCCTATGAACACCGTTCTCGTCTAAAGACCACCTCAGTCCGTCTCAGTGTGAATCCCCTATTAATCAACTGTAGATTTAGTCGACTAAAGTCTTATGATATTTAGTCAATTAAACCTAGACTAAAACATTTCAGATGACTAATATATGACAATTCAAAAGACTATGACTAAAGCTTAATAAATATGTGCTGTCAAAATTAACACTGGTATAGAGGAGTTAGAAGAGCATTTACTTCTTGTCATCGATGAGTCTCCCCAGCTGTAGACAGGCCTGCAGGCCGATGGTAATCTCCGTCAGCATGTCAGCCATCTTCTTCTGCATCAGCTGGTTCCTGGCTAGCGGCACGCCAAACTGGATTCTAAAATCCATAAAAAATCATCATTTAAAGCCCAAAATGCTGCATATCCAAAGCCTCCATCATTCTATTAAAATGTATTTTTATGAACAAATGTGATGAGATTTGGTGTAAAGGGGAAATGAGGGAGCAGACAAAGTACAAAACCCTGGGGGACCCCGGGCCAAGGAAGTGTGTGTGTGTGTGTGTGTGTGTGTGTGTGTGTGTGTGTGTGTGTATAAACACTTGGTGTGTGTATAAACACAGACAGGCAGCTTACCTGTCTAGTGTGTACTGGCGAGCGGCGTGGAAGCAGAACTCGGCAGCTCCCAGGACGCCCCATGAGATGCCGTAGCGAGCGTTGTTGAGACAGCCGAAGGGACCCTGGTACCGGACAGAAGGATTAAAGCACTTAGTTTACAGTTTACACTCACGTGAAATCTGCGTGTTTTTGTTTTACAGAAAAAAGCAGAAAAAGCAGTTTAGTGCCTGTGGTCTCAAAGACCACAGGAGTCCTTCAGAGGGTTCCAGGGGGTACACAAAAAAACCCAGCAAGGTACAAATTAGTCACTTTACAGTTTACATGCTCACAACGCATCGACGCGACACCTTGTAAGCTTGTAGATCTGCTGTTTAAGCAGTGTTTGAACATTTAGGATCATTTCTTTATTTTTGATGACAGATTTGCAATGGTTAATTTCATAATTTCAAATGAGAGAATGAGAATGTATAACTCAGAATGTGGAATGTAATGAACACTCAGGACTTAGGTGCGCTCACCCCCAGGCCGGAAACTTTGGGCAGCAGGTTCTCCTCTGGAACCTCCACCTCATCCATGAGGATCATGCCGGTGGCCGAGGCTCTTAGGGAGAACTTTCCCTCGATCTTGGGCATGGAAAGACCCTTCATGCCACGCTCTAGGATGAAGCCACGGATTTTTCCGTCTTCCGTCTTAGCCCAGACCACAGCGATGTCGGCTACCGGTGAGTTGGTGATCCTGTAAATAGAAAGGAAAAACAATGTTAAAGCTGCTAAAATAGATATCGTCTCAGGGTCTACTCTGTGGAAATGTAATTTATACCTAAAATGGAATGCTCCCTTGGCCAGAGGAGATGTTGGGCTTTGAGCTTCAGGCCTGCTGTGACCCTACGGTCCTAATAGACAGACCACCTCCAACTACTTAAGATGTACTAGTTATATTGTATAAAAGTACTCTATACAGATTGGTCAAATCTAATGTTTTATTTACTAAAATAATACCACAATACGTTATGGTAGGAGAGACTGTGACCAGTACTGTTTGTTGGTGACAGCTGTTCAATAAAATATACCTGCTAGAAAACATGCTATAACTTTTTAAACGTATGTTATCTGGTTCACAGCTTCACATGTGTGCATCCGTTTAATGCACAGATACATAAGGTTTAATTTAGAGATAATCTACATCCATGTTTTCTATTGTCTGACTAATGTGACTATAGTAACCTGATTTTAATTTAATTTCATCGCCAGAACATGATTTCTTTAATGGGCATGAGTCGCATGACTAGCAATTCAGGGCTGAGCCAGGCTATGACGATAGTAAAAAGACAATTTCAGCAACTTTAAGATACGCTATTGGAGCTGGAATTACGAGGCTGCTGGCACCAGACCAATGGTTCCTCTTGAAAATATGTCAGATTGGAATTTGGCAAATATGACTGAATGACTCCCCCATGTGGACAACTAAGTCTTAAACACTGACATTTTGTTAAACAGATAAAAGTGCTTCCAGGAATGTGTATATTCCAAAAACGTAACCCTAGCCCTAAACAAGGAAGTGGGACAGCAACACAAAAGCTTAATTATTGTCCAAGCCAAAACATATACTATATTCTGAAATATTATATATACATTTTTTTAAAGATCTCACTATAAAATTCACTCTAGTCTTCTGCATCATGAGGGGAAACAATTCACACCCCAAAACAATTTCAACAGTATTTCGCCATTACAGTATTATTTAGGACAAAGTGGGGTCCAGGCAGGGACCCTCAACCAGGGTTCCTTGAGGGGGTTCCAAATGGAAGCTTAAAAGTCTATTCAAAGGAGCTGCGGTTGCTTGCAACTACATGCGTGTACTCGCAACCGTTTGTTTGAAGTTGCATGGCGCCCCATTGGTGTGGTTTGGGCTTTAGAGACCTCCATGTTGGAAGAAGTTAGTTGCTACTGTAGAACAACAATTGATGTACAAAAACTCCAAGTCACAATTAGAATGCCTTTATTGTAATGGCATTCTCATTAGACTAAAGGCATTTTAATTGTTCTCAAAGAGTACTGTTGTATTGTTGATGTGCATTGTGTGAGCTTGTAGAGCTATTCTCAGTATTTTTACTTTTAAACCTTTTACCCATAATAACATGCTCAAAATAGGGATAACTTATGAATTGATTATTTTATTAATTTATCTTATTTTCTTTTTATAATTGATTCATTTGATTAGTTCAATTAACTGTTGCACCCCTGTTGTTTACCAGGTCTTTGATCCAGTGAGGGAGTAGGTGCCACTGGAGGGGTTGTATTTGGCTCTGGTCTCCATGCCGCCAGGGTCGCTGCCGTGGTTGGGCTCCGTCAGCCCAAAGCAGCCCAGGATTTCCCCACGGGCTGGAGGACAGAGCATTGGACAAACAAAGGCACATCACACCCCAGTGACCCCACAGGCATTTTGAACGTGTCTGTCGATTGAATGCTGCTGTCGTCTACACTGGATCCACATGGGTCCTCTCAACAAACATCACACCTCTGCTGTCGGGAAGAAACCACCAACTCCAAAATGTTCATTTTTCAGGAAATTAAGAAAACCTTATATTTTGAAAACGACCAACAACAATCAAAGTTGGTGTTGTGACTTTATATATTGTCAATTACCTGCATGAGATGGGGAGAGGTGGTGGAGTTAGTTGCTTAGCAGACAGTTTGAGGGTCCAATGGAGGTTTTGTCCAAAGCGTTTTTTACTACTTTCCAAAAAACAAAACTACTTTCATAAACCTCAACCCCAGCAAAGGTGGTTTGCTCCTGACAGCAACGATATAGAAACTAAAGAGTATCTTTTTTAAATAATTTAAATTCACAACACTTGCCAGTACATTAGACATTGCTCTACAAATGTCTATCGTTTGATGTTCAGTTATTACCTTCTGTCAACAGTTAGCTTGCAAATAATATACACGTTGGGCTACCATGAATATACAGTAATTCCGTTCACAATCTCAACTTTCCACATCCCCCTAGTCTGTTTACTTTTGTGAATGACTTTTAAGAACGTCCTCACTTGAGGA
Source organism: Protomyctophum bolini (assembly GCF_963924005.1). NCBI lineage: Eukaryota > Metazoa > Chordata > Actinopteri > Myctophiformes > Myctophidae > Protomyctophum > Protomyctophum bolini. Next base: position 18,341,215 of record NC_137872.1, on the reverse strand, counting down.
TCCAGTCTCCTTACCCAGCCTGGGGAGATATTTTTCCTTCTGCTCCTCGGTGCCGTAGGCGTTGATGGGGTGCATGACCAGGGAGGACTGGACACTCATCACAGAGCGGTAGCCACTGTCCACTCTCTCCACCTCTCTGGCAATCAGGCCGTAAGCCACGTAGCCGACCCCAGCACAGCCAAAACCTTTATTTATATCACATAAGGGTGAAAAGGATAGAGAGAAAATGGTGGGCCGTCAATTTGAACCACTTAAACCAAGTTCTAAAAATTCTTAGTTGACCGGGTCCCTCAGGGCTCTATACTAGGATCGCTCCTTTGCTGAAAATCTACAAGCTTACATGTCACAACGGGATGCACTGCAAGCTTATAGATAGGCTATTTTTGCCAGACGTTTTCAGCTAGAATAGAGATGCTAGGCTTCACATGGTAAAATTCATCAGGATCATCATTGTACACAGAGCTGGTCAATATACTGAATTACAATATCATGTATTTTACTGAGGGGAGAAAAATACTGAGTATTAATAAGGCTGTATTGTAACGGTCTAGCACATTTGGCCATTAGAGAGTGCTGATTTGAAGGAAATATATGGCATTATTGAATAATATTGTCTTTTAGAACATTAGAACGAGATTTGTCTCCAATCTGGCATTGTTGTGACAAACACGTGCTTTCAGTTCCACTCCATAGCAAGAAGGAATGTGATCCGCTTTAGGAAGTGTTGTATTTTTGTCTTGGAGCAACAGAAACCAGAGTCTCAAACATGACCATTATCACGGTTAGAAAAATAATTAAACAACAATAATCCCCTCTGTCTGCTGCTTCCCCTTTAACCTGTTAATATTTATGATCCATCCTTCATTATAGGCTTATATTTTATTCCTCTGGCATGCTGTGGTATGAATAAACAACAGGTGTCCTAAGTTCACCCCACTGTCTGCAAAAGCAACCAAAGTCCATCCCAAGCTGTTCTGATTTCACCCCACTGTCTGCAAAAGCAACCAAAGTCCATCCCAAGCTGTGCTGATTTTGGGCATGTCAAAAATAGGCTATTTTGGCATTTATCGTACAATAAAGTACAATGTAGTGTATACAGGGCTCAACAGCTTGCCTTGAACCCTTCCGTCCGTATTTGGTGTAGAGAGAAAAATACTAGAGCCCTGGGTTCCCAGCCAACTACTGTAAGTATATTATATAGGCTAGGCCAGGGTATAAGTGGTTCAAAGCTTCACGGTGACTGAACACTCACCTTTGATGGTGGGACCGAGGACACCAAGCTCTCCCATCTCTGACACTATCTCCCTGTCGAACACTGGCAGACATTTGCAGAATAAATCAGTTTAAGTCAAATCCACTTTCAGCAGGATGAATGTAGTACTTAACTATAAAATGCAAGTAAACTTCTTTTTTAGGAAATTAACAACCGCATTATCGATAATAACTCTCGCACAGAGGACAAAAGTGCCATTCTGTCATTCTGACCAATCAGACGCCAACATTTATTCAGATGACTTGGTGTTGTAGATAGAAGAAACGTATCATTCTCCTGTCAGAGAAATAATCGTTTGTATGACAGATAAAACCACACATTAAATGAAACGTAACGAGAGAACATCGCTGAAAAGTTGGGCACATTAATGGCAAGCATTTTTCCTCTGTAGCTATGAGGAATAACCTTGTCAGTCTCGACCTTTGTTCTTGTCAACTGCTGAGAAACTACAATGAACATACATCACCCCGCCTTTCTGAGATCTTGAACTGTTCCTGCAACAGCTGTACTAAAAATCGAAATAACTTGACAGTTTTGTGTGCGTTAAGTAGCACCTGTATTTCTTCAGATCTTTGTAGAGCATCAGCATATTCATATGGGACATGGATATGTGTTTAGCCAAGTGGTTCTCAACATGGGGTCCAGGGGTCCCCAAGGAGTCCTTGAGAAGGTTCCAGGAGGTCCCCAGCAAATCATTGATCCAAATGGGCCCTAATGGGTCTGTTACTCTGACACTGTGCCCCCAAATAATTGGCAAAACACTAATATTTTAATGATAATATAACATTAACTTTAACAAAAAGTGCTACCAATAGATAAGAACTTAAAAGTATACTACATTAGTTCCCTTGATCAAAGATGGAAGATGGAACACAATCGATTAATTGATCATTTAAACAAACATGCTCTGCAAAATGCACACAGCCCACCCCATCTGACCACTTAACATGGTCAGACGGGTGGGCCGCGGCAAGATTTTGAAGCGGGGGGCCCTAATTCAGAAAAGGCAGAGAAACCACTGCTGTTTGTCACAGCGCTCTACCTTCGTTTCTGTTGGCCATCAGGATGCGGGGCATGAGTTTCTCCTGGCAGTAGTCACGGAAAGTGTCTCTGACCATAATCTCGTCCTCCGTCAGCTGACCGTCGAGATCCAGGGCATCGCGCCAGTTGAACTGCACCTTGGCTGGTGGTCATACATTATTATGAGCAGTCTTTTATACCAGTGGTTCTCAAAGATTTAGCTAAAATCTGGGTCTTTAGCTGGGGACCCCTGGAAGCCCCTCTAGGACCCCAGCTGGGGTCCTAGAGGGGCTTCCAGGGGGTCCCCAGCTAAATCGGTGAGCATCGAAATCAGAATGAATGCTATTCAATACTTTTGGCTATTCAAAGATTGGGGATCTACAAGCTAACGTGATCACAACTGTTACGTGATCTAACGTTTTTGGAAAAACTGTAAAAATGTTTATATTTTTATCAATTTTTAACAAAACTAAATCTTCTCTTGCGGGCGACAATGGCACAAAAGGTTTTCAAACTTATCAATTTGGGGGTCCTTGACATGAAAATGTGTGAGAACCACTGCATGTGCTATTCCACTGTGTACAATCAATCTGACTTGTGTTTTATCCTTTTGATACATATGGACATGGATATATTACCGGTATATATACTATATTCATGTATGCATTTTTCTCAATATAAACACCAATCAATCAAAATAAATAGTGTCATTATGTAACAGAATAATCCAGGTCAACACCTACGTGCTTTGGGCTTCTGCTCAGGCTTGTCTGAATCTGTGGAATTACAACCCAGATATCAGTCGTCAGAAATATACACTTTTCAAGAAATTAGGATCTGACAAAGCATTCTTAACTTATAGGCCGTTTATAACTTCTTATTTTGTAAGACATGGTAATTACTAGTAAGTTATTTTCAGCTGGAACGGGTATCGGCGAACGTATGCGACTCTATGCACAGATACAGTATCACATAATTTATTGTGAAACATTTACAGAAACACAGTGGTAATGGAGGAGGCAACATTAGTCACAGCTAGCCAAATGTCATCGTCAAAATCTCCTTCATTCTCTGTATGTATTTGATAATGTTTTATAAAAGGGGTTTAACCATACAACGACAGCAATCATATTGCATCGATACATGGTTAGTAGAATAATATATATAAATGTAATGCACTGGTATTGGATTGGAACTTGGTACCGACAGATACGCAGGTTCAGTTATTGCTTATCGGTACCAGGAAGGGGGAAATGGTACCAGAACATCTCAATTACATAGAAGGATAACATAAGCTCCAGGGGTTGACACTAAGGTCTCAGAGGCACTTGCCCTTCGGTCAAGTACAGGTCATGTTCTACTTGCCCAAAGGTCACGCCCACTTGCCCGAAAAGTAAATTGTCCATTAAAAATGCTAGGTAAAATTTGAATAGCCGTTCTTTTTTCCCCTTTTTTTACACTTTCTGGGGCTGCTCGATAAAAATATGTTTATGCCAAATACCTGCTAATGAATATGACTATGGGTTCACACTTGTTATTTTAAATTTGTGTAGCAACAGTGAAAACAGCACATTATAGGTAAACAATGCTCTGGCCACGTTCAGGTGTTTAGACCGATATCTCATGTTGCGTTTATAGACGGTCTCAAACGAGCACTTGCCCGGTCGGTCAACCTGAAAGCAGGGTCAACCTGAAAGCAGACTCCACCTGGCAGCCCCAAAGTTTTATTTACCTGCCAAGGGAAGGTGGGCAAGTCTTAGTTAGTGTCCATGGCTGAGCTTGATTATCAAACTCCCATCCCCCGAGTTAAAGGTACTGGTAGCCAATATTATCAGGAGCCAGTAGCACCACCTCACAAGTTCAAACTTAGCCTAGTTATTGCTTAAATGGCGTATGCATATACAATGCATAGCCATTTAAGCTATAACTTGGCTAAGTTTGAACTTAGTGTGAGGTGGTACTTGCCTGGGATTGATAACATCCAGCCTTCAGAGCAGCAATGAGACAATATGACAGCTTATAAACAGCAGTATGATAGGGTTAAAATCTAATATAGTATACAACAATTTAGTAATTTCATATTTGCCGTTACAAGTCAATGCTAAATAAATACCGAGTCTGCTAGCAGGTGCTGCTGCAGTGCCCTGGGCTCTAGAAGCTGCGATGAAGGCACACCTCTGTGGGTTGAGTAACAGCCGACACACAGCGCTCCGCAATGCCATGGTGGACATCTGTCTATGAGAGTGCAGGGGAGAGGGAGACAGGAAGATTTGTGGCAACTTTGTGTTCAAAATTCAAAACAAAACAATGTAAACATAATTAAGATTACATCATCAATAGTCGACCACGATATGAAGGCAATGATACCACAATTTCACACATGAGTGACACACTACACTATATCTCAACATTCAACCACCACATGTTACCGGTACTTGGTGAAAACATTACATGTAGTCAAAGACCCTTTGCTATGCATTAAACCACACAGACCCTGATAACTCAATTTATACATGGAGCCAAATAGACCCTTGTGGTGTGGTTTCATTTGGATCCATTTATTCAGTCTCTGATTTACAGACTTGTAGGGTCCATTTGGTTCCTGAACTATCAATCATTTAGCTGGGGACCCCTTGTAACCCCTCCGGATGGCCCCTGGGGGTCCCTCCCTAGACCCAACTTTGAGAACCACTGATATAAAGACTAGCAATATATGTGTATATAGTCTGTGTAGACCTTATCTTCTGCTGTAGCTTCATAGAATGATCTGTTCGTTGTCTGTCCTGAAATGGTTTCAATAAACTCAGTATATCAGAAATTGGTCTCTTATAAAGACTACAGTTAGTATTAGTATAACACACTCAGAATAAATAACACACTCAGAATAAGAGAAAAGCCCTATCAGACAAGCTGTCACTTATTTCTCACAGACTTTGAGAGAGAATATAGCATTGCCATTTTTTCTAAATAGCCAGCTAAGCTTTATGTAGCCCTGAAACATCTCGTATGAATACGAGAGTCAAGAACCTGGGCTAAGCTTTATGTAACGTAATGGTCTCTAGACAGTTAGCTTAGCAAGTCAAGTAGTCCCGCGAATCATTTGCAAACATAAAAGCCACATCCACAGAGTAAACGGACATACAGTGCATTTTCAACTATCTGCAAAGTAATAAGAAAAGACTGAACCGTTAAGAGCACTTACATGTGTTTCTGTGTACTACAATGTCACGTTTGTTCACCTCTCAGGCTGTTGACACACAGAGCAGAGCAGAGGGAGGAGGAGCACAACGGCCATCAGTGATTGGTCCAAATAGGCGTCGCCGTTACGTCATGACGTCAACGTGTCATGACGTAGAAATGTCATGTCGAGGTTAAAATGAATAAAATAAATTCGAGACATGTTATTTCAGAACCCTGTCTTACATGCTCTATCCAACTTGTTTTTATAAAAAATAAAAAGAGGAGATTTAAAAATTAAATTAAATAATTTCTTCTTTTGTTAACAAAAAAAAGAACATCTGTGAAGCTGGTCACTGCTGGAAGACTGAATTGTACAGAAGTGGCAATATCAAAAGAACCAAGGCCAAGTGGATTTGTTCTGGTATGAGAAACCAATCATTTGCCTTTGTCAAGTTAATTGTTCCACGTGTCATTGATTTGCTCAGAAAAATGAACCCCAATGCTCCCAGTTACCCCATGGCCTCCCTGTACGTGGGGGACTTGCACCAGGACGTGACCGAGGCCATGCTGTACGAGAAGTTCAGCCCGGTTGGAGCCATCCTCTCCATTCGGGTGTGCAGAGACATGATCGTACAGAGATCACTCGGATACGCCTACGTGAACTTCCAGGAGCCGGCTGATGCTGAGCGTGCAATGAACACAATGAACTTTGAAGTGATCAAGGGACGGCCTGTGCGCATAATGTGGTCCCAGCGTGACCCCTCGCTGAGAAAGAGTGGCATCGGCAACATTTTCATTAAGAACCTGGACAAGTCCATCGACAATAAGGCCCTGTACAACACCTTCTCTAATTTTGGCACTATCTTGTCCTGCAAGGTGGTTTGTGATGAGAATGGCTCTAAAGGCTATGGCTTTGTCCATTTTGCGACACAGGAGGCAGCCGAACTGGCCATTGAGAAAATGAATGGCATGCTACTCAATGAACGTAAAGTATTCGTGGGAAGCTTCAAATCACGAAAAGAGCGTGAGGCTGAGCTAGGTGCCCGAGCCAAGGAGTTCACAAACATCTACATTAAGAACTTTGGTGAGAACATGGATGATGACAAACTGTGGGAGCTCTTCAATAAATATGGCAGTGCAATCAGTACTCGTGTCATGAAGGACGAAAGCGGAAAGTCGCGAGGCTTTGGCTTTGTGAACTTTGAGAGGCACGAAGATGCTCAGAAGGCAGTGGATGAGATGAATGGGACGGAGCTGAATGGCCAGCTTCTATATGTGGGACGCGCCCAGAAGAAAGTGGAGCGACAGACTGAGCTTAAGCACAAATTTGAACAACTGACCAAGGACCGTGTGACTCGCTACCAGGGCGTAAACCTGTACGTGAAGAACCTAGATGACGGCATTGACGACGAACGCCTGCGCAAGGAATTCACACCGTTCGGCAGCATCACCAGTGCCAAGGTCATGATGGACGGCGAGCACAGCAAAGGCTTCGGCTTCGTCTGCTTCTCGTCCCCGGAGGAGGCCACCAAAGCGATGACCGAGATGAACGGGTGCACCGTGGCCGCCAAGACTCTGTACGTGGCCCTGGCTCAGCGGAAGGAGGAGCGCCAGCCTCACCTGATGCAGCGCATGCCCAGCATGTGTGCCGTACCCAACCCGGTCATCAACACCTACAAGACTGTCCCTCCCTACTTCATGACGGCCATGCCGCAGGCTCAGAACGGTGGCACCTACTACCCAGCCGCTGGCCAGATGACCCAGCTCCGCCCCAACCCACACCGGGCCACCCAAAGGGTGCGGACTCGACCCCTACAAAACATGGCCAGTGCCATGCATCCCCCTGCCCTGCGCCGCCATGCCTCCGGTACCATGAAGCCTCGCATATTCGCCACCTCTCAGTGCATCATTCAGACCATGGGCCCTCAGCCAGCTACAGCAGCTGTCACTCCCATATGCACAATCCCTCCGTACAAATATCATGCCACAGAGGTCGTCCACAATACCCGACCCCAGCGGCACATGAACACACAGAACCACGGTGCTAGTGAGCAGCGGCCTGCATATGTGCAGGGCCAGGAGCCTCTTCTAGCTGCTGCTCCTGTTGTGTACATGCAGGCTCAAGAGCCCCTGACCGCTTCCATGCTGGCTGCTGCTACTCCGCAGGAGCAGAAAGAGATGCTGGGCTACCGTCTGTACCCCCTGATCCAGAGCATGCATCCCGAACTTGTGCAGAAGCTCACCGGCATGCTGCTGGAGATGGACAATTCTGAGCTGCTCCCAATGCTGGAGTCGCCAGAGTCTCTCCGCTCCAAGGTGGACGAGGCGCTGGCCGTACTCCGGGCGCACCAGGCTAACGAGGCTGCTCAGAAGAAGAAGAAGAATTGGCCACAGGCCAAAGCAACAGGTGTCCCGAGCACAGACACCCATGGAAATGGGAGCCTTGAGAGTAACAATGGGGAAGAAGGACGACTAAGCAATGAAAAACATGGAAATACATACAACAAAATAAATATGATTTCTGTAATAAATGAATAATGTAAAAGAATGTAAAAATGAATAAATACGAATTTTAAAAGAAAAAAAGGGGGAAAGGGAAAAATCTCAATCCAACCAGGCCTAGAGAAGGGAATGTTAGGCCTTGTTATTCCAAGTAAAACCAAAACAATAAAAAAAAATCTAAACATAAAATAGCGCGTGTGTGTATGCGTGTGCACGCAAGTGCAGTCGTGCACGTGTGCGTGCAAGTGCAGTCGTGCACGTGTGCACGCAAGTGCAGTTGTGCGTGCGCGTGTGTGTGTGCGTGTGGGGGTGGGTGGTCTATAGGCCAAGGGGGCAGGGGTAGAAGAGAATTCCATCAAATTTGAAGTGAATTTACCAAGTTCTTCACCCTTATTGTTTTTTTTTAATATATATTATAATCATGTACCTGTACCTGTATTATGAAAATATCACCAAAATATAATCTAACTACATACGTTCTGGAATATTCCCATGGGTATAGCGGCCTGATGTACTCAGATGTATGTGCTGTGAACTGGTATAGGCCTGAGTCAGCCACGCACACTCAGGAAGATGCCACGCTGCTAAACTACTTGTCCAGTCACTACCGTTTGCTTGAATAGAACGTATCACAAAAATATCACACTCATGTGAAGTGCATATATTACACAAAGTCCACAATAGACTTGGCTGCCACATGACGTCACAGGCATGAATAAGACAAACAATAAGTTCATAGACTTCATGGTTACCACGCCTGACATCATGGACTTTATATCACCTATGGAGCTGATTTACATCTGACATGCATACTGTAGTGTAGGCCTACATGGCTGACCTTGAGACTCCATATATGGACTCATTTTGACATCACCAAAATGACTCGAGACAGTATGAAAGACAGTGTTTGTCTTTCACATGTGAAAACCTGTTCAGGGCTGTGATGTCATTTTGACCATCAACTCCATATTTGTGAGCAACCTGCATACAGACACATACAACAAGGTTCCTGGGTTTTATATAGATAATAAGATAGAGAATATAGATAGCCTGTTAATATGCAGACCAATTGTAAAGTTACTCAAGCAAACTTGGATTTGTTGGATTCTGGTGGTAAGTTTTGTGTCCTTGTTGGCGTGACCGGTAGTGTCGCAGCACTAAAGCTGCCCCTTTTGGTCTCCCAGCTCCTCAAAGAACCCGACATGGATGTACGAGTGGTCTCCACAGAGCATGCCGGGCACTTCTATGACCCCGCTGAGGTCCCTGTGAAACTCTACAGCGACAAGGACGAGTGGGAGCTGTGGACGCAACCCTCGGACCCGGTCCTGCACATCGAACTAAGGCGCTGGGCAGATTTATTCGTCATCTCCCCTCTAGATGCCAACACCCTGGGTAAGATCGCCAGTGGCATCTGCGACAACCTGCTGACATGTGTGGTAAGAGCCTGGGACACCACTCGACCTCTACTGTTCTGCCCCGCTATGAACACGGCCATGTGGCAGCACCCCATAACAGCACGACAGGTTGCCAGCCTGAAAGACCTTGGATATGTGGAGATCCCCTGCATTGCCAAGAAGTTAGTGTGTGGCGATGAAGGCGAAGGGGCCATGGCGGAGGTGTCAACCATCATAAATGCCATTAAGCAACATCTTAAAAAGCGTGAAGGGAACATGTGAGCGTCTCATTGTGTGCTGTGAAGAATGTGATGTGAAGCAAACCCGCGTGTCTTGGAGCAACTTTAAGGATGACTTCAGTCATTTTAAACCTTTCTTCATATAATCGGTCCTCGCCAATGCTCATTATAATTATGGTACAATTTTTGTCTACTTAGTCTCAAAGGCGGCTGTAGACATTTCTGAAACCCACCTAACAACGACATCATCACTGGGAAATCCAAGCTAATAGAAACAGCAATAGAAGCCAATTGGTCTCGTATTAATACAAAATATAATAATTGTTTTCAAATCTAGTTTGAAATGTCCAAATAGATATGACTGGTATAGGGTTTCTGAACTGTCCACATCCCTCCTCACATGCAGACAAAATGTTAGAAGAAAAGCATTTGTAAGGACCAGTTATACGAAGATAGGTTGAATATGGGTGAAGTAGTCCTAGAATTTAACATAAAGAAAAAATACCCAAAATGAACACGTTGATTTGGCAATTCCCATCTTCCCCTGCTATAGTGTAGTCCCTTTTGGCTGCTGACCCCTTTGGTTTGTTAGGGAGACGAGCAAGACAGCATGAAGTCATCAGCCACTTCTTTTCACGTGACACTGAGGAGTTTCACTGCAGGGGAGGATGTAATGTGTGTCCTATGTCCAGCTTTGAGGGTTTAAACATTGAAGACGAATGTGAGGACTCAAATTGTGATTGAGATGATGTATGATGATAAGAGCGCCCCTTACTTCACATGGTTGTGATTTTTAAGCTATTTGTTAAAGGCTTAAACAAGCACATATCAAAACAAGGGCAGCCAATACAGCAACAACTGAACACATTACAGCAATAGTACTCAAATCAGTTCACTGGCTGTCATTATTACAGAAAAGTATCCTACTAATTGTTTCAAAGGCTCAGAATACATCTCTGCATGCCTCAATTGCCTACAAACCAATCTCAATATAATAGTGGTACAACAGTTAATTAACCCAGGTAGGCTACATTTTAAACCCTTTTTACATTTCATATCAGCACCACTAAAATGGAATAAAATAAAGAGATGTAATTGGGGGAAACAACAACGTTAACGCTGCAGCAGAATTACAAGTGCACATACCGTAATCTGTAATGTGTTGTGAGTTTATGACATAAATTAGGTTACATACAGGCACCAGCAGCTGGCCTAATGCTATAATAGCATATGAGTCAAACAGAGTGCAGTCAACTGTGAATTATTGAATAGGTGACATTCATATTTAATATCTTGAATTTTATTCTGGACAGTTGAAATGTATAAGGTTATTCTTTGTTGTTGCAGTAAAAACACATCTAGGCCTATGGACAATCAAGAGGGTGCACCACATTTTGTAGCCTATACTGTAGTGTAGACCTATGTAGCAAACACACGCTGTAAAATGTCTGTCTGTCTGCCTGACTGACTGTCTTCTATCTATCTATCTATCTATCTATCTATCTATCTATCTATCTATCTATCTATCTATCTATCTATCTATCTATCTATCTATTGTTGTCTAAACATGAAAAATAATTATTTATAAAGTGTATCAATCTGTGTTTATATCTGTGTTTTACCCTGTTTATAATAAAGGAACAGCGTCCCGTTAGAGAGCATTCCGTTGCACGAGTGCGTAAACTACCGCCCACGTTCCGGGGTTGGTTTAACCTAGTGTCAATCACAGGTTTAACCATTGTCATTGGCTGTTACTCCGCCCCCCGAGGAATTTATCAAAATGTTTTGAGGGCAGTTCAGATTTAGAGAGGGGACTTCAGTCTTCAGCCAAGTGTTCAACTACTGACAGACGTCACGGGACGACTGTAGCTCTATTAAAACTGGGAATTATGATCTAGCCTTCCTTTTTTGGGTTTACTTGTAAACAGAAGACATACATCCGATCACCATGGAACTGGAGGAGAAACCGAAATATGGTAATTATTTAAAGCCCAAATGATCGACCATATGCTTCGCTGCATCTGTCCTGTCCTGGCTGGGAATATTACTCTAAAATCTGAAGTACTTTCCCTTTCTTTTTATTGCGATTGACGATTGTGTAAGTCAAGATCTTTCTGTTTCCCATCGAGGTTGACTTGGCTGCTTTTAAGTTTAATTGTAAACTCACTGTGTAGGCTAATAACTGTAACGAACCTGAATCAAACCATAACCCTAATATGTCTAGCCTTCCACTTCTAATTGACTGTGACAGCTGCATAAAAGAAATCTGCTAGTTTACTTCTGGGAGTGGTGCAATGGACTTTAGATGTACACACACAGTCACACACACATAGGTTATGACTTCAATGGCATATGCATGTGTGGTTGCTTGTTATAGGCTAGGAAGCTGAATTATATTGCCTTGTGTATTGCCAGGGTGTACAATGTCCCAGTTAAGCCTGTGCTTATGTGCAGTTGCTACATTCCAGACATCTATGACAGACAAGAGAATGACTGAACACTTGCCGGGTTATTTTAGACACAAATATGACTATATATGTCTATTTAGACTAGAGCATAATTATAAAATACCTCAAACATGTACATATATATATATATATATATATATATATATTATATATAGGCATATATATATATTATATATATATATATATATATATATATTATATATGTGTGTGTGTGTGTGTGTGTGTGTGTGTGTGTGTGTGTGTGTGTGTGTGTGTGTGTGTGAGTGAGTGAGTGTGTGTGTGTGTGTGTGTGTGTGTGTGTGTGTGTGTGTGTGTGCGCGCGTGTGTGTGTGTGTGTGCGTGCACGTGCGTGCATGTGTGCGTGCGTGTTTTCCTCCGAGGTGGAAAGCCTGGTGAGACGAGGTTAGTGTGTGTGTGTGTGTGTGTGTGTGTGTGTGTGTGTGTGTCTGTGTGTGCATGCATGTGCATTCATGATGCTCAACTCATGTAATTTAATTTAGCTTTAGTTTCATTTGGAATCTCTAGAGGTGTTGTCAAATAGGAATGACCTGGCATGGTCCTCCTCTTCTCTTCTCTGAATCCTGATCTTGTTTTCCTCTTCTGCACACACCCCTTTTCTCACTCATGATCACTAATTTGTTTTCCGTTGTTGATACCCATTTGAAACTCTTTTGCACTGGACATTACAACAGTGCATTGTTTTCAATAGGCCAGTGTCATGTCACATGTGTACCTTTCAAGCACATGAGCGGAATACAATGATGATGATGATGATGATGATGACAAATAGGAAGCATGAAAGGAGTAGATAATAGGAGTAGACCCAAGGGACTGACCGATGGTGACACACTTGAGGTCTGCCGCTAAGCTGCTAGACTCAAGAACACTATGATTAAGATTAACCATTGTCATCTACTTTAAATGACATAATGTGTCCGATGACAAAGTCACATGAAAAGGATCGAGACGATATTGTGTGGGATGGATCTTTTTTCCCCACCTCATTTGAGATTGAGACGGCTGCTGTTATTGTTTTTCACATTACACACTTTCACCTCAAGGTAACCTTCAACGGCTGAACTGAAGGAGCTGGTCAGATGAATAGAACCGTAATGGTGCTTCCTGGATACTATACAGAACAAAGAACAGCTGTGATAACCTGTTTTGATTTCATTTCTCCACCATATCAATGTTCAATTTTCCGCCCAGTGAATCAGCGTTGCACTGCATTTGGTTCAACTTGATCTCATTCACATTTTCCCATGCCATTGTACTGTACATATTGTATTTGCATGAGTTTTTCAGAAACAAGAGAGTGTCTGCTACTCCCCATATTGCACTCCACAATCCACTTCTATTTAACATGTTGGAATAATTTCAGGCTGTGGTATCGAGAAACCTCAATGACAGGGATCTGAGCCTGCCTACACTCCCTACAGCCATGCCCAGTGGTACATAGAGGGTAATTATGAGCCCGATTTAGGAAGGTGGCTCTCTCATCTCTCTTTTACAGTACATACATCAAGTTTGCTAAATTGAAGGGTTTGTTTTTTTCTTTCAGCTAGTCTAATTAGACCTTCACATTTTGGGCTGCTCCATCCTTTTTTCTATTGACTTGTTACCTTGCAATCCTGTTGTTACAGACAGTCATGTTGTTCAGACAGCCATGCCCTGGTGTCAGTCAGTTTGCTTTTCCCATTTTGTGTGAAACACCAACGCCAACACCAACGCCAACATGCCTTTGATTCTGCCAGCCTACGGCCTGAAGTTGAATGGCAAGTTCAGTGCTGCCAGAGTTTTAAAAGCTATAATCTCATATCCATTGCATCTCCAGACAGAGAGAGGTATAGTTGCAACAATGTCCGAATTACAATATAGATGGTGGCAGATTTAGTGTCCAATCTGGTCCAAATAACTTTATTGACATTGTCCTAATTTACCGTTTATATTCCTCAAATGGGGCAAATCTGTGGCTGGGCCCAGGCCTATCCAGACTGAATCTGGGCCCACCCAGATTGATGGTTTCCCGGGGTCTTGCCTATGTTCCCTCAGTTTATGATTAGGCTTTATGATTACGCCAGTCCCCATCCATAACATGTTAGTGGACGGCCTGGGTTAGTACGCTCCGGTTTTCCCCACCATGTTAAATCTATGTAAACTTCGGATTTCCCTGTGCACGAGAATGCTGTGTTCCAGCCAAGATGGGCAGCGCTTGTGATCACACCAGAGACCCAGAAGTGGCAATGCGCATGTGTTCTAGGCCCACCTAGATTTGTCCAGGCCCAGTCATTGTCTGCTGCTCCTGCAGATGTGTTACTGTTAGTTATATTGTATTAACATATAGTACCATAAAGTTAAGTTAAAATAACATGTTAAGAATTAAAATAAGGCCTGGATTGTAACTTTAAGGGTTATTGAGGTCAGGTAGAATTTAAACAGGTGAAGCATACTTTCTGTAGTGAGTTAAAGGGCCAGAGCCACCCTTAAAGACCCATGGGAACTTCCTGTCTATTTTTGTACAGGGCATTGGCCTTCCTTTTCCCGACCAGTAGCTTTGGCTTGTTGACCTTGGCCGATCTCGCAGCCTTTCCTCAGCAAAGCTGTCACTCCTTGTTAATGAGAAGACATGCATTCTTGGCCTTCCGCCCACCCCGTTTGTTCTATTGGGTGTTCCAAAACAATATGTTCTTTAAGTCTGACATTTGGGTCAAAACTGTGGATACTGTAGCACTACCAAAAGGTTATATGAACACTGATGCCACTTTGATATAATTTTCAGACAGGACAATAGGATGTTTCCCCCTCCTACTTAATTTGCCGTCGTCAGTAAACAGTGTTGCTAGATTGATTCTTGATCCGTTATGAAGCGTTACTGCAGACTGCTGATATCATGCTGTGCTGCATGTTCTGTCGAGACAACAAAGGTTCAGTTTCCAGGGGTTGCACTAAAAATAGTGGACTCTACCATCTTTGACGTCACACAATGCACAGGGATGTTTGTGTTGATTTGTTAATTCTGTGTTGGTGCAGTGGGTTATTGTTGGTGTTGTCATCCCCAGGTCCACCTTTCATTAATGCAATGCTCTGTGTTCTAGTCTAGTCCTCCTAACCACAGTATCAGCAGGGCTTGTGTTATCTCCAGCAGGCAGCCCTTAATTTGGCTCACTACATGTGAACTCTGTAGTCATTGCTGTCACACAAAGTACACTTTACAGTGTGCCGGGGTGGTAACCTTTTCAGAATTTAAAATGCTTTCCCAGTTTGGCTGAAATATGATGGTGTGTGATTCTGTGATATTGGCGTATCTTTGGCTGTGTGAGATTCGGTAGTGTCGAAGCTTCACACAGGAAGCTGGACATTAGTGCACCACCACACCCACTCAGAGGTTGCTGTAATGAGAGACATGTGGGGGAGAAAGGCAGAAAGTGGCTTCCAGATCGTATTATGGTCTGCCTACTGTACTGTAGTGGTGTCCAAAATAATCCATTCGGTAATGCATCACGATTCGGCCGTGCAGCAATGCAATGCAGCAATTTGACATAATCGATAATCGAAGCCTAAATATAATATTAATTATATATAATACATAATTATAATGTAATTATACTACATTACTGTATATAATATTACATATAATTCTAAATCAAATATGTTGTTCAGTATCTGACTGATGACATTTTTGCCATGTTCAGTAATATAGAAAAGTGTGATGAATTTAAGGCATGGTAGAATCAAATCCAATCGTTACCTGGTGAATCGCAATCGAATTGAATTGTGAGTGCAGTGCCTGCCAAGTGCCAATGCACACCTCTACTGTACTGGCTGGCTGGCAATGACACTGGTAACCTCACACACAGTGCTAGCTAATAAAGGGGTGAAGTACAGAGTAAATTGATGACGGCATTTAAATCCATAACAATCAGAATGCTCTATTCACGCATCAGGGCAGTCAGCTGAGATACTAAACTACAACAGCATAGTTACCATTCAGAGTCAGACCACCTATTTTTAACCAATGCAGGAGTCCAGATTTTGGGTATGTTATTATATTGAAAACTTAATGCAAGATGCAACGTGTTGTGAGCTTATCTGCAGTGCATTTTTAAATCGTAGCTTTTTTGTTGTTGTTTAGCTTTACTTTAATTTATAGTCATAATGGTGATTGGTCCATTTGTGGGATTGGTTGTGTGTTTAGCTCCTTGGCTTTTACAAATAAATGTATCTATCTCTTGCCACATGTATCTGGAAGCATACCCCAACTGTGACAATAAAGTTTAGATTATTATCCAAAATGTATACAGCTGAATGATAGGAGGTAATGTGGTGCAGGAGTCTAAAGAGGTGAGTTTGTAGTTCTGACTTAGCCTGGATCCAGCCCATAGACCCCACCCACTAGCTTCAAGAAGCTTCAGAGTCTGATAATCAGGCTAGTTCTGACTGCAATGGGGAGTTTACTCTTGGAGCCAGGAGAGAGAAGAGTCTATAGGACGTATCTTTATACAGCATTGTTTGGGAAACAGCAAGGCATCTCATAATTCAATAAAAAACTAACTTGTATGCCAAATTGTATTTGTCTTTGTAATGATTTTAGTGGAATGCAGCCGAGCATGAATGCCACTCAGTGTAGGGTTTGAGAATTGGATTAGACCCCTCAGAGGTCTAAGAGAATGCTTTTAACAGATTAAAACGGTGGCCCTACTTCACTGTGGGTTCCAGAAAAATACACTTTGGCATATGATTTTTAACCCATTTAGACCTGACACTAGAATCTACAAAATGTCAGTTTTCTGAAAAACCTATGTGTCAGTGGCACTGGTACTCAACCCCCAGAATTATCTGTATTTGGCTGAAAATATGTAGTTCCTGGGACCTCCCAGAAGCAAATAATAGAGTTAAAAATGTTCGCTATGAAAGAATATGTATTCAAAGATTTGTGCCAGATTTTCACATTTTTCAAAAATAGCTATGAGCTTGTAGATCTGCTATTTTTCAATACCTCCTTCTCCTTCTACAACATATTATAATATACTCATATTAGTGACTTCTTAAAAAAACAAGGGAAATATAGCTGAATGAACAACACATGAACAATGTGGTGAGTGTGTGATGTCTAGTATCATGCAGCAGCAATAACAACAACTCCTGAATGCAACAATTTAATTTGTAGAAAACGACAGTGTCTGTTTTTCCGCACACATAGTTTTGGTGGGTGGAAATTGGAAAATAGGCCAGTGGCAGCTGGGCCTGCCCTTTTGCAGTTGGCCATAACAACAGGCTGGATGGAAAGTTTCAGTCAGTTTAAGTTGAATCCACTGTTTCCCTCAGCGTGTTTTTCAAAAGAGTTTGAAACACAGACACAGGGAGGAATTGTCTGCTGTGCTGTCTGTATACTGGCTGTAGAGCTGTTTGAGTGAAAGTTACACATGCTCTCTAATTGCTTTTGACCAGAGAATGTGATGAATCCAATAACTCCCATGCATGCAGTGAAGGCAGTTCTGACTTCTGATGGAAAAAATGGCGGTCAGTCAGTACTGTAGCACGTATTGTGTTTTATTTAAATCACTCAAACCGGTTCCGTTCTTTTTTCCCCAACTAATTTTGAACAAGTTCAGAATGTTTCCACTGAAAATGAATTGGTTCAGCACCCTAAAAGTTGGTTTGGAACTGGAACCAACCTTTTTTTTCTTGCCCAGAATGAACTGGTAACCAAAGTGGGCGTGTCACTACTCTACAGGTTGGAAGAATAAAAGCACCAAGGTTCCAAAAATGCAGAACGGAACCAGGTCTAGCGCCAACGTTTATGGGGTGAAAAAGGGGCCCCTGTGAATTTGTGAGGTGTGCAATACTACAGTATGCCCACAAGATGGCAGCAAACACGTGTGCTTTACTGAGCAGGGGATTGGGCTATGTGAGGTCATCACCTGTTTTGTCAACATTACTATCCACACTTTTGTGTGTGCTCCAGTTCTGTCGATTTGATCCAATGAAAGCCAATGAAACTGGTCAGATGACCAATGATATCCAATGAAATCAACAGGAACTGGAGCACACACAGCCCAGGAAAAGTGTGGATAGAAGTGACAAGTGTGAGTGTTATGTTGCATTTGGCTGGTTCAGGAATTGTTGAAACGTGTTGTGTACAGCAGGCTACACCAAGGCTGGGCCACCACCTTTTTGATCTACCAGTTCAGTTGAGTTGATCAAAAACAACCATTATTATAGGCCTATTATTAACCATTAGTGTTTGATGTGCATAAGACTTTTCTCCCCAGATAGTCAGAATTGATCTTTTAATATTAAATAATGGGCTCATTCTTTGCTATGTTCTAATATTACTGTACTTTGTTGAAGGAAATAGCTGATCGACAAGCTCACAGCGTCTCACATTGTGACACATTGTGATCTGCTATGTTTGACAATTTTTACATATAGGCCCAAAACTTGACCCAAAATAGGGATGCCAGCCTGGCAATAATGATTGACTTACTCTATGCATACAGCAATGGACACGTAAGCAATGGTAGTTTACACAGTCTGGAACAGGGTGATCATGGCAGCCTTGGAAAACCGATCATGTGCGCGAAAAGGTTGCCTACTTACTTATACACAGTCAGCTGGACATATGACGACGATACACGAGAAGAAAAAAAATGTTTTGGTGTTCTGCCAGTGTTTGAAATGGGTTAATTTGTGAGTCAAATGCTTTGTGTTGAGATAGCCTGCACACCTGGCTGAATGTCATCTAAAGTTCTAAACCCTGCTGCCGCCACACACACCCCCTTGAACCCACAACCAGCAACCAGACAATTCCTCTATGGGTTTTCTAGAAACATATGTTTCGGATAACAGAATCATGACTGGTATTTACCAAATATCCAACATTCTTTCTCTCCCAATGCAATTCAATGGGGCTTTATTGTCACAGGAAACATACCTGTTATGTTTGCATTGCCAAATCAAGTTTGAAATAAAACAGACAAACAGTGTACTATTGTAGACCTACAGTTAAACAATATGCCTACTAAAATAAAGGCAACACACAGGTGTATACACATCGCATCTCTCTCTCTCTCTGTCTAGTCTAGGTTGGGGTCGTCACAACTAGTGTCTACACGCCTGTCTCTCGGACCCTTCCCCCACTTTATCATTGTGAGCTGTGTGCCTGTTTGGACAGTTTAGTGTTTCCTACCTATCCAGGGAGAAACAAAAGAAAGAGAAGGACTGAAAGAAGAGACATTGAAGCAGAGAAAGGGCCAAGGGGGGAATCAGAAGACAAAATCAGCCGTGTGGGAGAGAGAGGTAGAAAAAGGAGGGGTGGGGCGGTGGCGCGGTGGAGGTATACCTGCCAACCCCCCTGCATTTTGCAGAAGAATCCTTTTATTTGACCATTTCTCCTGCACGACTCTCCTGCTTTTGGGGGATTTCACCCTTTTTGTGTGGTCAACAGCCTAATGCAATCAAATCCTTTTTACAATGGGGGGTTTCAATTTATCTGACAGTCTGAGGTTGTTGCATGCCTAGGTGGAGAGAGAGAGAGAGAGAGAGAGAGAGAGAGAGAGAGAGAGAGAGAGAGAGAGAGAGAGAGAGAGAGAGAGAGAGAGAGAGAGAACACAGGTGGAGGAGATTTCCACTAGTGGTGGAAAGTACAATTTAACTAAGTAAAGGGGTAATTGTTCTTTACTTGAGTATTTGTATTTCCAATCATTTTACTTCTAGGCCTACTCCACTACATCTCGGATCCAAATAGTAGATCTTGATTATTATTACAAAACATACATTACAAAGCATTGTGAGCTTGTAATCTGCTATTTAAAAATAAAAATCAATGAGTAGTCTACTTTTACTTTTCGTGCTTAGTTTAAGTAGCCTACATTTTTATGCCAATACTTAAAAATAAAAAAGAGTACTTTTTCCACCACTGAGGGGGTTGGAGGTAGCTCTGGTCCATATCCCTAAGCCCTTTGTATTAGAGCTATGGACCAGAGCTAGGCCTAGGTTTTGGTGGAGACTAGAGAGAGATTACTTTTGTTTTGGCAATTGGCTATGATATGCCAATGAACCCCTTTGAATTTGACGATCGGAGAGAGAGATAGAGAGATAGAGAGACACACACACACACACACACACACACACACACACACAGGTGGAGGAGATTTGCACCGGGTGCGCGCTGCTGCAGCGCACTACCATTGCCATTCACAGACTGGTTGAGCAGGTTTTACCTGTGGGCTCCCTCCCTCCACCCTAATTCACTTGGTCAGAGATAGATAGTCTACTAAATGAGTGGACACTGGACACGAGTACCAGTACAGTACTAGACTAAACTGAAGACAACAAAAGAAGGAAGGGTGTGTGAATAGGAGGAAGACTCGACGGTTATTTTACCCTCCAACTGTTCGCGTCAACATTCACATTGTGACCTAGAAAGGAATCTAAAGATGCCGGAGGAGGAAGGTTATTACGGAAAGCATGGTAACTATCAACTACCGACGGTCTGACTGCTTCATACGGACTGACTGCACTTTCATTGTTGACTTACCCGACGCCTTGTTGTTTTATTTGAAGCGTAGAAACGGCACCTTACTCAAGTCGAGCTTTACTTTCTCACTGCAGAGTTTCGGGTGAAACTAGCGGTGAAACAGCGCGACATAGCCTAATGTAGGCTACAAGGGTAGACTTTAGTGTGACCGTGTGAGAGCTTTCAGCTTGCATACGCTGCGTTTGTGCGAATTGTAGAACAACAAATAAATCTGGTATGTTATTTATTTTCATGTTCATACACCCGTGTTTGGTCACAGAAAATAATATTAATATACATACTATTTTGACACGACTACAATGGCAGGTGCAAACTTATCAGCATACACTGATCAGCATTTGTAGACTATTCGTTTTTGTTTTTAAACTCAGTTTTGGTGAGCGCTCATTTTGGCTCAATGATCCAGTCTACAAACTTAATACAATCAATCATTCAATAACTGCAAGCTTGTAACCACTTGAACCCCAGCATCCATATTCTGGAGAAAACATTAGCCAAAATAGCAGATGCAAGCTCAAAGTCAATTCAATTCAAAGGGCTTTATTGGCATGAGAAAACATACGTTTACATTGCCAAAGCAGAAAGAACAA
Organism: Protomyctophum bolini; assembly: GCF_963924005.1. Taxonomy (NCBI): domain Eukaryota; kingdom Metazoa; phylum Chordata; class Actinopteri; order Myctophiformes; family Myctophidae; genus Protomyctophum; species Protomyctophum bolini. The sequence continues at coordinate 18,320,010 of NC_137872.1, read as the reverse complement.
TATAACAATACAGCAATACAATCAAAACAGAAATTATGTACTTTGAAGGTCAGAATCTTCAATAGATCAACTTCTGTGTACCAAGATCACTCGATGCAGGTATAGTGCAGGAATATACACAATGATTAGTCTTTAGGGTGGTTGTGTTCCATTTGATATCCTTCTCCTATCACAGCAACTCACAGCAAAGTCACAGCGCAAAGCATTTGTGAGCTTAAAGGTTGGCTGTTCTTTAGTCCACTTTTTTCTTTTTTTTTAGTCCACTTTTTTTAGTCCAGTTTACTGTTAGGGTTTGATGTGGTCAGGTCAGATCAACATTATGGAATGTCAGAACAGGTCAGCTGAGCTCTGAGTGTACAGGGTTTGATGACGGCCCAGGGCTGCCCGGGCCTTAATTTTTGGACCTGATGAGAACTCTAGTGTGGCAGCAGGGGCAGTGTCTTGAGTGTACAGGGTTTGATGAGGGCCCAGGTAGGGCCTGTTGAGAACTCTAGTTAGTGAGGACCAATTTCATTACAGATACAGTACCGTATGTTGAAAATGGGTGAAATGGTCCTCTAACACATTGGTTCCCAACCATTTTAAGTATCACCTCAGAAAATATTTGGCTCTCCAAGTACCACCATAATAACAAATGTTAAAATACAGGACCGTACCCTTTTTGTTCCATTCTAAGCCAATAATGCTGTTGCTCTGACAAATCTCTGTCTAATCACTAAATAGCACAACTGATGATATTTCTATTAACGGCTAGGTGTGCTGTCATGCCTGCTGGATAGCCTATTTCAACCAATTGCTTGGTCAGAAGAACTACCTGTAGTCATATAAATATTTCATTCCACTTTTGTCTTTTTCTCCTTTTGGGGCGACTCTTCTGTGTACCACCAGAGGGGGGCTCAAGTACAACCAGTGGTACTCCGTCTCTTACCAGTGTTTGGGAACCTGCTTTAACAAATGCATTGCTTTTCTAATCATTAGAACATAAGGCAGGTGTGCTAATGAGGCAGGGGCTCCTCATGTGTGTGCCCAAGCGAGCCGCTAGGTGAGCGAGTGTCTGCAGCGAGCAGCCAATGGCCTTGCATGTGGAATTGTGGATGAGAGTGCTTTGTCATTTGGCAGGCTGTGATTCACAGAATAGGTTATCAGGTGAACCAAAATGAGCACTCGATCCCCCTCCACGTCTCAGCCAATCACCCGTCTCAAGTTTTGCCATTGATGGTGAACGGAGAAATGACGTCAGATGACGTAAATTAAACATCAAAACATTAAACGCCATTGACATTGAAGGGGAAACTTACGTCATATGTAAACGAGCAAATTGGCTAACCAATCACAGGCAACAGGCATTCTGATTGGCCAGAATTAACCAATCACAGGCAATCATAACATGAATTGATTTTTTCCCCATCTCTATCAGTGAATTAACACACCACATCAACCGTCCATACAGGCTATGGGATAGGGGATCAACTGTCATTCAAATATTCACAGGCTGATTTGTGTTCCCACTGTACAAACATAATAGACACATGTCAGCATCCTTCAGGGCTTTCTTTATTGTAGCCCTTTGCACACATACAGCCCCATGCCTTTTCACATGTGCGTACTGCGTACAACCCCAAAACATTGTCATCACATGCACCATATACACTGAAAGTGTTGTGCTCCATTGAGATTGAGATTTCTAGATCTTTCTAGATTTCTACATACTTTTGTTTTTGTCTGTGACTTAATGCAGTTTATACACATGGATATATTTTATACAAGACAAGTTCATATTGATGAATGAAATCTACAAGCTGTGTGTGCTATTATTGTTTATGCCGGTGCTGTTGTTGACAGTGGAGGTGTTGGAGTTGCAGATATTTTGTTATCAACATTTTGTGTACAACATAATGGGTACTGGGTTGGCAAATGTACAACGTTCTATTGTGAATTTGTATCTTTTCTTTTACTTCCTAAAGTTCCTAAGTTCCTATACCACCCTGAGTTAGTCACTGGGCTGTGTTGTAAATGGTAGAACAACCCTTATCTCGTTGCTTGGTAAACATGGCTTAGTGCCTGAGTGTGATAATTCTCATTCAACAGTCAAAACCACTTTATAGCCTGCCCAGTGCTTGATTCCTTGAGGCTACCGATTACCAATGTTTTTACCCACATTTTGTCAAAGTTATGATTTCATAACTTAATTTATAACATTTAATTTATAGGCACAAAATATTATAAGAATTATAACGCAAGCTAAATGTATTTTATTTAGCCCCATTAAAAAAAAGATCTTGATATGACCATATTGGGTACACTGGGTTGAAAGTGGTTCCAAATCTAACTACCAATACCAATGCCTCAAAGAAAACACGAGCTCATTATTGAGTCTGGCTCTACACCACATAACCCAGGACTCATTATTTCCCCTAATTGGAAGCTGTGTTTGGTGGATGTATGTCTGTCAATAGAGCTTTGTCGGGTAAATGCATGCAGCAGCATTAGTATCCTGAGCACCTACATTATTAATGAGCCGAGCCGACGCCACTGAGAATATTATACTCCTCGGTCTAGACCTGGTGGTTCGGGTGTCCGAGGACGTGGATTTCATGAATTCAGGATGCTGTAGTGCTGGGTGGTATTTACCGTCTTATTGTATCTCTCCTCCTCAGTCACTAATAACACTCTGGCTTTAGATAGCCTGCGTTCGTCTGAACGTATGAGACTGAATCGTATCAGGAGCGGACGTAGAATACGCACATCAACAGGCTGGGTGCTGGGCTAAAGAATCGTATCAGAACAGAGAACATGCTTATAGACTGAATTCACCTCCTTTTGAATCCCTTTAGAGTCGCATTTACTTGAAAAAATGGAAAACAATAGTTCCCCCAAAACGCATGCGCACGCACACACGGCAAATTGAATTATTGATGTTCCACTTTGCAAGTTGGCATGGGTTTGTTGATGGTACTATTGTCAGACAGAGGGCTTTGTTACTGAGGGAAGTGTTACTTCCCCCAGAATGATTCACAGATTTGTTATCTCACTCCATCATGCATTACTTGTATTCAAATCGGAATACAAATACATATTAGTAGTACAAGCTTATACTTAAAGCAGTGTGTGGTTATAAGTCTATGAAAAAGATTGTCCGCACACTGACTGTATCAGCTCCCAGGAAACTTTATTAAGCAACAACGTTTCGACCCTTACAGGTCTTCGTCAGGTATCAACTATGGGATAACCATCCCGTTGGTTACAAGTTTATATCGTCTGACACAACCATGGTCTTGACGTAGCATCCCTAATGTTTTCCAATTAATCATTTTTAAACTATGTAATAGTTTTGTCAGTTTTGTGGCAGTTATATTACCCCCTCTTGTGGCCTTGGCGAGTTTATTTTGCATGCCAGAGGTTTTCGAGTCACCAGGGTGGAATTTATCAGGTTTCTAGGCGTGTCTACTTCTGCCTATAGGGGAGAATGTGAGGCCAGAGGTTGAATAGCACCCTTCATCAACCCTTCAAATCTGCTGCTGTGTAAAACAGTTTGATACACACTGAGCTCTCCTCAATGACTCATGGTCTGGCACGGTGCAAGGTGCATGCGTAAAGCTTAAAAGATCATTCTGTTTGTTTGTGTGTTTGTAGGTGAACCAAGGAAATATGATCCCACCTTCAAGGGCCCGCTACATAACAGGTGAGTTGTTGGCGGTTTGGTTTGGTATTGCTCTGAGCTGTCACACTGTACTTATATATTATGAAATGTCATCACCATCCTGTTCTGTGTTCCAGGGGCTGCACTGATATCGTGTGCTGCATACTCTTCATTCTTGCCATCGTGGCTTATGTTGGTGTCGGAGTACTTGGTAAGGAAACGGCATTGTTACTTAGTGTTTCCCAATACTAACCTTGTTCTGATTATGTAGTGCGTTCACTTACTTTTAAGTGTAGACTTGATGAACACTTTGTCCCACAATGCAATGCATATCGGGAGGGTTATTAACTGTGCAGAGGAAACCAATCAACTCTCGAGGAAGAACTAAGATGCTCAAAATGGCATCTTGGTGGTAATAACTTATATATACAATAACATTTGCTGCATGTAGCCTAGTCTCTCCGTGCTTTCTGTCACTCTACAATGCACATATCAACCCCCCCTCCAACTATGGGAGCATGATTCATTTCATTGACACTATTTGTATAAACAACTCTCAGCATCGGTAAGGTTTTCTCTAGAGAACTATAAAAACAACCGATTTCATAAGTCACAGCTTGATTACATCTGTGGTTGTCCTGTGTCATTTCATATTGGGACCAAAAGCCTAGTGGGAAATGTTGTATATGATGAATACAGTTTAGTATAGTTATACAGTACAGTATTAGTATAGTGTAGAATTGGCACACAGCTTTAATTGGTTGAAGATGTACTATCATTTTTGTTTGTTATTTATTTATTTATCTATTAATCTAAAGCAACTTTGAGTGCTTAGAAAAGTGCTAAATAAAGCTTCGCTATTATCTCTCTCTCTCTCCATCGTCCTAGCATGGTCCCAGGGTGACCCCAGGAAGGTGATCTACCCCACAGATAGCAGAGGGCAGTTCTGTGGGCATGCTGGCACTCCACAGGAGTAAGTTGTCTTTCTAATCAAAGCACTGACTGTGACCCTACACTAGACATTTATTATGTGTCTGTATTCTCACAGCTAGGCTACAGATGTAAACCTTTAGTTTGTATCTTTGGTAGACAAGGGCACAAGTTGGTTCCGCAGGGCCTTAAAATGGCCAGCCTCTCCAAAAGGAGGGGAAAACAGTTGCCACGGTACTGCTCAGTTAATTTGATTGGCTATTATAGTGTCGCAGTCCCTCCCCCTTTCAGAACGACGAGTGGCCCAGGAAATGAAATGCAATGCATTTCTCCCATAGTATTTATTTAAAGACGGTTACGCCGCGGACAAAGCCAACTCGGATCGTGACAAATCATGACAATGAAGACAATATTTTGGGCCGATCAAATCATTAGAAAGAAGAAAATATAGGCAGGAGACAACACTATGTTTTTTTTTTCTTCTTATAAATTATTTGATCGGCCCAAAACATTATGTTGATTTGTCATGATTGATTGTGTTGATGTGTCATGATTTGTCACGATCCAAGTTGGCTTTGTCCGGCGTAACCGTTTTTAAATAAATACTTAAAGAAAATCATATGGGAGAAATGCATTGCATTTTTTTCCTGGGCCACTCGTCGCTCTATAGGAAGCCGCTCATTTTGGAGGAGGCATTGTCTCCTTTAAACATGATTGATGTCTGCTGTGTCTGACCAATATGTCAAGTGTACTGTACTGTATGTAACAATGTTCTGCCGTCTAAGCACTCTGTAACTGTTTTCCTGACTGCATTGGCATTGTTTATGTCCTTTGTACATTCTTGTACATCTGTGTATGTGGACATAAATAAATATTTTGTGTGTCCTAAACAGGAAGAAGCCTCTATTGTTCTACTTCAACATTATGAAGTGTGCCAGCCCCATGGTGCTCCTAGAGTTCCAGTGTCCAACCACCCAGGTGAGGTCTTCACTCTCTACTTTGTGTGGATGGAATAACAGAAATAAATCACACATACGTTTTTATGTATTGGTCTTGTTTTAACTGATTGTTTCCTCCTCAGATATGTGTGGAGAAATGCCCCGATAAGTTCATGACGTTGTTTAAGGCCTCCGTTAACAAGCAGGACTTTGAATATTACAAGAACTTCTGCAAAGTGGGGGTTACTTGGTCGATGGTGAGTAGAGTTCTAGAAATGCAGGAAGTTGTAGTGACTGTTTGTTGTGACTGATCCAGGACCTGTGCAGAAGCAAAGGTGACACTTGTATTAACCACTTGAACTCTGACACGCCCTATTCTGGGGGGAGGAATCTTCAGAAATAGTCGATCTGATCTAGATCTGCTATTTCCGGCAGATATTTTGTATAGAAAGAAACGGGAGACCAAGTACAGTTGCAACTCGGGTTTGTTTCACTACGAATAGTTAACTACAGATTTGTCACTTCTCTTGCCAACAGCATTAATATTGAACTGTTGGCACTTAGGGGGCAGGTGAGTGTGAGGGGAAAGTCTTGGGTAGTCTTGCGTAACATCGAATGATTGAATCGGCGCCCGATGGGTCAGTGTAGAGTCTACACTGTACACTGTGGAGTGGCTGGAATGAGGATCAGGATCTCTAAAACTGAGGCCATGTCTCTCAGAACTGCGTGTCTGCCATCTCTACCCTTCTACCTTTGTATTGGGACGGGAGTTGGGGGTTCCTTTCTTGCTCTGTCGGTAGTCCACCAGCAGCTCCTTGGTCTTGCCTATGTTGATGTGAAGGTGGTGGTTGTCACTCCACATATGAAGCTCTCCACCAGGGCATCTGTGGCACGACCAGTCTCTCAAAGATGTTCATAACTTCCACTAGGGCAGGTAAAAGGCAACATAACTGAGCACTGCGTGCCTGGGAGGTCAAACTTAAAACACACACACACACGCACACACACACACACACACACACACACACACACACACACACACACACACTTACTAATGTCCAGAATATCTGTGCACATAATTATAACTATTATTTTTCTCTTCCCCGGCAGATCCCACAGAAAGGTGTGCCACAGATCTTGAAGGAAGGTCTATGTCCTGCCATGCTGACGCCTAGCAAGCCCTGTAAGTCAAATATCAAACCTTCCCTTCTATCTTATTCACAGAATGTCTATCTGGACTAGTCTTCGGGCTTAGCCGAGATCCGAAAATACCCGGGGTCCGAACCGACCCGCAGTGGGGTCCCGGTTCCGTTTACTAGACTCCCGGGTAGGTTCGGAGTGGCTCCCATGTGTCTCGGTGCTCGGATAATGACTAAAACCCTCATGCGCCTGGACCACTAAGCCAGTGGGCGCCCCTTATTTTTGAGTGGTGCAACCACTCCCTTTAATACGGAGCTATATGTGTGGGTGGGTGTCTGGCTGCATCCATTTCTTGCCTGTCTTTTTCGGTGTGGGTTGGTCAAATTGGACCTGTGAAGACCTCTAGTCTGGACAGTTGGGTAAAATATTCTTTCCTGACACTTAGTCATTGTTATTCTGTGTATACTACCCATGTCTCATTTCACCTTGCTTACTTCATAATGCTTAAAGGTAGGTTAAGTGATATTTCTTTGGTTAAAACAAACCTTTTTTGTTTTTTTGTATCACTTAGTATCACTATATTCTGATTTGTTTTGTTCAGTCTTAACCAGTCAGGAGAGAGTACCCATTTATCAGCTTTAATTTGATAGTATTCCATTCCAGTTCCAGTTTTGTCTTCTCATTTCCTTGTCATCACTTCCAATTTCACTTATTGGATAGAATAAGTATCTCGGCCTGAAAATGCTGAAGCTGGAGAGACAGGGAGAGTCCTGTTACTGAACAAACACACTATAGCAATGAGTATATATCAGAATATAGAGCTATTTAACACTTATTTTAACAAAGGAAAAACCCTTATGCTACCCTTTTTAATATATAATATAGATATATATCTGTTAAAAACATGTTTGTCCTGTGTCACTTCAGTCACTCGCCGATGCTTCCCGGCCCTGGGCGGGAAGGGAGGAGTGATCACGGTGGGGAATGAAACCACGTTTGATGATGGATCCGGGATGAGAGATGCTAAAGACCTTGTGGATGGAGTGAAGTGAGTTCACCTCCATTATGTCATTATTTCATGAAAAAAATATCTTAAATGGCCTTTAAAGGTCCACTTTTCAAACTATCTTCATATAATTGGTCCTCACTAATGATCATGATAAAATATCACAATTCTTTTTCCTACTCAGTCGGTGTCTCATAGGAGGGCTGTGGGCAGTTCAGAAACCACCAGTGACATCATCGTTAGGCAGATTTCTTTAAACAAGATTACATTTTTTTGAATCTTGAGATTCTTCATTATTTTTTTATCGCGAGAATGATGGCTTCCATTATCGCATTGCAACTTTTCAGGAATAGAAATTCTGCAGTTTCTATTAGCTTGGATTCCCAATTGATGATGTCACTGGTGGACGAGTTTCTGAACTGCCCACAGTCCTCCTATGAGACACATGCCGTGTAGTAAAATTGTGGCATTTTATCATGAATATTAGTGAGGACCAATTATATGAAGATAGGTTGAAAAGTGGGGAAGTGGTCCTTTAACTTAAATTGTCTTTGTACAAAATATTCTTATGGAACCTTTTATGTTTTTCTGGACAAGTCCAAGTCAAGTCTCGATTTTCAAGACCCATCCTCATAATGGAATATTTGTGACAGTTTAGCAGTGCCCAGCCAAATCTCCAAAAACAAACTAATTCGACTTCTTCTAGGCCTGGGACCTATATGCAGAGCATCTGGATAGCATTGGCTGGCTCCGGGTAGAAGACGGGGTCAAACAATTGAAAATGGGTCTGACATTCAAAATTGTACATGAAGCTACGGTATGCCCTCAGTGCCCATTTACTTGACTGATTACTTAAAAGAAGTGAGCGACACCCACAGCCGCAAAACTAAAGGCAGCGTAAACAATGATCTGGTGCCACCCACTTACAAAACAAATATGGGTAAATTCACCTTCCGCAGCACTGCTATTCAGGTGTGGAATGCCCAGCTGCCCCCTTCCCTTAAACAAGCAAATCACTGGCCTCCTTTAAAACGGACCTAAAATTTCACCTGTCAGCAGGTCAGAGGGAGAGGAGGTGACCAATTTCTGTTTTAGATTCTTGTTCATGACTATGTGTGTGTGAGTGCATGGGACCCGAATGGAAACAAGACCGCAAGGTCTTTCTTCGGAAATCCTTTTGGACCAAAATGCCTGACTGTACCTTGTGCTGTTTGCATTTTTCTTTTGTCTAATCAAATATTCAATCAATCGAAAAAGCCAGTTAAAGTTACTTCAAACTAATGCTACTGATACAGTTAAAGTTGCATTCATTGCTCTTTGAATAAACAGCTCTGGGATTTTTCTGGGTCAAATATATGTGATTGGGGTTTTGCTTTTAAAAGCAGTCACGTCTTGATGTTCGTGATTACAATTTAAAGTGGAGACTAAATCTCAGGTTCTTTCTCTAATCGTTTTAATATAGTAGAAAATGTCTATACTGTACTGCCATGCATGATTCCCAAACTTTTCAGGTCGACACCCAAAAGAGAGATTAGACGTTTGCCCAGGACCCAAACTAGTGAAAATCAGCTATAATTGTCACTGCTTCTTAATAATAATAATAATTTTTCTTCATGGCATTTCTTAGATTCGTTTGTTTTAAATTTTCTAAAATGCATCCTGCCCCAACCTGCCCCAACATAGACAGTGTAAACGGTAGCTCAACGGGTGCAATCCAGTTGAGCAGGTCTTAATCACTGTGTTGAGGTATCATAACGGAAGCCTCTTCTTCTCTCACTTAATGATATCACCGGCTTACTTTCCCCACACAGGAATGCAACTGTGGTCATTGAGGCTCGTCAGGTGGTCATGAAGATCTTTGAGGATTATACAAAGTCCTGGTACTGGATCCTCATGTAAGAAACATCCCACACATCCTAAATCCTCTACCGGCAAATCACTCACACTGCTCCCGTTTAACAGCAAAAAACCCCCTACAAACTACAATTTGTCAGTAAAGTGTTACCTCTTCATTTGTGGTTTCCCTCCCAGAGGGCTGGTGATCGCCATGCTCACCAGCCTCCTCTTCATCGTCCTGCTTCGCTTCCTGGCAGGAATCATGGTGTGGGTGATTATCGTCATGGTGATACTGGTCATCGGCTACGGTAAGGACATACTTACGGATTAAAAAATGTGTTGATCAATGATGGAGATGTGAGGTGCGGGGTTATCTGACACCAACTCGTGTTGCACCCAGGCTAGCATATCATCTCTGTCGGGTAGAAACCGCATATGTCCTAGACTTGCTACTTTTGAATTAAAGTGGTATCCGCCCCACAATAAATGCGATGCTATAGTTTCCTGCAAAGGTTGTCTTCCACATTGAGGAAACATCTAAAAATCAATACGCCTACACAAGTCACAAGATTAATCTACTCACTCATGTAGGCGGGGTGACGTCACCCCAGTAACTTGGCTCTGCATGCATGCATACACAGACACAGCGGAGCTAAATGATGACTGATGAGAACCGTTTGGGGAACCGTTAATAAAAAAACTATGGAACCGGCTCCGGATCCGCAATGTTGGAACCGGGTCTGAACTCTGAAATGGACCCGGTTCCGAATCCCAACCCTAGTTGTGACTCCTTTCTACCCATAACCTCTTCCATGGAAATCACTTTTGTTTGATGGGCTTGTGTCTCCCTCTGGTGGTGATGGTGTGTGTCACAGGTATCTTCCACTGTTACATGGAGTATGCTTCCCTAAAGGGAGAGCCTGGTTCAGATGTCACGCTGCAGGACCTGGGCTTCCAGACAGACTTTGCCGTCTACCTGCAGATCAGACAGACCTGGCTGGCCTTCAGTGAGTACAGACAGTACACCCTGTTCATTCACTCATATACTGTACATCACACACTCACATGGGTGTTAATCTGTATGGATTACCACCACGTATCCATAGCCTTATTTGTTTGAAAACACAAAGCATATGATCATCACTTTAATTGATTAAATTACTGTTTAAACGAGAGCTGCCCCAGTGAATTTAATGCTTTCTCTACTCTGTCTCTCTCTCTCTCTCTCAGTGATCATCCTAGCCATCGTTGAAGTCATAATCATCCTGTTGCTCATCTTCCTCAGGAAGAGGATCCTCATTGCCATCGCTCTCATCAAAGAGGCCAGCAGGTTAGATTTGCTATCAGACTTTTCTTCTTTTAGAATAATGGCGCAAAGCAGACACTCGATGGAGGGGAAAAAATGTCAAATGAGGACGGATTTTGAATGAATGAGTCATCATAATGGATTGAAATGTCAAGTTAACGGCGCAGCCAGAGATGATGTCACTAAAATGGAACGCGTAATGATGATGGATTATGTTTGGGTTTGATTTGAATGCCGGAAAACACTCATTTGTATTCAGCATTGGTTTTTTAATCTCCGCTGGGAGGGCGGGGAGAAGAGTATCACAATCAGGTGTTCCATCCACCGCTAATTTCACAAACTACCAGGCCATTCATTTATTTTCTCCCGAATATTCTTCAAATCAATCACCGACAAATATCTATTTTCTTGTGAATGGACGAGTCATATACCTGACAAAATTGCAGGGCTGATTTGTTTATTTTCTGAACACAGTTCTTATATGACGCAATACAAAAAAATAACTGACTGTGACCCAGGTGCAGTGGGAATGAAGTCAGGACTTCTGTACTCAATCAATGCCAAGAACCTCGTTCTTCTCTCCTCGACCCGCCTGTGCCAAAACGAGGGACCTCGTCTTTCTTTAATCTCATTTAATGGAGTAATTGGTATTTCGCTCATTTGACTGACACTGGCCTCTACTATCCCCGCCTATGTGTCGGGAGGGTTTGGGTAGAACTAACACAAGGCATAACAGTTGGCATCCTTTATCATCCTTTTGCCTGACCCTTACACACACACACACACACACACGTGCGCGCACACACACATGCACAAAGAGGGAGTGAGGTAGGGCATGCCTACTGGCAGAGATTTACACTCTTACTGAGCCCAATTTGCACTCAACCAGCCCACCAAAACCCTGTTGTTCTTGTTTTGTTTTTCAGAGCTGTTGCACACGTGATGTCTTCCCTGTTTTACCCACTGTTCACCTTTGTACTCCTGGCCATGGTCATTGCCTACTGGGCAGTCACTGCTGTGTATCCTTCATGTTACAATGGATGGCTGTTGACTATAGACTATATTTACTGAAATTGCACAGATATGGTGCTTTCCCACCATCTGCCTCCTTCTCTGCTTTCCACTATCTACTTCCCCTACATTGTCTCAGTGTGCTTACTGTCTGTCTCTCCTACACTCTCTCTCTCTCTCTCTCTCTCTCTCTCTCTCTCTCTCTCTGACTTTACCTTCCGTCTTTCATGCCTACACTGTCTCCCTCTCAGCTTTTAACCCATTTTGACCTGGGAACGATTCTGCAAATGTCTTCTAAATCCTGACTGTTTTCTCGAAAAAGCTGTTTTTCTATGTCAGTCATGTCACTTTTCACAATTCTTCAAAAATAGCAGAACTACAAGCTCGTAGCGTGCCACTCGGTGGCGCGCTATGAGCTTGTAGATCTGCTATTTTTCAATAGCTAAAGCATAACATAATGCTGACACCAAAACGGGTTCCCGCCCAAAATGGGTAAGATGAACAGGTGTCATAAGTGAATGTGCCGATTTTTGCTTTTACCCAATCTGGTCTATTTAATGGAGTCATTACTAATATTCTACACGCCACTCGGTGGGGAAATGTTGAGTCTTTCAAAGTCATGGTAGTCATTGTCCTTGACAGATTGATGATTAGCTTCCTGTCCACCTCCAACGAGCCTATCTATAAGGTGTTTAATGAAACCTTATGTGAGCACTCCAGGAAAACGTGTGAGCCAGCTGTAAGTAACCTTATGTTTAATGCTCTCTGTTGAAGTACAATACATGATTGCACTCTGTGTAAAAAGGCACCTTAAATGACCATACCAGTGTTAAGTAGGTCAGAGTGGCATATTGTTGGTATCAGCTGAGCATCGAACCCAGAATCTTAACCTGCACAAAGGCAAGCAGTTTAACGACTACTCAGACACATGAGTAGCACAGCTTGGGTATTTAAGTCTTAGATGTTTTAACATGTTATAAAGGGGATAGATCATGTCCTCTTTGCTCTGCTGATACCAAAAATAAGTCACTTGTCCACTTGTCATAGGCAATATTGCCAATAGTTTACATAAATCTTGAAAATCTTTCCCCCAAATGTCTTTATTTTTCAGATGTTTGTGTCACTTTTGTCCATATTCAATCATTGACACTCGATTGTACTCTGTTCTGTATTCAGAACTTCACCACATCTGAGATGAAGAGAGAATGCCCTGACGCCGAGTGCCTGTTTGCCTTCTACGGAGGTGAGACGGTTTACCACAAGTACCTGATCGGCCTGCAGTTCTACAACGTCTTCCTCTTCTTCTGGTGCGCCAACTTCGTCACGGCCCTGGGACAGATGACCCTGGCGGGGGCGTTCGCCTCGTACTACTGGGCCTTCGTCAAACCGGACGACATGCCTGCCTTCCCTATCTTCTCTTCCCTGGGGAGAGCTCTCAGGTGTGTGTGTTTACATTTAACATTAGAGTTTGACCATTTAGCTAACCATTCGGTGCAACTTAACATGAGCACTGCATGTGTGTAGTTCGTTGTATAGTTTGTTGGGTTTTTAGAATGTTACTCAGTTTGAATAAATGTTCACTCAAACATGTGTTCGCCGTAAAATATGTATAATATGTGTGTTTGCGACAGGTACCATACAGGAACTCTGGCTTTCGGCTCTCTCATCCTGTCCATCGTTCAGATCATCAGGGTTTTACTGGAGTACCTGGACCACAAACTCCAAGGTGTGTTACCCTTGTTTTACGCGATACTGCACACAAGTACAAATCACTCTATCGTCTTGATGGTACAGCTTGCATGCTAACACAGTGTTCACACAGCAGCCATTTTGGACTTCGTCACCTAAATTGTAAATGTTTTGCCCTTGTTTTGTGATCCCTCACAGGAGCCCAGAATAAATGTGCCAAGTTCTGTCTCTGCTGTCTAAAGTGCTGCTTCTGGTGTCTGGAGAAATTTATCAAATTCCTCAACAGAAATGCCTACATTATGGTGTGTGTTGGACACTTTTATCATTACTTATACTCAGAATTCGAAAATGCATTCAAATGTAACAAGTGTCTTTTGTCCCTAGGTGGCGATTTATGGTAAAAACTTTTGCACTTCTGCCAAAAATGCCTTTTTCCTCCTCATGAGGAACATGATCAGGTGAGTGTGTGTGTGTGTGTGTGTGAGTGCAATGTTTAATTTAGGAATCCAATCCAGGATATATTGCAATTAATAAATCGTTTTATTTATTTATATAGATGTATATCATTTATCATTCTTTGCTTCATGAAAATGTTTTCCCCCCCATTAATATGGCAATATGTTGCTCAAAAGAGCATGAGGCGATTTCTCTCCTCCTTCCGGGTAGGAACAGAGTGCATTCTGGGATGGATTGGGCCCAAACACATGAACGCGCTGCCGTTGACTATCGTTGCACGTGTTCACGTATAAAACAGCGTTCACGTGTCATCATGAACGTGCGCAATGATAGTCAACGGACCATGTGTTTGGGCCAGCGCTGCAATACCAAATTCGGCCACTATATCCATTTCGCCTCAGGGTTTCCTCCGGGTGCCGTCTCTATTAATATATACTCTAAGGTGTAAACGCAGCATAACATTGTGGTAGAGTAGAGACGCCACCCCTCACCGATTTCGTTTCCCCACAGTTAATTAATTGTCACTCTGTTTGATGTCACAGGGTAGCTGTCCTGGACAAAGTGACAGATTTCCTCTTATTTTTGGGCAAACTCCTCATCGTAGGGCTCGTGGGTAAGTCGGCTGTCACATCACTCACCCATCTGTACACTTTTGTTAGATGCATAAACTTCTGTAATAGAGCGTTCTGTTTTGTGACATGTCTTCCATTTTTCTGCCCCAGGAATCTTTGCTTTCTTCTTCTTCTCGGGGAGAGTGAAGGCCTTTGAGGACACAGCCCCAAATCTCCACTATTACTGGGTCCCCATCATGGTAGGTGTGATGGATGGTCAAGATTTCACTTTGATATTCAGGTGGCTCGGAACAACTGATGAATGTGTCCGTCTATGATAGAAGAAAAATAGTTTTAGTCAGGTGAATTGGACGTTTTAAACCTACCGGTGTATATATATATATATAAAGATGATTTATTATTTTATTTTATTTTGGCTGTTTTAACCACTCAAATATCTTTGCTCCTAGCTAAGGGCTAATTTCAAGTTCAGTGTCACTGTCAATATTGACATGAAAGCGTGTTGCACGGCATCTCATTCTCATTTATCATAGTTGTGCAACAAAGTGTATATTTGGCCTAAATGTATGTATATTCTTTCTTTGTATTGTAGACGGTGGTGGTCGGCTCCTACCTCATTGCCCACGGCTTTTTCAGCGTTTACGCCATGTGTGTGGACACACTCTTCCTCTGCTTCTGTAAGTACTTATTATATATTATATATTAGATACCATTTATCTACAAACACACAAATGCAACATTGCGAATGTCCAGAGTTAATGTGGGAAAGGAATGGTGGTTTTATGATGACCATTCAACAACATAAGAAAATGCAATGCTCCGTGACGGACTGAATCAAATGTACACACAAATCCACACCTTTTCAACACTTTTAAATTGCTTATGTTGTTGGGCTGCTACTAATTCTAAATTGCATGGTGTTACTGAACTCACAAATGTGTGACTTATCTTCAGGGTAAGTTCAGTGATTTTAGACACATTATGTATATACGTATGAAATTCAGGCTCAAACGTTAGCTGTTAGCTGGCATAGTGCTCAGTTCCTAGCAGGTTGCTAAAAACATTTAGTCCAACAGGGTATATTGTCTGTCGGGTAGAAACCTCGTATGTCCAAAACATTTCTACAAACTTGCGTTTTGAGGTTGGAGATCTGCTATTTCTGATACTTTTGTGTGACACTGTAGTATGATCAATGAAGTAGCGCATTCATTTACGAAAAACCCCAATATGGAGATAAGAGGTTTCTGTCCGACAGTATCCAAGTAACTCCAAAAAGCAATTTATAGGCTACATAGGGGAGCTGTGAGTAAGGATGGACTGATCTGAAATTACACAAATCCCCAAATCTTCACACCTTTCACTGACCTGACTGCACATGACTCCTCCATTGCTGTTGTGACCATTTCCTTTCTGTAACTAAAAGTAACAGATTTGACTTAATGCTCTCCTTTCAAGCCTAAAAAAATATCATTTTGTTTTAGTTTCTTTCATAAATCATTGGACTAATAGTCTTTTAGTATCATGCTAGCAAATAGCACTCCATCATTGCAGTTAAAAGAACCTGACTGGCTCCAAGTATTCCACGTCTTTATGAAGCAAATACATACAGTATATATAAAGCAATAGACGGTTACAGGACCATAAGGGTTCATTTGGTTCCTAACCATTCTGTGGACCACCTGGAACTCCCTCAAGGACCAGGGTAAACCCGTTGTGGTGCCCGGGGCTACGATCCCAGAGCTTGGTGGCCATGCCTGCCGCCCCCTAATATCGTTTGCATGAAGGCCTGGCAATGACTCCTCTTTGAGAACCACTGATTAAAACGTCTCTAAAATCTCCCAATTTCCTCTTTCTAACCTTTTTAATTGCTGGTATTGGGAGTGTAATGCATGTGGGTGCCTTTTGTGGTTCTGACTTTCTCTTCCTTTCTCTTCTCTTCTTTCCTTCCCACCTCCCTCAATTCATCTCCTTCCATCTCTTCTTCCTACTGCTTCTCTGACCATCGACCTTTCACCGCTACATACCCTTAACCCTAAAACACACACACATACACACACTAACAAGGCGAGGACCTGGAGCGCAATAACGGCTCAGCCGAGAGGCCATATTACATGTCTTCAACCCTGCATGAGATCCTCTGGGAGGACAAAGGCGAGGTGAAGACAGAGGACCAGTTGTCTTCTGCTTCGCCTCAAGCCCAGCCAGAAGAGGACGAACACGTCCAGCTGGAAGAACAGCCCGCTCTGACGCAGCAAGACGACTCGGTTTAGCCTGTCCACCTCAAAGCCCTTTTTTCATTTCAACGCAACAGGACAACCCGGTTTGATATCGCTCCTGTCTGGCAGAAAACCTCTTTCTAACTTTGTGTTTTTACGCAAAGTAACACCCTACTTGATCACACTACAGCGTTGCACAAAATAATCAAAAGTAGCAGATCGTTGTGAGCTTGTGGATCTGCTGTTTTTGCATTTGAATCCTGAAAAGTAACAATTTATAGAGAGAGATAGAGAGAGGGAGATATGAGGTTTCCACCCGACAGACTATATGCATTATGCCACGGACCGTCCCCCACCCCCCCATTTGATACCGTTGTTTTGAATATCTGGAACCTCATTCTACACTGAAGAATCCTCAGTTACAGCCAGATCCGTAAGGGTCCATTTTGACACTGCGCCCCACGTTGAGAACATGGGGGTCCCCCATGTTGAGAATCACTAACTTAGTATGTCTTCCATATCTTTAAAAAAACCAAAAAGAAATGTCTTCCATATCTGAGAAGAGAGTTTGAGTGAAGTGTCATATCGATGGCGGTCAGGAGGTCAGAAATGTGGCAAATTAGTTGTTGATGTGCTGACCTTTGATGAGCATACGTTAGTTTGTTTAAATCCAAACACAGTTGAACTCAAAAGGAGGAACGGCCTGGTCAGTGATATCAAGAAAGTTCCCTTTGACAAGTGAAGTGACTAATGATGACCTTTATATTAGTGTCATATGTGGATCGTTTTCTGCTAATGACTTTAGCTGGATAAGAGTAGATTTGTACCTTGAATGATTATAAGTTAAAGCTGCAATCCATAAATAAATAAGATGCTATTTTGAACAATCTGCAATGGCCAAATGTGTTTGACGTCGCTGTCAGGTGGAAACCTTGTATGTCCAAAACAGTAACTTTTTAAAACTGTTCTTTTTTTTAAAATAAATTATTTAACTTCCTGTTGATTTTACTATTTGAAGATACACGGATCCAGTCCGAGTTTTCTTCCTAATAGAAATGGCAAAATCAACAGGAAGTTGACATTTTTATAAAACACCACTCAAAAATAAAACTGTATGAGTTTTGGTGATGCTCTATATTGTCTGAATCAACTTAGTTTGTATTTGTTTACGTACTAAAAGAGTGACTTTGAGAGCTGTTTCAGCATACAATGTAAGTTAATGAGGAGCATATTTTGAATTATCAATTTCTAATCACTGAAGCAATTATTTTAGATTTCTTGTCCATATTTGGAGTTTCATCATGGCAAGGTAACTACACAACCCGAGCCTCTACAAAAGTGATCTTCTAGAGCTTGTAGATCGGCTATTTTCACTACTTTTGTGCGTCACTCTTCTTTGATATGAACATAGAAAGTTGAAATATGGACATACAATCCATATTTCAAGGTTTCTGCCTGACGGCAACAATGAGTATGTTAATACTAACTAGTACATCTGAGGTGGCGTGTCCTGTCTTAGCTCGGTGGTAGACATTCCATCTCTTGGGCAGGACTGGAGGCCTGAGTTAAAATCTCAGGAAGTACATATTGTGTAAACATCTTATGGATTGCAGCTTTAAGGGAAGAGTAAACTAACAGTACAAGCATTTAATTTTTTATGTTCCTACCACTGCCACTGGCCAAACTTGAAGTCACTTATGTGCCTAATTTACAGTGTTATTGTGGGTTGATAGTTCGCACTTATTTTTGCTTATGCTTGATGTGCTGAAACTGTGTTGTACTGTTTGCGTCCTTGATGGCTATGTTTTACTAGCATCAATGCACTATTTAATACAGGTTTAATGTTTGTTTTTAGTTCAATGTTTGTTTTAAAAACGCCATTAAGGGAAAATTTACACCATCTTGTCCCTAACGCAAACATTAAATGCCATTAACAATAAAGAGAATTTAATGTTTGTGTTGTCACCTAAATAACATGAGTTAGACTTTAATATATTAGCGCCCCTCACTTCACACCGGTGTGATTTTTGTTTACGATTCACTACCTTTAAATTTACGTCTAGTAAATACACATTTGTCCTTTTGAGACTAAAAGCAGTATTAAGATTTACACATTTGTCCTCTTTTGAGACTAAAAGCAGTATTAAGATTTATCACTACTGTACTGTTCTATAATGCCTTTGTTACCTCTATGCCATGACATGTGTGTGCCTGACACTGCAGACTGTTTTAATACGATGTCAACTGAGTCGGCAAGTCTCTGCTGCATGAAGCTGATGT
The DNA here is from genome assembly GCF_963924005.1 of Protomyctophum bolini. Classification (NCBI taxonomy): domain Eukaryota; kingdom Metazoa; phylum Chordata; class Actinopteri; order Myctophiformes; family Myctophidae; genus Protomyctophum; species Protomyctophum bolini. The sequence continues at coordinate 18,300,990 of NC_137872.1, read as the reverse complement.
CCTGATAATGCTGGACACGTATCGTATTCGCATGCAGGCAATTATTATTGATTAAAGTTCTCAGTGTCTCTGATACTGCCTTTTACATTTGAATGTTTTTGTTTTCTTTGATCTGAATGTGTTGAGTTGAATTAAGCAACGGTAACTTTAGCTGTACTTTCTTTGTGTGAAATGTTGTTGGGTTTGACATACTTTATATACCGGTATATCGTTGCTGTCGGGCAGAAACCGAGAGACCTCATCTCCATATTTAAACATTTGGTGTTTTTTCGTAAATGAATGCCCTTCTTGACCATACAAAAAGTACTTGCGTCACACACGCCACGAGTATCAAAAGCTTGAAGCGTTTTGAGCTTGTCTATCTGCTACTTTTGCTGTTTTTTTAATTTGAACCTTGAAAAGTGACCAGGTCAAGTGGTCTGATTTGTTGCAACCTCCAGACACCATGCAGCAGATGCATGTCTCACTCATTGTTGGCAAGGAGAGGAGCCTACCATGGCAATGGCATGCCTAGAGGTCCCTCGCATTTACCACAAAGTAAAAAATATCAAACGAGGCAGTGCTGAATCAAGTTTCTATTACTGCATTCTCCTTTTGTCCTAATGCGTATAGGGACCAGTGTTTTTTTCAATTACCTTTTCATTTACTTTGTATATGTAATATGTTTAAGTAAAATCCACCTTAAAAGTAATCTTATTTGCTTTAGTTTGATGTGATTCATTTAATCACTTCCTTTTTTTCCTTTCTTCTTGTAGTGGAGGATCTTGAGAGGAACGACGGCTCTGCAGAGAGACCCTACCTGATGCCAGAGAGCCTCCGCCAAGTACTCAACAAGAAGAACAAGCCCGAGCCTGCACCTGCAGAGTAGAGCGACAGGCAATGTTTAAAAGAAATCCATATTATATATTTGGAGTGTTCTTGTACAGTGTAATATGCCTTTTGAATTGCAGGGTTGAGTAAGGAGCTCAGTTCTGTTAAATCACCCAAGTGCCTATGATGTGATAATCAGAAGTGTCGTCCGTTTTGTTATGTAGGTTGACTGTGTCACTATTGCAGTGCTTCTCAAATGTTTTAATTTCAAGGACCCCCAGTTTACTAACTATGCATTAATTAGGCCACCGACCCCCATAACTTTGAGAGTTATGGGTCCATTTGGTATCCAATTTGCACACTAAAGGTTTGGTTCCTCCTAACTACCTGTCAGTTCTCTGGAACTCCCTCAAGGACCGCTTTGGCCCATCTTCCACCAAAATAACCTTTGTTCTAGAACCGATTCTTGGTGCTTTCTAGCGAACCAGCCAAGTTTAAGCAGAACCATGGTAATCAAGGATACGTCATGAATCTGCATCTTCCAACCTGTAGAATATTGACACGCGCACTTTGGTTCCCAAAAGAAAAAATTTAATACATTTTGGTTCCAGTTCTGAACCAATTCATTTCCAGTTGAAACAATCGGGGGGGAAAAACGGGAATGGAACCGGTTCAACCCTGGAGGAATAGGCCTTTGAGAAGCACTGCTCTGCTGAACACATGTCAGCTCACCTCAGGTCACAATATGGGGTCACGGCCCCCCCCCCAAATCTTAGTTTTAATGCTGCATGTCTCTGCTTTTTTTTAATGAGCGATGATGCTTTCATTGTTATAGTTCTTTTGAAAATATTTTCATTTTAAATACAGTCGATAACCAAAAGGTATTTGAAATGTTACGCACCTTTTGGGTATCACTAAAATGTTTGTATGCCAATTTTAGGAATTTAGTATGGTTTTATTTTTATATATTGAAGTATGTTGCATGAAGTTGTGCTCAGAATGTGATATTGTAGATATCTTAACTGTACACATAGCTTTTTTTATGGGCTCTGTAACATTGAAATTAATACCCGACATTGTTACCAAAGCAATTTTGTTCAAAACTTCCTCCAAAGGTTACTTGTTTTGAAAGCATATTGAAACGACCCAGGCAGGAATCTGATGCAATACGTTTATCATTTAATCTGAAGTTTAGACTGAGCTACAGAAATGAATGAAACTGCCTTTGAGGAGCAGTAAGTGTCATATTTATCCTCCGTGTTTTTATAGTGTTTTGTTAATAAACATTGTTTTGTATTTTTCTTCTCTGTCAAGGTATCCTACCTATTCACTACTGCATGTTGTTCCACATTTGTCCACAGGATGGAGATATTGAGCTAAATTCTCCCAGATTGGACCGTCTCCACGGCTGTCTTGTTTAATTGTCTCCACCAGAAGGCATGGGGAGAGTATGTTATGTGAATTGTGAATGATGCTTCAACATTAGCAGACCTTACAAGCATTGAGAGCTTGTAGATCTGCACATTTTGTAAGTATAAACCAGACTTAACACTATAGTGTGAATCCCATAAAAAAATAAAAAGAAACTATCCACCATTGGACAAAGAAAGATACAAGTGAGAAGCCGCGAAAAGTGAAGACTGCTCGCCCCGGAATTAGACGGCCCGGCTTTGGATATCCGTTCCGTGTTTATCCACGGCTTGGGTATATCCGTGGATATACACGGCCGTCTTCACTTTTCGAAAAGCGTGGATTTCTCGCCCCAAAGCACGGATATCTTGCCCCACAGCACGGATATCTTGCCCCACAGCACGGATATCTTGCCCCACAGCACGGATATCTCGCCCCCATATTTATTTTACCTTATTTCTCATATAACATTTAGAATCAATGTTGTTTGTCAAAGGAGAACATTTAGAACCAGTTTTGTTGTTGGTCAAATGAAAAGTATGCATGGATAATGAATGGCTCACCCCCCTCCATTGTTCTGGAGGTACAGTACTTGTTAGAGAACTAACACAAGCTATGCAGAAGCCAATATGTTTCAATCAAATAATCTGTGCGAGTTCATTTAGCCTAGAGATCCAGGACATTGCTCTCTTGCTCTTGGGCAATGCAAGAAATTAAGTTCTATGGTTTCATTTAGTGTTCATGTTCTGCTTTGGTGACTTTATGGCAGTGTCTGGGTGTGGAGTGTTACTGGAGAGGTGCTATGGAGTGTCATCCTCTATAGTGTTGGCAGAAGCCCACATTGTATTCAATCACTCTAGTGTACCCACTGTACCTTTTGTTGGTAACCTTAGAGGGTCTGAATATTCCAATATGAGTATTGCTATGAGGTAAGATTTAGAAAGAAATCTAAAACCTTGGGCCTTGTTTCTCATGCTGATATAGGTGATAGAGTGATAGACTGATACAACCGGACATACTGTAGTTCATATTTTGGTGCCTAAGGCACACCAAAACGCAAGTTAAGATCTCAATGTGCACCTGTAAACATAAGATGTTCAAACAGTCTTTTAACCACGGCACAATATTTAGTCAAATTAGATGACATTTCAGCTGTTTCACATGTATCTGTTAAATGTGTGTAAGCTACGCTCGGACAGTATCTCCTTTTGTCCAAACTTGCCACTCAGAGATGATATCTGTTCATATAGCCTACTGTAGGTCCACCTATACACCAGTTCTGGACAACTAGTGAAAATAGCAGATCTACAAGCTTACTACATGTCGCAGTGTGACATGGTATATGCTTGTAGATATTTTAGCTATTTTTGTGTAAAAAAAAACATTAAGCATTTTGAAATTGATTGACTATTTGCCCAGCATAGGGGGTGCCATGGGGTTAATGTGGAAATGTATTGGCGTAAAAGGTCCATTTCGTTAAAACTATAGTGGAGTAACATGAAAGTAAACACATATAAACATACTTTTTTGAAAACGTAGGCCTAATTAAGCAAAGGAATGAAGTAGTTTTACTGAAGTAAAATTGACCCCTTAAAATAAATCACCCCTTTGCCTGCTCACCAAACTCTCTCAGATCCTCTCCTTGACAAGTTGACATTGGGGAATATTACTGGACAGTGGACACCATGGCTGGAACAAACCGTCCTGAGAGATCTGTCCAGCAGATAATATCCGGAGGTTTATTCTCGTCTCTAGCGGTTTTAAATCCATCACAGTAAATGGGATACAGGGGTGGGGTGAGCATCATCGGACAGATCAAGACCTCCACCCCTCCCCCTTGTGGATCAGTATGGGTCCATTTGATTCCTCTTGTGCACTCTCTTGTGTTACAATGGGCATGGGTCCATTTGGTTCCATTTCGACACTTTATTTGAGCTAAATTACCATAGAGGATTTGACTGTGGGCACAGTTCTGAGACATGTTAAACATGCATGGTCTTACATGAGCTTTTGGCGTATGTGGCTTTTTATGAATGATTGAGTCCCAAATGAGTAGCGGAGATGGACTTTGCATTCTGAGTCTGCATGCCTTCTGTGACAGCAGCAAACCCACTGTCATATTGAATGTCAATATGACATATTATGTTATGGCTATCATTACTGTGTAGTAGGTATATTTGAACTGAGACACTCACAGGGAAGAGAGAACTTGGTCCTACATTTTATACTATCTTTAAAATAGATGAAGGTAATGTGACACTGACATCCTATCTGCCTATCACGGGCAAATTAATGAAGAGGCAACACTGCTGGCTAAGGGGCTCTGGTGGTTCTGTCCTGCCTACAGTGTGGACTGGTCCTTATTGCAGCGGTTCTCAAAGTGGGGTCCAGGGGTTATTGGGGGTTCCCACCTAAATGTAAGGCCAAGTACTGATTTGACAGATTTTTCACAAAGTGCCTCCAGGCCAAAAACGCCTTATTTTTTAAAGAGGCTTAAATTGATAACATTATAATCATGACTTAAGACAAATCTTACAACTCTCATTCTAAAAAAATAGAACAAATTGCTACCACTGTCTTATTGATTGATGTGCATTGTGAAACATTAGTGTGCAGTTTACTGATACCTAGACATACTGTGTGCAGAATTTCTATGAATGTGTGCCCCTTACATGACCCTTGGGAGACACACGTGTGTCCCAAGTATTTTGGCCAAGTTTGGTGCAGTTCAGAAATCAGAAGTGAGTCTGTAGACCTGCTGTTTTTGAAATGCGGTAGTTAAAATAAAATAGTGAAAACAATTGAATTAGTTAGAAAATATTTAACACAAATCTCTTCTGGGGGTCCCTGGCGGTCAAATAGCCTGGGGTTCCTTGACATGAAAATATTTGAGCAAGAAAGTTACACCATCACACAGCAGGTGAATGGGCGAGGGCTGGTTCAACTGTGCGTTTCATTTCAGCACCAAGGACAGTGGCAGGAATAGCCCTGCAGAAGTTACAACAGGTACTGCAAACCTCCACATTCTGCGACAGTCACATGGAAGGGAAGTGTTTTGGCTTAAACAGAAGGATTAGCTATTTGCAATGAAATATTTTAAGCGGTTTGTGAAATAAGGTAGGCAAATGCAAAGTGATTTTGCTGTGCACAAATTCATTTTGTTAAGTTTCTGACAATTTTTGTGCGTTTTTTCCCTGTGACTTGTCGTTTTCTTTACAGGCTATCGACTATTCCAATCAGGATTAGAGTTCAGCTTTGGGGATAACATTACCTCGATGATTCAGTCTTGAGTGGAACCTCGGGAGAGAGAGAGAGATCAGAGTTGTCTTTCTCTGAAGGAATATCACGTTATTATTCCCCTAAACCATGAATAACTTCACGGTTGGAGCGCAAGCATTGTACTCTACGTCCATAGAAGAGCCCATATACAAGCAGTACAACAAGCCTGTGGCCAAGGAGCTGTTCCCTCTGCCTAAACCTGTGCTATATCTACTGATGGCTGCGCTGGCCCTGGTTGGAGTTGCCTATGTTATTGTTGGACATCTCATCAAAGACCTGGCCTTTGACATCGCAGGTAATAGATGTGAGTTACTATGATTTTAGTTTTCATTTCTATTTCGTGCTTGTAATCTTTTGTTCAATTCCATTCATTCACGAGTTATACTTTCCAGTGGATTTGCATAGTTTTGTTATTGCTTATAAATGTTTTGTTTAAGTTATACAATACAAACACCCTCCCCACACCACACCTAATTTTAATTAGTTTAGTTTTAGTGAACTATAATAAGGAAATTATTATCTTTTACAAAACAACCTTGCATTCAAGTTTATTCGTTTCATTTGAGTACATATGTATGTCCTTATAAACCCACAATCAAGCTAGAGTGAACTCTTACTGCTACAAGACTCTCACTATAGGACACATGCATGGACAAACAGGAATTATATTTGCAATGCTTTTGCCTATTTTTGGAGCCAACATAGCTTTGTGTTGTCGATATCACTACTCTCATTTACTTGAAAATATGATAATCAATAGCAAAGTAATTGGATAAAATACCTTGACAATGTTGTATAGCCATCAGTAAATGATGCACATGATCAAGCATGTACAAAAATAAGGGATATTGTTCGATTGCAGCTAGACTTGACAGAACATTTGTGCCTTAAGAGATGTGAAAACGATGAGATGGACATTCATGATTTATCAAGAGATTGAAAAAGGGAAAGTGATGTGGGCTTGCTTATCACTTCTGTTCTGTACTAATGATTATAATACATATAAGCTTTTGAAAATACAGTATATCTGCCTCCAGTCTCCTAATTGTATCAACTGTGGCCTAATGCATATCAAACGTGGGTCCTTGAAATTGCACTGCAGGTTCACTTTGAAGTACCACTGATAGAATTCTCCAACCCATTTTCCCTGCATACCCTTTGCAGACTGTATGCTGGGCCCCACCGAGGACGGTGACAAAGACAGGGACAACAACCTGCGGCATGTGGCCCAGAGCCACCCGCCTCCGTCCCTGCACCTCTCCCACACCAACTCCTTCCATCACCTGTGGGACCAGGACGATGTGGTCATTCCGCTGCCCACCGATGAGGACGGGTCGGCCACCGTGCCCCTCATCTTCTCCCTCCTTTCGCATCCACCCAGCCCCAAGGACCAAGGCAGCGGTCCACCGCACGGCCTCTCCGACAGCCCCGGGATTGTCCCGGAGTTCAGTAGTATCCCGGAGGTTCTCAAAGTGGGGTTCGGGGACCCCCCAGGGGTCCTTGAGGGGGTTCTAGGGGGTAAATCATGGATAGGAACCAAATAGAGCCGTACAGGTCTGTGACTCTGAGAGTGTGCAAGTGGAACCATAGGCCGTATGTTCAGGGCTTGACATTAACTTTTTGAGGCACTCATTTTGAGGCACTCAAATTTAATTATCCTGCAGACAAGTAAATTTCCCATTCACTTGTCCGGGCACAAAAGTCACTTGTCTGAAGCACGAGCACACACAATTTTACATTTTAAATCAACTAACTGTAAGTTGGTTTTGGTGAATACATGTTTGAATATTAGTTGAATATTCTCAGTTTACAAGTTAATATCCCTAGAATGTCTGTGATCTAACATACATTTCATGTATTCCAAATACACAGCCATAGATCGTTTCTTTCCACGCACGGTTAGCAGACTGACCTTGTCGGCAATTTTATTTATTTAGCTGTGTGGAGGGCAATTAAACTTGTAGCACTGTGTGTGCACTCACCCAATAATGAATTCCTATGGCTTGGAGTCTTTGGGGACTAGTTTCATATTCATTTGAAAGTTCTGGCATAAAACTTATATTTAGTAAAATATTTCTACTTTTCCACGAGCTGCACACGGATGACATTCTGTCCAGCGAGGGGCCCAGAATGAGCGCAGGAGTCAGGACTGAACATATCAAAACTTCCTTTAAGAAGCACAAATGTATGGGGCCCTAAAAAATAGGTGGTGTGATCAATTACCACCTGTTTGTGCTTCCCAAACATCAACATCAAAAGTTTTCATATTTTCAGTCCAGGTTTTCCTCGTGTAAAAGTGGCGATATTTTACTTAAAACTCGTTTTCTGCCAGAACCTTTAAATGGATATGAAACTAGAGCACAATATCTGACTCCAAATCTTAGGAATTAATTAGGTGGTACACTACAAACGCAGTAGTACAAACGCATTGCTACAAGTTTAAATGCCGACATGGTCAGTCTGCTAAACGTACATGGATAGGATCAATCTATTGCTCTGTATTTGGAATAAATGAAAGATCACAGACATTCTAGGGCTATTACCAATATTGGAAAGGTGATTATTAGGAGAATATTGTTGGCTGCTAGAAGCATCACAGAAAAAGTGAAACCAAGAGTCACTTGTCAGTGACGGACAAGTAAAACAAGCGGACAAGCCTTAATGTGAAGCCCTGCGTATGTGTATAGGGTTCATTTGGTTCCACTTGCACTCTCTAGACTAGAGTCTAGAGAGTACAAAATTGGGGGTCCTTGAAATCCAAAGGTTTAAAAACCACTGCGGTATGCCTTTTTGTCTTTGTCAGTCTTATACTTTGATAGTATTTCATAACTCAAAACTGTTTTTTAGCCATCATTGAGAGATACCAGCCTAGGCTATAATGATTGATATTTAAGTCTGATTTATTCAATGATTCTTCATTTGTGTGCAAGATGAATTACAGTATGGTCATGGTCAACAGTAATAAAGCGACTCGCACAACAAGGAGACATGACATATGTTACATCTTGTACCCCTGTAGGCTAGCTGTCTTTCACTTAACAAAACCGCTGCAGCTTACTCTTTACCGTTATAATGCCTGCAGAACACATCACATGGAGGATGGTAAATAAACTGAGTAAGATTGGACCTTATTTACAGGGGTTGACGACAAAGGCACCTTGGTAATAGGTGTCTTTGAGCCCACCTTGTTTATATGTTGCACTTTCATCTGCTTTCTTGGATTCGGGAATACGTCGCTATTTTCGGAATGTCCTAATAGGCAAACATTCAGCAAAATGGCAGATCTACTGTACTGTATATGATTGAGGGGAAAAAGGGGGTCCTATACCCCTGGCCTGGGTGGACATCAGTGTTTCCCAGACGATGCGTGATTTCAACAGTGTTAATTGCAAATAGTGAATATAGCAGATCTGTCCTGAGACTATGGAAGAAGAATTTTTGTGCATCGTTCCCATCTTATACTTATTTCATAGAAGTAAGAAAGAAAGGGAAGAAGAGGCGGAAGGAAGAGAGGAAACGAGTTCAAACAAGAAAGAGCAAAAATACCAAAAATAGCTGCATATTTACATGAGATAAGATATATTACTGAGATAAGATATAAAGGTGTGTGAAACATAGCAGTAGACTATGCATTATATACTTATGAACATTAGTTAAGCCTTAACTAACTAGTTAGCCTGCAGCTCAGTAGCTATTGCTTTCGGGGGAGGGTTAGTGTTACTTTCGGTCAAAACATCATCATTGTGTGATTAGGTGCAAAAATGTCAGTGAGTGGCAATGACAACTGCACAATCTACATAAGACTGACATTGGTGTGATCCGTAGGTAGGTCCATCAGAAAAAGCAAAGAAAACAAGTCAAAGTCCCTGGTTTATATAATCCCTTATTAGTTATTTCCTATTTATTCATTATTCTATGGGCCATATATTTAAAAAAGGGATCTGCATGCACATCCAAGTTCAATTGACAATATTCACGCACAAGAAGATACATACCCCAGACTCCAGATGACAATCAAGTCAACACCACATTATTATTATTAGCCCAAGATGAAAAGTAGTATAGGCTATGGCTATGAAAAGAACACAATTGCATTTAGTAGGCTATTTATAGGCCATTATGGGAAATGTTGTGCATTTTTTCATCAATGCTTATCCCAGGAACTATTATAGGAGTAACAGAGTCTCCAAAAACAATGCTCCCCACATCTGGCATTTTAACATGTTGATGTGTCTTAAGAAATACCTCAGCTATCTGCCAAAAGGAAAAGATAATGTCTTGGTCAGTTGCATAATCTATAAATGGGTAAAACATATTTTTGTTTGTCTTCCTTCAGACATTGTAGCAGCATATAACAGCATGCAACTGATTGTATATCTGATTGTATACCAGTCGTACTCATGACATATCTATGACTATGATGTATGATGACTCCATAATTGGTCAAGGGTTCAGCCTATTTTGGCTTGGCTTACTTAGTTTTGCTGATGACGTCATGTGTGCCCACATTTGACTTCCATTAAGTGATTTAAAAACATCTAAAGTAAATGGTAAAAAAAATAAGAACAAAGATTTGTGGAATCACACACACATTTGTTTGGGGTTGTGTAGCCTGCTCAGCTTTGTCCACCCCACTACAGTGTTATATTATTCCAACACTGTCGATTGATTTTCCATCCCAATGAGAAATTGGTATTATTCTAACATCTGACAAAAACCTTTCTTCTTCAATACTGGCAAATATCGTTCCTACCACTAGATGGCAGTGTAGACTGCAGTCTTACCAATGACGTAATTTCTCTCAAAGTTAAAAGCCCAATAAGTGTCTCTGCTTCTCGCCGGGTGCAGTGGCGTGCGCCTGTAATCCAAGCTACTGGGAGGCTGAGTCTGGCGGATCGTTTGAGTTCAGGAGTTCTGAGCTGCTGTGGACTATGTCGATCGGGTGTCCGCACTAAGTTCGGTATCGATATGGTGCTCCTGGGGGAGCCCGGGACCACCAGGTCGCCTAAGGAGGGGTGAATCGGTCCAGGTCGGAAACGGAGCAGGTCAAAGCCCCCGTGCCGCTCAGTAGTGGGTTCGCGCCTGTGAATAGACACTGCAGTGCAGCCTGAGTAATACAGCGAGACCCAGTCTTTTATGCCTCCTTTTAATACAAAGTTGTTTTCACTCAGTCTTCCTGATTGACATTTTGATTGAGTAGAATTACGCTTATCTTTCTTCTTTAAATATTACTGAAAACAAGAGTGTCAAAGTTAAACAATTAAGACGAGACGAGAGGATCGATCGAGCTGAACGCCTTCTATGGATGGCGCTCCCCCGCGTCCCCCCATAGACTGTAAATATGTCTATGATGAAAACATGAATACAAATATTGTCATTCTTTAGTGCTGTATTTGTGCTGAATTGTGCCGTAAATGTAATAATTTGTGCTGGTATCAATTTTCTGACATTTGAAGTTATATTATAATATAGCCCTGGTCTAGCCCTAATTATAATACTAGGTCGACTATTTTTGGAAATTCATGAACATTTTTGATATATTACATTTTGAAACACAATATTGTGTGCACTTTTTCTTTTCACCATAGCCTACAGGGGTCCGTGGTCAACTACACTGAACCACAGTAATGCTATATGCTATAGCCTATAAGATTTAGACTCTCGTAGTATTTTATCGATCCTGACATGATAGAGAAATCAGAAATTATGTATCATGTCAGACTCAGAATCGAACGAGTCTAAATCTTAGGCTACACAGTAATTTACGGTAACGGTATTCAAGAGAAACAACACATTCGTTTCGTCACTATACTCCAACACATACGGCTCATAAAGAGAGACACGTCATGTCCGCTCTGTCTCGACACTAAAGAAGCATGGCGGACGCCGGCGTGATGGAGGCTCTTCTACAGCGGGTGGAGAAGGCGGACGGCGGCGTGGACAGCCTGGGGCTGGCCGCGGACCTCGGCGTGGACCACCAGATGGTCGTCGGCGCAGTGAAGAGCCTGCAGGCCCTCGGGGACGTGAGTTTGGGTTGGGAGCCGCTTACATTTGTGTTCCGTTCGTACGCCCGTGTAGCGGGGGAAATAGCTGATCAACAAGCTCAGAAGGCGTTTCTTTCACGTCGCCTTGTGGGCTTGTAGATCAGCTATTTTCGATTAAAGTCACTAAGTCAGTCGGGACTCCTCAGCTCCTGAGTCCTGCCTCCTGCTGCTGTCACCGACCCCGTGTTTATTTTCATTCAGTGACTGATGCAATAACAGTTTATTGTGGGAGAAGTACTCTGTTTAGATTAGTTTTGCCTCAGCAAAGGTTGCAATACCACAATGTAGCCTCTGTTAGAGTAGTCTGTTTTCAAAATGATTATTTAAAGTCTACAAATATTTGCATCAAGTGCCCACTCTCTACACTAGGCTACCAAACGTAAAAAACCCGCTCATTATGGACCGTCAATTTCACAATCATGTCATTGAATTGTATTTAGTATTACATGCATTGTGTTCATCACTTTAATCAATGTTGCAGCTGGTCGGGGTTATGTTAATTAGTTATTTGCTGACATCATAAGGTGTAAGTTTTAATGTAGGGTATGTATTTTATTGTTACACGATAAATTGTTGTAACTCATTGGTTAGTGGAATAAAAACTTAAGAATTGCCTGTGAGATGTGCCAGAGAGAAGTCTATAAAAAATGGAAATACTTGAGTAGTATCAATGTAGCTACTTGAGTAAATCTACTTTTGTAACACCTGAGAATCGAACCGGGGTCCCTCGTGATGTGGGAAGTCAACATCTTGGCCACTAATCCAAAGGGATATCCCTATGACTCAGAGGAGATATTTGACTTTTAGGCCATCAGGCTGAAGCCACTGCTACACTCCTCCATAACACAAGGCTGCTCTATTTTCCCACTTTAGCAACGATGTAAAAAGATAATTTAAAGCCCTAACCACACCAAAGGGTCATCATGCAACTCCTTGGGTCCAAACATACGTCAATGTGCAACAGGACACATCACACCACAGGGACAATGCTAAAACCGCCACGATTCGATTCAATGCTGTGTACAATTGAAGCATCATCAATCAAGTGGATTGTACAGGCAAAAAGTTGCAAAATGCTCCTGATATTGGAGACAATATTGCAATCCAAGATTTCTTGCTGAAATTATCCATATTACTATTTTCACGTTAATATCTTGATGCAGTTATTTAGGGGAGTTTTCCTTCCATCGGGAGTTTCACTGTTCCTGTACATGGACAGTAAAGAATTCTGGACAGACCATAATATAAGAGCAATTCATGTCTATCAATAAAATATATCTTTCATTGGGGTCCGTGAGTCCAGTCACACTGATAATAAAACTTATATTAACATTAAATGGGGGTCTGTTAATGCATATCAAATTGTGTCTAATTTATAAAGTATTTCACCCAAATATATATTAAAACAAGTCATAACTGCCAGGTGCAGCAAGCGCTGCTGATTCCGTTCCGTTGTGCATCTTTTATTTTATATTTATTTTTCCAAAAACGTATGTTTCTCTGTCACAAATCACAACCTCCCGGCCGTTGTCAACATTTCTGACGTTCTTTTGTTTGTGCACTCACTGTTTTGTTATGACTTTTCAAATGTTAACTAGCTTCTGTTGCCACTAGCTCCATCTGTCCAACGTCAGTACCTGGTGATAACCCCTAAAATGTTTCTTGTAATTGCCCTGCATCTTTCTCCTGGTGCAGGTAATCTCAGCCGAGCAACGCTCCTCTAAACAGTGGGAGTTGACAGGCGAGGGCAACGAGGTAGCCGAGCAGGGCAGCCATGAGGCCAGAGTGTTCAATTCCATCCCTGTGGAGGGCATACCCAGAAATGAACTCATGGTGAGTGACAATACAACAGGATAGGTCCCAGGGCATCCACACCTCATGGCATAAAAAGGCATTTAACCACTTTTCAACATGGTGTCTGTGCCTGTGCTGTGCTGACAGACATATGGGAGGAGTTGGGCGAGGCTTCCCCAACCCCTCCCCTTCTGGGTGGGGTTTTTCCTCTTCTTGCTCGTAGCATGCCTCGTTGGGTATGCTCCACCAACTAATAAACCCATGATGATCAAATGAGTTGTGCGTAAGGGCAAACTGTCCAGTCTGTCCTCCTCTGCCTGTCTGTGGCAGTGAATGGTCTCAGACACAGGACACAGACGAAGAACATCACCCATTTGAAGGGGACTAGTCCAAAGACAAGGACTTTGTCCTAAAGGCAGGGTGGGACAACGAAAGATTGCCAGAAGAAAACAAACTATAAAAAAAATATATGCCATCTGGACAGTAAACACTGGTTGCACACTGGACACGTTTTTCGGAAAAACGATGGAAAAATGTTGCTAAAAATCAGAAAACGCATCCAGCAGGCAGGGACCTTTAGTACTTTATATGTAATACACTTTCAATCCATACGTGCTGGGTTGAGTGGGTTCAAATCCTGCTCATATCATTTTTGTGTCCGCCGCAAATGGTGAAGTTTGCTTTGGTCCGTGTTGCAACGTGCTTGCGGTTATGTTTAGGTTTGTCGAAGGGTTAGTAATAGTGGGAAAACTACTGGATTAAGGTTGGTGATGGGGCCGTTTATAGCGTTGTGTGGTGCCACGCGAAGTGACTTCTGGGTTGGACTTGCTGGATGTTCAAACCCCTATGTCTGTCAGAATACATACAGGGTGATTTCACCCGCATGCTATTTTCTGTGTGTATGCAGAAACTAGCCTTTGGGAAGGTGGGCTTCACCAAGGCTATGTCCAGCAAGTGGATCAAAGTTGACAAGGAACAAGACAGGATTTTCAAGGCTGTAAGTGCACCCATCCCTTTCTCTACAGTATAAATCCTGAGTGTTCAGCTCTGTCATTGTATGTTGTCTGTGCATTATGTGCTGTATGATTCAATATCGGTCTAATGAGCTGTGTGTGTTCTAAGGTGGAGAGCGTAGAGGACCAGGTCAAAGAAAAACTGTTGCAGGTACAGAGCGGCCAGGCCTCCCTGCTGGACGACAAGGACCGAAATGAACTGAAGAAGAGGAAGCTACTCTCTGAAGTGTAAGTAAAGAACACTCACCAGGGGATTTCTCCACCAACTAATAAATGGAAGGAGGTAGGGCCCGGTGACGAAGATCTACTAAGATCGAAACGTTGTTTATTCAATAAAGTAATTATTTACCAAAAGAATGGTGTGCGTACCTCCTTCCATGATTGCCTTATTGGCCCTGCACCCACTGTCGAGGTGCGTGTAAATGGGTATGCTCCACCAACTAATAAACCCATGATGATCAAAGGAGTTGTGCGTATTCCAGGCTCCAGACCAAGGGTAAACTGTCCAGTCTGTCCTCCTCTGCCTGTCTGTGGCAGTGAATGGTCTCAGACACAGGACACAGAGGAAGAACATCACCCATTTGAAGGGGACTAGTCCAAAGACAAGGACTTTGTCCTAAAGGCAGGGTGGTACAAGGAAAGATTGCCAGGAGAAAACAAACTATAAAAAAATATATATATGCCATCTGGACAGTAAAGGTGGTTGCACACTGGACGCGTTTTTCGGAAAACCGACGGAAAAGCATCCAGCGGGCAGGGACCTTAGTACTTTATATGTTTGACAATGGGTACTGTATCTACTTCACACACAGTGCCATGGGACAGGACAGCTGTTCAACAGCTACAATCTGGTCAAACGATCAATGTCTTGGGTCAAATGTTATTGAGGGCCTCCTATGCCCAGCTTTGTGTGTTTGTGTGTACCAAATTTCAGATGATTTGATTGTCTGAGCACGGAATGTGATGTATGACGATAAGAGCGCCTCACTTCACACGTGTGATTTTTTAAAATTGAGTGTACTCTTTAGTTGTAAAATTAGATTACCGGTATGTCTGATTTTTAATTGAGTGTACTGTTTAGTTGTAAAATTAGATTACCGGTATGTCTTGCAGTAAGTGTTTATTTCCTGAAATGCAACACTGTTTTCTGTAAATGAAGGCTTGTCCATTGCAGAGGGTTGGCACTCATACAAACTGTTGTTTGGTTTTCAGGACGGTGAAGTCCTACTGGATCAGCAAGGGTCAGTCTTTCAGCACCACCATCACCAAACAGGAGACAGAACTCACTGCAGAGATGATCGCCAGGTGAGAGCAGCACATCCACAGGCATGTTGGCATGGATATTATCTATGCGTGGAGAACTCGCAGTACTTTAATGTCCTGTTTTTGTGATAAAAAAAAAATATATACAGTAGTGGACAGCTGAGCATTGCAGTTCTCGGTTAATATTGAAGTTCGCTATCTACGGTTCTGTACGGACTGTGCATTGTGGCTTTTAGGTTTTGCAATTAAATTTAGTTCATTGTTGGCGTAGCAGCCTTGTAGTGTTTGCTGTTCCCGGAAGTAACTGCAACTTCACACTATTGTCCGACCGAGGCCAGGTCAGCAGTAAACGGCCATTACATGTCGGGTCACTGCATTGATGCAGAATCTTAAACGGAACTACTTAGAATAGGTTTCCCACACTTAGCAGAAACTAACCTTAAACAAAGATCAACTCCAGCAAAGTCATGTCCTGACAAAAGGTGCATCCAAAGGTTGTGCGTATTCCAGTCTCCAGCCCTGCAAACTGTCCACAGTGTCCAGTCTGTCGTCCTCTGCCTGTCCGTGGCAGTGAATGGTCTCAGACACAGGACACAGAGCAAGAACATCACCCATTTGAAGGGGACTAGTCCAAAGACAAGGACTTTGTCCTAAAGGCAGGGTGGGACAAGTAAAGATAGCCAGACGAAAACAAACACTTGCTTTGGGTAGTTGGTTATTTGATTTAATCATCATTGCTGTCTTTGTATTGATAATATAATGATTTTGTAAAGTTGTTCCGTTCTGCTCACATACTGAACTTTCAGTCTGACCTTTTACTGATACTTCACCATAAATTCCACTTTTTAAGTATCACTCGGGTCCTGGGACCACCAGGGATCCCAGTCAGTTGTCGGGTTAGTTTACAGTGTTCATGTTGTCCCTGGGTTAAAGACATCAGACCTGTCTGAAGTGAGTGGTGCAACAGCGCTCCCTGTTGGTACCCTAAACAGACAGACATACATGGGGACAGACATTGCTGATCCTTGAAGTGGTTGCACCACTTAAAAAAAGTAAATGGGTGGGCACCTGTCGCCTCCAAATGGGACCCCTGAAACAATTAAAATGTTGATCGGAAGCGCCTGCTGGCCATATGTGGCAATGGCACATGCCATTGCCACATATAGGCTCTGGCCTGACAGCGTGTCCCGTCCCGTTCATGACGACCTTTTCTGCATATCTCCCCTTCTCTCTCTTTCCTGTCTATCTTTACTTGAAAATATCAATAAAGGCAGAAAAGCCACACACAAAATTTGATTGATAACCACTGTTAAATGCAACTTGCAGTAGTATTTCTAATATATGTCCTCACTGCTGTGCTTCTAGTGGCAACTGGAAGGAGAAGAAGTTCAAGCCGTACAACTTTGAGGCCATGGGCATAGCCCCAGACTGTGGTCACCTCCACCCGCTCATGAAGGTTCGAACACAGTTCAGACAGATCTTCCTGGAGATGGGGTGAGCACCGTGACCCACTGCATTGTCACCACACAGCGCTGTCAGTCATTTCCTCTGATCACGTCTGATGTCCAAAGTGAAGCCGTAGAAGGATTTTGTATGTCAAATGCGCACACGCACGCGCACACGGCCTATTCTAAAGCCATGACTTCCATCCTGATGTGTTCAGTTTCACAGAAATGCCGACCAACAACTTCATTGAGAGCTCCTTCTGGAACTTTGACTCTCTATTCCAACCCCAGCAGCACCCTGCTAGAGACCAGCATGACACCTTCTTCCTGTCTGGTGAGAATGTATGCTTTTAACTTTGTATACAATGAACAAGAAATTAATGTAAAATGCACATGTAAAAAACCCCACATATGCCCTATCCACAAGCTCACAATGTCAAGCTGCGATACATGGTGAGCTTGTACTGTACATCAACTGCTGCCCAAAACAAGCTAGGTTGAAAGTGATTACAAATCGGTATACAGTGGTTGCTTATTTGCAGATACAGATATTGTCAATGTCCGATAGCTCAACCAAACCTATAACAGTCAGGCTACCGACCTGTGTGGGTCCTAGCATTTATGCATTTCCATAGGCACTCACTCATTCCTGGTATCCGATTTAATTTGTTTGATCTTCAGACCCGGCGCTAGCTCATGAGTTCCCTACAGACTACCTGGAGAGAGTCAAGAAGGTTCACTCTGAGGGCGGCTACGGATCTCAAGGGTGAGAGCACGACCTTTCTTGAAGGAGTAGAATAGCAGACACATCCAGCACAAATTATACTCCATTATACAATAAAGTATAACCGTGATAAACATTTAGTTTTGCTGTGAAGCAATGAGAAACCATAATGATGAGGCCTGTGTGAATGCTAATTTGTCCACCAGAGTCTGCTGACATGAGTCACTACTCACTAATGCATACATCGAGGTTGCCATACAGTTATAAATGTATATTATTCCCACCCAGTGTTTCATTTTGCAGTTGAGTATAATTTAAATCGACACAATTCTGAATGACATGAAGCGCTACGATGACCATGCTGAAGTGTCTGACGGTTTTGCTCTGCAGGTACAAATATGACTGGAAGATCGAAGAGGCCCAGAAAAACCTCCTGCGCACACACACCACAGCAGTCAGCTCACGCATGTTGTACAAGCTCGCTCAGCAGGTGATTGATTAGTAAATACTTAGAGTATTAGAGTACTGTCATACACCTGGTCTAAAAGGATATAGTGAAACACACGCATGCTTTACCCCCCCCCCCCCACACACACACACACACACACACACACAAACGGTCTTTAATTATTTATTTATTTTGAATCCCCAAAAAGCAACATTTTTAATTCATTATAGAATAAATCTAACAGACTCCATAAATTGGAAAACAAATACATAAGACTTAGTGAAAATAGACTTTCCTGCGTTGTGAGCTTGTAGATCTGCTATTTTCACTAGCAAATTACTCTTTTGGGTCTTGAGCTAAAAAGTTTGTGAACCACTGCTTCAAATCATCTGGTAGAACATGGACCTGCAACATCATTCACTCATGCACCCTTCTTTTCTCTCTGTCTGTGCCCACAACATGCCCTAACCACCCATCCATCTGTTCCACCCCCTCAGAAGGAGTTCACTCCGGTCAAGTACTTCTCCATCGACAGAGTGTTCCGTAACGAGACTCTGGATGCCACCCACCTGGCAGAGTTCCACCAGATTGAGGGAGTGGTGGCCGACCGCGGCCTCACGCTCGGGGACCTTATGGGCATCCTACATCAGTTCTTCACCAAGCTAGGTTAAACAACTTTAAACCTATATACTTTGTTGACTGGAGTCCAATAGGGGATCTGTCGGGATCTAATAATCACTAGCTTGTTGACTACAGTGGCTTGGCAGTCATACTGTAGGAATCTAACCTCTTGCTTTGTGTCACAGGAATAACCAAACTGCGCTTCAAACCTGCCTTCAACCCATACACGGAGCCCAGCATGGAGGTGTTCAGCTACCATGAAGGTACAGTGTGTCGTTGTCTGTACCCACACACACACACACACACACACACACACACACAATAACAATGATAACATCTTAAATACCAGTAGAGGGAAGAAATTAATTTATTGGAGGCAGCCATTGCGTTACGATGTTGCAGACTACATGATTGCTGTTGGGTTGAACCCTGGGAACTCAGATTAGCTCTAAACCTATCCAGCAGAGGTGTTGTACAAGTGCTACATCTACTGGCTGAATGTTTGTTTTCCTACCTCTAATGGATTTTCATGTCTCCAGGCCTGAAGAAGTGGGTGGAGGTGGGTAACTCTGGCGTGTTCCGGCCAGAGATGCTGCTCCCCATGGGACTTCCCGAGGACGTGACTGTCATCGCCTGGGGACTGTCACTGGAGAGGTGGGCATTAGTACACCTTCATGTTCAAAGTGTTTCGACGGCGTGCATCACATGACACAGGGTTGCTTGCTGAAAATAGATGGTGTACCAGCTCACAACACTTTGCGATGACGACATTATGACACACTGAGGCTGCGTCCGAATTCATTCCCTATGCCCCATATAGTGCACTACTTTGGGGTTCCGCCATTTTGTTATAGTGTCCGAATATGTAGTGAGCATTTTTGCACCCTAACGTAGTGGACTGAAGTATCCCACAATGCACCGGGAATTGTAGGGAGCATCCGATGGTCACTACAAAAACACAGCGAAGCAAATCTGCCCCATAATGCATTGCGCAAGCTCGCTCTTGAGCGCACATGCACGTGTTTGCGCACGTGTGCTGCTTCTGCATGCATGCGCTCATTGAGCTCAAACTCAGAAGAGGCAGAAGTTGAACCAGTGAAAGAACTCAACACAAATGTACTTTTTAAATTTTTTAAACTTTTCTTCCCTGGCGGATCTCGAAGCTACAGATCTCGAGACAAATGATCTGTGCATTTATTTGAAATTGTTTTATTTTTTTAATAATAAATCTACTCATTTGCAATAGTATTACTAATCTGATTCATTGTATCACCCAGGCCCAGCGCATGACATTAGGAGAGGAATCAGTTGCTTGCTGTAGAATATATTTGTGAGATTCTTTATCACAAACGTAGGCTAAATACGTATGCATGTGAGACACATATTAATTGTGTCCGAACATATGTTTTATTAATAATCATTAATTCCTGCCATGAAAAAATATGCTATCTAACATTATTTCATTGAATTGCGATAAATGCATTAAAACTTCATTGTGTAGGCAGTCATTTATTGGACTGCTGTTTCTGTTAACACCAAACGTCCGTATTGTGAGCAGAGCTTGTAGATCGGCTACTTTTGGTAATTCTTTACCAAAAGTAAAAGTACCCAAGTAAAAGTATACAAGCTCACAACACGGACGTCGCGCGTTGCTTATAGATCTGCTATTTTTGCCGTATCCCCCCGCCCCAGGATTAGCGGGGGTTCATGTGGTTAATCAATCATGCTGCTGATATTTTCATATATTGTCAATGTTTTCATATTGATGGATAATGGATATAGCCTAATATTAATGTATTGATAATAATCATAGGCCCATTGTTATTTTAAAATAACCTTTTTATCATAGATATATAGGCCTAAATGCCTGCAAACATATTTTCATTAACCTATTTTTTCTTTATTCATTCATGAATTTAAAAATAACTTTAGAATTAAACTGTCCTTGCAGGGAGGTGACAGCCTGCAGTCACTTATTTGATACAGTCTGTTCCTAGCGGAAATTCAGCAGCAGCGTTTTGACTGGTTTCTTGTAGTCACTATAGAGTCCACTAGAGTCTGGATCCCCGTATGGGGGGGAATAGGGAGTAGGGAACAACCCTAGCAATTCGGATGCAGCCTGAGCGATTGAAGATGTGACTATTTTCCGAGGGTGATGCCAACATATGAATGAGCAAAAAACAGGCTTCATTGTACAAAGTGCATCAACGTCTTACTGTTTTTTTTTCTGTTTAAAATGCATGCCTTTTGTTTGACAAACTATGAATGAACTTTAATGCTAAACACTTGTCTCTTCTCCAGACCCACCATGATAAAGTATGGCATCAACAACATCAGAGAACTGGTAGGACATAAAGTCAACCTGCAAATGGTGTACGACAGCCCTGTATGTCGACTGGACTCTTGAGATCAATAACAACCCTGTATGATGACTGGACTCCTAAATGCTTTTATTTTTTGGACGGGCCAACTCCTCCTTAATCCCAACTGGACCTCTGGGTTTACAGCCACATTGACCAAATCTCACTTGTACAGGATACATAAAGATACTATGGGATTTAACAATTGTCAAATAAAACATGTTTTCAACATATTGCAGGCATTTGGCCTGTGTCATTTGTTAGTACTGCAAGCCTCAGAACACCTTGTCATGTGGTGAAAGATCCCTGAAGAATCGGGCAATTAAATCATTATACATTCAGTAACAAACTTCACGATTGTTTGCTGATCTGCTATCAATGGATCTCTTATTGTTGTCATGAATCATAGATTCTATTATTTCACAAAATCCTTAAATCACAAGATTTAGGGAGTGCAATTTCACAGGTTGGGATTAGCATCAGCCTCGAGGTGGAAGGGGAATTCCCATTTTTGAGAGTGAGGGGGCTTTGAGTGTTCAGATAGAAGGGATACATAAGTAATGACTGGAGTCGATTGGAAGCTCTGAACTATAAAACTGCAAAAGGTGTACAAATGTGTTACAAATTGGCACTGTGGATTTTGCTGTGTATCTGACGTCAGCAGGCATCTGAGATTGAGCGATGACACTTTCCCTGACTTCATTGACATATACTGTGTAATACCCACCTCAAGATTTGGTGCAGGGAGTTGCAGCTTGTTATACCAGACAGTATTCATCACGTAACTACGTAATAAAATGGGTCATATATGAGATGAATGAACCTTATTTTGAATACATTTCAAAGATGGAAATCAGTATGTGACCGCTCATGAACTGATGAGTGCTCTTTAATTGAAGCAATTCTCAGCGTATTCCCTTTTTGCCTAGTAGGTTATATAGCATTCCCCACTACCATGCCATTGAGATTAGTTTGACTCTGGAAAACATGACCAGTAACACTAAATCAGGGTAAATGAGTTTCAATGCTCAAGTTAACTCTGCAGCCTGTAACTGAATTTGAATGACTAAACATAATTTACCAGTCTGTATGGTAGAGTATGTTTATACATTTCATCTGCAGTGGTAGAAGGTGGCCTCCTTGGAGTACTCAGGAATTTAGCCCCTGGTGTTGGAGTACACGTACAGTGCTGCCTGTAACGGTATTGTTTTTTAATTCCATCAAGTCGCTCTTTCACTTTAAAAAAGAAAAGAAAAAGACCACCGGAAGTGCAACGCCAGGACAGCGGAAGTAAACAAAGACTCGTTGCTTGCTTGGCTGTCGTTTTACATTACAGAACCTAGTAGTAGTATCCTACCCTCGCGTCACCACACTTTCCACCAGAACCAGAGAGAAACAGAATCATTGCTCTGCTCTCGTTAACGGGCACTGGGCAGATCAGATCCGTTTAACTAGATACCAAGAAGATGAGTAAAACTAAAGGTCTTCGGTTCCTTGTGGAGCAGTTTCTTTCTGCGACTGCTGATCAGATCGTGGAAGCTGTTGAAAAGATGGTCTCAGGCTACGAGGAAGAAATGTTGCAGTCAAAACGGGAGATCAGTCGACAAAGCAAGTTGATCGATGGGCTTTTACAACCTACGATCAAGTTAAATAAATTATCAGGTATGTTACACAATGTACAAGTACAATAAACCTGAAAGAGAAACAAACCAAGCAAAAGTCAGTGCATGAAGGTATGTGTGCTATTGTTAGCCACCATGGTTCACACTAGCCCAACATTTTAGATTAGGTTCACACGACGCTCGTAACCGTCGCCATGATACAACCTTGCAAACAAGTAAGTAGTAGATGCAGAGTTGTGCTTTCATGTAATATATCCCTTCTGCAAACTGTAAATACTTCAATCATGCATGGCGACCCATTGGTGTGGTTTGGGCTATTGAATTCTGATGCCTTTTACTTTTTGGAAACAATACTGCGAAAAGGCGGGTTTAATCCACTGTTTGTGGACGGCTCGACCCCATTTCGACCTGGGCAGGGATATTTCTGACAAAGGAGTAAGGACCAGGGCTAGGTCGACGTGCAACAGGACATATCACACCGCTGTGACGAACGCTAAAATGTAACCGTCTCGTCCCGTCTGGAACCTTTGGTGTGGTTCAGGGTGCACACGCAGATCCGACATACCACCAAAGGTCCGACATGCTGAAACAGCGGTCGGACATGCGATCGAACTCGCGCTGCTCCCGCGTGGTTTGATTGATGTATTAACGGTTTGCAGAAAGTTTACAGTACATTTCAAGACAAGTACAACTCTGTTAACTGAGTGGACGACACCATAAAGTATTACACTTGTTTACAATAGGGCCCACCATTTTCAATTCATCAAAACATTTAGTACGAATATACTCAACTATATAGTCAAAACAGGAAATCATCATAGAGTAGGTCAAATGGAAAAGAAACATATAGGCTACATTGAGGGGGGAAAGTTGTGGGTGGGGATTCAGTAGCCCAAACATTTAGACTCTCGTAGAGGTTTATTTCGATTAAAAAACCCTCTACGAGAGTTTAAATGTTTGGGCTAGGGATTCAGATTTTACAGGGGCCAGTTTCAAATTGCAGTGCCCTTTGAGAGCAGTTTTGAAGGAGTCAAGAGATTTGCATTTTGCATGAGGTAAGGCCTCATACACACATCAAACGAACATTCTGTTAACATTCAGAATGTTAGTTTGATGTGTGTGTATGAGGCCTGCTCCCGCGTGGTTAGGCCTCATACACACATTTCAAACGAACATTCTGTGTTCCGTCTGTGTTTTATGGACGCCTCAATGCTATTTGATTGCCCCCCTCCCCACATCAAACAAGTGTTTGGCCAAACCATGTGACTTACATTGGACAAGCATTGAGGCGTCCATAAAACACAGATGGAACACAGAATGTTCGTTTAAAATGTGGCCTTCAGGTTAGGTGAGGGTTTAAGGTAGGTTGTAGGTATGTTAGAATTGTGTGTTGATTGTTTAATGTTTTGGCAGTACTGTCTACAACAGTAAGAAATGTATGTATTCTTTCCAATCATTGCTGAATGTTCTCTTCTTTTCTGCTCCTCAGAGGAAGCACAGCTCAACCTCTCTGTGTGGGAGGAGGATTTCCTCACTGAGCAGCAGAATTTCCTCACTGAGCAGCAGCAGGAGTGGAATTCCAGTCTGAGGCAGAAGAACTCTGAGTCCATGCAGACTGAGAGGAGACACAAGGCACCTTTGAGCAGTAGCAAGGACAGAAGACCAGAGGACGACACCATCCATTACAATTTTACTCCTCAGTGTGTGAAAAATGAACGTGAAATAATATACAAAGTAGAGGAAGAACCTCTACCTGTCACTTCAGCTGAGCAGATGCCCATAGAGACTGATGAAGAGGTACCATCTCCAGGACTCTGCTTTAATGAGAACTCTACATTAAAACAACACATGGAGACTCAAAAGACAGTAGACAAAACTCTCACTGTAACCACTTATGCAGTTGGTACAATGGCAAATGCAGATGTCAGCGACACCGGGAGCTTTTCAGCTTGGAAATACAAAAATTATTTTGAATTTGTGCGGATAAAGGATGATAAAAATATTGAGGTAAAATGCAAATTGTGTCAGAAAGCGTTGTCCACAGCAACAAGGAGCAATTCCAATCTACTCAAGCACCTTAACAAAGTCCATGGGTCTACAAAACTAGTGGCCAAAGACCCTCACCCTACCTCTACCACCACCCACACCAGTGACTCGGATGGACCAACACCACCTAAACAGACAAAAATTGATTTTAAATCGCCACAACATGTCACTCAGAGTCAGAGCCACCTTAGCAGATTGATTGCCAGTTATGTTGTTGAGGAGATTCTTCCCTTCTCAACGGTGGAGTCTGTTCCTTTCAGAGAACTGGTCAGCAAAATACCAGTGAAAGCGGAGAAAATGTGCAGAATTACCTTTTCCAAATACCTGGATAGTGAATATTCTAAAATGGAAGATGATCTAAAAAATAAATTGGATACATTAGAATATCTCTCTACCACTGCAGATATATGGACTGCACATAATAAAAGCTTTCTTGGCGTAACCGCACATTGGATAAATCCACAGAACATGCAACGTGAGAAAGCAGCGCTGGCATGCAGAAGATTCAAAGGTCGGCATACGTATGACAGTATTGCAACAGGCCTTGATACTATTCACTCATCTCATGGCATATCCCAAAAAATCACAGCAACTGTTACGGACAATGGCTCTAATTTTGTCAAGGACTTTAAAATGTACCAACCACGTGATGAGGATGAATATGACACAGAGGATGATGATGAGGTGACCTTTACAAACATTGGAGATGTACTGTTGCATGGTGCTGATGATGATGATGATGTGATTGCTGTACCCACACATCAGAGATGTGCATCACACACATTGAACCTCATCTCATGCACTGATGTGAATAAGTGGTTACTGTCAACATCTGAAACAGAAGCACTCTACAGAAGCGCTACCACAAAGTGTGCAGGGTTGTGGAACAAGACCAGTCAATCAACAGTGGCCTCGGAGCTCCTGGAGGACGCTATTGCAAAGAAGCTACTAGTACCTTGCACAACTAGGTGGACTTCGTTTTACGATGCCCTGGCTCGAATCTCTGGGATACCGGTGGTGGAGTTGAACACCCTCTCCTACAAACTACAGCTGAAATGTATCGATGAAAGGGAACATTTACTTCTCAGAGAGTACTGTACTGTCATGAAGCCACTTAATGTGGCACTGGACATTCTTCAGGGAGAAGAAAATTGTTTTTATGGCACACTCCTACCCACACTGGAGACATTGATGTCCAAGACTCTGGAAATGAAGAATGGACTGCAAATCCTTGTTGGCCTACCAGATGCAATTGTGCTGGTGAGAACTGATATTCTTTTGCATTTCCTTTAAAATAAATCAGGTGTGTGTGTGTGTGTGTGTGTGTGTGTGTGTGTGTGTGTGTGTGTGTGTGTGTGTGTGTGTGTGTGTGTGTGTGTGTGTGTGTGTGTGTGTGTGTGTGTGTGTGTGTGTGTGTGTGTGTGTGTGTGTGTGTGTGAGAGATAAAATGCATTAAGGAACTATGCATGTAATGTATAATGCATTTCCTCCCCTAAAAAAAAAGAAATTACTACTATTGTATGTGTGTATATATATATATATATATATAGGTGTATATATACTGTGTGTGGTTGTGTATATGTATGTATATATATATAAAATAAGTAATAACTGAATGTTGTTTTTGTCTTGTTATATAAATGTATACATCATTTCAGGCAATCAAAGCAAGATTTACAACTGTTCTGGAGAGTGAAGATGCTGTCCTGGCTGCGGTGACACTGCCAAAGTTTAAGCTCCGTTGGTTGCGTGACAGGGAGAGGAAAGACCAGGCGAAGGCAAGTCTGCTATCAGAGTGCCGAAAACAGCAGGTCCTTGAGCAGGAGCAGCAACCAACCAACCCAACACCACAGCACAGCACAGGGTCTGCCAAAGAGGATGAGTTCTTTTCCTTTAAAGAGGATGACACCTATGCCCCTGCTGAAGCTGAAGTAGCTGATTACCTCAAATCAGGAGCGACAGGGATTGACACTCTTAATCAATTTCCTTTGATAAAGAAACTATCTCTTAGATATAACGCAGCCGCTCCTTCCAGTGCCTCAGTAGAAAGACTCTTTAGCCTGGGTAGCCTGATTCTATCTCCAAAAAGGAACAGGCTATCGGATCAAAAGTTTGAGAGGCTTCTCCTCTTGAGATACAACCATTGGTTTGCGAGCTAGGAAGGAAGAAATGAACAAATGGAAGTTTTCTGGGCATACATATTGATATGATGTTTATTTGGAGAGGGGAAGACAAGGAGAGAATACATCTATACAACTACCCTCTTCTGGAGTAAAGAGACTGAAGGAGTTTTGGAGTATTGTGTTAACCCATTTATGTTTTTGTTAAATACCTCTTGTGCATTGCACATACATTGCAGCCTTACTAAAAAGCACCATGAGTGCCTCTGTTTCGCTCCTATAGAATGTCTGTTCTGTGGCATGGGCTGCCTTGACTCCCCGGCACTTGTTGCCCAGATACGGCACCGCAATTATTAAGATTACAAGTAGATGTGAAAGAGTAAAACGAGGAAAGGGGTACTGTTGTGTACAGCAATACAAGGCAAAATTAAAAAATTAGAAGCATCAACAATACAGAGCAATGGTAAACTGAGCTAATAAAGTGACACTGCCTTCAAGACATGTGTTGGTGATACATCAGTGTAAATTATTTTGTTGAAATAGGCCTTGTTTCTCTTCTTTTCTCACTATGGCAGCCAAGTCTATGGACTTTTAATGTTTGTTTAGAGTACGATGTTTCTTTAGAAACCCTTTTCTTTCTTTCTTTTTTGAGGGGCACTAGCCCCTCCTATGCCCAGCTTTGTGTCTTTGTGTTCTAATCACAGTAAAGTTTCATTTAAAAAAATCACACCCGTGTGAAGTGAGGGGTGCTCTTATCATTGTGCATCATCATGCCAAAATATACACTGCCTATTTGCTCAGACACTGATGTCCCATGCCTGAGGAAGGTTTCAATGGGTTAATGAAACGCTTCATTAAAATAAGAAAATACTCGGGTACTGAGCAAATGCTTGGTGTATTCTATTGCTTTCATCTCTGACACTGATGTAAAATTCTCCATGCATTGTCAATGGGAATTTGTGTAGGATAAAAATCACACCTGTGTGAAGTGAGGGGCGCTAATATATTAAAGTCTAACTCATGTTGATTAGGTGATGTAAAACAAATGGTGTCAAACAAACATGAAATTCTCTTTATTGTTAATGGCATTTAATGTTTGTGTTAGGCCAAGATGATGTATTTTTTTAAAAAGAAACATTAAACACAAACCTGTATATAAGAGGGGCTAGCGCCCCTCAAAAATAGACACTAAGCTGATTTGCTCAGACACTGACGTACAATTAATAATGTAAAATTCAAGGGGGATTTTTTTTCAAGGGTCTATGTATTTTCTATCTCCACAAATATGCAATTTTGAACAATCAGGCTTTCTCATATAGGGGGATTTTTGGAAATGGCTCTCAGGATCCGCTCAACTGATTTGGTAATATGCGAGATGTCATCAATATCACCCTACTTTGTATAATTCCTCCCCCTCTTCTTCGGCTTCAGCTCCAAATTTGCAGTTCCACTTTGTTTACAATGTCTGCCATTGTTGATTTTCCAAGCTGGCATGGAATGGAAACAAGCCTGGTTTTATCTAGCATCAGTATTATAATGACTCAAAGATTTTACATGGATTTTATTTCCACCATAATACATGATCATCAGGTATTATTAGGAGGAACTTTAGTTCTCCCTGCAGGTAGTGAGTATACAGTATATGCGGTGTACCACATCACATCAATCATATCTCCCCCAAGATACACAGTCAGCTGTTTCCCTGCGTCTTTTAGGAACCATTATGGAGCGTAAAATGCATCTGTTATAAATGTACTCAAATACTAACAATTCACCTTATTGTTCACTTTCAGTTTTTATAGTTGAAACATTGTGTCTATAGTCTTTACTTTATCTTGTAATGTTTAGAGTTTAAAGATAAACTTGTAGGCTGTTTGAGAAAGTAGTTCAGTTTCAGCTGCTTCCCAGTGTTGTACTCTAAAATTACAAGAATTTGCTTCTCGACCAGGGATTCAGGGTGATATAGCCTTCTACCACCAGGTGGCTCTGGATTTAAGAGCCTCTGATAAATGGATATAGAAAAAAAGGTTTACCCGGAAGTGCAACGCCAGTGCAGAAGTAAATGGCTCTGTTTTGATCATAAAGAATAGAACCATTGCTCTCCATAACAGTGAATCAATGTAGGGATTCTCAGATTGATCAATGTGATAATAATAGCCGTTTAACTAGATACCAAGATGAGTAAAATTCAAGGTGTTCGGATTCTTGTGGAGCAGTTTCTGTCTGCCACTGCTGATGAGATCGTGGAAGCTGTTGAAAAGATGATCTCAGGCTACGATGAAGAAATGGTCCAGTCAACACGAGAGATCAGTCGACAACGCAAGATGCTCGATGCTTTTATACAACCTGAGAACAGGTTAAATTCAATATCTGGTATGTAATACAATCTGATTTGTGCGTTTATAAAAAACAGATCACATAAAATAGAATACCACATACCAGGTATGTGTTGGTGTCATGATTGCCTCAATCTAGCCAGCCCTCTAGCCCTGAAACATGACTGTCATAATCATGACACGAGCGTCATGTGAACCATGGCTACCAGCCCTCTATCTCTGGTCCATAGCCTTGCTCTTGCTGCCGGCATTAGAGCTATGGATCAGAGCTACCACCACCAGCCCTCTAATGTAAAACTCCCACTTCAAATCAAATGTTTATTGTGGTGAAATGCAGGATGATTGCTTTAGAAACACACACACACACACACACAATTATTGCTGAATGTTCTCTTCTCCTTTCCTGCTCCTCAGAGGAAGAACAGCTCAACCTCTCTGTGTGGGAAGAGGATCTCCTCACTCAGCGGCAGCAGGAGTGGAATTCCTGTGAAGTCTCTGTGAAGCATTTTCTGTCTGTGGCTGCTGATAAGATCATGGAAGCTGTTGAGAAGATGATCTCAGGCTACAAGGGAGAAATGCACCAGTCAAAACGAGAGATCAGTCGACAATGCAAGATGATTAATGTGCTTCTACAACCTGAGATCAGGTTAACTAAAATACCAGGTACAGGTATGTGTTCAAATGTATCTGATTGATGTGGTGACAACATTAGCCCTAGAATGCCTGTGATATTCCAGATACACAGCCATAGATTCATAGATATGCACGCCCGGTAACAGACTTATCGTGGCGGTATTTAACCCTTTTTCACTGAGTGTGTACTCTGTGGCAATTGCGTGGGAGTGGGGACTAAATTATTATTATTCACAGGTCCTACAGATGTCTGCCGTAAAGAAGACATCTGAATAAATTATATTTCATATCAATTTGAAAGTCCTGACAGACACCTCCACTTTTAAACCACCTGCACACACACATTTATCTGCTCACGACAGGCCTGACACAATTTCTGGACTCAACTCAAATTTGATTTATATAGCACATTTAACATGAGTCATAACCAGCTCAGTGGCCTTGTTGTTTTGAGTGTTAAGGCTCATTCATAGTCTGGATTCTCGGTGGCGAGGTAACCACCGAACTACAACATGACGTCACGAGCCTTGGTGAAGAGCAAACCACCGCTCCAGCCCTTCTCTCTGTTTTTACTCACCACCGCTCAACGTTATTTCAGCTCCGGTGGTCACCTCACCACCGAAAATCCAGACTATGAATGAGCCTTTAGGCTCCTGACATCCTGCCCTATTCCGTGGGCCTTGTGGCTTGGCTAGACTTATGACCAGGTCAATTAAAGTGCTGTAGAGGTTAAAGAGCAAACAATGTGATATATACAAACATTAGATTATATTAGATTAAGTTTTCATTTGTTCAGTCCAGCAATCATTTCAGGCCCTGTCACGGGGAAAGAATGTTGTCTGTGTGCTGTTTGCGGAAAGTGGACATATTTTACAAAACACATTCAAATTGATATGAAACTGACAATTAAGTATTGGGTGAGAACACACGCTAGGAGTTATCTATGGCTGTGTATCTGCAATACATGAAATGTATGCGATATCACAGACATTCTAGGGCTATGGTGATATTTGATTGGCTCAATATATCTTGCACAACAATACACCAACACGATCAGCCTTTAATGTAAAACATCCACTTAAAAATCAGCATTTAATTCTGGTGAAATTCAGGATACGTGTGACGTTAAACTACCACGTACAGCAGCCTATGTGAGGGGATGGTTATATCCTCCTGGAAAAGCATGACCATAGACTAAAGATCATAGAGCTCAGTGATCCCTCAGACACCACCATGCAACCAGTGACATACATAGATCACATCATAGACCCTTGACCCAAACTAATGATTGTTTGGTTGTGAACCAACCCATGAGCCAATGGGCAATTAACCGAAAAGTAGAGATTCTCTGATGATCGGCCATATCGGCCAATATTCACTCTGATCGTCAATTTACCCTATCCGGAGAAACCGATCTTTAACACCATTTAACACGAAGAATGCCCATAGATTTATTCAGAATAGAGACGTTGAGTGCCCAGAGTTTTTAGACGATAAAAAAAGAGAAAAAAAGCCGAGACGTCTTGGGCACCACAGGATAATATCATTTTGCATCTTTGTGACACGCCTAAACATTCTTCCCTTTCTCCCCACACACAGGTACAGTTTTGACGTGGGTTTTGACCTTTTCAAATTTGCCTCTTAAGCACAAGATTGGTATCATCCGATCATGAGAAAAACAATCGATGATTGGGATTGGTCCCAAAAAACATCCCTACTGAAAAAAATTCAAAACCTATATTTAGAACAATAACCAATTTTAATCTATTATTTTACTCTTCTCTGTTAATCAATCAATACAGAAGCAGGTGGATTATTTGGGGGATTATTTTTTAATGTTTTCATGTCAATAAATCAACTTTTGATCAACATTAAACATTTTAATAGATTTCTTTATAATGCTATAAATTGATTAGTCTGATTGGATGGATGGATGGATAGATGGATTTTATTTTGTCATTGAACACTGTTACAATTACACACATGTACAACGAAATTAATCTGTTGAATAATGACTGAGGGGAAGAAGCTGTTTCTGGATCTGGTGGTTGAGGTCTTGAGGCATCTATAGCCCTTTCCCCTCTGTGAATGGGAGGGGGGGAACAGTTTGTTGTTTGGGAGGGAGGTATCCTTGATGAAGCTAAGGGCCTTAGGCCCAGGCTACACGTATATGGATCTTTTGCTAAACGCACATTATTTTGTGCGTTTGCGCCTTTCAGCCACACGCAAACGGCGTTTTCGGCCACTCAAACGGAGGTTTTTGGAAACGGATAAATAAGTGAAGATTTTCGAAAATATCCGGATCAGTGGAGCTGTGTAGTCATGAGAAACGGAGCTTTTGAGAAACTATGACGTCCCCTCTTATTAGCGCATTTTTACTATAATTAGGTGAGAAATGCAGCTTAATTGTGCCTGCATGCGGCAACTCGGATATCTATCCAATTGTTCATGTTTATATATCACTGTTAACAACTTTAAAACGTATCATATGTTGCGTCAACTGCAGCGAGCAAAGGCTCTGCTCTGCTGCATCCAATAATAAATATATCAGCCTACTAGTCCAGTGCGGACTGGTGATTTAATTTGTATTGGTGCCGAGTGCGAAGCTTGAGGTTAATTGCGTACCGCTACAGATAAACAGTGGATATTAACCTACCTATAAGGACCCCAGCCAAATGCCATTGCAGTAGGCTACACCTACAACAGTCTATGCGTGGTGTGTGCATAGCCATGTGATGTGAAACTATATTCTCGTGCTGTATTTTGCTCTCCATTTCATGGTCATGGAGAGAGAGAGAGAGAGGTGTGAATGGTGAGAAGAAAGTATACAGTGGGTCGCCTTGCTCTCCTGTTTAGGTAATAAAGGGCGCACCCTTGACTGCATTTGTCACTGTGCCTGCATGCCGACAAGCGCGCGTGTGAACTTTTATTAGCCTACATTATAACTATAAAATAAAGAGCTCTACAAGCTCACAAGTGGTTGTGGACACTTCCATAGATCTGACTCTACTACTGACTCGGTGCGGACATGTCTGACTCTGCTGTTATTTTCTGTGCAGGATTTGCCAAGTCGCCAGAGCAATGGTAAAGTACTCTAAAGTGTCTATTTTTAAATTATATGGAGAGAAAAGTCCAGTTGGGATTTACGCACATATTGCATGTGACATGCTGACAGACAATGAAAGAAACATGTTCCACTTCCACTCACAATTTAGCTGGCTTGCGGTACTTATTCCTTACTTATAAAATATGATTGGCACCTCATAAGTATAAATATAAAATCAAGTATAATATAGCCTACAATTGAAACCTGCTACTGCAGTGATTTTATCCTGTGATTTTATCCTGTGTGTGGAGTCGTATGGGCAGGGACGAAAATATCCGTTTAGCAAAAGATCCATATACGTGTGGCCTGGGCCTTAGACTGGCAGCGCTGTTTGTCTATGGACTCAATTGATGGTAATGAGGAGCCTATAATATGCTGTGCAGTTTTCACCACCCTCTGCAGTGATTTCCGCTCTGCGCAACCCTGTATTATACTTGGTCATATATGGTGGTGTACAAAATTTGTGAAAAGCCTACTCGACTTACGCGTTGAGAGCTTTTATTGATTGTGTGTGTGTGTGTGTGTGTCTGTCTGTGAGATTCTTCAATGTGTTTGTGTGCTAAATGAAAATGGTTTCTTAAATTGTTACTACGGTTACAGAGAAATGATCTCCATTTAACATTTTAAAGCGAGAACCTTGAGATGTGTGATATACTGATGTTGTTTAATCATTGCTGAATGTTCACTTCTCCTTTTCTGCTGTAGAAGAACCTCTACCTTTCACTTCAGCTGAGCAGATGCCCATAGAGGCTGATGAAGAGGTCCCATCTCCAGGATTCTCTGAGGCTGAAAACGAAGATGATGATGACTGGAATGCTACTCAAGATGGAGACAGTGACAGAAATGAAGAGTTGTCGCCAACGCCAAGCAAACAACATCGCACACCGACTGTTAAGACACCACGGACGAAGAAAAAGACAATGTATCTGCAATCCTGTATCTGCAAAGTATGTGGGAAATCTTTTCATTATGAAGGCTCATTTCTGAAACATTTGGAAAGTCACCCTAAAGATGAGTGCGGACTGTGTGGGATGCACTTCAAGACAGAGGAGGATTTTGAACTTCACCTGAAAACTCACATGAAAGCAGAGGTTTGTTGTCCTAGCACTTTGGAAACACACAAAAGGATCCACACGGGACAGAAACCGTTCAAATGCAGTGATTGTGGTAAATCCTTCAGCATGCACCAAAATATGAAAAGACACCTCCGGGTCCACACTGGGGAGAGGCCATACACTTGCAACAGCTGCAGCAAATGCTTCGGTGATTATACTACCTTAAAACGACACGTGCAGAGTCAACACAAAACAGTCACTGTAACCCCTCTTGCGCTTGACAGGGATGGCAACGCAAATATTAAGGATAGCAAAGCGCAAAAGTCAAAAAAGCACCGCGTCATATGTAAAGTGTGCGGGATTTATTTTCGCAAAATAATGGCCCTTGTGAATCACGCCAAAAAACACTCTGAGGGCATCTGTGGGGTCTGCGGCGCACACTGTGACTCAGAGGAAAGTTTGAAGCTTCATCTGCAAACTCACGAGAATGAGATTGCAACTGCCAAGAATGTGAAAGTAGTGGTTTGTGATGTTTGTGGAAAATGCTTTGCCAGACATTCCAATTTGGAAGAACACATGAAGACCCACACGGCAGAGAAGCTGTTCACATGCGAGGTGTGTGGTAAATCCTTCAGCCTTGAATACTATTTGACAAAACACCTCTCAATTCACACTGGGGAGAAGCCTTTCAGATGTGAGTTGTGTGGTAAATCATTCCGCCTTCAGTACTATTTGACAAGACACCACGTCATTCACACTGGGGAGAAGCCATACCCATGTACCATCTGCAGCAAACATTTCATTAGGTACTCTACATTAAGAAAACACATGCAGACTCATTTAAAACACAAAAAAATAACTGTAACCAGTACCACTCCTGTATATGACGATGGGGATGTTGATACAGGGGTGATCACAAAAGAGCAGCTGGTGCAAATCATATGTAAAGTGTGTGGGAATGATTTTAACTCCAAAGTCTCATTGGTGAATCATCTGGAAAGTCACCCTAAAGATGACTGTGGGCTGTGTGGGATGTACTTTAATACCGAGGAGGATTTTGAACTTCACCTGAAAACTCACAAGGATGAGATTGCAAAGGTTTGTGATGTTTGTGGGAAATGCTTTGCCAAACCTTTATATTTGGAGATACACCTGAGGAGCCACACGGGAGAAAAGCAGTTCAAATGCAGTGTCTGTGATAAATCCTTCAGACTACAGAGTGCACTGACAGATCACTTCAGGATCCACACTGGGGAGAAGCCATTCTCGTGCACCACATGCAGTAAATGCTTCAAAACCAAATCGAATTTAAGACAACACATGAAGAGATGCAGATCATTTAAAATATGACCACTCAGGTATCTGTCCCAGCTATTCTGGATCTAATAACATCATATGGTCGCATATCTGGCTACAAAGTAAACAACTCAAGTCATCCATTATGCTTCTGAACTCGGAAGAAAGATCAAACCCTCCCGGTCATGTTCGTCACTTCAGACCAGTAAAGCCTTTACTTATTTGGGAATCTAAATTGTGCCAAGGTTAGAAGATGTGGTGAATGCTAATTATAACCCAATTTTAGCCACAATCGAAAATTAAATTAATAGATGGTCAAGTCTTTCAATATCTTTGATCTGCAGAATTAATATACTCAAAATGAATGTACTTCCCAAGCTATTGTATTTATTTCAAAACGTACCCTTGTCACCTCCACCAAACTTATTTTCTAGAACCAGGAAATTGTTTACCAACTTTATTTGGAACAATAGACGTCCTAGACTTAGATTGTCCTTAATTGCTTTATCTATACACTATGATAGGGGAGGATTACAGTGTCCTAACTTGCTGTGGTATTTTTGGGCAGCTCAATTGAGAACACTAATGTTCTACTTTACAACAGATGCGGCACCGGCATGGAAAGATGTGGAATCAAGCTCCTTGAAGTTACCACATTACAAGACTATTGTCTTGTAATGTTCATTGTTGTTTTTTGTATGTTTGTATTGTCATTTGTGTGTAAAAAAAGGAAAATAAATACATTGTTGAAAAAATATATATATATGACCACTCCTGTATTTGACAAGGGGGATGTTAATGCAGAGGTGGAAGACAGTATAGCACAGACGGCAAAAGAGCAGCTGCTCATGTGAGATATGTGGTACAAGAAACCTGGAGAGAGAAGCCATATTTGTGTCGTGCACTATCTGCAGCAAACCGTTCATTAGGTAATCTATTTTGAAAACGCATGCAGACTCATTTTAAAGACGAATAAAAATCACTGTGTAACCACTCCTGTATTATAGGGGGATGTTTATGTTAATGCAGAGGTGGAAGACAGTATAGTTGATGACAAAAGAGCAGCGAATCATATGTAAAGTTTGTGGGAAGGATTTTAGTCTCATTGGTGAATCATCTGGAAATTCACTGTTACCTGAAAACTCACAAGAATGGCTGTCCACCTCCGATGGACACAACCATCATTAATGGATTTTTTTTATTATGTTTTTAATACCACGATTTTCCAACCCATTTTTTCACCCACTGACTATCTAATCGATGTAATCCTGGTCGCTACACTCCCTCTCAGCTCAGTGGTCTTGTGGTTAGAGTGTCCGCCCTGAAACTGGGAGGTCTGGGTTTACAGTCCAAAGACTGTAAAAAATGGGACCCAATGCCTCCCTGCTTGACACTCAGCATCAAGGGTTGGATTGGGGGTAAGTCCCTGCGACATACTAGCGTCATGTCCAGGGGGTGTACTTGTAAATCAAGCTGCCTCACGCTACAGAAACGGGAGATAGGCTTCTGCCCTATGGGCCTCATGGCTCGGCAAGGCTACTTACCCTCTGCCAACCTGGGGAAAGCAAAATAAATGTCCTCCCGCTTCCTTCTATGCATGAGGAGTCCAAGCCGTTTCTTCTTATTATTTTAACCGTCTGGGCAGCCTAGGTGCCCAGACGGTTGAGCTAACCGCCCGGGCCCAAGACGTTTCTTTTTACCTGACAGGGAATTTCCCTGGTTGGACGTAGCGCATGGAAGGAACACGTTATTCCAACCAGTTCCTTTCCTCTCCATCAGGTGCCCCGGCTGGCCAGGAGGAGGCAGTATAGAGACCAGGATTACTGAATGTTTTTGTGAGGGTACCTACTGTACCCTCATTAATGGTTTTGAACTGTACTTGTGTTAGTACCATGAGTGTTCTTTCAGTGTAAACTGAAGATTGTTTATAATTGAATTTCTTATTTTATAAATCAACATGCTTTCTGCTACCATCCTCCTACCCTCTGTGTTTGGGCTTTTGAAATATCTGCCTCTGTGGCTGTAACATTAAAATGGGTTTATTCTTGTATATCAATTAACAATGACCTGTAGCTCTAGATGGCAATTAACAATGTTTCACTCATTGGTTTTTGTATTGTGTTATGGGCTGTCCACAGCAAGCACTACTACGGTAACTACTCTGTCATCTTTGTAGTCGTGTTGTCCACTCTTCCATCCACTTGAATTAAAACTATTTATAGTTAGAGTGCTAGGCGTGGATGGGCCTTCAGCCATTGTACGTTAACGTTTTCTGTCACAATTTCTTTAAGATTACTTGCTTGCAGTGGATCATAACCCTAGTCTACAGTGAAAGAACTTCAAGGGAATTGCAGGAGTCTTTGCTAGTTGGAGGCTTTTATGCTACATAGGGTGGCTGGATGGTAACCGCAATGTTGCCAGTTCAAACCCAGGCTCCCCAGAGTTGGTGTCGAAGTGTCCTTGAGCAAGACTCTGAACCCCTAATTGCTCCTAATGTGCTGGTTGGTGCCTTGCATGGTTTCTTCCGCCATCGGTGTATGAATGTGTGTGTGAATGTAATGCACAACCTATTTAAAGCGCCTTGGATAAAGGCGCGATATAAAATGCACCATTTATTAGGGTGGAAGGCAATGAAGACTTAAGTCATAAACATGAACCGACATGAACATGCACAGTACATCATTATCTGAACTAAATGCATCCTTCAACTTCTTGTTTATAACACAAATGGCTGACCTGGTGTAGAGGATGTACAGTATCAGATACTCAGGCTTGGGTTAATGTTTTTATTCAATTGTGATATCAGACATTCTAGATTTCCCAAACGAAAGGCATACATTTAATTCACTCTGAAGCAGGGACAACATGACCTTTCTTTTCCATGTTAATGATGGAGTTTAGGTGTACATATTGGATAATATGGATGTGAAAGGAGAATATGCTGTGTTGAAGGAGGAACTGAAGTTCTCCCAGAAAGTAGTGAGTTTAGGCCTATATATTATGTGGCGTACCACATTCACCATTCCTTTGGCAGGTAAATATGTCAATCATAAATATGTTTTTCCCCAAAGAAAGGTGCTTGTGTGTTTTTTCTATTGTAATAAGGCTTTATTAAATTGTGATATTATCAAACATCATTCTAGACTTCCCAAAAAAGAATCATGCACCTCACTGGCAATAAAACATAACCTTTCTATTATGTGGTGTACCACATTCACCATTAATTTGTTATAATAATTTTGGTATACATAATATATATTTTTACGGAGATGTAGGCCTACATAGTTTGAGCTGTGTGTGTGTGTGTAATTGCTTAATAATAAATCTTTCAAATTCATTCAGTTTTTGTAGTCTCAACATTAGACCACTGTGTCTAGTCTTGTAAGGTTTAGAGTTTAAAGAGAACTACAACTTTGTAGGCAGCCGTTTAGTGAGAAAGATGAAGTTGTATTCAGTTGCAGCTGCTTAACAGAGTGTTGTACTCTAAAATTTCAACTATCCACTTATATTGATGTGCCCATGCAGTCTGGCTCTCGACTCGAGGCATCGTCCATGATTGTGAAATTGAACATTCTGCATTTTCTTTTACATTAGGTGCTTTAATTAGGCCAGTGGTTCTCAACCAGTGGTCCTTGCAGGGATTCCAGGTGGTCCACTCCCTCGCTAAATGATGGAGAGTTGGTATAACCTATGGCTATAACCAAATGGACCCTGTATTATATGATACCAAATGGACCAGTTGTATGTCATTGTATGCTCTCAAAAGTTAAATTATTGTTAAACACCTGCAATACTTAATTTACAATAAGTCCTGAAGAGAATGTGGAATCATTATTTTGATCAAAGTTTGCTTGTAAGAAACCTTTATTACAGAAAGTTATCCTTCTACCACCAGGGGGCGACGCTCTGGATAAGAGCTGATAAATGGGTTTAGGAAATAAAATAGGTTACCCGGAAAGGCAGCGGAAGTAAACAACTCGTCTGGCTTGTAGTTTTAGAGCATTCACTCACTCACTGTTTGTGATCATAAAGAACAGTTCACAAGAGACCATTGATCTCATAATAATAACAGTTAGTTAATCGATGTGATAATAGCCGCTTAACTAGATACCAAGATGAGTCAAATTCAAGGTTTTCGGGAAGTTCGGGTCCTTGTGGAGCAGTTTCTGTCTGCGACTGCTGATCAGATCGTGGAAGCTGTTGAAAAGATGATCTCAGGCTACGAGGAAGAAATGTTCCAGTCTAAACGAAAGATCAGTCGACGACACAATATGCTCGATGCTCTTCTACAACCTGAGATCAAGTTAAATGGAATATCTGGTATGTGATATAATATGTTTATAAAACGGATAAAATAACAGAAATACGAGCAGGTATGTGTTAGAGATGATTGCGTCAATCTAGCCTGCAGAAACATCTCAACCAGCCTCTAATGTAGCTCTGCTCCATAGCTCTAATCATTAGAATTGAACCAACGCATTAGAGTCTAATGCGTTGGTTCAGGTTGCAACGCATTAGATTAGAGCTATGGAACAGAGTGTAAAACGCCCACTATCTGGTATTAAAGGGATAGTTCTGATTTTTTATCTTTGGATTTTATTGAACATCCAAAGGCTCTTGTCAAATAGTTGGAAAATGGTTCTTAAATTAGCACTACAGTTACTGAGAAATGGCTACTGGACACTTATCTCTAGTCCATACTATAGTATAGCCTGGCATCATGGACCAGAGCTACTGGACACTAATGAGAGTTTGCAACATTCCCTGAGATGGTAGCCACAAATGGTGCAAACAAACATTAAACGCCATTAACAATAAAGAGACAATATGATAGCATCATAGCACATGATGTACATTTTCCCTTCATTGTCAATGGCGTTTACAAAACAAACATTGAACTAAAGACAAACATTAAACCTGTATATAGGAGGCCCTCACAAAGAAAGGAGAAATTAGGTAAAATGTCCACAACACATATGCCATTGACAATGAAGGGAAAATGTCATCTTGTCCCCACACGGCTCATATTTGCCATCGACAATGAAAGGAGAAATTAGGTCAAATGTCTGTCAAATGTGACGTGAATTTGTGGCAACACGTTACAGGCAACAGGCATTCTGATTGGCCAGTATGAGATGATGTACGATGAATAATAGTGCCCCTCACTTCACACGAGTGTGATTTTTGACAAATCTTGTCCCCACACCTCTCAATATTTGCCATTGACAATGAAAGGAGAAATGTCACATTTCCGTCAAAACAAAACGCTATTGACAATGAAGGGACAATTTACGTCATATGTAGACGAGCAAATCGGCTAACCAATCGGATGTATGTGGGAATGCTTTGCCAATAAGGGCCCACCATTCTTGATGATGATGTGCGATGAAATAAAACGTCTGGGTTTTATTCCCACACATGTAATTACTGCAATTATTGCTGAATGTTCTCCTTTCCTGCTCCTCAGAGGAAGCACAACTCAACCTCTCTGTGTGGGAGGAGGATCGCCTCACTGAGCAGCAGCAGGAGTGGAATTCCTGTGAAGTCTCTGTGAAGAATTTTCTGTCTGTGGCTGCTGATAGGATCATGGAAGCTGTTGAGAAGATGATCTCAGGCTACAAGGGAGAAATGCACCAGTCAAAACGAGAGATCAGTCGACAATGCAAGATGATCAATGTGCTTCTACAACCTGAGATCAGGTTAACTAAAATACCAGGTACAGGTATGTGTTCAAATGTATCTGATTGATGTGGTGACAACATTAGCCCTAGAATGCCTGTGATATTCCAGATACACAGCCATAGATTCATAGATATGCACGCCCGGTAACAGACTTATCGTGGCGGTATTTAACCCTTTTTCACTGAGTGTGTACTCAATAATTGCGTGGGAGTGGGGACTAAATTATTATTATTCACAGGTCCTACAGATGTCTGCCGTAAAGAAGACATCTGAATAAATTATATTTCATATCAATTTGAAAGTCCTGACAGACACCTCCATTTTTAAACCACCTGCACACACACATTTATCTGCTCACGACAGGCCTGACACAATTTCTGGACTCAACTCAAATTTGATTTATATAGCACATGTATCTGATTGATGTGGTGACATTAGCCTGTGATATTCCAGATACACAGCCATAGATCCATAGATATGCCTGCCCGGTAGCAGACTGATTGTGTCAGTATTTAAACTTGAACTACTACTGTACTGTACTCGCCCAATAATTCATTGCTGTGACTTGGTCAGATATTTTCCTTTAGTCGAGGTGTGCTAGCCCCTCCTATGCCCAACCTTCTGGGTTGTGATTACGGGTGTGATTTTTTTTCTTCAGTTTTAGTAGTATCTCCACTTCTACACTACCTGCACATGGACAACTTTCCCTGCCCGTGACGGGCCTGACATGATTGCTGGACTGAAGAAATGAAAGCTTCCTTTGGGGAGCACAAACGTATGGGGCACACAATTGACAGGTGTGATTAATATGGTGGGCCCTGGGAGCAGTTATGAGTGTCTTACTCAGGTATTATACATTGAATGGGTGCCCTGGGCGTAGAACATGGCATGGGGGTAGAAGGTGACCTTATGATTTCCATACATTCTCCATCCACCCATACTACTTTTACAAACAAAAAATTAGGACATTGTGAAATGGGTCACTAAACCCCGGCACCCCCAGTTCTGGATGGCAATGCTATGTGATTGAGTCCTGGAGCTAAGCAGAGGTCACATAACATAAACTTGTTTCAATAGTCTGTTGTACCTCCCATGTTTGATATCGAATCATCTAGCTACTGTGAATATACCGTGTTTACTGCACAGCTGTTTTAACCAATTAAGTCACAGCTCCAGTCAGTGGTTACCATAGTATCTGACTGTAGAGATGCTATATTTACAGGGATACTTATTTTTATTTTTTTAATATCACACATCCAAGGTTCTTGGATGTATTAGTGTCCTAGATGAAAACAGCTTATTGGCACTACGGTTACAGAGAAATGTCCGCAGGACACTTAACATTTTGAAGCAGAACTTTGAGATGTGTGGTGTACTGATGTTTAATCAATGCTGAATGTTTAACATCTTCTTTTCTGCACCTCAGATGAAATCGACAAAGTAGAAGAACCTCTACCTGTCACTTTAGTTGAGCAGATGATCATAGAGGCTGATGAAGAGGTCCCATCTCCAGGATTCTCTGAGCCTGAAAACGAAGATGACGATGTCTGGAATGCTACTCAAGATGGAGACAGTGACAGAAATGAAGCTACTCAAAGTGAAGAGTGGTTGCCATACTTGCCAACAGCAAGCGGACAACATCGCACAGTGACTGATAAGACACCACAGATGAAGAAAAAGAAAAGATCCTGTATCATCTGCAAAGTATGTGGGAAATCTTTTCATTATCAAGGCTCATTTCTGAAACATTTGGAAAGTCACCCTAAAGATGACTGTGGGCTGTGTGGGATGCACTTCAAGACAGAGGATGATTTTGAACTTCACCTGAAAACTCACAAGAAAGAGATTGTAACTCACAAGAATGTGAAATTTGTGGTTTGTGATGTTTGTGGAAAATGCTTTGCACGTCACAATTTGAAGATGCACATGAAGACCCACACGGCAGAGAAGTTGTTCACATGCGAGGTATGTGGTATATCCTTCAGCGTTCAAGACTATTTGACAAAACACCTCACGATTCACACTGGAATGAAGCCTTTCAGATGCGAGTTGTGTGGTAAATCATTCCGCCTTCAGTACTATTTGACAAAACACCACGTGACCCACACTGGGGAGAAGCCATACGCATGCACCATCTGCAGTGAACATTTCATTAGGTACTCTACATTAAGAAAACACATGCGGACTCAACACAATAAAAGCACTGTAACCAGTACCACTCCTGTATATGACGATGGGGATGTTGATGCAGAGGTGATCACAAAAGAGCAGCTGGTGCAAATCTTATGTAAAGTGTGTGGGATGGATTTTCACTCCAAAGTCTCATTGGTGAATCATCTGGAAAGTCACCCTAAAGATGACTGTGGACTGTGTGGGATGTACTTTAATACTGAAGAGGATTTTGAACTTCACCTGAAAACTCACAAGGATGAGGTTGCAAAGGTTTGTGATGTTTGTGGAAAATGCTTTGCCAAACCTTTCTATTTGGAAATGCACATGAGGGGCCACACAGGAGAGAAGCGGTTCAAATGCACTGTGTGTGATAAATCCTTCAGACGACCAGAGGCACTGACGGATCACCTCAGGATCCACACTGGGGAGAAGCCATTTTCGTGCACCAGCTGCAGTAAATGCTTCAAAACAAAAACTAATTTAAGACAACACATGAAGAGATGCAAAGTCATTTAAAAGATGATTACTGACCTGTAATTGGCATTGGGGATTTTAATGAAAAGGTGGAATAGCACAGGCCTCAATAGAGCAGCCATACACATGTGAGGTGTGTAGTAAAGCCTTCAGTGTACGCAACACTTTGACAAGACACCTCACGATCCACGGGAGAAGCCATACTTGAGTCGTGCACTATCTGCAGCAAACCATTCATTGGGTACTCATTAAGACTAATTTAATAGACAGAACAATCACTGTAACCACTCCTATATTTGACTATGAGGATGCTAATGCAAAGGTGGAAGACAGTATAGCACAACAAAAGAGCAGAAAATCTCTAAAGTAAAGTCTTTGGGAAGGATTTTCACTCAAGTCTCACTGTAAAGATCACTGTGGGCTGAGTGGGATGCACTTCAAGACAGGAGGATTTTAAAAACCTGAAAACTCACAAGAATGTGAAAGTAGTTGCAGTGACACAGCCGTCATTAAGGGTTGAACTGTACTTGTATGTACTTGTATGTACCACGAGTGTAAATTTAAATTATAATTTAATTTCTTATTCTAAATCAACATGCAGCTTTGCGCAGAACACATTTATCCTGACTTTGAAATATCTTCCTCTGTTGCTGTAACATTATTCCCATACCACAGTTTCTTGTATATCAATTATCTGTAGCTCTAGTTGGAAGGCAATTAACAATGATTCACTTATATTGGTTTTTGTGTTATGTTTAATTAAGAGCGGTCCACAGCAAGCACTACGATATCTACATCATTGAACTCTTTCATCTTTGCAGTCATGGTGTCCACTCTTTCATCCACTTGAATTAAACTATTTATTTATA
This sequence comes from Protomyctophum bolini, assembly GCF_963924005.1. Lineage (NCBI taxonomy): Eukaryota > Metazoa > Chordata > Actinopteri > Myctophiformes > Myctophidae > Protomyctophum > Protomyctophum bolini. The sequence continues at coordinate 18,256,368 of NC_137872.1, read as the reverse complement.
GTTGGAGTGCTTAATGTGGATGGCCCTTCATGGTATGTTAACATAACGTTTTCTGTTTTAAGATTACTTGAAGTGGATCATCAGCTAGACAGTCTACAGTGCCAAAATATAAAATACTGTTTTCCTATTTGGGATCGAGGCCAGGGGGTGAAAGGTGGGGCTTCTGAAGAACTTCTGAAGAACTTGCAGGAGTTTTTGATAGTTTGAGGCTTTTATGCTACATAGCAGATGGAAGGCAATGAAGACAATTAAGTCATTAACATGAACATAAACATGCACAGTACATCATTATCTGAACTATGCATCCTTCAACTTCTTATTCATACCTCAAATGACTGGTGCGGAGGAGGTGCAGTTACAGTATCACATATACAGTTTTGAAGGTCGGTGGGGGCCAGCAATCCCTTTTGCAGCAATGTACAGCTACAGAATGTACAAAATGAGCAATGCCCCAGAGTCCTGAATGGAGGGGGGAAGTGTCTCACTAGGACGGATTCAACAGCAAAAACAACGGTGACAGTGACACAGAGAAGGCTCAAACAAACCATGACTTATTACACCAGAGTAAGGCCAAGTGTGGACATTGGACAATGATGGACGCATGCACACCAACACCGCACAGATTTATTCCTACTGCCTGCAATCCTCCAAGAACACAAGCCATAAGAGAAAGGGCAATCAACAATGACTGCTGACCCACCAACTGGAGTGTGAAACACTTTAAAGAGCCACTTCACCCCTTTTGCAACCAGAGTTTAATTTAATGATGTTTAGGACATTTTCTTGGGGGTTTTATGTGTGTAATATGTTTTTTTTTTTAAATATATATATTTGTTATGAAGCCATGTTCATGACCAAAAACCTGTCATGAACATGGTCTCATTTCCTTCCTGGACTACTGTACAAAGTCACACCTCCATGCAGCCTCCCCCATAGATATTAAAAATAGATGCCTCATTGGCCGCTGCAGTTCGTAAAAAATAGGAGAGGCCGCATTCTCTTTTTATGCACCAAAATTATGGAATACAATTCCTCAGGAAATCAGAGAGGCCAACTCCAACAACATTTCCAAACAAAAACTAAAAACACACCTTCAGATTAGCCTTCTCCACCATACTGTAGCACTTTATTGAGGCTTAATTCCCATCATGTATTTTTTAACATATCTTAATATTCTCATGCCTATTTTTATCTCGATGTCTGACTTTATGCACATTCACTGTCTTGTCTTGTATTGTGTTTGATTGTATAACCTATGACCTAACTGTAAAGCACTTGATGTATATCCTGCCTGTGAAGCACTTTGAACTGCAACCCTGTATGAAAGGTGCTATATAAATAAAGCTTATTATATTATTATTAAGGCTTTATCCACACAGATGCGTTAGTATAACTTATAATTGCATCTTTGATGTATTTACAAACTAAACACTCTCCACTTTACCGTTCGGGGGATGAGTGAAGCTCAGAATGGTTTTTTTTGTTTGTTTTTAAACCCCCTTTTCTCCCCCAATTTAGTTGTCAAGCTAATTTATTCTTCCCCTCACAGTGCTGCACCAGCCCAGGAGTACAGGCAATGACAATTAGCCTATCATCCTCCCCGTCCGACTTCCCTCCCTCAGTCCCCTGAACATGTAGTTTAAGGAGGGAGATTATACAGAGTGGATGTCATGAAATGTCATGAATGTATTTCCTTTTAAGAAAAGAGTATTGAAATTAAGTATATTCAGCTAGGAAGGTTTGATAAAATAGGAGAAAATTAGTTCTTCCCAATCAGTTACTTTTTGCTATTGTAAGTAATGATGCTATGGTTAATGTTTTTATTAAATTGTGATATCAAACATTCTAGATTTCCCCATTGAAAAGCATGCATTTAATTCACTTAATTCTTAATCTCACTGGCAATAATTTACCTATGTTAGTTAACTGTTAACGATGGTGGTTAGGTCAGGTGTATATTGGATAATATGGATGTTGAAGAAGGAATTGAAGTTCTCCCAGAAAGTAGTGAGTTTAGGCCTATATTATGTGGTGTACCACATTCACCATTCATTTGTTTAGCTGCAGGTAAATGCATCAATCATAAATATTTCTTAGGCCTACATATAGTTTGAGCTGTGTGTCTGTTTCACTGCATGGAGCATGAAAATGCATTTGTTGTAAAATGTACTCTAATGCTAAGAATCCACCTTTTAGTTTAATAATAAATAATCATTTAAATTCATTCAGTTTTTGTAGTTGCAACATTAGACCACTGTGTCTAGTCTTGTAATATTTAGAGTTTAAAGAGAACTACAACTTTGTAGGCAGCCGTTAGGTGAGAAAGATGAAGTTGTATTCAGTTGCAGCTGCTTAACAGAGTGTTGTAGCCTACTCTAAAATTACAACTCATGACATCCACTTATGTTGATGTGCCCATGCAGTCTGGCTCTCGAGGCATAGTCCATGATTGTGAAATTGAACATTTTTCATTTTCTTTTACATTTCGTGCTTTAGGCCAGTGGTTCTCAAATCTCAACCAATCACTCCCCAGCTAAATGATGGAGTTTGTGTAGGCAGCCAATAACGAAATGGACCCTTTATTAGATTTTTCACTCTTGAGATCGTAAAATGATACCAATAGACCGGTTTCATTTTATGCTCTCAAAAGTTAAATTATTGTTTTTGATTGATTGAAGCCCTAAGCCATTCCAGCCTGAAACACCGGCATTAGGCAGCCGTTTGGTGAGAAAGATGAAGTTGTATTCAGTTGCAGCTGCTTAACAGAGTATTTTACAAGATGTCCTGAAGTCTACACAATTAGAGAATGTGGAATAATTGTTATTTTGAAATTTTTGATCAAAGTTGGCCTGTAAGAATATTTTTTATTACAAAAGGTATTTTTCTACCACCAGGTGGCGGTACTCTGGATAAGAGCTGATAAACACATGTAGAAAAAAAAGTTTACCCGGAAGTGCAACCCCGGAGCACTGAGCAGTGCAAGACGTAAACATTTTCGTTTAGTCGAAGTTTTAGGAGAGCATCAATCAGAACTGTTTGTTTGTGATCATAAAGAGAACCATTGCTCTCCATAACGCCGCTTAACTAGATACCAAGATGAGTAAAAACCTTGTGGAGCAGTTTCTGTCTGCGACTGCTGATCAGATCGTGGAAGCTGTTGAAAAGATTATCTCAGGCTACGAGGAAGAAATGTTCCAGTCTAAACGAAAGATCAGTCGACAACGCAAGATGCTCGATGCTCTTCTACAATCTGAGATCAAGTTAAATGGAAGTTATGGAACATCAGGTATGTGATACAATTAGCCCTGACATGATTGAAAATGACATAATCGATAAAATCTACTACGAGACAGTGTAAATCTTAAAATGGGGGGAATCTAGAGTTGCAATATAAATATAATACCATCCATTAACACTATAGGGCAGGCCATTCATCCAAATTGCATCTGCTTGAATTAAACGACGTCAAACTCACCAACATTGCAGCTGTAATTGTCCTTTCAAACTGCAAAGCGTTTGATTAATAAAAACAGTAGACTGTAGACATGTTATGAGCTGTTTTCAGCTAAGACATTCCGTGTCGTGCTGAAGTTTGGAAGCACCGGTTTTTATTAACGGGTCGTGCTGCTGCCTCCTGCATTATGTGCAAATTCGAAACGGTGACTTCGACGATCGAGCGCTTCCAAACTCCAAAACTAAAGAAAATAAATCGCCTGCATAGAATTTCCCAAGAGTGTGCTCATATTCATAAAATTTCTACGGTGGATTTTTATGAAACAAACTCTTTGTAGTTTGAAAGAGGATAATTCAAGCTTTCCCTACATCTGCAATGTTGGTGAGTTTAACGTCTAATACTTATACAAGCAGATCGAAAATGCAATTTGGATGAATGTGCTGTCAATGGATGGTAATGGTAACACAGGGTTCCCTTGTGTACTCTCTGCTGCCCCACCTGGGGGAGTCAGGTTATGGTAATAGTAAACTCTAGATTCATCCCATTATTTTTTTTAATCTAGTGTTTCAAATTGCGGCTAGAATACCAGCACGTATACACATAGTATGTGTTTGTGTTTGCAGTACATTTCAAGTATAACTCAATACAAAAACTTTTACAGTGAGTGGACGACACCATAAAGCATTACACTTGTTTACAATAGGGCCCACCATTTTCAATTCATCAAAACATTTAGAGAAGTTCGAATATACAACTATATAGTCAAAAGGAAATCATCATAGGAGGTAAAAAGGGAAAAGAAACATATACAGTGAGGGGGAACAGAGGTGGGTGGGGGATTCTGATTTTACGGGGGCCAGTTTCGAATTGCAGCCGTCTGTAGGTGCCCTTTGAGAGCAGTTTTGAAGGAGTCAAGGGATTAGGGGATGTCTTAATAACTGTTGGTAGGGCGTTCCACATTTTAGTGGCATAGGAGCGATATAAATTTAGTCCCTTGTTTGTGCCGAATCTGGGTTGCACATGGTTTGTTGAACTCCCTCTGGTGTTGTGGGTGTGGACTTCGTTGACATTAAGGAAGTATTTAGACAGGTACATGGACATGGGTATCTTGGTGGTGTAGCGAATCTTGTGGACCAGACCCATTGCAAGGTCCTGTACTGTCGTCAACCCTCAGCCATTCCAGCCTGTCAAAGTGGGCAGGGGTTAGATGGGTTCAGGGAGTGAGGCCAAGTAGTAGCCTCAGACCAGTTTGTTTTAGGAAGTCTGGAGCCTTGTTTTAACTAAGGGCCTTAGAGGTGCTGTGGTACCAAGCATAGTCGAAGAAACCTTGTACGAGGGCTCCTGTTAGGGTCTTCAAGGTGTTTTTGTTGACCAGTGAGGAGATCCTGTATAGGAATCTTGTTCTTTGGTTGACCTTAGTTTTTGATTACGTTGGTGGCCGTTTTAACACCGGAAAGATTTGCCTCCTGGATGGAACCTAGGTAGGTATTAGGTAATTTCAATTTCATCTTTTCGTGTTATAATATTGTCGTCCACTCTAACCAAGAAGCCATCTGCCTTGCTCAGTGTTAGAGATGATTGCCTCAGCCACAGCCAGCCTCTAATGTAAAATGCCCACTTAAAATGTTTATGCTGGTGAAATTCAGGGTGAAATCATGGTTTAGAAATTCATAGTTTTTTTCCCACTCTGGTCCATAGCTCTGGTCCATATATATATATAAAATGGTCCATAGCTCTAATTGATAGGTATTACAGCTATGGACCAGCTATGGACCAATTTTAGCCTGGAGTAAAGAAAATGGTCTTTCCCATAGTTATAATTGCGTACGATCCTTTCGATCACTTTCAGAGCGATTTGTTGGATGATAGAAATATTGACAACCAAGAAAAATCCATCAGAAGGACATCTGGAACGCAATCGTTCAGCCGCCCTCCCTCCATGTTACAAAACATTGTTTCCGCGGCGCAGTGTTAACTTAACGTAATATCAAAAACCAACAGCCATTAAGTCATCAATAATGTTTATATAACACATTGTAGTGAATTCTAAGTTGGAACTTGGCACAGAGCCATTATCGTTTGGCAAAGTGTGGTCATTCACTTTAAACTGTATTGTCTGTACTACGCTATGGTTTTGTTTGGCTTCGTTTGTCTTGTGTATAAACTCATGCATAATAATACCCTACTTCCAAAGAAATGGTGTTGGTAGCCTACTTGGAAGTCACTAAAACATGTTCTATAAACATCATTGATGAATTAATGGATTTTTAAAATATATATATAATAAAGTTTCAGTGATCATATGTATAGAAAAGTGTCTCTTACCATGTGACTATATCAGGCCATTGTGTCGTGTTGGATCATGTCCAGCAGTCAAGGAAAACATCGGACTCTAGCTTGTTTCATTTTCTAAAGTAGCGTTCCTTGTCGAGTGGCAACAAGGATCTGTGCCTGTGATCTGGCAAGCCATGACTCCTACTTTAAAATTAGTATTTTAAAGCATCTGCGTTTGAAAACCCACAACTGAACCCACTGTTTATTCCGTTTGGGAGCACTCTGAACTTTACCCCAGCTCCACCCCAGCTATATTGACGCCCCTGATCGTGATGACATGTACATATAGTTGAAAATTTGTCTTAGTTTAAAGTTTAAAATCAGTTTGAATTTATACAGAATCTAGCCAATTGCATTTAATACATTATTAAAAAAATATTGATAATTGATCTCCATGTATTGGATTTTATTGCATATCCAAAGGCTCTTCTCAAATATTTGGAAAATGGTTCTTCAATTAGCACTACAGTTACTGAGAAATGGCTACTGGACTGGACACTAATACGTTTTTCAAGCTGTAGCTGTAGCCTGGCTAACCACCCTCCCTTGAAATTACATTACATTTATTTCGGAATGAAATGTATTCAAGGTGGAGTGGTTACTTAACCAGGCTACCTTTTATTTTTCCCAGGGTAGGGTAGGTGCAGGAGAATAACATCACAGTAAAGAACAACAAAAATATTATTACATAATATATTAACAGTATACACAGAAATACTCTAACTGTACCTACCCGAGATGTGTGATCTCAAATCATGAAGTGAAAAAATCCCTTTAATCGAACCAGTATGTTTTTTTTTAATATATATTTTTTATCCCACGATTTTGCAACCCATTTTTCACCCCTGTGTCAATCATCTAATGTGATCCTGGGCTCTACACACCCTCCACCAACCTAGTCCCCATATATGGGGGACAAGGGGAGAGCAACGGACTTGAACTCATGCTTCCTTCATGCCTGAGTGTCCAAGTTGCTCCTTTACACCTGACAAGGGGGAGTTTCCCTGGTTGGACGTAGCGCGTGGAAGGAACACGTTATTCTAACCAGTTCCTTTCCCCTCCATCAGGTGCCCCGGCTGGCCAGGGGGAGGCAGTTTAGTGACCAGGATTACTGCATGTTTTTTGTGAGGGTACCTACCCTAGGGGACACGGGGAGAACATGCAAACTCCACACAGAAAGGCCCTTTCGCCAACCCCGCCTTCGGGTATGGGCACTGATGAAGATCGAACCAGTATGTTGAGCCAGGAGAGACACACACACACACACACACACACACACACACACACACACTCACACTCACACTCCATTCAATCCAAAGAGTTTTATTGGCATGACAAAACATACGGACTCTCCCAACACACACACACACACACACACACACACACACAATTTGTAATTACTGCTGAATGTTCTCTTCTCCTTTTCTACTCCGCAGAGGAAGCACAGCTCATCCTCTCTGTGGTGTGGGAAGAGGATCTCCTCACTGAGCAGCAGAAGGAGTGGAATTCCTGTGAAGTCTCTGTGAAGCATTTTCTGTCTGTTGCTGCTGATAGGATCATGGAAGCTGTTGAGAAGATGATCTCAGGCTACAAGGGAGAAATGCACCAGTCAAAACGAGAGATCAGTCAACAATGCAAGATGCTCAATGCGCTTCTACGACCTGCGATCAGGTTAACTAGAATACCAGGTACAGGTATGTGTTCAAATGTATCTGATTGATGTGGTGACAACATTAGCCCTACAATGGCTGTGATATTCCAGATACACAGCCATAGATCCAAAGCTATGCCTGCCCGGTAGCAGACTGATCGTGTCAGTATTTTAACTTGTATCACTGTACTGTACTGTACTTTCCCAATAATTAATTGCTGTGACTTGGAGGCAGATATTTCCCTAACTGCCCAGCTTTCCGGGTTTATGTGAATACAAACATTTGCTTGTGATTGGCTGATCACCCCATAACGATGATTTGATTGGCTGAGCAAAGTACATATTGAAGATAAAAGTGAGGGCAGAAAGTTAAGACGCCAAAAGTGATTGGCCGGAATGAGTTTGGTGATTATTTGATTGGCTGAGCACAGAATTTTCTAAAGTAGCGTTCCTCAGCTCCATTGGTTACCATTATCATTTTTCGACCGCGGTCGAGATCGTGGATTTCACAATATTACGCCAGACTTCCCGGTCCTTCATTGCCACCCCAGTTCCTAGTTACTGATGCCTGCAGTGGCCGGCAAACTGTTCTTCTGGATCGGACTAGTGAAGAAACACGGGGAAGGTTGCCCTATATTAGATTAGTCGATGAGTGTCTCTTCCAAGACAGATTTTGCGCTCTCATTAGAAGGCGGGTGTAAGTCGGCTCAACGGTCGTCCTAAATATTTTTACTTTTAACATATTACCAAGCTGGGATGACCAGATCTTATGCATGTCATTGCAGGCTGACAAGGCCATACCCTTCCTAGTTTGATAGCATACCATTGGTTACCATAGTATCTGACTGTAGAGATGCTATAATTACAGGGATACCTCAAAAGAAATTATCTTTGGATTTAATATAGCACATCCAAAGGTTCTTGGATGTATTCGTGTCCTAGATGAAAATGGTTTCTTAAAGGGCTTTTTGGTTACGGAGAAATGTCCACGGGACACTTAACATTTTGAAGCAAGAACCTTGAGATGTGTGGTGTACTGATATTTAATCATTGCTGAATGTTAACATCTCCTTTTCGGCACCTCAGATGAAATAGAAAAAGTAGAAGAACCTCTACCTTTCACTTCAGCTGAGCAGATGCCCATAGAGGCTGATGAAGAGGTCCCATCTCCAGGATTCTCTGAGCCTGAAAACGAAGATGACGATGTCTGGAATGCTACTCAAGATGGAGACAGTGACAGAAATGAAGCTACTCAAAGTGAAGAGTGGTGGCCAACGCCAAGCAAACAACATCGCACACTGACTGATAAGACACCACAGATGAGGAAAAGGGAAAAATCCTGTATCTGCAAAGTATGTGGGAAATCCTTTCATTATCAAGGCAAAACATTTCTGAAACATTTGGAAAGTCACCATAAAACTGCCTGTGGGCTGTGTGGGATGCACTTCAAGACTGAGGAGGATTTTGAACTTCACCTGAAAACTCACAAGAATGAGATTGTAACTCGCAAGAATGTGAAAGAAGCGGTTTGTGATATTTGTGGAAAATGCTTTTACTCACGAGGCAATTTGAGGAGCCACATGAGGAGCCACACAGGAGAGAAGCCGTTCACATGTGAGGTGTGTGGTAAATCCTTCAACTTTCTGCAAAATATGACAAGACACCTCACGACTCACACTGGAGAGAAGCCTTTCAGATGTGAGGTGTGTGGTAAATCATTCAGCTATCGTGACAGTTTGACAAGACACCATATGATCCACACTGGGGAGAATCCATACGCATGCACCATCTGCAGCGAACATTTCATTAGGTACTCTACATTAAGAAAACACATGCGGACTCATATAAAACAAAAAAAAGGAACTGTAACCAGTACCACTCCTGTATATGACGATGGGGATGATGTGATCACAAAAGAGCAGCTGGTGCAAATCATATGTAAAGTGTGTGGGGAGGATTTTCACTCCAAAGTCTCATTGGTGAATCATCTGGAAAGTCACCCTAAAGATGACTGCGGGCTGTGTGGGACGCACTTTAATACTGAGGAGGACTTTGAACTTCACCTGAAAACTCACAACGATGAGATTGCAAAGGTTTGTGATGTTTGTGGAAAATGCTTTGCCAAACCTTTCTATTTAGATAAACACATGAGGAGCCACACGGGAGAGAAGGGGTTCAAATGCAGTGTGTGTGATAAAGCTTTCAGACAACCCATGTCCTTGGCAGATCATCAGAATCAACTCTGGGGAGAAACCATTCTCATGCATCAACTGCAATAAATGCTTCACAACCAGATCTAATTTAAGACAACACATGAAGAGATGCAGATGATCATTTAAAAGATGACCACGCCTGTACGAGAATGTAACTACTCAAGGGGGATTTTAATGCAGAGGTGGATAGACATACTCGTGCACCATCTGCAGCACTAGTATCTCCCATACCACAGTTTCTTCATCTTGTATATCAATTATGTGTAGCTCAGACAATTGTCAGTGGTTCATGTTTTTGAGGGGTGCTAGCTCCTATATACAGGTTTAATGTTTGTCTTTAGTTCAATGTTTGTTTAATAAACCATTGACAATGAAGGGAGTAATTATGTCATATTGTCTCTTTATTGTTAATGGCATTTAATGTTTGTTTTGGCAGTGCCTGGAACCATTTGTTTTACATCACCATTACATCACCTAATCAACATGAGTTAGACTTTAATATATTCGCTCCCCTCACTTCACACTTATTTTTTTTTGTTAAGGACTCTACTGCAAGCACTACAACAATATCTATATCATTGAACTTTGTCGTCTTTGTAGTCGTGTGTGCACTCTTCCATAACACTTGAATTAGAAAGGTTTTTAAAACAATATCTTTATAGTTTATAGTGCTTGGTGTGGATGGCCCTTCATATTACATTAACATAATGTTTTCTGTCACCTTTTCTTTAAGATCACTTGTAGTGGATCATCAGTGCTCTAGTCTACTCTAGTGCTCAAAATATATAATACTGTTTGGGTGGAAGGTGTTTTTTGAGGGAAGCACCCTATGATCCGACGGACCATTGCTCCGAAGGAGCATTGGTCCGAGGTGCGCTGGTGGTCGGGAGAGGGTTGGGGTTAGGTTTAGGTGTCTGCCCCGGGGGAGGGGCAGGCACAAAATGCGTCTGTTGTACTCAAACGCTAACAATTCACTTTTATGGATTTAAATGTATAGATAGTTACAATAAACCACTGTGTCTAGTCTTAACTTTTTTGAGGGCTCCTATATTCAACTATTTTCGTCCTACACAAACATTAAATTCCCATTGACAATGAATGGATAATTTTTGGTGTGAGCAAATAGGCATAGTGTCTACTGTCTATTTTACGTCATGATGGTGTACGTCTGTACAATGATAAGAGCACCCCTCACTTCACACGGGTGTGATTTTTCTTGTAATGTTTAGAGTTTAATGAGAATTGAGACAAAATTCTCATTAATCTGTCGGACTAAGTTGTATTAATTTGCAGATGCTTTATGCGGACAGCCCCACCCTCTGCTGTTCATGTCAGTAAAAGTTGCTTTTGGCGTTTACGTTTATGAAGCAACCGGAAGAACACTACTTCCGCATTTGACCAACAACAGTTGGTCAAATGCGGAAGTGCAAAAAAGCGCTCAATGTTAAACCCCAGTGCCGTGGGGTTTCCTCGTGCTAAATACAGGGGCCCGCCTGCAGTTACAGCTTTCACCACTATGTCTCGCGGCTTCAACGTTGGCAAGGAGAACTTCAATGCACACGTGGGTAATGGGGTGCATACTTAGTTTAGACTAGTCCTTGGTTAGACATAAGGTTGGTACACTTGGAGTGGCATGATTGGGAGGACCCTGTTCTGGATACCGATCACCATCTGGTGGTGTGTTGTTTCAGATGGCAGGAGAAGCCTCTGGACAGACCTGGAAAACCCAAGTGCATAGTGCGGGTGAACTGGAAACGTATGGCCTCACACCTCAGGAAGGACTTCTCTGGCATCCATGTGGAATTTCAATGTTCAAAGCTGCGACTGTGAGCTACGTGGTTAGAAGGTCTTATGGGGTAAGGCGGACGGCGGTCCTTGTTGAGGGCCATCCAATCTCTGTAGCCTACGCCCAAAGCGAAAGCTGTGTCCATGTGCTCAGCAGTAACGTGGATTCATTTCTGGTGGGGGTTGGCCTCCGCCAGGGCTGTGAAATTGGCATATTGTCACCCATCCTGTTTGTGATCTCGAGATGCAGCCATGGAGGAGATGGAATACGTGGTTCGGCGAGCAAAGGATTGCTTCACTGCTTTTTGCATATGATATGGTCCTTATGGCACCATTGGTCCGAGACCTTCAACTCTCACTGCAACGGTTCGCGGTCAAGTGTGCAGCGTCTGGGTTAAGGATTAGCATCTCAAATTCTGAGACCATGGTTCTCAGCAGGAAATTGATGGATTGTACACTCCGGGAAGGGAATGAGACTTTGCTCAAGGTGAAGGAGTTCAAGTAGTATCTCAGGGTCAATTGTTCATTGATTTGGAAAGGAGCCAGCTTGGGCATCTAGTATGTATGCCTCCCGTGCGTGGGAAGAGACCTCGTGGCAGACCAAGGATCAGATCATGATGGGGGGGATTATATCTCCACACGGGCTGGGAACGCCTTGGGATCCCCCAGGAGGAAGTTGCTAATGTTTCTCTGGAAAGGGAAGACTGGTAATCTCTGTTGGAACAGTTACCCTTGCGACCTGATTCCGGATAAGCGGTTGAAGATGGATGTATTTTATCAGATGTGATCCTAATAAATTATTGTCACTGTATCCTTATTTTGCTAAGGAACAAAAACAGCATGGTGAAATCTAGCAGAAAGGGCCAAAATGTGTTTTCAAAACTTTCCATTCATAGAATTCCTTGTGACTTTTTTCTGTTATTCAGGACATATTGAGGATACAAAATCAGTTGAGTTTATTTTTGTTGCCATTTGTGGGATGTTGACCCCCATTTTTGCATAAAATGACTGGACTATGGAGGAGGCGATGCTTCCTGTATCCTGAAACACTTGTTGTTGAGTTCTCAAAGTTTTCCATCTACTATTGTTTGTGTTCAAGAATTTCTTGAACACAAACAAATAAAGAAGTTAAATTGTTTGTGCGTGTGCGTGCGTGCGTGCATGCGTGCGCTGAATGTTCACTTCTCATTTTCTGCTCCTCAGATGAAATAGACATGGTAGAAGAACCTCTACGTGTCACTTCAGCTGAGCAGATGATCATAGAGGCTGAGGATGAAGAGGTCCCATCTCCAGGATTCTCTGAGCCTGAAAACGAAGATGACGATGTCTGGAATGCTACTCAAGATGGAGACAGTGACAGAAATGAAGCTACTCAAAGTGAAGAGTGGTTGTCAAAGCTAACACAGATGAAGAAAAGGGAAAAATCCTGTATCTGCAAAGTATGTGGGAAATCTTTTCATTATGAAGGGTCATTTCTGAAACATTTAGAAAGTCACCATAAAGATGACTGTGGGCTGTGTGGGATTCACTTCAAGACCGAGGATGATTTTGAATTTCACCTGAAAATTCACAAGAATGAGATTGCAACTCACAAGAATGAGATTGCAACTCGCAAGAATGTGAAAGTAGCGGTTTGTGATGTTTGTGGAAAATGCTTTGCCAGACATGTAAATTTGGAGATGCACATGAGGAGCCACACGGGAGAGAAGCCATTCACATGTGAGGTGTGTGGTAAATCCTTCAGCGTTCGCCAATATATGACAAGACACCTCAGGACTCACACCAAGGAGAAACCTTTCAGATGTGAGGTGTGTGGTAAATCATTCAGCTATCCTGCCAGTTTGACAAGACACCACCTGATCCACACTGGGGAGAAGCCATACGCATGCACCATCTGCAGCGAACATTTCATTAGGTACTCCACATTAAGAAAACACATGCAGACTCACAAAAAAGGAACTGTAACCAGTACCACTCCTGTATATGACGATGGGGATGTTGATACAGGGGTGATCACAAAAGATCAGCTGGTGCAAATCATATGTAAAGTGTGTGGGAAGGATTTTCACTCCAAAGTCTCATTGGTGAATCATCTGGAAAGTCACCCTAAAGATGACTGTGGACTGTGTGGGATGTACTTTAATACAGAGGAGGATTTTGAACTTCACCTGAAAACTCACAAGGATGAGGTTGCAAAGGTTTGTGATGTTTGTGGGAAATGCTTTGCCAAACCTTTCTATTTGGAAATACACATGAGAAGCCACACAGGAGAGAAGCGGTTCAAATGCAGTGTGTGTGATAAAGCTTTCAGACAACCCTGCGCACTGACACAACACCTCAGGATCCACACTGGGGAGAAGCCATTCTCGTGTACCACCTGCAGTAAATGCTTCACAACCAACTCTAATTTAAGACAACACATGAAGAGATGCAGAATAATTTAAAAGATGACCACTCCTGTAACCACCTGTAGGGGGATGTAACTCCTCAAGGGAGATGGTAATGCAGAGGTGCTCTCTTGATATTCGTGCACCATCTGCAGAGTTAAGTATCTCCAATTATCTGTAGCTCGGGGCAGGCAATTTTTAATATTGCATTCAAATTGTTTTTGTATTCCGTTATGTTACGGGCTGTCCACAGCAAGCACTACAACAATTGAACAATCATTGAACTCTGTCGTCTTTGTAGTTGTGTGTGCACTCTTCCATACACTTGAATTAGAACGATTTTTAAAACAATATCTTTATAGTTCAGAGTGCTTGGTGTGGATGGCCCTTTATTGTATGTTAACATAGCGTTTTCTGTCATGTTTTCTTTAAGATTACTTGTAGTGAATCATCAGTGCTCTACTCTACTCTACAGTGCTCAACATAGAAAATGCTGAAATGCTGATCCTCTTGTGATAGGAGCCAGGGTGAATGGTGTTTTGTTTTTCTTCTCTTGGGAATTGCAGGAGGCCTTGATAGTTGGATGCTTTTATGCTACATAGAAGGTGGAAGCAATGAAGACTATTCACGTCTTCACGAATGTACATAATTATCTGAATTAAATGTCCCCTTCAACAGTTACAGTTGAAGCAATTGCAGAAGATATTAGGTTTATTGTTGAATGTTCAAGCATGCTCTGATCAATGTGTACTTTACATGAAAAAAGAAATGCTCTTAAAAAATAAACTTTCCAAAAATGTATGGTATGTTTTTATTAAATAAAAACATAGCAAATACCAATCTAACATTGAGATGCCCACTCTTCAGTTTACCGTTGGGATGAGTGAAGCTCATAATGTTTTGTTTTTTTAACCCTTTTTCGCCCCAATTTAGTTGTTATGCCAATAGGCTACAAAGGGAGGTTGGATAAAATAGGAGAAAATGATAAGAGTTGTTCCTGTAACAAACATGACATTCTAGTAGCCGCAATTTGCAACTCTAGAGTTGCAAATTGCGGCTAACATTCTAGATACCTAAAAGAAAAGCATGCATTTAATTAAATGAAACGGGGATAAAACATACATAACATCACTGGAAATAAATAATGGCATTTTTTTCCGATGGAGTCTTGTATTGTGTTGTGCTTGAAATATAGGCCTACTGTGAAACTGCAATTTTTTTTCTCTACGTATCTTCCCTTTTGTGCAGTTTTTATACTGTGCTAAATACATACATAAAATCTAAATGCTTCTACCACCAGGCGGCGGTGCTCTGGATAAGAGCTTCTTGATAAATGGGTTAAAAAAGAAAGAAAGAAAAGGGTTACTCGGAAGTGCAACCCCTTGCAGGGCAGCGGAAGTAAACATGTCCAGTCCCTACTAATAGGATATGGTCCAGTCCGAAGACTGTTTGTGGTGATGCGAACATAAAGAGAACCATTGCTCTCCATAACAGTCACTGTCAGTCAGTCGATGTGATATTAGCCGCTTAACTAGATACCAAGATGAGTCAAATTCAAGGTGTTCGGGTCCTTGTGGAGCAGTTTCTGTGTGCGACTGCTGATCAGATCGTGGAAGCTGTTGAAAAGATGATTTCAGGCTACGAGGAAGAAATGTTCCAGTCCAAACGAGAGATCAGTCGACAACGCAAGATGCTCGAGCCTGTGCTCGATGCTCTTCTACAATCTGAGATCAGGTTAAATAGAACACCAGGTATGTGATACACATACAAATTACGTATGATTGATTGGTGCGTTTATAAAACACAGATCTGATCAACAGAATACCAGAGATGATTGCCTTAATCTAGCCTGCAGAATCAACTCAAGCAGCCTGCCTCTAATGTAAAACGCCCACTTCAAATCAAATGTTTATTCTGGTGAAATTCAGGATGATTGGTTTAGAAATGCATAATGATTTTTTAAATAAATCACTGAACTGATAGACAAACCTTGACTGAGCCCTGGAGCTTAAAAAAACCCCAAAAAAGGTCACAGGCACAGCTGCCATAGTTACCAGTCAGGAGGAGACACTACGCATAGCCGCATACATACATACAGACAGACAGACAGACAGATGTTGTAATTAGATATTGCTGAATGTTCTCTTCTCCTTTTCTGCTCCTCAGAGGAAGAACAGCTCAACCTCTCGGTGTGGGAGGATCTCCTCACTGAGCAGCAGCAGGAGTGGAATTCCTGTGAAGTCTCTGTGAAGCATTTTCTGTCTGTGGCTGCTGATAGGATCATGGAAGCTGTTGAGAAGATGATCTCAGGCTACAAGGGAGAAATGCACCAGTCAAAACGAGAGTTCAGTCAACAATGCAAGATGCTCAATGCGCTTCTACAACCTGAGATCAGGTTAACTAAAATACCAGGTACAGGTATGTGTTCAAATGCATTGCATTGACGTGGTGACATAGATATGCCTGCCCGGGTAGCAGACTGATCGTGGCAGTATTTAAACTTGTATCACTGTGTGTGTACTCACTCACCCAATAATTAATTGCTGCGACCTTGTGTTGGATATCGTCCTCTAGTTTAATATCCATTTGAAAGTTCACGCAGTAAATTAGTTTTAGTAATATCTCCACTTTTACACAACCTGCACAAGGACAACTTTCAGTGTGACAGGCTTGACATGATTGCTGGACTGAATAAATGAAAACTTCATTTTCAGAGCACAAACGTATGGGGCACACAATTAATAGTTGTGATTATTACAGTGGGCCCTTTGAGCACTTATGGGTTGAGTGTCTTACTAAGGTATTACACATTGTAATACATTGTAGTACATTGACACATATGTACTGTAGAATGGGTGGGCTGGGGGTAAAACTGGTGACACTTATGATTTCCATACATTCTCTTTTCAGTCATACTACTTTAAATAAAATCTGTTCTGGATGGCAATGCTGACATCCTCCTACGATTCAGTCTAATGTCCCTCACCGCCAGCCGTAGACGAGCAGTCTTTTATTTTGAAGACCGCAAAATTCACCAAAAAGCAGGAAGCATATATGCCTCTAGCTAATTATGTGACCAGTGTAACTTTAAAAGTCATCAAAAGAAGCATTAATAGTGTAACCGCGAGGTAGTGATGATTCAGTAATGAGCCCCTAACATCGTTGTTCTGTTCGTTTACCTGTCGCCAGAAGCATTTACATTTCGGGAGTGACGCGGTACAAAGGCACAAATTACATCCAAATTTTGGATGGCAGAAGATCCACTCAAAAAGGAAAAAAATCTGAATATTATTCTCTCGCCTGATATCATTGAAGATGCGCTAGGACGTGTACACACGTCATTGCAACCCGTTGGTTGGATTCCCTAGGACGTGTGGACACGTCGGATGGACGGAACCTGTTAATCAATGCTGAATGTTAACGTCTCCTTTTCTGCTCCTCAGATGAAATGGACAAAGTAGAAAAACCTCTACCTGTTCCTTCAGCTGAGCAGATGCCCATAGAGGCTCATGAAGAGGTCCCATCTCAAGGATTCTCTGATGCTGAAAACGAAGATGACAATGTCTGGAATGCTACTCAAGATGGAGACAGTGACAGAAGTGAAGAGTGGTTGACTGGTAATACACCACAGACGAAGAAAAAGAAAAGTATTATCTGCAAAGTATGTGGGAAATCTTTTCATTATGAAGGCTCATTTCTGAAACATTTGGAAAGTCACCCTAAAGATTACTGCGGGCTATGTGGGATGCACTTCAAGTCAGAGGAGGATTTTGAACTTCACCTGAAAACTCACAAGCAGGTGAAAGTAGCGGTTTGTGATGTTTGTGGAAAATGCTTTTCCAAACGTTGCAATTTGGAGATGCACATGAGGATCCACACGGGAGAGAAGCCGTTCACATGTGAGGTGTGTGGTAAATCCTTCAACGTTCGCCAAAGTATGACAAAACACCTCACGATTCACACTGGGGAGAAGCCTTTCAGATGTGAGGTGTGTGGTAAATCATTCAGACTTGAAGACAATTTGAAAAACCACCACCTGACCCACACTGGGGAGAAGCCATACGCATGCACCATCTGCAGCGGACATTTCATTAGGTACTCTACATTAAGAAAACACATGCGGACTCATTTAAAACACAAAAAAGGAACTGTAACCAGTACCACTCCTGTATATGACGATGGGGATGTGGATGCAGATGTGATCACAAAAGAGCAGCTGGTGCAAATCTTATGTAAAGTGTGTGGGATGGATTTTCACTCCAAAGTCTCATTGGTGAATCATTTGGAAAGTCACCCTAAAGATGACTGCGGTCTGTGTGGGACGCACTTTAATACTGAGGAAGATTTTGAACTTCACCTGAAAACTCACAAGGATGAGATTGCAAAGGTTTGTGATGTTTGTGGGAAATGCTTTGCCAAACCTTTCTATTTGGAAATACACATGAGAAGCCACACAGGAGAGAAGCGGTTCAAATGCAGTGTGTGTGATAAAGCCTTCAGAAACCGCAGCAAACTGAATGATCACTTCAGGATCCACACTGAGGAGAAGCCATTCTCGTGTACCACCTGCAGAAAATGCTTCAGGACCAATTCTAATTTAGGACAGCACATGAAGAGATGCAGGCTCATTTAAACATGGAGTGCCGTGATCTTCCTGTATTTATGATGTGACAATACTTCATTAGACCCCTTGGTGTGGTTATGTGCAATAATATCTTCCCTTTGTATTTAGGGTTTCTTCCTGGAAGCTGAAACCTTGACATTCAAAGGTGCCAATGAAAATTGCAGTGATGTAGTGACATCACATTTTCCGCATTTGACTGACACTGAACTTTGACGTACACCACGTCAAATCTCACGTCTTGTCTTGAGCTGTCGTTGGCTTTGTCTGCACCCTAGAACCAGTGTTGGAGAAGATGCAACAGTACTGAAGTAATAGTGACTGTGTTTACATGGACCCTACTATTCACTTAGAATCAGAATGACTGCTCTATATTGATTAAAATGCCACATGTGAATATTCCAATCCAATCTTCAGAAGTCATTTTCATTCTAGTTTATTAAAGGGGGTGGTATAAACGTTTTGATATTTAGAACAGGAAAATATCAATCTCATTTGCATCTGAGCATAGGCATGCTGCCTGTGATTGGCCTACCGACATTGCCCGTCTTGACTGTCCTCCGAGACGCGAGGTTACTCCGTGGTGAGATTGAGAAATAAATAATACAAGAGAATGACACACCATTGGCGTTATCCCATTGAGATATAATGAGCACTTCCTTATTCCATTGTTATAATGGGAGTCAATGCTAGTGTAGTAGCCGGGGAGCCACAGGCCCAAAAGCTCAACAGTTAAGGATTAACCTGTGATGTCATGACATACTTTTTATTTGTGTTTTTTCTATTCACTTGGTCATTAAGGTCCACAGAATGAGAGGTCCGATAATTCTAACCCTAACCCTAACCTCCCACGGGGCAGCACACCTAAACCTAACGTTAACCCTCTCCCAACCCTTAACGCACCCCTCACCAACCTTAATCCGGTCGTTTTAACGCACCCCTCACCAACCTTAATCCGGTCGGACCAATGCTAAGTCTAACCAATGCTATGTCTAACCAAAGTATGCCTCCCCTGCCGGAAACATTGCGACAAAAGTTATGGCCATTTTTGTATACCACACCATGGACAAATAATAAGGCAACATTTCATCATACTTTAGCATGTGACATGTCAAACTAGGGGGTTTTCATGTTTCTGAATCCATTCCAAGCATTAGTTTTGCACTGAAAACACTCCTTGGCCTAAAAACAGTGATAGCCGTCATCACAAATGTGATGATCAGCACATTTGGGCAGTGGATATGGCCAAATTGAGGCCAAGGTTTATTCATTTATTAATTTAGCCAGCTGTTAGTTTGTGGGAACTTCTTTGCCAATCCTAGCGGTTTGGAGATACACAAGAGGATCCAGACAGGAGAGAAGCCGTTCAATTGCAATGAATGTGGTAAATCCTTCAACCAATACCAAAATAGACCCCTCATGAATCATGATCCAGTCCACACTGGGGAGAAGCCATACTCCTGCACAAAATGCTTCAATGACTACTCTACATTAAAACGACACAAAGACTAATTTACCTTTCCAGTCAAAAAGGAAAAGAGATGAGGTTCTCTTATAAGCCACTTCTTACCTCACCGAAATATCATTCATATGTATACATGTACTGTAGTGCAAAATCAAATAATCAATTAAATTGAGAGCGTCTCTCTCAGATAGACAATGCTGATGAAGGCTTGTACGCCGAAACGTGTTCGTTGTACTGCTGCTCTGCGGCATAGGCTACCATGCCAACTGATTAAAATAATTATTAAAACTGCCTTAAAACGAGAGTTCCTACATACATTACAATTACAGGGTAGTGATTGTTTTGATAACAGGTTATTGAGTGAAAAGTTGTTTTGCAGAAGAATGGATTCAACTGGGAAGAGGCAGATCAAATGGAAGTAGCATAGGACGGTTGGATAAAATTGTGCTCACATTGCCGATGCCCCCACACACTGCCCCTTCAAAATACATTACAAAAAACAGAAGTTCTTCCTTGCCTCATATATAGGCTACCGGTATATATATCATGACAAAGTGTGGAGTGGAGGGGCACAATTAACACAACCGGTTGGTGGTACAACAAGAACAGGAGGGGAAAAGGAAGGTGGCCTACATGACATGGCAATATTCCTAGCATTTATTATTGTGAATTTGTGATGAAAGTCTGAGAATCAAGATGATAAGTACTGGAAGCAGCTAGGTTGGATATTCTTAAATGTTGTGCACATCACTGACAGAAGACGGAAGTGTGGATTGTGTTCTGAGGGACGAATGCACATCAACCAATACTCAGTGTCTGGATAATTGAATGGACCATGAGTTGGGAATTAAATCACTTGTTTGGGTTGACAGACACTTCTATAAATAGTTTAAGTTTGCACCGGACAGGGTAGCAGGCCGAATGAAGACAACAGTAGGTGGCGGTAATGCACAAATATGTTTGCCAACGGCCAATAAACACGAAAGAATAAGAGCAATAAACCCCAGTTACCCCAATAGAGAAGAAGAAGGACAACGGATGTAAACAGACACTCGTGTAGTTTATTTTGACCAGAACATGGTTTATGGTCAACAGAGAGTCAGTGCGGTCATAACCGTTTGATGACTATACCAAGATGAGTCAAATTCAAGGTCTTCGGGTCCTTGTGAAGCAGTTTCTGTCTGCGGCTGCTGATGAGATCGTGGAAGCTGTTGAAAAGATAATTGCAGGCTACGAGGAAGAAATGCACCAGTACAAACGAGAGATCAGGTCAAATATATTATCGGGTATGCATATATATATAAAATCGTGCCTATCCATGATCAAATTAAATAGAACATCAGATCTGATATGTGCAGTGTTGTTTAACATTTTGATCTCCAAGATGACTCAGTCTCCATATGCGCGAGCGCGAGCAACCTATAGATTAAGGTTAAATTCCCCATTTATTAATTGAACAGAACAGTCCCATCTAGTTGTATTACTCGACGATAAACTCACCAATATTGCACCATGCATATATGGACAGCTTTTAATGGTTTATCCATATTGCCTCAATGCCTGTAATTATATATGGTGGGTCTTTCCACAGTTCCATTTCTATGCCCACTGGATGTGTGCTCACCTCTGCAACATCCAGAGTGAGACTGACCCTCCTGATCTCTACTCCTATGAGCAGTGAGCACTCACTGGGCATGGAAGTGGAACTGTGGAATAACATCATTAACAAATGATATATTACACTTGGTTAGTCTGAGTGAGTGAGTGAGTGACTTCAGCAATAGTTAATGGTGAGGTCGAGGAATTAATGATGATTTCATGGTAAATTCATTATGAAATAATGTATGAGTGCATGTCAAGTAACGTTTGACAAGTTTTCAAATCATTTCTGTTCTCTTCTCCTTTTCTGCTCCTCAGAGGAAGCAAAGCTCAACCTCTCTGTGTGGGAGGAGGATCTCCTCACTGAGCAGCAGCAGGAGTGGAATTCCAGTCCGAGGCAGAAGAACCCTGAGTCCCTGCAGACTGAGAGGAGCCACAATGAACCTTTGAGCATCAGCCAGGACAGAAGACCAGAGGACGACACCATCCATGACATATTCACTCCTCAGTGTGATAAAAATGAACATGAAATAATATACAAAGTAGAGGAGGAACCTCTACCTGTCACTTCAGCTGAGCAGATGCCAATAGAGACTGATGAAGAGGTCCCATCTCCAGGATTCTCTGAGGCTGAAAACGGAATTGACGATGACTGGAATGCTACTCAAGATGGAGACGGTGACAGAAGTGAAGAGTGGACGCCAAGCGGACAACATCGTACACTGACTGGTAAGACACCACGGACAAAGAAAAAGCTAAAATCCTGTATCATCTGCAAAGTATGTGAGAAATCTTTTTACTCCGAACTCTCATTGGTGAAACATATGGAAGTTCACCCTAAAGATGTCTGCGGGCTGTGTGGAATGCACTTCATGACAGAGGAGGATTTTAAACTTCACCTGAAAACTCACCTGAATGTGAAAGCAAAGGTTTGTGATGTTTGTGGGAAATGCTTTGCCAACAATGCAGGCTTGAAGGAACACATGAGGAGCCACACAGGAGTGAAGCCGTTCAGATGCGAGGAGTGTGGTAGATACTTCAGCCGATACCAAAATATGACAAGACACCTCCGGCTCCACACTGGGGAGAAGTCCTACTCTTGCAACAGCTGCAGTAAATGCTTCAGTAGTTATTATTTATTAAAACAACACATGGTCGATCACATTGTAACGTCCAGGATTCTAACCCAGGTCTCCCACATGGAAAGCCAGCATCTTAATGACTAGTCAAAATGGGAATTCTCCTTTGGCCAGTGGGGATATTAGGCTTGTTGTCATCAGGCTCTGAGACATTCTGCTGCAACATGATGGTGGCAAACTGAGCACATCGTTTTGGCCAGAGCTCCATGCCACTCGCTCCTAATTTTCAGTTTTTCCAACTTATTCTATATGGTTCCTTTGTGTTTGGGAGTTTATCAAATAAAATAATAAACCATCTGAAAAAAGACGAACGGAACGGAACAGTGTGTGAAATATGTGTCAAGTTTTGTGATGGCTAATATACAAGCAAGCTTGTACATCTGTTATTTTTTAGCGGCGGCACACCGTCTCCAATGAATAGCATTGTCCCTTTTTTCCATATGTGAGTTTGGAGTACGACCTTTGACCCCTGCATGCAGCATGCTGATTGGGGTAATGATTTTATTTATGATTTTTAATAATTTCGATTTTTATTTTCACACAAATATTATCTTCTGGGAGTTCCTGGCACAAAACATTTTCAAATGGAGGGTCCGCAGCCAAATATATATAATGTTGGGGATCCTTGGTACGAAAAAGTTTGAGAACTACTGATTTAGAAGGCATTTGTAGAATCGGATTCAGGTATTAATCTGGTAAACTAGTAAATGTGATCAGTGGAGAGCAGACCTCCACCAAGAAGTCAGCTTGATCATAGTGTTACAGTGCCATGCAAAGTTTCAAATACATTTTTATGTAATGAATGAAACTTTGACAGCCGTAGCCAGTAGATGACAAACAACAATTAAAAACATACAAAACAGTTACAAATAAATACATTGGTTCATAAAACTCTAAAACTCTCTCGTAAAAAAAAAGAAGAAAATCTATAAGAGGCACTCGTACCAATGTTTCCACATCAAGGAGCGGTATCTAACAGTGCTAAACCTGGGATTAGTCATCAACATCATAATCACATTATTAAGTGATCCATCAAGTCTGCTTTTAAAGCTGAACATGAGGTTTCTCAAGAGAGCCTGGAAGGTGGTTAGACCAGAGTCGCAGAAGAGCTGACTAGCACTGCCACCCCTAGGCTTCTTCAGGAGAATCCTGAGAGCATCGTTATAAGCCACCTTTAGCTTGCGCAGACTCTCTTTTTTTATAATTCACCCATAAGGGGGCTGTACAGCGGGGTGCAGTATGCTCTAAATAGGTTCACCTTGACCTCAACTGAACAGTAGTGAAATTTCCTGGCTAACATATTGGCTTGGACATAGAGCATTCTACGCTGTCTATACATGTCAGCATCATCTTCCATCTTATCTGTAATGATGTGCCCCAAATATTTACAGCTGCTACAAACCGAGAGGGTTTGATCCGACAAGTAGAACACTGGGAAATGCTGTTTCTGATCCCCCTTGGTCCTGCAAATGACTACCACTCTTTTTGGCATTGTATTTGATGTCATACGTACGTGACCCCATACTGAGAGCAAATGTTCAATTTGTAATATTAGACTATAATAAAAATGCTGCGTTCACACGGGCAGACACAAAGATACAGTGTGCCATTCATTTTCAGTGGAAGCCAGCAACCTGAAGATACAAGGATATATCAGACGTTCGTAGCTGCTGTGAAATCTACAACAGCTACAAAGCTACAAAAACGTTGAGCTGGTTTCAACTTCAGCTACAAAACTGCACATACAGTGTGTAGTTTTGTATCTTTTGTGTGAACGAGACTAGTATAATTCTCATAGTTTTTATTTGTTTTTTTATTCTAATCCCACGATTTTGTAACGCCCAACACCCTGGGAGTTGGCAGCTCTGTACCTGCAACGATGACACCCCACATGGCCCCTTAAAAATACATTTACAGAAACCTGAAGTGTGTATGTGACCGGTGGAGGTCGACCACCAAACCGCATTGCCCCATGACAAAATATTTTCTCAATGTTTCGTGGCACTACATGAATCTGTTAGGATTCTGTGACAGGCCATGCCACATTTTGGCCACATGGTGTGAAAAGTAAATGCATTCTTTGTTAACTCATGACAAACTTTAACACCAAGTGCAAAATCTGTTCCTAACATTTGTAGATAAGATGTGCTACTAACAGACCGATAAATGAATTGGGGTGAAAACATAAACCCTGTTCTCCCAATGGTAGTGACATTGGTCAAAAACGGTTTGCAACTGTTTTACATGCAGGGTCAGGAGACATTAAGTAGTTAATTTGTTTTTAATTTAGTAATTTAGTTTCTATTTCCAATTTTGTGTAATGCAGTTAATATAGTCGCTTGCCTTTTAATTGTTTTGTTTGTTTCATGAAACAGATTGACTAGAATCTAGTCAATCTAGTCAGCTAAAAACGTCCATAAGTCATGACAAAATTTGTCATGACTTATGGACGTTTTTAGCTGTGTGCCCAAAATGTGTTGACCTCATCACATTTAATGTGATGAGGTCAACACATTTTGGGCACATTTGGTCAAGTGGCTATGGCTGCTTTCAGCCCAAGGAGTGTATTTTGTGCAAAACTAATGCTTTGAATGGATTCAGAATCATGAAAACCCCCTAGTTTGCTACTTAAAGCAAAAGGAAAATTTGACATTTTGTTAATGGCCATAGGATGTTAATGGTAGTCACAAGAAACCCCTATAAAAAATAATTGCCCAATAGCCGGTCAATAAGTGGATAATGGATTCATGAATGTAATATAGACAATATTTTAGGCAGATAAAAAAATACTATATACCAAATTTCCCACTTTAAACAAAAAAAGCCTGTCGGCTGCCGGACTAGAGTGGCAGCAACAGTATCATTATTGAATATCCAGGTTCAAATCATGGTGCATACTACTATAACACTTTGCATTCAGTAAATTGTATATTTACTATGAGAAAGAGTCTTGTAGGCCTAAGGTACCACCAGGGCAATACTTGCTCCCTAGTGTTAACTTCTGAGGGAAGAATGCACTTCAACCAAGACTCGACCATGATGAGTTTGGAATGAAATTACTGGGTGGACTCAGACACTGGACAGTAGGCGAATGAAGAGAACAGTAGGTGGCGGTAATGCACAAATATGTTTGCCAACCGCCAATAAACCCCAATAGAAGTCAGTAGAAGGACAACGGATGTGAACATAAACAGTCCCGCACTCACTCACTCGTGTAGTTTATCGTGACCAGAACAAGATCATTATTTATATGGTTATAACTTAACAGTCAATGTTATCATAACCGTTCGACTAGGTACCAAAATGAGTCAAATTCGAGGTCTTCGGGTCCTTGTGAAGCAGTTTCTGTCTGCGGCTGCTGATGAGATCATGGAAGCTGTTGAAAAGATAATCGCAGGCTACGAGGAAGAAATGTTCCAGTACAGGTCAAATAGATTATCAGGTATGCATATAAAACCATAGATCAAGTTAAATAGCACATCAGATCAGATATATGCATGTGTGCGCAATGTATCTAATCTGAT
Source organism: Protomyctophum bolini (assembly GCF_963924005.1). NCBI lineage: Eukaryota > Metazoa > Chordata > Actinopteri > Myctophiformes > Myctophidae > Protomyctophum > Protomyctophum bolini. Next base: position 18,230,196 of record NC_137872.1, on the reverse strand, counting down.
TAACATAACAGGAGCCCTCACAAGGTTTCTTCGACTATGCATCTCATATGGTACCACACCTCAAAGGCCCTAAAAACAAAGCAAAACGTCATCGCAAAACAAACTGGTCATTTTTTTCTGGTCACTGCTCATTTTGATTGGAATGGGCAGCTTGTGGTTGACGACAGAGTACAGCAACTTGCAATGGGCCTGGTTACCCATGTACTGTATCTGTATAGTGTATATGTCATATAATACTCCTAGGCCACTAAAATGTAAAACGCCCTACCAACAACAACAACAACATGGAGAATTTAATGTCATGTGGACGAGCTAATCGGTGTCTTCTTCCTACACTTCGTCCTCATTGACAATGAATGGGGAACCTATGCTGCATGTAACCTGGATAATGTTACGTCATATGTGGACGAGCAAACCAACATGTTATGCCCCTCACTTCAGGTGTGATTTGTCAGTATCACCATGCCAGCAGCAGCACAACAACATAGTTCCATGTGACAGGGGGGTCAAAGTTGAACGAAAGTTGCTCTACATGGTAGAAAATGGGTCAACAATACAAATTGTGCTAGTTTTGTAAATTCATTCATTTTTAATGAGTGCCTGTGCCCCTCACCAAATGACCGGAACCACTTAATATTCTATTCACCAAAACCAGACAAGAACTCCCACCACGGGACTCACGCAATCAATTAATACATTTGCAACCACTATATTAATGCCAAGTATTTTCTACAGCTAATGTTCTCTTCTCCTTTCCTGCTCCTCAGATGAAGCACAGCGCAACCTCTCTGTCTGGGAGAAGGATTTCCTAACTGAGCAGCAGCAGGAGTGGAATTCCAGTCCAAGGCAGAAGAACCCACAGTCACTGCAGACTGAGAGGAGCCACAATGAACCTTTGAGCAGCAGCCAGGACAGAAGACCAGAGGACGACACCATCCATGACATATTCACTTCTGATTGTGAGAAAAATGAACTTGAAATATACAAAGTAGAGGAAGAACCTCTACCTGTCACTTCAGCTGAGCAGATGATCATAGTGACTGATGAAGAGGTCCCATCTCCAGGATTCTCTGAGGCTGAAAATGGAATTAACGATGACTGGAATGCTACTCAAGATGGAGACGGTGACAGAAGTGAAGAGTGGACGCCAAGCGGACAACATCGTACACTAACTGGTTCACCACAGGCGAAGAAAAACCGTATCATCTGCCAAGTGTGTCAGGAATCATTTTACTCCGAACTCTCATTGGTAGAACATCTGGAAATTCACCCTAAAGATGTCTGTGGGCTTTGTGGGATGATGCACTTTAAGACAGAGGACGATTTTAAACTTCACCTGAAAACTCACCTGAAAGCAAAGGTTTGTGATGTTTGTGGGAAATGCTTTGCCAGGCCTAGCTATTTGAAGGAACACATGAGGAGCCACACAGGAGTGAAGCCGTTCAGATGCAAGGAGTGTGGTAGATACTTTAGCCGACACCAAAATATGACAAGACACCTCAGGATCCACACTGGGGATAAATCATAATCTTGCAACACCTGCAGTAAATGCTTCAGTAGTTATTATTTTATACAACACATGGTGGATCACATTGTAACATCCAGGATTCTAACCTGGGACAACATGATGGTGGCAAACTGAGCACATTGTTTTGTCCATCGTTTCTTTACACAAATACATACTCTTTTGGGGGTTCCTGGCACAACACATTTTCAGATGGGGGTCCGCAACCAAATATTTATCATGTTGGGGATCCTTGACACGAATATGTTTGAGAACTGCTGATTTAGAAGCCATTTGTAGATTCGGTTTCAGATATTAATGGGTTATACTAGTAAATGCACTCAGTGGAGAGCAGACCTCCACCATGAAAACCGCTTGTGCTTAGAGTGTTAAGGTGCCATGCAAAGTTTGTTTTCATTTCATGTCATTTGTTTTTCATTTCATCATGCTTTGAAATACAACTTTGCACATGCCTCCCAGTCTTCAACCAGCCAAGATTGTCTCCCCCTTCTCTGCTCCCTCCATTGGCTCCTGCTTACTGCCCGCACAGAGTACAAAACATTGATGTTGGCCTACAAAGCAACCAAAGGTATATGGCATGGCACCCCTGTATCTTCAAAGTCTGATCCCACCCCTGCTCACTCAGTCAGCTAACACAGGGAAGCTGGTAGAACCTTCATTAAAACTTCTGGGACAACGCTCCACGCGTCCCAGACTCTCCCTTCTGGCCCCCACTATGGAAAAAGCTTGGTTAGAACTGCAGACTCACTCCTGAGTCCCAATCTCCCTCTGTAGTCTGAAGACACTCACCTCTTCAGACTCCACCTTAGCCCGCATAGCACTTGACGAGCCTCAACGACCTTGCAGACGTCTGCAAAGGCTAAAATATGCTTTTGTTTTTTGTAGACATAGCATTGATTGTATAGTGTATACTTTCATTGTACAGATACTGTTAGACGGATGTTACGGTAGGTTCTTGGTTTACTTTTGACCCTAGTGATGTATTAAAATAAATCCTTGTTCTGAGCGTCTGCTAAATGCCTAAATTGTAAATTGTAGACTATAATAGAAATGTTTGATTAATTCGTAATTTGTGAAAAGTGTTAGACTAGTATAATTCTCATTTGTGAAATGGAAATGGTTGTGGCCCATGATGTCAACCAACAAGTTAGTGGTTTCAAGTCAAGCCCAGAGGCATAACAAGTTCCCATTCTGAAACGTCATAAAAAGATGGAAGTGGTCTTGGCCCGGGGGCCCACCAGGAGTTGGCAGCTCTGAGCCGAGTACGATGACACTCCAGTCCACATGGTCCCTTAAAAATACATTACAGAAAGTGTGTGTGGTGGAGGCCGTGCTTAATTGTCCCATGACAAAATAATTTCTCAATGTTTTGTGGTGTTACAGGAATGATCCGTTGGAATTTTGTTACATGGACCCCCTTTCCACCGGTTGGTTCCCAATGAGCCAGAGCTCTAAAATTGGTGGGGAAAACTAGACCTATATTAAATTGTTTATAGGATCAATACAAGTAAATTAATACATGATAACCAGTCCACAGTAGTAGCTTTGACTCATTTGCATATTTAAAAATGTAAAATTTGTAATACAATAAATCATTGTGTTCGTGTAAGTACTCAACTTTGGAAGTTTCATGGTGATAACAATCTAATATAGGTATGGTTTTGCACACTCAATTCATAATTAACTTTCCAATTTTGGAACTCTGGCTCATGGACTAAAAACCAAAAAGAACTGAACCGGTTCCCATTGGGAACCAACCGGTGGAAAATGGGCCATGGTGTAAAAAGTAAATAAGTTCTTCCTTACCTCATGACAAACCTTGAACCTAAGTTCAACTTAAGAGATTTCACTACACAATGAATGAATGCAACAATTCTTTATGCAGAAAATAAATACAAATAATGAATTAATTTAACATTAAGATATGGAGATGTTTTTAAAAGTCATGTACACCTGTACCCAACAACAACTGGTCACTGGACTGTGAAATCTGATGATGCTATGAAGTGGGAGTTTCTCCAACCTGTATTTCCTGTGTAACCTCAATGAGTATTCTCATAGAATAAACCCCCACATTGATTTTCGATGGTGTTTTCTCCTCTCATTTGGCTTCTGCATTCTTCATTTTCACTATTTAAAATTTCATCTTTACTTGCAATATTGTTTTTTGATATATCTGTGGGGATTTGTAAAGTGCATGTATACATTTTTCATTTATTTAAAATAAGTTATGTAGTTCCTCAAACAAACTGCGGATGGTAGCAACACGCTGTTAGTTCATGGTGCTCAATCTGGTATAACACTGGATTCAGTGAGTAATAGAGTAATCAGTATAGTACATTTACTGAATGCAAGAGAAAGTCTGGAACTGTTGTATCAAACAACTGACTGAGAAGAGGCGTTTGACACAATGAGCAGGATATACGTTTTGTAAAAGACAAAGTGGTTGTCAGTTTTTCCACGGAGAGAGGGTGGCATTTTAAAATTGCTATAGAATTCGTCTTAATGGATTAATTTGCTCTCTTAGGGCTGGGGTATTATAGTGTATCACAGGCAGCACGCATGGTCGGTGTCGCTGTCCATTGGCGGAACCATTTACTAATCGATGTATGACGGCGACGTGCTTGTTCTGCCAACCCGTTTTCTTTTTTCTTCAGGTCCAGAACAAACTTGTTTTGCGAATTATGATAGTCTGTCACCTATAGTCTACACTCGTGCATTTTAGATCAACTTGTTAGTTGTTACCGACCCGTACTGCGCTTGACTGCAGCTGGTCTTTAGCCTATACTTTTACTCAACATTTATACCGCCTGGGGCTTTCCTTTTATTTTTACTGCTACAAATAAGATATTCTACTAAATGTATTTTGCGCAACATACTTTACCTGGAAGTACAACGCCAGGACAGCGGAAGTATAAACAGAGACTCGCCCAGTGTAGTTTTACAAGCGTTTGTGAACAGAATCACAGAATCATTGCTTTCTTTAACAGTCAGTGTGATTAGAGCCGTTTAACTAGATACCACGATGAGTAAAACTAAAGGTATTCGGGTCCTTGTGAAGCAGTTTCTGTCTGCGGCTGCTGATGAGATCTTGGAAGCTGTTGAAAAGATGATCTCAGGCTACGAGGAAGAAATGTTGCAGTCTAAACGAGAGATCAGTCGACAACGCAAGCTGCTCGATGCGCTTATAAAACCTGATATCAGATTAAATAGAATAAGAGGTATGTGATACACAATGTTATAATCTGATCGATGTTCTCATAAAATCACTGTGCTCATAAAGGTGGCACGTGTGTGTTAGCCCTATAGTCCAGTGCGTTGAGAGACTCGTTAACGCACTGGAGGTGTGTGTGTGTGCGTGCGCGTGCGTGCGTGCGTCTGTCCACATAACCAACACAACACAGTCAGCCTAATGTAAAACGCCCTGTTCAGATCAAACGTTTGTTGGAATTCAGCCAGGATGATGTGACATTGACGATTACAACATTATGTGTCTAATGTTCTACAATGATGTATTAAGTTAACAAGTCAACGATCATGTAACCTCATCATCTATTCTACAGCAGTCCCCTGTGAGGCCAGGGATTTTTATATCCTGACATATGGAAATGCCTGATCATGAACCAAAACTCTCAGCCTATTTTTATTTATTTTAAGTGTTTAGTGATTTATTCTGATAAATTCTGTCATTTGGGTCTAGAATTTATTTGCATTGCAGATAGGACAGAAGTGACAACCAGTGGTGTAAAGTCCATTTACTCAAGTACAGTACCTTAAGTACAATTGTGTAGGGATGGACCGATCCTGATTGCTTTTCCTCATGATAGGCCGATACCTAACGAACTTGGCAAATTTAAATATTTCCAATTTCTTTGTGTCAAAACACACGCCAAAACTGTTCCTGTGTGTGGGGAGGAAGGGGAGAATGTTTTTTCAAAGATTACAAATTATATTATACTATATGACTGATTGACATTTATACCACTTAAATGGTGTAAAAGATTCCAGATAGGGTAAATTGCCGAACACTGATCGGAGTGAATATCAGCCGATCACTGATCGGAGCATCTCTACAATCTACAAGCTCAAAAGATTGTTGTATACATTTTGAACTTTTTGGACATTCTGCATATTATGACTTATGAGTACTTGATGCCAATTATTTTGTATACCTTTAGTTACTAAAGTAAATTCTGAATACCATACTTTTACATACTAAAAGTATGGAGTATGTCTACATCGTGGTGTTGGTACCTTTACTAAAAGTAAATTATTCCACCACTATAAGACAACAGTGACACAGTGACCAAAATAGCCATTCTGGTTAACACAATCAGCGCCGGGATTTCTTTCAAAATAGAAGCTTGGGGTGCCGGGAAGATATGGCTGCTTTTACTCTGTAAGCCCCCCCCCCCCAATGTTCTATTCTAATGTAGCATTATGAGTTTTTGATGAGTGGTAAAAGTTGTGGCTCTGTGTGTAGGTACGGTATGTGTGTGGGTGAATGAGTGTGGCTGTGCGCGTGCATGCGTACCTCGATCCGAACAACAGAGACCTTTTTAGAACCACAACATAGAAACACACACACACACACACTCACACTAACCTGACGCTGCCAGATCCAAAAAGCTTGCTACACAAATTTGTTTCACAGCTTATTTGGATCTGGGATCGCGGAAGCAAATTCGATGACGGGGCTGTTCCTTTTTTTCAAGATACATGGTAGATGATTGGATGGGAGCGTCTGTCTATCACCGTGTGGGCGTGCAAACACAACCAATCATATCGACGTGTCTATATACCGTCACATCCGCATCCCGCCTTTAGCTCACGCTGATTGGTTCGGTGCGAAGCAGATCTGACTCAGGGCTCAACTCTGTCAGAGATCCCAGATGAGTGTTGTGTTGGGGAATATGTTTCCGCAATACCGCCCTCATCTGGCAGCGTCAGGTTACACTCACACAGCCTGTCGCTAAAAATCGACTGTGTTTTAATATTGCTACTTGATCCAAGTGATTTTACATTAGCTATATTTTATGTATTCTGACTCACCTTCTTTTCTATTTTATATTCTAATCAAAAATTATTGCGCCAAAATTACTTTAGCCCATTTGTAAATGTGATGTTACAAGAAAGATTGATTGACACTGATGTTGTTCCCTTCTCCTTTCCTGCTTCTCAGACGAACCACAGCTCATGCTCTGGGAAGAAATCTTCGCTGAGCAACAGCAGGAGTGGAATTCCAGTCCGAAGCAGAAGAATCCAGAGTCACTGCAGACTGAGAGGAGCCATAAGGAAGCTTTGAGCAGCAGCAAGGACAGAAGACCAGAGGACGACACCATCCATGACACATTCACTCCTCAGTGTGAGGAAAATGAACATGAAATAGACAAAGTAGAGGAAGAACCTCTACCTGTCACTTCAGCTGAGCAGATGATCATAGAGGCTGATGAAGAGGTCCCATCTCCAAGATTCTCCGAGGCTGAGACCAAAAATGGAGATGACGACGAGGATTGGAGGCTGAGCGATACTACTACTCAAGACGAAGACAGTGACAAAGATGTAGAGATGAAGACAAAGAGACAATATCGCAAGCTGACTGCAAAGACACCACAGAAAAAGAAAAAGCTAAGATCTGGCATCATTTGCAAAGTGTGTGGGAAGTCTTTTCATGCCAAAACCTCACTGGTGAATCATCTGGAAAGTCACCCTAAAGATGACTGCGGGCTGTGTGGGATGCACTTTAATAGCGAGGAGGATTTTAAACTTCACCTGAAAACTCACGTGAACACGAAAGCAGAGGTTTGTGATTTTTGTGGGAAATGCTTTGTCGGTTCTAGCGCTTTGGAGACACACATGAGGATCCACACAGGAGAGAAGCCGTTCAATTGCAATGAATGTGGTAAATCCTTCAACTGTCGCCAAAATATGACGCGGCACCTCCGTGTCCACACTGGGGAGAAGCCATACACTTGCATCAGCTGCAGCAAATGCTTCAGCGATTACACTACCTTAAAACGACACGTGCAGACTCATTTTCAACACAAAACACTCACTGTAACCCCTCCTGCACTTGACGACGGGGATGGCAATGCAAACATTAAGGATAGCAAAGCGCAAACATCCAAAAAGCAGCTGTCGCGGGCTATATGTAAAGTGTGCGGGAAAGATTTTCACAAAATAATGCCCCTTGTGAATCACGCCAAAATACACACTGAGGGCATCTGTGGGGTCTGCGGTGCACACTATGACTCGGAGGAAAGTTTGAAGCTTCATCTGCAAACTCACGAGAATGGAAAAGTGTGTGAAATCTGTGGAAAGTGTTTCGAAGGCCATGGAAATCTAGAAATACACATGAGGATCCATACTGGAGAGAAACCGTTCAGCTGCAGCATGTGTGGTAAATCCTTCAATTGTCGCCAGAATATGACAAGACACCTCATGATCCACACTGGGGAGAAGCCATACTCCTGCACCACCTGCAGCAAATGCTTCAATGACTACTCTACATTAAAACGACACATGAGGACTCATTTACAAGGCAAAGCACGCTCTGTAAACAATTCTGCAGCTGACGATGTGGATGGTAAGCAACGGGTACGGAACGTGTGTAAAGTGTGTGGGAAGGATTTTCACTCCATGGTGTCCCTCGTGAATCACTCCAAAACACACACTGAGGACCTCTGTGGGGTCTGCGGGACACAATTTGACTCAGCGGAAAGCTTGAAGCTTCATCTGAAAACTCACAAGAACAGAAATTTGTGCGAAATCTGTGGCAAGTGTTTTGAGAGCAACGCAAGTCTAGAAATGCACAAGAGGATCCACACGGGAGAGAAGCCATTCAGCTGCAGCGACTGTGATAAATCATTCAACTTTCGCCACAACATGATCAGACACAAGAGGACCCATACGGGTGAGAAACCCTACCTCTGCAACGTATGTGGCAGGTGTTTCTGTGACCATACGACGCTCAAACACCACACCAGCACTCACACTGGGCTGAAACCGCACCGCTGCGAGATCTGTGGCAAAGGATTTCACCGGAAAACATATGTAAGAATTCACATGAAGAGTCACACAAATAAACTAGGAAATGTGCGCAGCGGAGAGCAGACCTCTCACCAATGAGACACCTTGTCCATAAAGTGTAAGGGTGCCACGTCTCGATGGGGCCTAGGGAGTGGGGATAGTTGGGGGTCGACCAGCAAGTCAGCAGGTCTGAGCCAAGTCTGATGACAACCCACACGGCCCCCTTTAAAATACATTACAAATACCAGAAGTGCGTGTGACCAACCAGTGTGAAAATAGAATGAATTCTATGCGCCATGACAAATGTTTCCTTGGTGTGAAAAATGAATCAGATCTCCCTTGCTTAATGAAAAACCTTTCCCCAAAATCTAAATCTGTTCATTCACTGTTTGTAGATAGGCTATGCTGCTAAAAGACAGATACATGGAATGGAGAGAAAACAGAAACCCTGTCTCCACCTCCAATGGCAGTGACATTGGGTCGATTTTGAATTTTACAGCCCCCCTCACACACACACACACACACACACACACACACACGAAATATGCTCAAGTTGACTAGCAGATTTTGAAAATACCGGACGTTTAAAAAATTGAATTGCTGAACACCGTTGTGCTATCAGAAACAAGGTAGTCCTTTTGGCTGTGCGACTTTCCACGGCAAAACAACATGTCCAATGCCACTCTCAGACCTGTGGGAATAGAAACACAAAGGTTTGGTTCTTCAGTAGTTCTTTAGTGCTGTGGTTCTCAAAGTTGTGTCAGAGGATCCACAGGGGTCCTTGACGGGGATTCCAAGGGGTTCCCCACTCTAGCGAAATTTGTTGATACCAAAATCTTTACTTGTTCTTTAGCTTAGTTAGGCACCTCTATTGGCCCTGCCTGACTGTATATAGCACTTGTTTGACAAAGGTGCTATAACACCAAAATACTGTAGGTCACCCTGTGGTTATGAGCCAAAGAACCACTTTTATTGCAAATTGGCACATTGGGCACCTTGAGGCTGAAATGCCATAATCATTCTGATATTCGACAATTCCTGTGAATGAATAACCATTGTCATGTCTCTAATATTAATACTGCTGTTCTATATTTTATAGGTTGTGTTCATTATTTTCTTCACTGCATATGGTTTTACATTTTCCTTCTGTCAACATAGTAGACAGAGGTACCTCTAAAATAGGTTGTATATACTGTATGATGGCTATCAGATGGGGAGACACTTTTGGAGGTACATGCATTATATATATATATATATATATATATATATACCGGTGTGTGTATGTGTGTGTGTGTGTGTGTGTGTGTGTATATACACACACACAAATTGCTGACTGTGAGCTTGTATATAAATAGATATATATGCTACTGTAGTATATAGATTTTCTTTTATGCCCAAATTAGCGATGCCAGGTTGAAAGTGATAAAATAATCAATAAAGACATGTTGGCTCCATAATTGTCGTCCACAATTTGGATAATTCATATATCCCATATAGACCTACCTTGTTCCTCAAAATATCACTCTATCAGATATACGACGCGCGAACGCAGATCGTAAATTGCAATAACAATTAGAATAAATTACCACGCCATCACACTGATGTCACCATGACTCAGCCATAACCATATAAGGAGTCCCCAAAGCAGCCATCACACTCATGTCACCATGACTCAGCCATAACCATATAAGGAGTCCCCAAAGCAGCTATACGTCCAAATATCCATGGGCACAAAGGGGGGGACACGGACAGACATGATCTGCTAGGTCTCATAGTAAGTGCTCACTGCGTTCGCAAAAATAAAAGGAGCTATTTGGTGGTTGAATATCTGTTTCAACTTCACTAGAGTAGATATGTCTTGATTCAGCACCAATGCAATTTGATATTGATCTATGGATGCCTTTTTGTTAGGGGCGCTATAGCCCCTCCTATACACAAGTTTTGTCCCCTCACATCTCATATTTGCCATTGACAATGAAAGGAGAAATTAGTACATATGTGCCTCAAATATCTGGCAACACAAACAATAAATGCCATTGACAATGAAGGGAAAACTTACGTCATATGTAGACGAGCAAATCGGCTAACCAATCACTTAAATGCAGTTGTTCATGAGATGATGTATGATGATGTATAATGATAAGAGTGCCCCTCACTTCACACGGGTGTGATTTTTAATTATCATTCAGCATATGCCCATAATATTTCATGGTATGTTTTATCTTGTTTTTTATGCACATGGTACTGCACAACATTACTAGTCTAACACACCACATCCCTCTAGTCACTACAGGGATGTGGTGTGTTACAGTGTTAGTGATGGCCCTGGAAATCTTTGTCAGTTAATTTAGCTCACCTTTTTGCCTATATTTGAGGGACTCTGCTATATCCTAAAGCGTGATCTATATACTTCGACATACGACAGTGTCACGAGGCAAAAATATCCAATGTAAGCAAAGTCCACAATGTGTTGTGTTGCTTGTTGATGGGTTATTCACACTATTTGTCATGCAACAATTTTGATAGGGTTTAAGTATTTAATTTGACAAGGAAATCTAGTTAGATTAACACAGGATTTCACTAAAATATTAAACATTTTAAATATTTAATATTTAACCATTTCTAGTAGGAATTAGGCAAAATTACACATTGATATTTCTAAGACCCATAGGGCCTTCATGATCTTTGCGTATGACTGAGGACAGCCCCATAGCCCCCACAGAGTACAGACTCGACGTCGTTGGGTCCCAGGCTTACTTGATTGAAACTGGAAAATAAAGCTGATAAATGGGTAATCACTCCTGATTGGCTGCAATTTTCAACCCACCTGAACATGTATTTTAATGTTTATTGAAGAGCTGAAGTGAGAGACTGACTCATGTTACTGTTACTGAACAAGGATTAGCCTATACTCTCAGAACTACTTTAATCATTTAATAAAACACTGGTAAGATATCACTTTACCAACTACAGTTACCCTACCTTTAAGTAAACACCACTGGACTAACCCACGTGACCGCTGTCCTAGTCCTTCACAGAACAAGCATCCCGTCCCACACATTCTTTAGCCTCCTCACTTTTCTCCCTGCGCCTCCATTCTGTGCACACCGGCACACCCTCTCGGAGAAGCGGCTTAAAAAACCCCACACACTGTCTCTCATTATTATTATCAGTTGATGGAAAAACACACGAGAAGAAAGTGAACATGATCAGGTTGTACTTGGCTTTAATCCTCGCTCTGGCGTCGGTAATCGCGTCGCAAGAAGAGGTCATTGATGACATCCTCAACAGCCTTTCCAAAAGCGCCTCTTTCCTGGAGAGCGAGCATGAAAACATCAACCTGGACGGGGTGGTTGGATTCTTCATTCTGCAGGGTAGGATGATGTGCACAAGCACAGTGCACCATTTATATAATATAGCCTAATGTAATGTATTTACAGCAGCTATCACAAATGCAAGTGCACGTTTTTTGGTTGATTGATTGAAATATTTATTAACAGTTTGCAGAATTACAGTACATTTCAAGCACAAACTTAGCCTATATACGGGTTTTTTTTTCTCCTAATTTTTTGCTGTCTCACTTCTGTTCTGCACCATAGGATGCGGCGTCCTGTCCCGCTAGAGCAAGCTCACCATTTATTATTCAGAACCATCTGTTGTGATTTATTAACGTTATACGGTAATTAGGCTGAGCAGTTTTATCATTTGGTTTCGTCTCTAATTAGAAAGAATACATTTTGTCCCTGACCCGCTTTGAATTTATAACATATAGAAGATCTTAACTTTTTTAACTAAGAACGGTCAAATCCCATATATAAGCCTAAACTAAATTACAAATTTGTTGCCATATAAATAGGCATAGCTCTAAATAGCCTGCCCTATACTATTTAGACTGGCTGCATCTAAACTCAATTTGGAGCACATGATAATCAATAGACCTATACTGTCCCTGCATATTTAACTGTCTTTGTTTATATAAAAGCCATTTTATTATAAAGATGGAGTGCTGTGATTTGTGTATTTTATCTAAAGTTTAGATAAACTAGCTAATTGTTTACATACATTCGTACAATTAAATTATAATATAATTTATGTGCAGTGCCATTATGTATTATTCCTATACTACACCATACTGCACCATTTCCCATGCAATGCACCCCCACATTAATGCACAAAGGGACTAGACATAAATAATACATGAATAGAGAAGAATGTCACAACAAGGTTATTTCACAGTATTGTGACTGAGTACTTTTTTCCACCACTGGCCACCCATGATGCAGCTGAGCTGAAGGAGGCGGTGAGGACATGGCCCCACACGGACCTGGTCAGCTGGGCCCAGCGAACCGCCACGGTGGGCCTCACCAAGCGGCTGGACCACAGCCTGCACAAAGCCATGGCCGCCCTGGAGGAGAGCGACCCCAAGTACTACAGAGGTGAATGACCTATATAGGGGGCCAAAGCACTGGCCAAAGCACTGCTCATACTGCTTTTCAAACCTTCTTGTGTAGGCCTATTATTTGGCCCGTGGACCCCCCTATCGGCATCACTATCCATTATCCATTTATACGTTGGCTATTCAAAGATAGCAGTTAGTGATGCTGATCAGTGGCGGAAACTCCGTGGGTTCAGAGGCGCGATTGAACCCCCTGGCATTTTGGCAAAGGCGCGACTGAACCCACTGCATTTTGGCAAAATATATCTATATGCACTGCAGTAAATTATGCACCCACTGACTGTCCACTGAAATTCCCCCTCCCCAGTGGTCATGTTGTCATGCACGTAGTCACATACCTTTACGAGGGGTTACATTAAGATAGGTGTTGGGCCGCCGCGCATGCCGCATTCAAATGCTAATAAGGTGGCTTTTGTTCGAAAAAACAAAACTCGTTTTTTTTCCACCGCTGGGGGGGGGGGGGAGGAGGGGGCGTGGCTGCTTGAACCCCCTGCCGTTATAAGAACTTTCCGCCTCTGATGCTGATGACTGCCAGAATTATGTATTGCTTAACTTATGAATGAAATAAGCATCATCACAGTCAAGGTTGTCTAACATTCCTTCCTTCCTTCCATCCTCTGTATGTACCATCCATCCATCCATGCGTGCAGAGTTTGAGCCCTTGTTGACGTGGATGTTCTGGCTGGTGCCTCAGCAGTGGAGCTCCACAGACCCCAGTCTGGTGTACTCCTCCACCAGCTCCATGGAGTGTTATGATGAGCAGCTCAGTGACAAGTGCATGACCCTGCTACTGGGCACCTGGTAGGGAGAGGAACAGTGTCTTGCACTTTGAGATTTGTCTTATTATTATTATTATTATGTATGCATATCTATAAATACTTTATTTCCATTGTGTGTGTGTGTGTGTGTGTGTGTGTGTGTGTGTGTGTGTGTGTGTGTGTGTGTGTGTGTGTGTGCGTAGGAAGAACAACGGGACACCCTGCATTGTGACCAAGGCGTGCAGGGACACCATGACTCGTTTCGGGTGTCCACATTACTCCCTGTCTCACCAGCTCCTTTACTTCATGATCGGGACCATGGTGAGACACACAATGGAAATCATCTAGCCATGCACTAAGTAACTGTTGCACTATTTGGGTGGTATGTTATTAAACTTGTCTTTTCCCACATTTCTTCTTTTTCAAAATGTTTCTATAGCCAATCTCCAAGCTCACAGTCACAACACATTGCAATGCAATGTGTTGTGTGCATTGTGAGCCAATTTTGTAAGTTTGTTTTAAAGATTACAGCATGGTAAAAACATGGCAGGCTAGCTGCATTTTAAAGTACACCATATTTTAAGCACAGCTGCAGCTAATAAAAGAAATAATTGTTGTGTTACAGTACATTTGGCCGTGTGAATATTTAGTTTAGTTTTATTTATTTGCACAATAAAAAGAGTACAATAAAGATAACATTGTTAAAAGACAGAAAATAAGTGCAAGTAAGAAAGGAAACATAAGGGTTTATACAAGGTTAATATGTAAGCATTCCATGACTCTGGCAACACCTACACTCACACTAATCTGAGTAGCTGAAGCTGTGTTGCTTTCTACAGTAGCTTTTAGTCTGTTGTTGTTGTTTTGACCTGAACTGGAAAACAAACTTACAAAGACAAGTGTTTCATGCCCCTTTAAGTGGTTATGCTAATGTAAAAAACTGGGCTACTTCAAAATCAGTTCGCTATCAAATATAGTCGTTTGTTTCATGACTGAATTGCAGTGTGACAAAAACTTTACTTTAATTTTGCAGACTGTAATCAATCAATATGAACAGTTCTGGAATCCCATTGAGGTCGACATGTAGGACCATCTGGATGGTTTGGTCATGAAAACCTCTTGTTTCCAATGTTCATGGGTTCATGTTCACGGTGTTTGCAGAAGGGCTGTTCCAACATGCTGAAGGGGGACATGAGAGCGTCGCGGTCCAACTTGACGGAGAGAAGCTACCAGAAGATCTTCTGTTCCAACATGATGAAGAGCAACCAGGAGGCATTCAGCAACGGCTTCACAGGACAGACGCAGGACATCTTTGCTGAAAACAGTCAGTGGTATTTTGTCAATCGTTTATGATCAGGCAATGTGCAACATGCCTGATCAGGGTTAGACTGGGTCTAACCCTGATCAGTGTTAGATCAGGGTTATACTACAGTCACACTCACACCTGCACGCTCGTTGCATGGGGTGATAAACTGTGACTCCATTGCTGGGAAGCTCAGGCGCCTGGTAACAACTTTAATAAGCAACAAACCCTTTTGGTTGCTCAAACCAGTCTCACCCAAACAAATAGCACGGATTGGCATTTCCGTGACTTTCCGTACATGTATACACGCCTAGAAAACCCCAGAATCCATACATATTACACTGAAATCCCTCCCAATAGATTGTGACGGAGGGGCACCCTATCGAACTTGTGCCACTGAGCGAGCTAAAGCGAGCAAGTTGCTGTGTCGAACGTTGTGAAGTTTGGTAGAGCCGACTCAGCCCTG
This sequence comes from Protomyctophum bolini, assembly GCF_963924005.1. Lineage (NCBI taxonomy): Eukaryota > Metazoa > Chordata > Actinopteri > Myctophiformes > Myctophidae > Protomyctophum > Protomyctophum bolini. The sequence goes on along the minus strand of NC_137872.1, from coordinate 18,214,659 downwards.
TCAGAGTTGTAACCTATTAGCACAGAATCGTAATTAATGTCAAACCCAAACTCACCCAAACACGGTGAAATAGCACGGATTGGCAATTCCATACACACAATACTAGTGAAAGCCTCCGTCGTGGTCAAAACTGTAGTAGTGCAATATGTACGGATTTTGGGGTTTTCTAGGCATGTATGTACGGAATTGCCAATCCATGCTATTTCACAGTGTTTGGGTGAGATCAGGCTCGGTTGCTAGTTATTGCTTTTTCATCCTTCTTCTTCCACATCCTGGCAGAGAGGACGGGGGAGAGATGTGAGGAGCGAGAGAAGTGTGGCAATATACACCGCTAGGAGGGAGGGGAGGCCGGGCAAGGAGGAGGAGTGGGGATGGGAGACATGCACTGAGGGAACGCAGGAGGTATTAGAGGAGAGGAAAACAACAGCAGGAAAGAGGAGAGGAAAGGGGTCTCCTCCCCTTAATCTTAAGCCATAATATTGTGGTCATTTAGCATCACATCACTTACATCACTCAAGGGCAGGGTTGGGAAATATGTCAACACATCTTTGTTGGGCAGAAACCTCAGATCTCCATTGTCACGGGGCAGCCTGTGCCCTATATAGTACACACACACACACACACACACACACACACACACACACACACACACACACACACACACACACACACACACACACACACACACACACACACACACACACACACACACACACACACACACACACACACACACACACACACACACTGATTAAGGACATTGCACGCACGCACACACCACACAGTGGGTAGTGGGGCAGACAGGTCCTATCCTGATATAATGTCAATACTGTTGATGAATGCATTCACAATTTATTCACAACATATTCAGGTTGCATAATTATGTACAAATGAAATGATACACACAGACTTGCAGGGAAAACATTTAGTTTATTGTAACCTGTGGTTAGCTCATTCTTTGTCACTGGTTTGCCTTTAAATGTTACCCCTGAATTTACCCTGATCCACTTATTTAATTTACAATTTGATTTGGATGATAATAAAAAAACCTTGAACGATTACTATTGCAATTTCTTTAGTTTCACACCCCTTTTTAGCTTAGGTCACATTCACACCAGAGAGCTTTGCTGCGATTAAAACGAATCCTGCTGCGCATTTTCAGAAAGTGCACTTTGTTTGGCAGGTGTGAAGGCTCATTCGAATCCTAATGCATATCAAAGAACCGCATTTTACTCCGAGCAAAAACGGGGGTTTCGCTTCGCTTCCAATCGCACTTGATTACGATTCCGTGCAGGTGTGAATGCAATCCGCAGTAAATAAAGGAAATGAAGCAAACAATGTGGCGGGTGAGGAGCTGAACACAGTTGGAGACGGAGAAGGCATATTTTACGCAGCGCAAAGATGTCCCGTTACCGTGGATAGACGTGGTCGAATGAGGAGACTGAAGCCCTGATTGAAATGAGGACGTGTACATTAATCAATTGCTTAAGAAAACACATAAAAACACTGCATTGTATTATAGCCTACAGAATATTCTGTCTGTCTGTCTGTCTGTCTGTCTGTCTGTCTGTCTGTCTGTGCGTGCCGTAAACATGGAGTGCTACTGCTGTCACTGTGGGGACTGGGGAGTTATCAGTGCGCTCAGCGCTGTGCCTCCATGCCCAAAAGAACAGTGTGTGGCGGCTGCGTGCGTAGAGAGAGAGAGAAAGAGAGAGAGAGGGGTCCCAGACGGCACGACACATGCACGTTATGAGTGTAATTTTATCACCATAGATTTCACTGTGTAGGCTAGTTTATAAATGGAACACATTGATAAAAGTCCCCCCTGCTGCGTTTCCAATTGCAAACTGCAGCAAATTAAATATGCAAGAATCCCAAATTCTCCGCCCATACGCATTGAGTCTACTGAAGTATTAGGTGAGAATGTGACCTTAGATTTTGACTGGCCTCTCTCTGCCTCTCTCCACTCTCCTCTCCCTGAAACATTGATGACACCAATTGCCCTGAATGTCATCACCTGTGAGGACCAGGTGAACTAGGTTGGTTAACGAGCTCTAGACACTATATAAACTCTGGGTGTGTGAAAGCCCTTCTGTCTTTCTTGAATTTGAGTTGATGTGGCAGGTTCTTTGTCAGCTAGCTAGGTCCAGTTTTTAGTTGATGTGGCAGCCGGTTCCCTGTCCGGTCCAGTGGTTATTAGTTTCTAGAGCGGTGCTTCTCAAAGAGGGGGGGTTATTTGGACTTCAAAACTAAGAGTGCGTTATGTGATGTGCTATGAGGGCGTAGATCTGCTATTTTTGAAGATATATTAGAGTGCGTTATGTGACGTGCTATGAGGGCGTAGATCTGCTATTTTTTAAGATATATATAAGAGTGCGTTATGTGACGTGCTATGAGGGCGTAGATCTGCTATTTTTTAAGATATATGAGTGCGTTATGTGACGTACTATGAGGGCATAGATGGGCCTCTCCAGTGCTGGCACTCTTCTGTCTGAATCTGAACTGCTGAACCAGAGCAGGGCTCAGCCATTCAGCTTAGGAACTTGGAAGGGGGTGAAGGTGCCAAAGCTTAAGAAGGGGGGGAAGGTGCCAAGTACTGTTGAGGAGTAGGGGTGTTCCACAATGTTGATGAGCAAAGTATTTCTATTATCTTTGGAAATTAATGCAAACCCAAATGATGTTTAGTCAAAAATAGAACATTTGGTTACTTATTCATGTTCATCTGTGAGCTTGTAGATAAGCTGTTTAGATTTAATTGCTTCTCTGTTGGTGGTAGGATCCTCTCCTATAAAAGGGAGACTGCAGGCAGAGCTAGTCAGTTATGCTCGGGCAGGCAACATGCTGACAGCCCAGTGAGAGAGCTGCTAGGGCCCATTTCATGGGCATAGCCTAGTGCAGTTTTGTTATTTTTCCTTTGTCCTAAGTCAGGGATGTCAAACTCAAATACACGGTGGGCCAAAATAAAGAAATTCGTAGAAGTCAAGGGCCGGACTCATGTGTTTCAACACACGGGCACCGTCCCAGGCAAATAGCAAAAAAGTAAATACATTTAAAACTGAAAATGCATTATTATTAAGCTCAGTTTCCTGTTCTATGATCCTCACAAAGCAGGACTTGTAGTATTATGGTGGGCCGTGCAATATACCAGAGGGCCAGTTCTAATACTAATTAAATATCAGCCAAAGAATTCATTCACGGGCCTGATTTGGCCCCCGGGCCTTGAGTTTGACATATATGTCCTAAGTTTTGCATTAAGTATTTTTTAGTTCTTTATTTTGGATTTTTGGCCAGTATTATTTTTGCTGTTTGATATATTTTCACTGTGAATATCTGCACTGGAGCTGGAGTTGGGAGAAATAAAATCCACAAAAAGCATCGCTGATTGTTTTTGGAGCCTTGGCCCTCGGGCAACTTTACATCCATATTTCAACTTTAATTGTTATCTTAAATGAATGCCCTACTTCATCAAACAAGTGTGTCACATACAAATAGTGAAGATAGCCAATCTACAAGCTCGCAACATGCTTGTAGATCGGCTATTTTCACTTTTAAAGAATGTTTATGAAAAATGAACGGCTTTAGACATTCAAGGTTTCCAGATCCCTCTGTTTTGACTGAAAGAAACCCAGCTGATTAGAGCACAGACAGCGTGTGATCACGTGACCTCAAGGATAAGTCTGTCTCAAACTAGAAAGAGGCATTCTCTGGTCACGATGATTATATTACTTCCCAAGGACGCAAGGCTGTTCTTTGCATTCTTGGTAGTGAGAAATTAACCGGGGGTTAATGACACTTGCGTACTTACAGAATATTGTCGCTGTCAGGTGGATACCTCATATGTCTAAAACTGTTACTTAAAAGGATTCAAATTAAAAAAGCATGGATTGCTTTTTGTGTAATGAGTATGTACTGTATGTGTGCATGCATGATAAACTAGGCCTAGGGTATTAATTTACGAAATAACACAAAAAGTTGGAATTTGAAGAAGTTTCTGCCCGACAGCAACGATTTGCAAACGTGTGACAGTGAATGAGTGTTCATGCACAACACTGGCCTTTATACCTACCAGACGTATCAGTAGGAAGAGATCTCTGATTGCCTCGCTACACGTCACTACATGGTTACTGATGGATATTTATAAAATAAATTGTGAAAGCACCAGTAGTCGTCGCAATATCAATATCGAGGTAATTGATCCAAAATATTTGATTGTGTCCATATTGACCATCTCCACTGGAAAACAATATGATTGACTTAATTAAAGGCTTGTCCCCTCTGTGTTGACAGTACTTCTGTGTGGATTGGCCGGCTTCTCTGACTTCTACAGATCCGATTGGCTGCAGCACATTCTGAGGTCACAGGACCAGGAGGTTGGATGTTTTGGGAGAGATGGTGAGTGTTGTAATACAGGGTTTAGCAACGTATTGTGTGACATATATAGATGGGCTCCATTTTAAGATATTTTAAAATATATTTTTGTGAACGGAAATGCCAGCTTCCTTACTCAGATTTCAGTAGGTGTAGTTTCAGACTCTTTAGCATTCGGACATTGTGGAATAGTTGTCTGCCTATACGAAAGTCTATGTAACGTATAGTGTAAGCACCATCGGAAGCACCATAGAAGATAGGGAAGCACCAAAGGATGCAGCATAGAAAGCAGCACCATGGAAGACAGGCAGGCACAACTTGTGAAACAGTGCTTGTGTACATGTTGAGTATGCAGTAGTAGTGTATTGTCCTGCTGGTCTCCCTACAGAGAGAGTCATCTCTCAGATCATTGGAGATGAGCTGCTTGAACAACTGCAACCCCACCGGAGAGTGAAGAGGAAGGAGAAGACTCTACGAGGTGTGTGCATGTGGATACACGTTAATAATAATATTACGGTAATAACAACAGCACCCAATTTACATTGTGAAGCACTTTGGCTAAAAAGTGAAACCTCCATTTAGTATTTTGTGTATAATAATATAATAATTGAAACCCCTGCCCTACACTTTAGCTTTAGGGGAACTCCGCTAGTACTGTATGTAACATGGATCTTTCTTAATGCATTTACTGTCAGAGTAAATACATAAGTAATTCACCCCGACAGCAATGTTTCGTTTTTAATTACCTTTAAAGTAGTCACAGAATATTTATGTCCAGAAAATGATAGGATTCAGTTAAATGTTATCAAGGTTTCCCTTCAATCATACTAACCTCTGTCGTCTTCTTCCAGATGGCTGCTCCAGCCACATGACCGGTGTGGCGGTGAGTGCATTGGGAGGCTACCTCAACTACTACCTAACAGAACAGGACATCACCAAGAGACCTCTCTCCTGAATGTTTGCTTGTTGTTTATGCGACTGTACCAGTGATAATTCCAACACAAAAAGTTACTTCATGAGCACAGTGATTAATAACATGTTGGACACTTGAAAATGCTGAATTGTGTTGTGCTACTGTAGGTACACAAAGAGTTGGCCCCAAAGACAAATCACACATTTTCTCACATTTGAGTTGCTGTGGTTGATTTGGCAAGTGACACACGATCATTATGACACTAACGGTCATGTACTCCACCACCTTTTACACCAGTGGTTTTCAACCATTTTCATATCAAGCTCCATTATTTATTTGAGCCATTCGATGAGATTTAGCCTCTCAAGACCGCAGACGTACAGGCCATAGGAGAGATAACAGGCCAACGTTGATCAAAATAACAATTCTTATACATTCTGTAATGGACTTCTTGTAAATTAAGTAATGCAGGTGTCTAACAAAGATTGAACTCTTGTGAGGGTCCATTTGGTTTAATTTTACGCTCTAAAGAGTTAAAGATCTAATAAGGGTCCATTTGGTTATCAGCTCCATCATTTAGCTGGCGACCACCTGGAACAACCTCAAGGTCCTTGATAGTATGTTAGTATGTGATTTCGGGCAAAGTGGTCCAGTCCAAGGGTTTTACTTTGATAATAGTAGGTTAGTATGTGATACTATTTTGTATGTCCGAAGTGAAACCCTACTGCTTAATAGATACTAAATAGTACACTGAAAATAGCATACTGAGTAGTATACAGTACATTAGTAGCAGTAAGTAAGTACTGTACTTTATTTAACTTTACTGGAGTATGCAAAACCTTTTTCAGGATCCCAAACATCAGTTGAAATAGGAATGTGTATTTGCTTTCCAACTGAATCCAACCCTTGAACGTTATCAGGGGTATTATCTTGGAAACAAGTTCAACAGTGCTGAAAGAAGGTTATCAGTGGCAAAACAGAACTGTGAACGTGTGGAATTCATAGAGGTGCATTCTACAGGCTCATTGTGAGTCTGTAGAATGTAGAATCACTTTTTTCCTGCACAAAACAGGGCTTAAAGCTGCACTACAGTAACTTTCCTCTTCTACTCTGGATTTGAACATGGTTTCCTGCGCTATTGCTGATGTTAACCATTGAGCTAATAGAACATGCCTGCTTGGTCAGGGGATACATTTAATCTCGACTATCGGGTAGAAATCTGTGTGACATGACCTTTGACCTGATCTCAATAGAAGAGCAGGGAGACAAAGCACAATCACCCCAATTAGCCCTTCGCTAAACTCCACCCCAAAAAGCGACTGTCCAATGCCAATCCAAATAGTTAAGCAACCGTTGCTAAGGATGGCAAGCTTTCGTCACATCATAGCTGTCAGTGTTATTTTGCAAGGCTGTGTTGTTGAACACACACACCTTAAGGTCAGGAAAGTTACACAACTGAGTAACCCAGGTGATAGCAATAATACCAGTCTTCCGTGCATTACATGAAAACTCCTGTCGGGCGGTCGTGATTTGCATACTGTGCATACTGTTACTCTTCACTGTATTAGCCAGTAAAGGCAGAAATAACATGCCCTACCAATGCTACCATACAGATTGGACTGTTTGGACATATTTTACCATATTTAATAAATATATATATAATACATATAGTATTATACTGAGTGTGTATAAAAAAATATCAATAGTTGCAGCCCCACATAGTTCTTTCAGCCTTCATTTTTGTGCCTTAATGGTTATAAATACGAAGTGTTTTTGTTTTGCATTCTGCTAGGTCATAGTCTGTTCCCATCCTTTACACGCCCTGTACTGAACAAGCAATATTTGCATGACAAATCAAAGCAATGGGTTGAAGATGTACACACGACTCAAACTCTATTATGGACTATTGTATGTTGTTTTATTATTTTATTTTGTAGAAAAATAAATTATGTCAATAAAATAGACAAAAGACAAGTAAGAACAGAGTTCAGTTTCTTTGAATACCGATCCAAGAAACCAGTGCATTTAGGATTTCAAGATATTGGAAGCAGTGTTGACCATTATACTATAGTATGTCATTTTTCATGGTTCTCATCATTTCTATAATTTTTTATCATTGTCGAAAACCATGAAAAACGACATATAGTATGTTTTCGTACAAAAACAAATGTAACACCGTGAAATAGAGTGGTATAATGCCTATATGGTAACGATACCGTCACCATACTGTAAAATCTCATACCATTACTGTAATCACTGTAGGTGAGTGCACACACAGTGTGCACTTTAAAATGTATTTGTCTTGTGCTCGTGCTCCGGTCAAGTGACTTTTGTGCCTGGACAAGTGAATGGGAAATGTACTTGTCCGAAGGACAAGTGCCTCAAAAAGTTAATGTCAAGCCCTGCATTACATGCCTAGTGAGGAGCAATTATATAACGATAGGTTGAAACTTGAAAATGGGTGAAATCGTCCTTTAAGAACCCTCACAATTTCTGTTTCAAACACCACACTCAAAACACAGCATGGAAGGCTTTTGGGGCAGACTCGAGAGAAAACAGACAGGCTCATTAAAAACTTGAACAATTCCTGTAAACATGGAAACCGGACAAACATGTGAAATGTTCTGGGGTTGGAATGCAACAGTATGGCCATATCCTCTCCCAAAACCAAAAGGAAACAGTTATATAATTTATTTTGGAACACACGCAATTACAGTATGACTGCCAAAGCTGCTACCCAGCTGTACTAAGATTCAAAATAATGAGGTGTCAGTGTGTGTGTGTGTGTGTGTGTGTGTGTGTCAGTGTGTGTGTTTGAAAATATGCCTGAAAGCAGTCAAGGCCTGCATGAGATGTATGAGGGTTTAAATAAAAATAAATAGTCATGTTGAAATTGATCGGTGTCAGGCAGAAACTGTCCAAAATGGCCAACAACATCACAGTGTCCTTCATGCATCTCATGGTATATAACATCATCACTGGTTCCAGCCAATCACCTCGTAGAAGAGGGCTTTGAGCAGGCGTGCCTCGTAGGTGACCGTGTTCTTACCGATGTGGATGCGGTCTTCTTCTAAAGGCTGTTCAATGATGGCTGGCTCCTCCTTACCATACACTATACAGAGAGGAAGAGGGACAGAGAGAGACACCTTAAGATACGAGAGAGACAGAGGCACGCATATCCATTGACCCAAAGACTTTCAACAAGTGTGCCTTCGCGCACACATAAAATGCCTGTTTTTGGTTTTTTTTTTTTAATCCTTTTGATAATGGTGGGACATGTAATGTATATCTCTGCTGTCGGGGAGAAACCACCCAACTCCAAAATGTTCATTTTTCAGTAAATGAAAAATCTGTATTTTCAGTAATTGAAGAAAATAAATGCAACACGCTCTGGATAGGGCCCCTGCCCAGGCTCTGGACAGAGCCCAAAATAGCCATTAGATCACACCTGATCACCCCTAGATCTCCATATGTGGAGCTGCATAGACTCCACATTTAGGCATGCCTGATAAAGAACTCCATATATGGGCATGAAGGGGACACAGACATAATAACTGGGTGGGGAACATTCTCACATGTCTCCCCTCCTCCGCTCCCTCCACTGACACACACACACACACACACACACACACACACACACACACACACACACACACACACACACACTCTAGTGCTGTGTTTCATACAAATAGCACCATTATGTAGAATACATTATAATATTTTGGTAGGCATGCAGCCAACCAGTTGAATAAATTACACATTGATGCTAAAGTCGTCCATACAAGCCCTGACAAAAAGGATTTTGTAATTTAAAACAAAATGCCTAGACACCAGAGGGTTAACCTTTAGTCTGGCTTTGACCAGACACATAACGTGGATTCACTCACGCCTCCTGATACTGGGGAGGAAGCGTGAGTGAATCCACGTTATCAGTCTGGCGGCGCCAATGTCAGGCTTTGCATTTATGTATTTGCATTTGTATTTGTATATGCATTCTATTGCTAGTTTGGCCACTCTTTCATCTTAAAATACAGAATAGGCTATGTACAAGTTTACAATAGCAGCGCAACGTGTTGGACGTTGTAGATAGCCTATTTTCAGTGCATGGCATGCTTCCATAGCGTGTGTGTGTGTGTGTGTGTGTGTGTGTGTGTGTGTGTGTGTCTCCTTACTCTCGCAGTGCTCCAGGAATTGAATGCACTCCTGTATAACGGAGTCTCTCAGCATGATCATGTGCTTGGCCATGTTCTCCAGCAGTGACAGGAAACAGCGCTTTGCGTAGAACCAAGTGTCTGTCCCCAGCTACAGACAGAGAGAGAGAGAGACAGAGAGATAAATTACATAAAAAAGGCTTTATACATGTTATAGTCATAAAGGTTCTGTTAACAAATAGGTCTGTTAACAAAAGGTCCAGGCGAATTTCCAAAGAATATATGATCTACAAGCTCACAGCTTGTGGATCATCTATTTTCGCTACTCATCACATGAAAAAGAATATAGGGTTCAAGTTGTTAAGCTACAGCTACAACCTGGACAGTACTGACTATTTTTCTTTTATCTTGAAGGGACACTCCACTGTCAATAATAGATGCCATTGTCTATTCACAGCTTCAGCCGCAGGTAAAACAAAATGTACGCTATAGCATTTTTGACAAAAGAATAACCATGCTATGCAATGAAACGTGCAGGGTTATCTATCTCTGCATGTTGTTTTGCGTGCTGTAACCTAAATGAACGGAATCCAACGGCTCCGTCAAACATAAAACAAGCCATGGTTGTGCTGTCAAAACCCCAAATTGGCCTAATTGGCATCAATCATTGGTGTCAGTCACTGATCATGAGTCAGCACCTGGTGACAATCACTGATTGGGGCGAGGCACTGAAAGCAGGAAGTGTTTGTTCAGTATGAGAGCAGCAGCAGTGGAGAACACAGCATGAACACAGCATGTCACAGCATGTCAGCATGACAGCATGACAATGGTACGGTACGCTTTGGAAAAAGGTTTGCGGGAAATGCCAGACAACAGGTCCTTTAAACTTAAAGTGTGCATACAGCTTAGCTTAACTTTTTTTGTTGGTTTGTTTGTTGTTGTTTTGTTTTTTTTGCATCAATACAAGGTGAACAATGCACCTACGGCGACACAATGGTGATTTGAAGGGAGAATGAGGCCAATGATGTCTGGCACTTTGACCATCTGGTGAGTTTTAACCACGTTCCAATTCCTCACTCTTTATACTGCTCTCACTTTGGCTGCCTCTGCCTTAGTGAGTAGAGTGTGGAGGTTTTGGCCAAAACCAGGGTTCACATCCCCGTAGATGGCTTTGTGTGTTCAGCTGGAGCTAAGTGGACTCAGGTGCAGGCGAACTCTGGCAGCTGTTGTGTTTACAATGAGAACAAAAGTTCCGACAGGCATCAGAACTGCCTCTGTTTTGACTCGCACCGGCAGAATAAACATCCCCACAGGCAGAGAGCTCTGTATAGGGCAAGCCGCTTGTCGAAAACATACATGAAATCATCCCACTACCAACGCCATCTCTCAGCTTCTCTGCAACGGCGCTCACTCCCATTGAACAACAACTTCTCTCCGAGAACTAAGCTTAATTTATACTTCATTGGTGTGGCGTCGTGCGCCGAAAATAGCTAGTCTTCAAGCTCACACACTGTGAGCTTATAGAGCTGCTATTTTGGCGCATGACACCATTGTACGACAGAGCATTAATTAAACTTCACATGCCACATGAGATGTAAACAAAGTGGAAGCTGTGCCTTCTTTCCAAGAACCTCCAAAAGATAAACTAAATAAAATGGCTGACCTTCTTATAGTAAGGCTCCAGGCTTTTGATCACGCGGGAGATGCCAAATTCATAGTTCCCCTTGGCACAGTAGAGGGTCCTGAAAGAATGTCACAGCTCATAAAACCACACACGTTCCGTTTTTCAGGGTGCTCCCACTACCACTGCGAATGTGTCAAACATCCACTTGAGAACCCAACCTCATATTTCATTGTTTTATTACATTTTCATAAAGCAACCCTATTTTATAGCCTCACAACGCATTGCGACATGAGTGAGATTGTAGATTTGCTATTTTTGAAATATTATATTATTTTCTTGTAAAACCTTCCACAATAATGTCCAAAACAAACAGGTGAGCCAGGTTGAAAGTGTTTAGGTCTCTCTGTGGGTTTTATACATATTTAACCAATGAAAAGTATTAAAAACATATTGTGACTAAATAATAACTACATTGGATGGATTAGAACACAGGTTGACACGTCTGAAAGCGACAATATCACAATTTAAGTTGGTAAACTTTGCAAGCCAGGAAGAAACCTGGCTGCAGCATAATAAAAAGATACTAAATTTGACTGCTATTATTTGATTAATTCTCTTTTTGTAAAATAATGCTTGGTCAAGTTCATTTGGGGACTCACCCGATGACCAGGTTGACTATACAGAGATGGAAGACCTTCTTGTCAGGATCGTCATAGGAGATCTGCTCCTCCTCTTTCTCAATCTTCCTCATCAGCTCTTCTGCCTGACACACACCCAGTGGACATGTTAAACATGGATTAAAGCAAAACATGAAATCTCATGACTGAAATGGTGTCCTAATGTGCAATTTGTGAAACAGTGTAAAAGGAGCCGCCACGCTAGCACTGTTTCCTAAACAATCAACACAACATGTAAAACGATTATGTTTTAGTAGGCTACTATTGTTCCTGGTGTTCTACTGTCTACACACTGCCAACCAAGTGAAGAAATCACCTGGTTGGAAGGCTTTAACCTTTGCCATTATGAAATATATAGACCATTAGGGTTTTATGCAAGATGCTTCTGCACATATTGAGCATTTCAAATGCTCTAATCTTTGAAAGCAATAAGGTACACCCGCACACTGTGTATCTGCTCGGCACAAGAGTACTGTCTTATTTAATGAAGCAACGATTCGGTCACTAGGGACCTTCCTCAGGCAAATGCTCTAATCTTAAAAAAATAACCGAAACATCTGGGGCACATTGAGAGCTTGTAGATTAGCTACTTTTGCTGTCTAACATGCTTCCATAGAAGACATGCAGGCTTCTATGGAATCCCAAATGACCCAGTCACAGCGACTGAGAAGTTTAATCCATGTAAACACACTGACACACATTGGATATGTTAAACACACGGACAGTCCCGCCATATGGGCAATGAACAATGTCAATAGTTTGTGCACATCCAATATGAACTGACCTCTTCGTTTTGGCTGGTCATGATGTAGGAAACACACAGATTGGCCAGAACCACAGCGCTGACATTGAGGATCTGCAGAGAGAAAGGACACACGCTTGTATTTAGCACCAGAGAAGGTTCAAACTCAAAGGTGGTTAAGGCAGTGGTTCCAGGGGGTCCCCAGTAAAAGTAGTAAATATAGTATCACAATCATTTGAAGCACTTTATTATTATTAAATGTTGGCCATTTAAAAATAGCGATGTACAAGCTCACAGCGTGGCACGGGACACGCTTTGAGCTTGTAGATATTTTTGAACATTTCAGTAAAATATCGATCGATGTTTGGAACATTTTGAATACCGGTAATTTATTAACAAAATACTTCTCTTCTGGGGATCCCTGGCACAAAACATTTTCATGACTTTAATTTTCATCACTTTAAAAAAGAAAAGATCTACTGTACGCATTTTTATTTATAGATCTGTTCTTTTTGGCAAGTGACACCCTCACGCAATGGAGAATAAATTAAGCTTTAGAGTCCACTCCGGTAATTGTTGTTTCATCAGGGCTTTCTGCAGGTAAATGTACACGCATTTATGAGGACCTATTTTATGTCCATACCGGTAAAACAAATATGTATATGAAGGACATGTCCAGTTATAAAATTATCCTAATTTAATTTATGGTATCTGGGTTGAAAATATTACTGGTTATTGGATCCCCATTGGGTTCATTTTGTAATTTTGTTAAAGTGTGATCAATAAAAATGTCCACAAAAAATTTAAAGCAAGACTAAAGTTAACGCAACTTTTAAGAAGTACCATTAAACTCACAATCCAAACTATTCCAAAAATATGTCATAATCGTATTTTAAGAGTTTTAAAGACCTACAAAAACCCTGTATAAAGTAAACATGTGACACTCCAATTCTCCAGGTTAATGTCTTTGGGAATCTTGATACATACATACAGGATAAAGAACACAACAACACAGCAGAAACAAACACCACTCCAGCAAGGCAAACAAGCAGGTCTCATGCAAAGACAGGAGAGCATGGGCTGTCTCTGGGCCTGGTTACCGAGGGCTTACGCTTGCAGGGACACTCCTGAATGCTACACTGCTCCAGCTAGCGAGCATAGCAATGGAACAAACAAACAAACAAACAAACAAACAAACAGGCAACCTGTCAACCATTTTATGTCTGGACTTGGAACAGCTGTCCTATCGACTTGCATCATTGAGCATTGAGGTGAAGGACATAGGACATGTACACGTGTGTGTGTGTGTGTGTGTGTGTGTGTGTGTGTGTGTGTGCTCACTGTGTACACATTTACACATTTAACGGCCTCAGTTGACGGTAACTCACAATTGACATTGGAAAAAATTGGCCAAAACATTGTGTTTGTCAATGCCAGTGTTAAATAAATTAAACACTGTGGAGCAGAGCTGTGTGCAGACCTCTCTCTTTTACATCAAGTCCCTTCAATAGTAACAACAAAAAAAACACTGACTGGTTCAACATACATTAGCACCAATTCTAACATCAACATATTAATGTTATTAAATTAAAATGTGTGTCTATGACATAGTGGTATAATTACCAACAGAGGGGGTAAAGTGAGAAATTATTATGGCAACAATACAGGAGAAACTTTGATTGTAACTTATTAATACAAGTTTAATGAATCCAAGTTATCAAAGTGGAACTCTTAAGACTAGAGTTCCACTTTGAGAACGATTGGTTTAACCTCCCTCAGAGTTTGAGGGAGGTCAGCACCCCCTGGTGGACACATTTGCACTCAGTGTGACATACTATAGTACATGTGTCTACCTGCACAGACAAACAGTCATAGTTTTACATTGCTTCACGACACAAGAAAGCACACACTGTCCTTTTTTTAAATGTTGCCATTTTAAATGTTACTTGCTTTTTAAAATTACAATCTGAGCTGCCTGTCTCTATTTAACCAAACATAACTTTAACTCTGAGAGTGTACGAATGGGACCAAATGGAACCCATAGTGGTCCATTCGGTTCCATTTGTACACTCTCAGAGTTACAGATGACTAAAGTGACACTGAAGGATCTTACTGTGTGTATTATGCTAAATGTAGTGGGGCCCGAAAAAGAACCCACTGCGACCGACTCACGTTATCGTAGTGTATTATGCTAAATGTAGTGGGGCCCGAGAACAACCCACCGCGACCGACTCACGTTATCGTAGTGTATTATGCTAAATGTAGTGGGGCCCGAGAAGAACCCACCGCGACCGACTCACGTTATCGTAGTGTATTATGCTAAATGTAGTGGGGCCCGAGAACAACCCACCGCGACCGACTCACGTTATCGTAGTGTATTATGCTAAATGTAGTGGGGCCCGAGAACAACCCACCGCGACCGACTCACGTTATCGTAGTGTATTATGCTAAATGTAGTGGGGCCCGAGAACAACCCACCGCGACCGACTCACGTTATCGTAGTGTATTATGCTAAATGTAGTGGGGCCCGAGAACAACCCACCGCGACCGACTCACGTTATCGTAGTGTATTATGCTAAATGTAGTGTGGCCCGAGAAGAACCCACTGCTACCGACTCACGTTATCGTAGTGTTTCTTGACTATGGGCTCGTAGAAGCCGATGGCCTCCTTGTACTTGTTCTCCTGCATGAAGAGGACGTGCGCCACGTTGAGCTTCCAGGTGTCGTGCTCGTCGCAGATCTCCACCGACTTGCGGAAGATCTTCTCCACCATGGGGTAGTTGTCCCTGTTCCAGTAGATCTTGGCCTGGGCCATCAGCACCGGGATGTACCTGGAGACCGGACAAGAGGTTTCATGTACAGTAGGTTTAAAGACTGATTTTTATATTAAGCTACCGGTATATTAACTCAACGACTGCCAGATTTATTTCTCGCTGCGTTTAGCTTCTGCCAGGCCTTTTCGTTATATCTTACCTTTTCAAGACAGTTGCGTTTATCGTTTATTTTTATTATAATTTTTTATCGCTCCCCCGGTCGACACAGACACAGTTGACACAGACAGTCGGACACGTGTGCTGTGTTCATGGGGAAAAGAGCATGCCTCACCAAAAGAAACGCAATCAAGTTCTCAAAAATATCAACACAGTTCAAGTATTTCTATTTCCACTTGAACACAATTAGAGGTGTGTGTGTGTGTGTGTGTGTGTGTGTGTGTGTGTGTGTGTGTGTGTGTGTGCGTGTATGTATGTCTCTCACTTTTCCAGCATCTGGTCATAGTCCTGCAGAGCCTTTTTAAGTCCCTCATTGTCTCGAGCCACCCGGACCTCTTGCACCTTTAAGGAGATGAGAAAGAACTGCAGTCAATCACAGTCAAACCTTTTGCTGTTTATACGTCACTGTCGGGCAGGCACGTGCAGAGGGGGGGGGGCAAATAAGGACTTATGTGGGGGGTGGGGGCAAATAAGGACTTATGTGGGGGGCCAAAAAGGGCTTGTGTGAGGGGGCAAATAAGGGCTTATGTGTGGGGGCAAATAAGGGAGTTTGAGCCCCTGCCCCCCCCAGTGCTCTCTGCAAGGCCCTGCTGTCGGGTGTAAACCTTGTCCAAAACTGTCCCCTTTTTACTTCTGGTGAGCCGGTTGCGAACGAAAATAAAAGCCTGGGTACCGAGGCTACTTTTGGTACAGCTTGCTGTTCCTTTAATGATCTGTATGTACAGTAGGTGAGATGTTGTTATTTCCTACTTCCTAGTGTTTGATAGGCTAAAAGTAGACAGCCACAAGAGGGCACCAGAACGAAAGTTTCACATTTAATCACCCTAATGAAACCCTATCAAACCCATCTGATATTAAAACCCCATCAAGCGCCACAGGTGGTCCCACGACCCCACTTTGAGAACCACTGACCTATAAGATCATGTGATCATTATTGTGATGATGAACAATGTACTGAGTCTGTACAGTATACAGTAATACTTCCATTCACATTTCTGTTAGGCAGCAAGCTTAGCTCTGAATAATTTGACATACTGCAGTCCGCTTAGTTTTCTACACATTTTTCAGCCTAGGTGAAAAGCATTTGGAAATGATGTGAGACAATAGTCTGTCTCCAGAGACTAGAGGGAGAAAAGACATGGAGTCATGATGGCTGAAGAATTTTCCTGCACCCTTTGCACATTTTTTTGCCACTAAATGTATGTGTGTATTGTGTTGCTTCTATTACTGTTTTTAAGTCACATGCCTGCAACCATTATTGTACTGAGTGGTACATGAATAAAAGCGCACCTGTTTGGCTAGCTTGCGTAGCTGCTCCGTCAGTTTGGCGTTCATCTCGTCGAACTTCCTGAAGGCCTGTTGAACCAAGACAAGACAGGAGGGCAAACATTTGAACCGTACAATAGTTCTTTCACAGAACATCAGTTTAACAGATTACTACTCCATTTGGTTCCATTTGTACACTGTCCGAGCAAAATGAACACTCACAGTTTTGCAGTGTAGTTTTCCATTCAATCAGCTAGTTGATTGCATTCCCACCACGGCCAGAGAGAATGCTTGATTCAGACTGGCCATAGAGTGAGCAATATTTTGTCATTTATCTATCTAGAACAGAGAACAGAGGGTCATTTGAGAAGTTACCTCTTCTGGCGCTGTCTGGCAAGTCAACATGGCGTCCAGGAACTCATACAGGTACTGAGGATGAAAAAAGAACCAGCACACAATCAGCGCACAAACGTGAAAGCGTTTCAAGTTTTCTACGCTCCACAACAACTCAGAGGCAATTATTGTAAACAATAATGATGAACACATAATTGCTAATTACAATAATATTATTGTGAAATGGACCATTTCTAGATAATGAGATGTTAATTTTACTTGTGTAATTTCTTGGCCAGTTCACACTTGTAAAATAAATACACATACCGTACTTTAAGTTTATATATTTTCATGACAATACTTTGAACGACTTTAAATACAGGACTATTACTGCATTGTGGTATCGCTACTTTAAAGTTTGTACTTTCACCACTGGTATTACTTACCGGGGAGAGGAACTTGTATGTAAGATGAGCCTTGTCAGCCAACACATCAGCAGCCAGGTCAAAATACTGAGAGAGTGAGAGTGAGAGTGAGAGTCAGACAGACAGACAGACAGACAGACAGACAGACAGACAGACAGACAGACAGACAAGACAGACTTTACTTTTGATTTATTAGTCACTGCCTCAGCAGGGGTCAAACAGCACAATTAGCAATTAAAGAACATTAAAGAATGAAAGAACATTATTAATATTGCAACGAATGATATATAACAACTGGATCTAAACAAAAATAAACGAAATAAATAACTCATGACAAATATAATAAGCCGACAAACATTAGACACAATCTAAAGCGATCTCTTTCTGCATTACATCTCTTCTCAGTCTATTCTTAAAACCAACTTGATTAAAACTAAATATAGACAGACACAGAGTGACTCAAGCCAACAGTGTCATTAATACCATTTTAATTAAATGGTCTCTGTGGTGTGTGAGCAGGGGGGGTGCTACTTTTTCATTAACCC
This sequence comes from Protomyctophum bolini, assembly GCF_963924005.1. NCBI lineage: Eukaryota > Metazoa > Chordata > Actinopteri > Myctophiformes > Myctophidae > Protomyctophum > Protomyctophum bolini. The sequence goes on along the minus strand of NC_137872.1, from coordinate 18,196,625 downwards.
ATTCCGGACTGGAACCCGTTTTGGTGTTTTAACTAAGCATGATGTTATACTTTAGCTATTGAAAAATAGCAGATCTACAAGCTCATAGCGCGCTACGAGCTTGTAGGTCTGCTATTTTTGAAAAATCGTAAACGTAAATGGGTTAAGGCTCGCACCACGTTGGAGAGGGTGGGTGAGATCCTGCCTCCTAATACCAAACAATTACAAACCCACACCGGCAGAAACACTCATTAAACAGACCAGCGGTGCGTTCTCATGGCTGCGCATAATTAGTTACATTAGGAGAAAGGCATCATGAGCCAGGCAAGACTGAAGCTGTACAACATTGCTGTTGCCGGGAAGAAACCTCCATATGCTAACGTTTTGTGGTTTTTTTTGTGCGTGTGTGTGTGTGTGTGTGTGTTTTTTTTCTGGTAAATGAACGCACTACTTCATCAGATCCGGAAGCTCAAAACGCTTGTACATCTGCTATGTTTGCCGTTTTTTAATTTGAATCCAAAACAAATCTAAAAACTCACTTGATATTAAGGATTTTCTTTTGTGTAATTGTCTGCTCCACTTCAACTTTAATTGTCCCCAATGTTTTGCAGTTTTACTAGTGTTGTAGACAGGGTATTCTGAACCTTCGATGAACCATGTCACACTTATGTGATATGTACAGTACATTCTGGAAGGTTTTGAATGCCATTAAATTGCATACTTGCAGTAGAGGAGCACATTCATTTTATGGTGTTCTTTTTTTTTTTTACCTCATACTTGCAGTAGAGGAGCAGCAGGTTGCCGAAGGTGACCGGGGGGAAGGGGACCTGCTGGAGGAGGAAGGCCAGCTTCTCAAACCCCTCTGTGGGCTTCTTGTCCATGTTCATCAGAGCCTGGTTGTGGAGGGTCACCGCGTCCAGCTCCTATATGGCAGGAAAGCACACACACACACACACACATACACACACACACACAGTCACACACACACACACACACAGTCCAATTGGTGTCTGCCATCAGCGTGAATGTAATGCACATTGTAAAGCACTTTGGACAAAGGTTCTATATAACCATTGTTGTTCATTTAAATAAATATTAAAAAAAAGAATAGCGATGACGTGTTAATTGTGAGCATCACTTTCACCATTTTTGACAATATACAATTTAAAATAGAGCATAAGGGATCATGGCTTCCCTGCTTGCGAGTGTTTTGTGTTGTGTATGAGGTGGGCTGCAGACGCACGCACACACACAATAATGTAAAAACTATTGGGAGATGGCAGACATACCTCTTCCGATCTAGGAGGCATGTCGGTCAAGGCATCCTGTGCACCTTCCACTGGAGGAATCCACATAAAATGAACAAATAAATAAATGAAGAATTGCGGTCCATAAATGTTTCCATTTCTGTTGTTCATTGTTTGCATACATGCATATCCTCGGTGACAAATGGATGTCGTTTCTTTTGACTTATTCTATTGATGGTATTACTGCACTCCCTACTCCTGGCTCCCTGATATTACACCCTGAATTCAAACCACTGCTTCTCATTCCAACTCGCTGGGCACGTCGGCGGGTGAAGGAGTCAAATAAAAGAATAGCTGCACGCCATGTTTCGAGCTTGTGTAACTTTTGATGCTTTTGTGTGACGCTGTAGTATGATCAAGTAAGCAGTAGGGCATTGATTTCCGAAAAAACACAAAAAGTGAGAATAAGGTTTCTGCCCGACAGCAGCGATATAGGCTAATAAGACGTAAACCCACTAAGTGGCCACTCAAAACTCAGCACACAATGCTGTGTTCCCGTTTTTCTTTTTCTTTCAACAACTCACAGCAATGAACCACCACATTTACACACTGACATACAAGCGAGTGGGAGTCGGCGCCAAGTTCTGTCTCTGGGGTTTTGGAATATCCGTCTCATCCTCCCACCTTTGATGAGAGAGAAGATCACAAGTGGAGCAGGGAAATCCTGCCCTTATGGTTCTGGCAGCATTGGAGGGTTGATTGATCACGCTGGAGCGTGATCTTGCACTATTTGTAAGCGGAAAGTCCTGTATGTTCATTAACCATTTGTACCGTACCGTTTTTTGTGACTTTTTATTTGACTTTTTCTTCTTCTTGCAAAGCAAATAAACCTGTATGTTTTTTAGATAAAAGGGAGCCTGGAGTCTTTCCGTGTGGGTGCTCACTCAACCGTCCCACCCCTTCCATCTCCTCTCTTGTTTACTTGTTTTGATCCTCAAGTCTCTCTGTCACTCTTTCCTCCACTCCCCTCTCAGAGCTTCTCTCCAATTATTTTTGTTAGACCAAGTCCTAATAAGCGATTTGTGAAACAGTGTGAAAGAAGCCCCCACACAATATCGCTGTGTTTAATAAACTATTAACACAACACGAAGAATGCAAATGACATAAAATGTACCACATTGGTACCCTTGAGTCGTTTTAAAACCTTGGTGAGCATACAGAGCCCCACAATATGTAACTGTTTTTAGATTTTTTAATTTGTCTTAGCTTTTTATTTGTAAACCTATGTAATTCACATGTATACCTTGTTTTTCTTCTCCTGATCTTCTGATGTATTGTGATGTTTTTTGTCTATATGATATTGTATTACTCGACGACACTGAAAATGATTTTGATTACTCAGTGTAATTTCGAGAATAAACAAAACTTGAATGAATGTTTTAGTAATATTGTTCCTGCTGTTCTACATACTGCCAACCATGTGAATAAATCACATACTTACAACTTTTATGAAATATCCTAGTTTTATGGAAAATGCTTCTAAACATATTTATTTTATTTATACGTTTATTTAACAGGGACAATACAAAAAACAATGTATCAAGTTGTAAAAACATGAAACCGTTGCATTGTACATAGGGTTTGTAGCCAAGGCTAATTTGCAACCCCAGTCCCTGGTTAGGCCTTTCTATACAGCAGCTATACATCTACCTAAAACAATCTTTTACAACTACATCTACCTATTATCTACCTAATATGATAGACCACTTCAAATGCTCTAATCTTTAAAATAAATACGGTAACCAAAAATAGTCTGTCTATAAGCTCTCAAGGTGTCGCAGACGCATTGATAGACCCATAGAAGAGAGGCTGGCTTCTCTGGAATCCAAATGACGGTTGTGGCGACTTTAATCCATGCGCTCTGTCTCAATTTCTGTCATTCATTCACCTTGCTTCTCTTATGCATGCACCTATGCATGTCTCTCTGTTTTTCTCATCTCCACTAGTATTTTCTCTCTGAGCTGCCGTCCCTCTGTGGATGGTGTGTGTTCTGTCTGTGGTCTCTCAGTTTATCAGCTGGTACTGTGTGGATGGTGTATGACATGTGTGTCTGTGTTCTCTCACAGTTTATCAGCTGGTACTGTGTGGATGGTGTGTGTGTGTGTGTGTGTGTGTGTGTGTGTGTGTGTGTCTGTGTTCTCACAGTTGTTCAGCTGGTACTGTGTGGATGGTGTGTACTGTGTGTGTCTGTGTTCTCACAGTTTTTCAGCTGGTACTGTGTGGATGGTGTGTGTGTGTCTGTGTTCTCACAGTTTATCAGCTGGTACTGTGTGTGTGTGTGTGTGTGTGTGTGTGTGTGTGTGTGTGTGTGTGTGTGTCTGTGTTCTCTCACAGTTTATCAGCTGGTACTGTGTGGATGGTGTGTGTGTCTGTGTTCTCTCACAGTTTTTCAGCTGGTACTGTGTGGATGGTGTGTGTGTGTGTGTGTGTGTCTGTGTTCTCACAGTTGTTCAGCTGGTACTGTGTGGATGGTGTGTGTGTGTGTGTCTGTGTTCTCACAGTTGTTCAGCTGGTACTGTGTGGATGGTGTGTGTGTGTGTGTGTGTGTGTCTGTGTTCTCTCACAGTTTTTCAGCTGGTACTGTGTGGATGGTGTGTGTGTGTCTGTGTTCTCTCACAGTTTTTCAGCTGGTACTGTGTGGATGGTGTGTGTGTGTGTGTGTGTGTGTGTGTGTGTGTGTGTGTGTGTGTGTGTGTGTGTGTGTGTGTGTGTGTCTGTGTTCTCTCACAGTTTATCAGCTGGTACTGTGTGGATGGTGTGTGTGTATGTGTGTGTGTGTGTCTGTGTTCTCTCACAGTTTTTGAGCTGGTACTGTGTGGATGGTGTGTGTGTGTCTGTGTTCTCTCACAGTTTTTCAGCTGGTACTGGATGGCCGCCTTGAGGTTGAAGCTCTCCA